>NC_143438.1:69676875-70317187 GCF_987193195.1 Phasianus colchicus | reverse complement strand
TTCAGCTAACTTGGTGGGAGTTAGCTATCAGTTTTAAAATGCATAAAAAGGGCAGAATCATTCCATTAATCATCTCAGTCTTAGAGAATTAAAAAAACTTGAAACTAGAATGATTTACTCTTGTCATAAAACTAACATAAATTTGTAGATGCTGAATCACAGTTGCAGGATCACAGAGTGGCTGAAGCTGGGTCCATCTGGCCCACCCATGCTCCAGCAGGGACACCCAGAGCAGGGGGCCCAAGCCCAAGGCCAAGTGGCTTCTGAAGGTCTCCAGGGAGGATTACCCACAGCCTCTGGGCAACCTATGCCAGTGCTCCAGCAATGCACAGCACAGAAGTTCTACCTGCTGCCCAGAGGGACCTCCTGTGCTCCAATTTGTGCCCATTGCCTCTTGTCCTCTCTGCACCCTTCCTTCACATATTTATAGACACTGATGAAATTCCCCTGTGCCTCCTCTTCTTCAGGCTGAATAATTTGAGCTCTCTCAGCCTTTCCTCATAGGAGAGCTGCCATATACAGCAGACTGAGTAGAAAGGAGCCTTTTTCCATTCATAGCAAGAGACTTAGCAGTGTTTATCCATCTAGTTTAGACTACTTTTTTCAATTTATTCCTTTTCCCTTCTTTGAGTTTTGTATGTATATGACACTTGCCAAGGAATCCTCCTCAAGGTAGCCTGCAGGCAGACAAGCCCATTCTTCTGCTGCCTGCTCACGGCACATTGGTGTATCAGAAGTTGTTGCAAGCAGGAGGAGGGCAAACACACAGCTCTTGATAACTGTCCAGTTGTTAGACAGTTCTTTACAGACTGTTGGCAGCTTCTATAATTTAAAATAGACTTTAAACTGGCAGGGCTGACTTAGGAATAGTTGAAGAGCTAGGAAATTTTAACTGGACCCCTAATGGTCCTATCTCTCATGTGCTATGAGAAATAAGTCTCTGAAAATAAGACATATCAGGCTGGAAATCAGGAAATACTACTTCTCTGAAAGGGTGGTCAGGCACTGGAATGGGCTGCCCAGGGAGGTGGTGGAGTCCCCTTCCCTGGAGGTGTTCAAGGAATGTTTGGATGTTGTGTTGAGGGATATGGTTTAGCGAGAACCATTGGTGATAGGTGGATGGTTGGACTGGATGATCTTATAGGTCTTTTCCAACCTTAGTGATTCTGTGATTCTGTGATAAATGTGAAATTTTAGTTTTAGGAATAATTGATATTTTTTGCCATGCCCAAACATTTTAAATATTTGCTGTGTAAGGAGTCCACCTACTTAATTACTTTCAAAGAGCAATTTAGGTTGGAAATGAGCAAAACTTTCCATCAACAAAACTGGCAGTAGAATATGTTGTCTCAGGAGGAGTCAGACTCTCCATCACTGCATATTTGGAAATGGTTTGGCAACAGCTCAGATCAGACAATGACATGGAAAGTTTAAGTGTAGATGATCTTTTCGCAAGACATTCCGATGGACAGGTTAGCCCTATTTTCCATGAAAGCACATAAGATTAAACATATTTCTGTAGTAATGTCCATGTACAAAATTTCAGCTGTACTCTTTGTAACAATCATGTAACAGAAATTTCAACCTCTGCATGGGTAGAATCGATTTTTTTTTTTTTTTTTTTTTAAAGTAAAAATGGCTGTCATTCAAAATATTTGATTAGAAAGCCACAGGATGCTGCATCCAATTCTCATTAAATAAATAAATAAATAAACTAGTGGAATTGGCCGCAGATTTAAAGTATGAGGTGAGAGGGAGTGACATAGGTTAACATGTTCACTTCTAGCATCCATTACTGCCATAGGCAAGGAGGAAAATGATTAATAATTGATCTTTTCTGTAAAATTGTTCCTATGTTGGCACCCAAGTTTTCCAAGGAGTCTCAAGGTTAGTTGGTTTAATTTACTGATAGAACTGATTAGGAAGAAGTATGCTTGAGAGTCAAGTCATTTCTTCCAAATTCACATTACAACAAATGTCATACAACGTATAATGTTTTATGAAATTGTGTAGTATAGTTGAAATGATCATAAAGAAACTGTTACAGACCTAACTGTTAATTGCTATGCCTTTTCTTACTTATTTTGAACTGCAACAATAAAAATTAAATTGGAAGTAGTATTTCCCATTACTTTAATTTGAAGTTAGCAAGTCAAGCATTTTATACTATAGATAAAAATTCATCTGTTACACTCTCTTTATTTTAACAGAGTTTCTTGAAAGATTTATTACAGAAAGCAAATAAGCAGATTGAAGACTCAAAGCTAACAGAATATACAGAAATAATGGTAAGAATCTATAAAGGCATATTTTGTCAAGACTGTGTTTATCTTCAGCTGCTAGAAGGTTCCAAATTGCTTGGGCCCCGCTAAATCATAATCAGGACTAATGAGGTTGCTGTGTCATTGCAGCACAGAGATGACATCAAGCACTGCAAGTACACCTGTAGCTGTGTAGTTTTCAGTGCTGCTACAAAAATGCTCAGGAATTTTGAACCTTCTTGGTCCTTATTACACAGCAGATCCTGTCACGGTGTGGTGCAAAGAATGTTCTCCTGTTCTACTTCTCCATTCCGTTAGGGGTAAAACCAAAGTCTTGAGAGTTCATAGGAGAAAAACTGTGCTTGTCATAAGATTAATTACATTATCATACTTTGATCAAATTAATTTGAGACTACTTTGAATATTTTC
Source organism: Phasianus colchicus (assembly GCF_987193195.1). Lineage (NCBI taxonomy): Eukaryota > Metazoa > Chordata > Aves > Galliformes > Phasianidae > Phasianus > Phasianus colchicus. The sequence continues at coordinate 70,314,497 of NC_143438.1, read as the reverse complement.
CCTGCTTGCAGTGTTTGTCTCTTGTCCTAAAAGCCATCAATGATGGATTCCTAACAGATTTACAAGCACCACACTCTTCTCACTTCCTCTATGTAATTATAAAGTAATAATTTAATGTTTTTTAATGTGCACTTCTCTGGCCTTAAATCAATTATTTCCTTGGGGCATTCCTTCTATCTACCACAACTGTGCTACATGGTATAGACCACTATTGGCGTCTGAATGGAAATTTCAAGATGAGAAAGACTCAGAACACTGTACTTTTGTTTTCCCAGTTTGGTTTCATCCCAAAATATTTTTAGCCATCAAAAACATGCTAGGTTTTTGATGCAAGCACTCGAAGTGGCCTGAAGTCTGAGAATGGTTGATCAAAACTTGTTTCTTTCCTGACAGAAAGGTTTGTTGTACTAGTATGAGCCATTTACCTAAATTTACATTTAGTAATTGTCACTGTTTATTCCCTGGTGAAGATAAAACATTCCTATTCATTTAAGGAGCTTTTGGACCTTCGTATTAAAGTGCCTCTGCAGAGAGACACATTGACAAAGAATTAAGAGCAATAAGAAAGAACTTTTAAAGCCAACACTTCCATAATCTCCCCAGAAACTCAGAACTAAGACTAATGGAAAACATACAGCATCCAGAAGCTGCAGGCAAGCACAGCCAGCCACTAACAACCTACCAAAATAATTGACTTTACAGCTCCCACTGCTTACCTCCTCCAAATGTAACTCCTTCATGTGAAATGCATGCAAAGCAGATGCTTTTATACAAGGAAAGGAGGTGCAAGAAGGAGCCAAGGTGTTATACAGAAATAAATGTTTATAGAATTGGTCTCTTTTCTGTTCTCCATTGCGATTTATTGTATATTAGAAAAATGAAAATGAGTTGTCTTTCATGGCATTATTTCTGTGTTTGAAAGGATGTACACTTACCTCAGTACACAGCTCAACTTTTCCTCTTATCTAAAAATTACATCTGGAATTACTGTGATTGAAAGTGATGGGATGAGCGTGGGTGGTGATGTTTGTTTTCAGTATAGTGCCTAAAAATGCTTTGTACAGTTTGCTGCTTTTGTGTCTTTTATACAGCAAAGGCAAAATACTATTTGAAAGTAGAAAAATTGAGCTGTATAGACAGAAAAAAATGGGAGAGGAAGTTCCATGCAGGGATAATATCTCCAGCTATTTCTAATAACAAATATATGCAGCAGGAACTCATCTTTTCAAGGGCTAAATGGAAAGCACTCTAAAGCAATATGATGATTAGATAGAGTGATTAGAAGTAGTATTTGCCTATTTTGTCAAATTTTATATATTTTTATTCCTACAATTTGATTACAATTATTTGCAGACACTTGATTTCCCATTTTTATACTATCAATAAAATGTCTACTGCACCTCTTCAGTCTTTTCTTGAAGTATATCACAGAAAAAGAATGCAATCTTTACATATTTAAGCCCAGTAGCCAATTGAATGAAATGTCTATTATTTCCTAAGAAACTGAATGTCTGGAATTCTGTTGAACATTACTTGACTATTGTTCCAACTCTATGAAGGGAGAATAATGGTGCTATTATTATATCATGACATGATTTAAAAAGTAAAATGTTATTATGTCAACACTACTATCTTATAAATAATTCACGCACGTTTCTTATATGGGACATTCATCACTCTAGGCAGGCTAAGACCTACCTTAGAGTAGGTTAATCAAAATTGTTCATCTGGTTTCTTATCAGGCTTTTGCAGTAGAATTAATTACTACAAATTATTCCTTCTGCACTTTAAAGGCATGTATTACATGGCAAATGAGACAGTTTGAAACCTGGGGCCATCACTTCAGTGTTAAATTTCATTAAGTTTGTTTTCCAAATAAGTGTTTGCTTTGCTATGTTAATTAATTGCAATTAGTAATGTAAGAATATGTACTCTTTCAGCTCAGGATGTTTGATGCAAACAATGATGGAAAGTTGGAGCTTACTGAACTAGCCAGGTATGCCTCCTGTCTCTTTTCAGAACAAACATTATATACTAATTACAGTAAATACGTTGACCTTTGTTTTTTGTCTCCAAAGGCTACTCCCAGTACAGGAAAACTTTCTTATTAAATTTCAGGTAAGAATTCATTGTCTTATGGTTAAACTGTTAATATTACACATACTCAGTGTCATAAATGGATTTTTCTTTTCTTTTTGGTGTTTAGGGTGTCAAAATGTGTGCAAAAGAGTTCAATAAAGCCTTTGAGATGTATGATCAAGTAAGTCTTCAGAAAGCCTTTTTATTAATTGATTAGTTTAATGGCACTTGTTTTCTGAATTTGGGGAAAGCCTCTGAAAAGAAGAATAAATGCTTGATGTTCTCTTTAATGCTATTTTTCAGGATGGAAATGGATATATAGATGAAAATGAACTTGATGCACTACTGAAGGATCTCTGTGAAAAGAACAAAAAGGTAATCCCAGAGGGCTTTTTTCCCCTTAGAGATTAGATTTAATTTGGATTTTAAGGACACTTTAATCCACCCAATTAAGATAAATATAGAACTTCTAAGTCATAATTCCTGAAGTCAAGGCACAACTAAAAATCTTGGCAGAAGTCATAGCAGTGTAAAGCCTTAACTAAGGGAATTGTGATTACACAGCAACACTGTCAAAAGCTTGCTTATGAGGCATCAGCAGTCTAACATATGCCTATAACATAGATCATGTAAATATACAACACATTTTCAATGTGTTGTATAAAAAACTGTTAGAAAGGCTGAGAACATTTTTTTTTTTCCCCTCCTTATTTTCTGCTGTTGGCAGCAAACTTGTTCATGCTGGTAACTAAACAGGATTATAAAGCATTATCTGTTCTTTAAATAGGAATTAGACATTAACAACCTTGCGACATACAAGAAAAGCATCATGGCCTTGTCTGATGGAGGAAAGCTTTACCGAGCAGAACTGGCTCTCATTCTCTGTGCTGAGGAAAATTAAAACCCTTCTCTCATGTCCACTTAACTAGTGATGTATTCTATCTACACGATAACTGTGCACTATAAGGGAGTAGGCTGTATTTTTAAACTGCATATAGAAAATTAGCCAGGATGTGTGGCACATTCCTTTAAGTTTGTTTCTATACTGTTTGTAATGTACAGTTTTTGTAACAATAAGATTGATAAAGAGAATGTCTATGTTTGGGCCAGTCTGTATATTCAAAAGAAACTAAAACATGTTGGGGTTGGATTTTTTTTTTTTGCTTTTTTTTTTTTTTTTGCTTTCATGAACATGCCTGAAAAAAATTACACCTGCCGATGTTGTGGTTACCATATCCTTTGACACTTGCAACATTTTTCCTTGTTGATCTACCTAACAAAAGGTCTAGAAATCTCTCTTCCACTTACAACTACACGTTTGGGTTTTTTTGTTTGGGTTGTTGGTTTTTTTGTTGTTTTTGTTTGTTTGTTTGTTTTTAAAGTATGATACAAATTCAGAGGAAATATGATTTAGGTTGGAATAGGAAAAAGAAGTAGGCATGTCTACACTCCAAAAGTTACCAAGAAATATTTTCAGTTGTCAAACCACCCACTTACAGGTCTGTGCTCTCTGTAGTTTTTCAACTACTCTTCTCATTATGAACTCAGAGTAGATAGAGGAAGCATTTATCTGGGATAGATCTCCACGCAGTAGCTGACAAAAAATATACTGTTCTCAATCTTGCTGTTTAACTTTACCGAATTTAAACATAGGCAGTTCAGAAACAAATGCCTTTAATCTGTCTTGTAATCCTGGCTAAATGACAGATAGCATAGTTAATACACAGATTAACATATGATATTATAAGTTTACCTTTCACGACTATTGCTGTGTCAGAGAATATGACAATCCATTTTCTAAACTATTTTCACATTTTGCAGGTTATATTATTCTAGTAAATTGCTGTTTTTACATCATATTCTGTGTAATCTATGATTAAATTTAATATCCTAAGACTATTGTTGTCTAGTTTGTCTATCTCCTGGATGTTCTTTTCATGTAAAGGACAAAACAATTATTTTGAAAAGTTGTGCCTCCTTGGATCTTACACTGAGTTATTAATCTGTAATAATACTAATAAAAGTTAACACTAAAATAAACACAAGACCTAGTAAAGATTTTATAACAGTTTAGTAATTCAGTTTACCCGTGCTCTGCTTTTTATTAAGCTAGAGAGGTATTTTTTTAAATGTGAAATATAATATGGAACAAGCTCTTTCTTCTTCCTTTTTTTTTTTTTTTTTTGGCCTGGCTCTTCTCTTTTACTTTACACCATCTTTGTACCAGCACCTCTATGAATATCCAGGCCATCGAACTCAGTATATACTGGTGTAGGAAGGAAACTGGGCTGTGTCTTAAAGTCATTAAATCTGTGTTGCTTCCATACACAGAAATCTGTTTCAGAAGCAGGTTAGAAGATTAGCTTTATATAACTTTTCAAATGCATCTCTTACTTAACAAGCAGAAGGAAATGCATTTTATTTGAAATGTATCTCAAGCAATGAGGCTCAGATCCTCCGAGATTATTTTGGCACTCAAATCCCACTGAAATTAATCCGTGACCTCAGGTGAACTCAGGCAGTTAAATGCCATTTCAGAAACAGCCTTAAGGCCCCAGGCTCCCTCAGCCTTGGCCTTAGCATGTTATGGAGTGCAGGATGGGGCCTTGCTAAAGAAAGGCACAAAAACTGAAGTGAGATTAATTCAGCTCATTCCCATGGCTTTATTCCCACTTCACACTTAACTTCTCACCTGCTTGTTTGCTCTATGCAATGTGAAATACAATTGTATATGTAAAGTGAAGGAATAGTGAATAGATTATCTGCCTATCAGTACAATAAATGATTGATATTGTTCATCTTGTGCAGTTAAAACCCTGGATTTTGCCTTATTTTAACATTTTAACAGTGTAAATGTTAAAAAAAAAATTGTATGCAAAATATGATGTAACGTGACTGTTTGCTGAAATCACTACAGTGGAAGATAAGGTAAAGTGTTTTGACAAAAAGTCATCACAGAAACTGAGATATGCATTCCTGAGCATGAGCAAAATTACTTGTCAAAAGCTTGTTCTGAAGTCACGCTGCTCCTACCACTGCTGGCAATTTTCTCCCTCCATACAACAAAGCTACCTGCAGAGCAAATGTTTCTTCCAGTATGTTCTCATGAATAAAACTTGGATTAAAAGACAATGATTTAACAACACAATTCTAAAAAAGACGTCTATTCTATCAATGAACAGCTAAATTTATAGCAAATACAGCTAAGTCTGCTGTAAAATCTCCATGTTTTCAAATCTCTTCAATGCTCCTGGACAGAGCTCTCAGAACTTTCAGGGTTGGGGCGGAACAAGGGTTCGGTCAATAAGTGAGGTGACACTGAGGAAGACTGCAAGCTTCTTTCTTCTGGCAGGCATTCAGTAAAACAGATTTTCTAATCATTTTACATTAGAAGGCAGCAAAAGTTTCCTAATTCTCAAAGAAAACAAAAATCCAGTAACCATTTGGCCCTTTTAAAAACCTTTGACATTATAAATGCTGCATCTGCTAATGCAAACCTTAACAGTATCCAGACATCCCATTAGCACACCTCAGGGTGTCTCACCTGATTGCGAGTTATCAATCACTGAAGCTTTGATATAGCTCACTGCCTGTTATAGAGAAGAGCAAGAGAAGTTTCACTGATGATTTTATCAAGAGCAAACACAGGCTTTGAAGCAAGCGATTTAGCTTTCATTCTCCACTGCACATTTCTATCCTGAAAAAATCGCGTTCACAGTATCACTGCTGTAGTCTAATCACCATAGATCTCAAGTTAGGAAATCACACATCTTTGCAAAGAATGCCCTAGCAAGCTTCAGAAAGTTCTCAGAAGCATATTCTATACTGTGGACATGTCAAATAGACATCAGAGCCAGCAGCACTTTTACACAAAATGAACCTCATCTCATAAAATACCAATACACTGCTGCTAGAACTCTGCCTTCACTAGGATTGTTTATTCCATTAAACATTAGCCTTTTCTGATTAATTTCCACTTGTTATCTTGTACATTCATATTAAGCCCTCACTGTATTCGTTAGGTGTAGTCACTGGTAGTTGAGGTGTAGCAAAATCCACACGTACTTGCAATGTCAACAAGAAGGTTCACAATCCATACATAGGCACCTAAATATATGTGGCCTGAATTTCTGTATTGCGGAGCATTCCCAAACCCCTCTGAAATTAACTGAAGTTCTTCTGCACCAATTAAAGGCAGGCAAAGCACTGAAATCCCAAAGATCATTTTATTTTAATGCACATTAAATTATCACAAGACTGGGATTTTTACCTAGGCTGGAGTGACGTTCCAAATTTACTCACTACAACACAAAATTGCTCCATGGATAAAGTTAAAAATTTGTGCTTCACTGACTTTGTCATATGAATGTTATCAGCATGCAAAAAAAAAAAAAAAAAAAAAAATCATATAATATTCTGAGTCAGAAGGGACCCACAAGGATTGTGGAGTCCCATTCTTGGCTCCCTGCAGAACCACCCAAAATTCAGACCCTGTGCCTGAGAGCGTTGTCCAAACGCTCCCTGCACTCCAGCACTCATGCCATGCCCACCGCCCTGTGGTGCAGCCCCTGTCCCTGACCCCCACCCGCCCCTCCCCTGACGCAGCTCCATGCCGTTCCCTCGGGCCCTGTCGCTGTCACACAGAGCAGAGCTCAGCGCTGCCCCTCCGCTCCCTGTGAGGAGCTGCAGCCGCCATCAGGCCTCCCCTCAGCTCCTCTGCTCTGGGCTGCACAAACGCAGGGACCTCAGTGCACCTCATACATCTTGCCCTCTTCGTATCTTTCCCTTAGATCCTCTCTAATAGCAGATCTGGACCTAAAACATGTAAAGATAAATAGGCAGCTCATGTCCCACTGAACTTGGAATCAGTATGGGCAGATAGGAACCTACAGCTCCAACAAATATCTGCTTCTGCTGTAAAGCAAAAACTGGGAAATAATAGAAATGCTTTCGATACTAATTGAATTATTCAAGAGCAGAGAATTCCTGGACATAAGAGAACCAAAGAATGACAGCAGTTCTTGTATCACTGCAAAGAGGTAATACAGTTCTTTTCGTTAGTAACCTCAAATGACTTTTTTTGGAGAAGGCTCCAGAGAGACCTCACTGTGGCCTTCCAGTACTTGAAGGGAGCATATAAACAGGAGGTGGGACGACTGTTTATGTGGGTGGATAGTGATAGGACAGGGGAGGTTTAGGTTAGATATTAGGAGGAAGTTTTTCACACAGAGGGTGGTGACACACTGGAACAGGTTGCCCAAGGAGGTTGTGGATGCCCCATACCTGCAGGCATTCAAGGCCAGGCTGGATGTGGCTCTGGCAGCCTGGTCTGGTGGTTGGTGACCCTACACATAGCAGGAGGGTTGAAACTAGATGATCATTGTGGTCCTTTTCAACTCAGGCCATTCTATGATTCTATGATTTTCATAAACTGTTTATAAGCCTCTAATTAAGTGCCACTTTTAAAGGAATGAATTAATATAAGTAATTATATCAGGGGTTCTATGACAGTAAGTCATCAACTGAAATAACAAGGGGAATTTTAAGATTTAATCAAGCAGCCAAGATGTACCTTTCTGTTGAAAACAGACAGTGTTTTGCTAGGGCATCTCTAAGCTCATGATAGTGGTAACATCTTTGACAGACATATCATGCAAACGTCACTTTAAAAAAGGTACTTTGATACCAGAAGTGTTTTACTTGTAATCCAGGAAAATTAAACTGACTCCACAATCCCACTTACTCCTTCTGTGTCTCCATTGCTGTAAGAGATTATTCTTTTACATCATTGTCTCAAAGCTTGCTGGGGACACAGATGAATAAATCCAATCAAGCCCTGGGCAAGGGTTGAGAAATCCTTTGTCTGGAGAACATTGATGGACAAGTCCTGGGCAAGGGTTTTGAAATCCTTTGTCTGAGGGACACAGATGGACAAGGCCAGGGGCAACGAGAGAGATAAGCTGCAGCTTAATAGCCGTGAATCGGTCTCTTGTGTGGACTTATCTCAAGGAAGATGGCCATCTCAGGAGGTGCTGCACATGACTCTTGCTCAAGCATCCAGGGATATCACATAGGCAGGAGAAAAAGGAGGATAAAAGAGGAATCAAAAACCATGAGGTTTAGGTTTTCCGGCAACAGATTCCTCATGAAGAAGAAGAGGTTTCTGACATGAGAAGCCTCTCTCCCTCCTGGACTTGCTCTGCGCTCTGCCACAATGCTGAAGAAGAACAAAGGTGTCTGCCATCAGATTCCTCACTACGGAATTCCTGCATGCTGATGGACTCTCCTGGGCCTGCTACCTGAGTCCTGCTGCTTCCTCCCGGATTGGCTCTGCAACTTCTTCCTGCTGCCTGCTTGCTGCCCAAGGCCGGTCACGCTGCTGTTGCTCTCCCCCCTGCTGCTTCTGCCTTGGACCTTCGAAACAGCGTGCAACGGGACCGCTGCTGGATCCTGGCGGTGACTGTCCCCGCTTTATGAGATTTTGCTTCTTTCCTATCTTTTCTATCGCCCTCCTTCTCTTCCCCATCTCCCTGATATGAATTTATAATAAACTGGTTGGACCAACATTTGAAGTATTTCTTAATCTCACGCCGGGTATACTGATATTAAAAGAACCTCGTCTCCCTCTCATAAATTAGTGTGAGACAATTGCATACCATCTCATTTTCTGACTAATTCTTCTACCTTGCTGTCCGTTCAACTTCATCTCCATACAGTTGTTAAGCAGTACAGAGATAGTTTTTTTCCTATTTCCCTTTACCACCTGCTTCGCTGGCAGTCTGAGGCAGGGTCAGGAATGCAATAGTCCCAGGGAAAATAATTCAGCATATGACAGTGTGGAAAATCATGAAATGGTTTGGGTTGGAAGAGACCTTTAAGATCACCTAGTTCCAATGCCCTGCTATAAGCAGGGACACTTTCCCCTAGACCAGGTTGCTCACAGCCACATCCAGCCTGGCCTTGACTGCTTCCAGGGAGGGGGCATCCACAGCCTTGCCGGGCAACCTGCTCCAGTCTCACCACTACCACAGTAAAGAAATTCTTCCTAAATCTACCCTCTTTCAGTTTATAGTCATTTTTTCCTTCATCCTGTCACTACATGCCCTTTTAAAGAGTCCCTCCCGGCTTTCCTGTAGGCCCCTTTCTGGTACTGGAAGGCTGCTATAAGGTCTCCTTTCAGCCTTCTCTTCTCTAGACTGAACAGCCCAAGCTCTCTAAGCCTATCCTCCTAGGGGAGGTGCTCCAGCCCTCTGATAATCCTCATGGCCCTCCTCTGGACCAGCTCCAACAACTCTACATCCTTCTTGCGTTGGGGGCTCCAGAAATGGATGCTGTACTCCAGGTGGTGTCCCACAAGAGCAGAATCACCTCTCTCAACCTGCTGGTTACGCTTCTCTTGCTGCAGCTGTGGATACAGTTGGCCACCTAGGCTGCAAGCGCACATCACCAGCTCATGTTGGGTCTTTCATCCACTGACATCCCCAAATCCTTCTCCTCAGGGCTGCTTTCAAGCCATTCACTGTCCAGTCTGTATTTATGCTTGCCCAGACCCTAGCAAAGAACACTGCACTTGGAATGCAAATACTATCCATCTCCTATTATTTTTATTGAGCTCTTTATGTCAAACTATGAGAAACATGTGCAGTATACAACCATGGACTGTGTTTGTGGGTAGGGCACCTCACGGGACTTATTTTATGCCTCTTTCAGGACAGTCTAATTCTCACTGGTATTTAGGAAGAGGTTCTTATGAGATGTTCAAACCCAGGTAGACACTGTCTGGGTTAGGTGGCTGCTGTAAGTCATTCTCCTGAGGCTCATATATCACATCTTGCTACCTTAATAACAAACAATTAAACTGTATATAGGTAAAACATACATTTGAACATTAACTCTTCAGAGTCCATAAAAAGTGTTACAACTCTTTTAAGGAAGGACACACATTTAAGAAAACCCGACTACTCCGTACTCTAGCAGAAGTAGAAGGTTAGATCAGAGATACTTTTTTTTCCACTTCACTAAATCCATATATTAGGAATAACACGCAATTCTAAAACATGTTATGTAGCTTTCAAAACCTGCATCATCACCTTGTATTCACCTTGTCGACACACCTTTCAGAATCTAAAGCAGCAAAATTACATAAATTGAAAGGAATATAATTGGTATAGTTAAGAAACTCTGTTCTTATTATAGATGCTCATTAAAATTTTAAAAATGTTTTCTGCTTCTGTTACTAAATAACATACGCTTTAAAAATGTTTGCCACAATTAATTATTTAGCTACAGGCAGGAAACAGGTACAGTAATATACTTTGGAAGCAATGCCTGTGCCTGCAAGTAATGAAATATTATCAAATACCTAATAGTTATTTACAAGACAGGTTTTAATAGGCTTCCCTTAAGTGTTCTGACTTCATGAGGTATAACAAAAGAAAGCAAAACATTCTTAAAAGACATTCAAAGCTGTAACTTTGAATGTTCAGGAAAGAGTGGTTGAAAGGTTTGTTATAAATTATTGTTATATATTGTTATAAATTAAAGCGAGCCCTAGAAGCAATGGCCTGAAACTAAGGAGCATGGCAATGAAGGAAAGACAATTTTCTTATCTTCTGTAGCACAGGATCACCCTTCTCGGGATAAAGATGGCATGTGGAAATTGTCTTAATTATTACACAAATTCCACCTCACATTGTCCACCATTGCAGCAGAACACATAGCTGCTTCATCTTTGTTTTAAGGTAACCAAATAATCTCAGAGTCAGATGTTGACATTGTTAATATGGCCTGAAGCATGGGTAAAGCAACAAGACAAATGTCAGCATTTGAAAGAAGGAATTTTTTAAATTTCTTTTACATTCTGGTTTCTTAAGTCACTCTATCAGTTTCAAAACACGTACAGCTCTATGTCCATATTTTTATGTGTGGATGGTGAAATTAAAGAGAATTATAAAAAGGCTTGGCTTTCAGGCTGGAAAGGTCAGAGACTATTAATTTCTTTGAAGAACTCAATCCATTATTTAAAGCAGAGCAAGAGAGTAATCACACTAGGCAACCCTCTAAATCTAGAAAGTGTACTTTTTTTTTTTTAAAATCACTTGCTTATAACTACTTTGAACCATGTTGGTTGCAATGAACTGACTAGAGTCAGAACTAACATAGTCTTACAGATTCTCTGGTAGCTCTCTGTAAATTCAAATGGCGTGTAGGGACTCCCCTTGTTTCACACATATTAGCAGCAAATGATTTTTAGTTTTTCAAGAACATTAAGTTAATCATGCTGAAGAAAGAGCTACTTAAGAAAGCATTACTATTTCTTAAATGCCATTTCTGAAGTTGAGCATAAGATAACAGACCAAAAATATCATCAAAAAGCCAAAACCAAGATAGTCATGTATTTCAAAACGTATGTAACCATAGGAGTTACATTTCATGTAAACATATGTAGCATTGCTAATAACTTGAAGTTTTGTTATTCACAAATTTAGGGCTTATTACCAAAGTGCAAACATTAGGAGTTAATGATTTAGTTTTTCTTCAGACTAACAGTTATATTTAGGTAGAAGGGTAATTCCCTTACATAGTGGATATATCTTTCCATATATGTCCATTTACTTTGATGAGACATCAGATCTTCCTTGACGGGATCTCTCTTCCTTAGGGCTGTTAACTTTCAGAGGGTGTAATCTTAATTCTGTTTTCTACTAATTCCTCTGATATTGGCTGGATCCCTAATAATACCTACTATCCAGAGGGCTTCTTTGCCATCTAGATCCACATTACTGGCCCCAGCGTCCCAACACCAGAGCATCCAGGTGACAATGTTCTCATTTGGATGTTGTGCATAGTCTTTTCACATCTTGAATCTCATCCATTTTTAGAGCTCAGATAGTGATGGTGGTCTCCTTGTCTTAAAGGACTCCACATAGCAGCTTTCCACCTTCAATACTTTCCCACTGTATGGCAAAACTCATTAGAGAGTACAACATACCTCTCTTGTCACTCTCTGGTAATTTGTTGTATGGCAGGAGCCTCTTCCAAACCTCACCTCTTCCCCGATGGTATTCCAAAGTTCTTACTTTCAGGCCAGTCCATGATCACTTCCAAGATTCCCGAACAATTAGTGTTCCCCATCCAAGCCCACTATGTAATCAATGCAATCCACATACTCCAAGTACCACAGTGTGAGGAGAGGACCTTCCCTTTAAACATCCAATTTAGCACCCATAGTCAAGGTTCTAAAATAAGTTGTGCTTCAATACCAATCATATCTGAAACAGCCCAAATCCCCTTGTATGCTGCAAATACTTTTTTTTCAGTTGCAGTGTAGCACTCTTCGAACCCTCTACATCCTCGACTCCAAAACTCATGAAGTCAACCAAGTCTCCCCTGAAGTTTTTTGCAAAAGACTCTAAAAGTGAGGCCTTTCTCCCAAGCTGCAGTGTAGAGCAAGGGGTTTTTGTTTGTTTGTTTTGTTTTTTTTTTCTTACATCACATTCCATCATCATTATGGGAAATCATTTATTTGAAATCTTGTTCAAACTATAATTAAGAGATACTTGCGTAAACCTCAGAAGCCAAAAAATCCTGCAATATTTAAAAACCTAACTGTAGATCATGACATGGTTATGTAAGAAATTACCAAAGTACAATAAGATTTTAGCAAACTGTTGTTTGCTGTTTATAAGGTTAGACTGCAGATGGAAAAAGACAAGTTATATTCCAAATATGAAAACTTGGAAATATTTTACTGCAATCAACATACAAAGATTTTGAAGTTCACTTTCTCATTTGGTTATTTCTAAATATTCATGAATTAGTAGTGGTTTATTTCCAGAAGTCAACACCACACAGTCAGGCACTTTAAGAGCCTTTTGTTTTCCTGATCATTGCTTCCATCATATCCCACTGCTCTTTGGTAACCTAAAAAAAGAAAACAGCATTTTAATGGGGTTTCATACAATAATCACATATCCAAATACTTGAACAGAAAATAGCAGGCAAGAAGTTTAGTACCTTTTTCAAATCATTGAATTCTCCTGCCATAGAAACATATTCTCCGCCATCCATTCTAATAACCTAGAGAAAGCATAAGCGGTGTATTTAGCAACAGCATTTTTTCTATAGTATTCCCTTGTTCTAAACTGTAAGTCATTTTTAGTGATTCGGATCAAGCAAAATCCGAACACACTCAAAATGATGTAATTCAATCTTTTTTTTAAAAAAAAAAAGTTTTTTGAAGGTGCTTAAAAAGATTAATAATTAAAAGATTAATCACGATTTCAAATTTCAAAGTAATTTATTTGTTTCATTTCTGAAATACTATAACGTAACAGACATTTAAAAAATTTCAGAAAAACTCAGACCATCATCAGATTGCCTGTATAAATGGAATCAACTGTAACTTACTGCTCCATTAACCCAGCTTGCATAGTCACTGCAGAAATACGCAGCAAGATTTGCAATTTCTTCAACAGTTCCCAGGCGGCCACAGGGAATCCTCTCAATCATTTTCTTCTCAAACATGCCAGTTGGGTCAAGGCGGCTAAAAGCACCCTGAGAATTAAGAGAAACATATAAAGAGTTATAACTACATCAGAAATCAAAACCACAGACAGATTTAAGCTTAACATGGAAATTAATGTTTGTGAGCAAACAGCCTATACCATCTTTGTCAGCAAGATTTTTAAAAAAGTAGGAAAGAAAAAACAATTTCCTTTACTTGCAGCAATATGCATCTACAATGGGTGGCAAGCTGGAATTTAACACCTGTTTGGTAGACGCACACAAACAAAAGTGGTTATTTTCCCAAAACACCCCTAATATATTAATATACTATTGTGTAAAAAGGAGAGAGCGCAGCAAAATTACAGAAACAAATAATATGCAACATAAATGACAACTGAAAAGCAAAAAAGGAAAAAAAAACCCCAAATTATTGCAATGGCTAAAGAATTAAACTAAGTTGCTCTAAGCTTCTAATATCTGATTAACCAAGAACAGCACGGGAAATGGAAGTTTTCTGACTCCTCCCAGCTTCTCCACAAAGAAACAATTACTCAAGCAGCATCAGGAACATTTATCTTAGGTTACTGAAGTTGTTAAAGTATACTCTAATTCAAGTAATTACAGCTCCACTCACGCCATTTAAGCCTTCAACGGCCATGTTTTTAAATGGCAGTTTATAAACTTCATAGTATTGCTCTGGTATGCTTCTTCCTTTTCCTTCTGTGATTTCCAGTAGTGTTTTCAAAAGACAAAGATGTAATCCGTAAAGGAGAAAGACTTGATTTTGCAATATGATTTTTAAGTAAAGCCAGTTCATAGTTTTACGCTTCCAGAGAAATTTTAATTCGGAACTAGTGTGACAAATGCAATGCTTTATAGAGAAAACAGAGCTTCTTGAGTGGGAAATATGCTATTAGTTTAAATCAGAAACATTAACAGGAAGTAGCAATCTTGACGCTTAAAGTATTTAACTTGTCAAAAATTCTGAGAATCTATAAAACAAACTCATCTTGCCACATGACATAGGATGCTGAAAGTTTATACAGATTCAAAAAGGAATAGGACAAAGGAATAGGATTAAAAAAATAATCCATCAAGATAACTACATTATGAAGAGTTGTATATATCAAACTCTTTGTGCCACAGACTACCAGAGGCTGGAAACAAAAAAATAAATGTCATTACATGTTTTTTCTTATACCTTTGGCTACAAGTCTACTGGGTACAAGGCCTGGAGAGCTTTCAGTCTGATCCTGTAATGTCATTTTAACAACATTGCTGATACTGTCACTTATCTATCCTTACAGTCAAGAAAGCTAATGATGAGCTGTCTGGAACAGCATGGAAAACTGACAAAACAAAAATGTAGCAACCTTGCACACGCACTCCCAAAACAGTAAAAAAAAAAAATCAAGAAGCACTATGCAGATAGTTGAAATACCATTATTAGCTGTTACTGCTCATAACTGTAATATTTGGACTCTGAAAGGGATTCGCCTCTCTCTTCTTGCAGCACTCATCCCTTCTTCTTCCTGCTCCAGATGGTCTAGATTACTTCCTTCAAACCCTCCAGTTCTCCTTTTCACTCATACCAAAGCTTCACATTTCTTTGCTGCCTTATGTTTTCCTCTTTCTAGTTATGTGGTTTTCAATAAAACTAGTGAGTCTCTGTTCTCAAATACCTAAAAAAAGACTCTGAAATTTTGGAATTGAGATACTTTGTTTAAAGAATCAGGAGTTCAAATAGAAATAGGCACTTATACTCATCAAGAACTCACTTCACTTGAGAAATAATGTATAGCTTCAAATACATACGAAAGAAAATATATTTTAATATTTTAATATTTTGGCATGTAGTTCTTTGAAACACTCAAAAAAAAAAGGGTTATGTTATATTAGTATTGTAACATTCTATTTTATAAACTAATTATTGAACAAGTTATTTACCATTATTCCAGCACAACCTTGGACTTCCAAAGAACTTATACTCTAATTTGGTACTTATAGAAAAGATTAGACTATCTTAAGTGCAAGCCTGTACTACAAAGCATATTCAAGGCTGTGTTTCATTTCATGCTATGTACCTTTGTTTTTATTGGACCTGGTTGAATCACATTGAATCTCATGCCATATTTACCCCACTCGGCTGCAAGAGACCTAAAAATGCATTAAAAAATGCATCAATATTTTAAATACGTTATTTTAATAATGCTATTAATAAGTAAACAACCAAATCTTATGTGTGAATACTAAAATTTGAGTCCTGAAACAGGCATTTCCACTTAAGGGGTTTTGATGTTTTTCTTAAGAACAACAACATTTTAGAAGTAAATTAAAACCACATTCAGAAACACAGGAACACTGATTTAATAGATGCAGTTTAACTTTCCTGCATTGGCTCTAACACTTCTGGGTTCTATGAGAAGTTTTTCCAACTCAAACCCGCAGGAAAAAAATACATCTTCAATCATAGTGTTGTTTTATAGCAAATTTACAAGCTTAACAGGATCACTACAATCTGGCTAAGTGCCACAGTCCATGCAAGGCAAAGGGCAAAAGTAGGCAGCCATAAAGATTAGCTCTGCCAACACAAAAAAGTTACATAACAGAGCCAACTCTAAGAGAGATAAGTTGAGCAATTAGTGGAGAGGAGTGGGCAAAGGGGTGGGAAATACATGCAGGTGATGAGGAAAAAAAAATGCACCCAAGTGGGAACGCTGCTACTATAGTAGCAATTGACATAAGATGTTTTAAAACTATAACTTATTCCCAAATGCATCAGATGCTTTCCAGAGCCATTGCAAATAGAACTACTTCAACCAAAGAAACACTGACTCCATTGTTATTCTCTTCTTCTAACCACAGCAAATGGCTATTGGCTGATTTTGTTCCATTCAGAAGTAATAAAAGGAAAAAAAAACCCAAAACACTAAGCATGAAAACTCCTGATAATTACATTTGCTTCTACAAAATACATGCACTCACATTTTCACTTCTTTGCCATAATAAAATTATCACAGTAGTAGCAGTTCACACTTCATTCTGAAAGAAGCTGTCAGCACATTATTTTGTTGCAAGGATACTAGAGGCTGGAAGGTTCTCTGATCACACTGCATGGGAGGACTACATTAATTGTACCAACTAGCTCTGTTTTTACATTTACCCTATCGCAGGGATGTGAAAAGCAGCTTTTTGTCCATTACTCACTTGCTCATTGCTTCAACACCAGCTTTGGCAGAGGCACTTGGCAACACAAATCCTGAACCACTCTCTGCATAAATGGTTGTAATAGAAAGGAATGCGGCTCCTGGAAGTTGCAACAGTATTAACAAACAAAAAACAACACACACAAAGATCAAATTTATTGTCTAAGTTAAAAAGCGAGCTCAGTGGTATATAAGTTTGCAGTTTCAGTGTAAGGGATGCCATCCACTGAGTTGAAAAAAGATTTTTAGAAGAACTAGTCTTTTTTCCCCTTCAGTTCCCCCTATTCTGAATGTGAGAGCTGATCAACACACAAGAACAGGCCTATGTTAGGCTATTAAAACCTAACTTCAGACTTCTACTGATAATGGGCCCAGGCTGAACAGAGCTGTGTTGAATGAACCTAACACAGAAGCAAGAATAATAAAATTACAGCCCATAAGTTTGAAGTACACTTCAATTCATACATACATTTCCCAAGTTTATACTCATAAAATGGAAAATATCTAAGCAATTTAGTCTTCTCACTTTGTGAGTGAGAATGCACAAATAATACACTAGCAGATTACAAACCTCTTCTACATGTCACTGCAAACTTACAGTTTAAAAGCAGAACTCTTCTATTGTTTATTAAAGCACATTTAGTACAGGTCACCCTGCAGTCCTAAAGTATGTGCTAATCTTCTTGTAACTGTCAGATGTATAGCACATCCTGATAGAGAGTCTTAAACTATTTGCACTGGGAGAATTTCTATCACTTCAGAAATTCAGGTCTCTGCTCAAATAAAAAAAATAAAAATGCAAACAAGCAAAAAGAAAATGAAAGCAGATAATGAAAGGACAAACAGATACACACCTGATTTACTTGCAAAAATGTATCTAAAAACAAACAAACAAAAATCTTTGTATAAAAGATGCTTAAATACAAAATCCCCTAGAAAGACGACATGCAAGAAACAGCAAGAGAAATTTCTGTGTTTTGTAAGCTTAGTAGGGAAATAAAGAGAGACAGCATGAAGGTGAATGACTTCTATATCTTGCAAAATTTGAAGGCAGAAGTAGCAAAAGTAGTTTTAATTCAAGAGCAAAAGAGACAGACATTTTTAAAGCTATATTTTACATTACTCTAAGAATATGCTGTAAGCATCCATTAGGCCACAGAACAAACTGTTAACATATTTGCTAGAATGATACAATGAAGCAAAGTTAGGGATGGAGTATTAACTAAGAATGAAATACCTCATCAAATGACCAAAACTACTACAGACTTGCAGAAATACATATACAACATTAAGTTTATACTGTTACCATTAATATAGTACAAACTTTATAGGAAGTACAAAGCACTGGGTACATTTTGAGAGTTTACTCTGGAGTTCAAGGAATACAGTGCAAATAAAACAGGATTAATTCAGCATAGTGGATGTACCTAGAGAACATCATTTGTAGGGCCATCTGAAAAATCACAACCCACCTTACCACTTGAAATGCTATTTGATAGTATCAAATAGCATTTGATATCATAATAGATGATCATTAAGGTTCCTTTCAATCCAAGCCATTCTATGATTATATGACACCAATAAAAAAAAAAAAAAGCCTCAAAGGTAGTATTCTCTAGTACCATTAGCCCAATACTACAGTTGTGAATTTTAATTATTTATATATGTACAAGTCTAGGAGGAGAATGTTAAGTGATATTCTTTCTTGTTGTTCATTTAAATAAATAAATGTCATGTTCAGCTTCTTAATGAAACCAACACAGATATTGAAGACCTGGGAGAAATAACATATGCTTTAAACAAAGTTTCTTCAGTTTTACAAATGTTTTACAATTACTGTAAACTCTGCAAACAGATTTTCAAATGCAACCTCTGTATTCTGGTTCCAACCTTAAGAGCAGACTCTTAAGGTCTGTAATTGCTAACCAGTCCTGCTGTTTGATTTTTAAGTGTGACTTCTTGCATACTCACAAAACTGGGTATTATACATAGGCATTGTAAGGGAAGGAAAGCAAGTAACAGTATGCTACAAGGCTTAAGAACTACTTAATGTAAATTGAAGATACCTTTTTGTACTTTAATGAGTTCCTTTCCAATTTCCAAAGTTACAAAGGCGGTACCGTTAAGTACAATATCAGTTATAGTTTTCCATGCATTAGCAGAAAGCCGTTCAGAAGGGGAAATAAAGTTTCCTGCTGCATTGTTTATCACAACCTGAAACACAAGGAGTTAATCAAAAATAACCCTTCCTGAGAGAAGGTCTCTCTACATTACATACATTTTCTATGACAGTCATTTCCTTCATAACTGCTCAGAGCATTTTCAAAGACAGAAGTTGTTTTCTTTCTCTACAATACTTACATTAGGGTGTCCTGCCACTTGAATTAATTCAGCAACAGCATTCTTAACAGAAGCTGGATCTCTCACATCACACTGGATGGCGTGGACCTGTATAACAATGGAAAGGCAGCCTTAAGACTTCAAATGCTTATCAAACTAATTAAACAATCCCCCAGAAGTATATAAATGCATAAAAAAAAATCTATACCCATTTGATGTGTAAATAAAATTCTCAGTTCTATAAAATTTACCTTATTCCCTGTTTTAGAAGAAATTTCTTCCGCCGTTCCTTTCAAAACATCAAGCTTTCTAGAAATAATCATATATCAGTGACTTTCAATTAAATGCAATTACAATTCAGAAAAATAAAAAGCTGATGAATCCTTTCTTAGCAGATACGAGCTAAGTTTTAAAAAGTGATGCGTGTGTGTTTGTGCATAGTGAAAATTTTCGTGAAAACAGCTTCAAAATGAAAACATTTAGTTACTAATTTTCTGAAAGTTAATTAAAAAATCTAGGTACCTTCTGTTCATTACTACTTAAAAGTAACTGAGAAATGACTATGGAAGAAGAACAATCTTAAACTAATCGAATGTAGTAAGTTAGCTAAGTACTTTCCTATTCAGTACATAATAATAATAAATCCAGTTTTATGTACTGCTCTGCTAACACTTTACAAGGGCCGGATTTCAAATATCTAAATTGCTACTTGGAAGAATGTCAGAACACTAATTTTGTTTTCAAAATGAAACTGCTTTTCTTGTTTTTACTTTTCTCGTTTTCACTAACAGAATTGTATAAAGTTCTGTTAAACTGTATAAAAATACTTATCTTTGTCAAGTATTAAGAGGAATTATTTTAATTCTTTGTTGCTATTAAAACCTGTATAATGAACACATATTAAAACAGAAGTGTTCAATAACATCCATTTCAATTTTGTGCTCTCTTTTACACGTTAGTGGAATTTATGTCTAGTATTCTGGGTTTTTATTTTTCTGCTCCAACACACAAGATTTTTCAAAGTCTTCTCATCAGGTCTTTCCCATGCTACACTATAATTTAAAAGTGAACAGTGTAAATAAATTAACCAGAGTAAATAAATTAAGAGAGCAAATAAAATAAATTTATCCAGCTTGCGAAGAAAGGAAACCAGATCCATTCAGCACTCAACACTAAAAGCTCTAAAATGTGTTCATTAATATTTACCGGCTTGCTATGACACACGTGGCACCCAAACTGGATAAAGCTGTTGTCATGCCTTTGCCAATCCCAGTACCTCCACCAGTTATAAATGCCACTTTCCCTTGAAAGGAATTTGGTGGCAACATCACTTTTTGAAGAGGTGAAAAGAAAGCAGCTTGTGGAGCTTTGCTCTCTTGCAGCAACACATTTGGTCCACGGCTGAAGAACTGAAAGAAAGAAAAAGAAAAAAAAATTCTATTTCCATTTAAAGGACCGTTAATAAAGATTAGATTTGCTTGTGAAAGTAACAACTTTATAGCTACCTTCCTGTTACGCAAACTGAATACAAAAATGCATAGCTTGCATTTATGTTGAAGTTACTAAAAGCGCACCATAATATCAAACAAACCCTAAACTAGTAAAGTAACTAAGCCACTTTTAGACATTCCATTCCAACTACAAAAATACTGAGAATATATATTTTAATCACAATTTTGATTATTTCAAATGTTAGCTATCATTATGGCTGTCTGTTTTGCTCATATATGTGGAAATACCAGTTAATTACTAGATTTACAGTAGGATTTGAGTTTCACATTCATATACATACTGCATACCATTTACAGCAAGTTAGCCCTAGATCAACTAGCTAATTTTTGCAAGCAAATGTGTGGTTGGTACTTACTAAAAACAAAACAAACAAAAAACAACAAACAAAAAAACCCACAAAAACAACACCAGAGAAGAAAATTCTTTATTACATTCAGTAATACATGTTCTAAGAAAACAGTATGCAATACTATCTTATAATACTAGTACATGCAATAAGTTACACAACTCTGGTGTAAGCAAAAAGTAATTTGTAGTTTCACCAAGAAAAACAGTCAAGAGGGCATTTCTGTAATCCTCAAATACTGGAGTAGAGCCTCAAACTGAATGACATGACTTGGCACAGCAGCATTACATAAATAGTTAAGAAATTCACAGATTACTTGGAATATGAAAGTTACCTGAATCTGGAACTGAAAACATTTCTAACTACAACAAAATTCAGTTATTTCTTTAAGTGAGAAAAATTAGGAGAACTTCAGCTATCTTTATCTTCTCCAGTACTAATTTGTAATTGAGTCTTTAATGCATCCTTTTGACTACAGAAGCTTCTAGTATAATTTTAGGAAAATTTTGTGTTTACTTTTATATGGCACTGCTCATAAAAACATAACATTGTTATGCCAACAGGAAATGTGTTGAAGGAGGAAAGGCTACTTCAAAACAGTACAAATAGAACAATAAATAGCTTGTGGCATGTACAAACTCCCATTTGCAACACTGAAATTAATAGGTGACACTGTTAGCAATAGCTGAATAGTCTATCAGCTGGAGTCGAGGTGCCACTGGGACTCTCTTTCAATCAGGTCAGTGGGATAAACTCTCCAAAAGGGTTTGGTGATGATGGACACAGCCGCCTCCCCTGCTCACCACAGAGCTTGTGCAATCAGCTCCTGCTGAAGGAGGCAGATAGAAAGCAGGAGCACGGGGTATTGCACCAAAGCTAATGAACGTCTCCGAAAGCATCGAGCCCACGTGTTAAAGCAGTCTGCTCGGGGACTCGTCACTACTTTGCACAAAGGGCTTCCTTGAGAGGATTTATTCTAAGTAACCATCCCAGCACTTAACGCCAAGGTTCTAAATTAAATTACAGGCATAAAGAGAGGTATAAAGAAGCCAGGCGACGTGAACAGCAGAAAAAAAAACAAACTCCCCCGTACGCAGGTGGTGGAAGTAAATCACGCAGTTACCACAAAAGGCTCCCGGAGGAAGTCTTTCCTAAGAAGGCACGCCCCCACGAAGCGGGGGTGGCACCGTTCCGACCTTTCACCCAGATGGCATCGTGCGCTCCTGCAGCAGATACCGGCGTGCCCGAAGGGGAGCGGGGAGAAACAGGCGGGAGGCGCGTCCCGGGGAGCACGGGGCGCTGAGAGGGTATGGGAGTACCCCAGCCCTGAGAATTTCTCGGCCCACCCTCGGCTCCAAGAGAGCGGGCGGCGCCTTACCCGTCTGGTGCCGGGGAAGCGGATCGAGCCATTGCCGCGGAGAGCGCTCCGGCCGATCATTGCCGCCGCCATCTTGTGCTCCGGAGGTGGGGGTGTGCGCCGGGGCGGTGCGGAGCGGCCGTTCCCCGGCCCCTCTCAGCCCTGCCCGGCCGCGGGAGGGGCGCTTCTGCCTCGGCGGCTGGAGCGGGCGGGGCGGCGAGTCCGGGTCTGCAGCGCCCCTCCGGCCTCGGCTTCTGCCATCACCTCGAGTTGCCCTGCGTGCTATTCGAAAGACACTTCATGAATAATCTTCAGTTTGGGTGGTACTTAAGAGTATAGGAAGAGTTTAAGAATACTTCCATTCAAGCATCCAATCTCTGATTGATAACAAGTTGGGAGGTTTACAGGGCAAAAAGTACCCATTTTTTAATTATTATTATTTTTTTTAATTTTGTGGGGTAACCTGAGCAATTGTAAAAATGTAAATGTAACATCTGTAGGTGAAAAAAAAGTCATTAAAAGCAGTAGCAGTTAAAAAAGTGTGGTCTGAAAGCATCTAACTGGCACTGGTCTTCTGCAGGGACAATTGCCTCAATAATGTGTCATAGAAATGCCATGAGAAAATCAGTATGTGAGTGTTGGCAAACATCATTCGGGCTTCCAAGGGCCTGGCCAGGTGTGACAATGGTTGTAAACTTGGATTCCTACAGTTTCTGCCATTCAAAGTACGCCAATGAAAGAAATGTTAACCCCTCATGATACAGTTTAGAAATAGTCCAAGAAACTGTTGATACAAGAGAGTACTAAGAAAAAAAACCTCCAGCTGAGTGTAAGTATCAAGGAGAAAGCTAGTGCACTGAAGACACAGTAATGGTGAAGGTCTATGCTTGTGTTCAGGGAAAAGATGAATGGTGGATCACCTCAATGTTCTATTTAGATACTGTTTCACTGGGCTTGATGGACTCTGGTTCTATTTCATGAGTTAATGTACTGAGTTAAGACTATTGCCTGTATGGGTTTCTGAAAGGCCTCCTTCTGTGCTGGTAGTCACTGAGGAAATTAAGTTTTGAACCCTGATGAATCATTTTTGATCAGGAAAATAAAGGAATATGTGGAGAACCAAAAACTTAAAGAACAAGCATTCCTTTGATCAATCAGGATTGGAGGACCAGTGAGAAACTCGAGAAGTCTAGAAAGTAAATGGGAATCAATAGGAAAATGATAGCAGAAGATAAAGTTGGATAAATGCAGGGAAATTGAGAGTACAAATGTTGTTATATGGTTTACAGGATTCATACAGTTTCTTATGATGATGATTTGTCATATGAAATTGTTATCACAAAAGCCAAGCCAAAAGGATAAATAAGCCAGAAAAATGATAATGAACAGTACAGAGAATATTGAAGTACCATTATACAAAGCTGAAATATAGCCTCATCTAGGATACACCATAGATTTTGGTCACCCTAGTGCAAAATGGAAATTGCAAAATTATGAGGGAATGAAAAAATGAGTAAAAGTGATGAAGAAAACTTGTCCCAAAAGGTATTAAAAAAACTGGAGCCATTTATCTCAGAGGAAGTGCAGGAGGGAAAATATTAAAAGGGAACATTTAAGGACAAAGAATGCTTAAAGTCATCGTACATGGAGATGAGGGCCGCGAAGATGATCAGAGGGCTGAAGAACCTTCCCTGTGAGGACAGGCTGAGAGAACTGGGGCTCTTCAGCCTGGAGAAGAGAAGGCTCTGGGGGGACCTTTTAGCAGCCTTCCAGTACCTGAAGGGGACCTGCAGGAAGGCTGGAGGATGTTTTATAATGGCAGGCAGCAACAGGACAAGGGGAAGTGGCTTTAAAGTGGAAGGTGGTAGCTTTAGATTAGATATTAGAAAGAAATTCTTTACTGTGAGGGTGGTGAGACACTGGAACAGGTTGCCCAGTGAGGCTGTGGATGCCCCCTCCTTGGAAGCATTCAAGGCCAGGCTGGATGGGGCTGTGAGCAACCTGGTCTGAGGGAGGTGTCCCTGCCTACAGCAGGGGGTTGGGACTTAAACGTCCCTTCCGACCCAAACCATTCTATGATTCTATTACACAAATTAAGATTCCACCAAAACCACATTCCCGATACATCTCCGATAGGAGGGCTCAGCCCCAGGCCGAGCAGCGCAGCCCTCGCTGGGGCGGGCCGAGCCCCCTCCGCGCCGCCGCGCATGCCCGCCGATGCCGGCTGTAGTGGCCGCACCGGCTGTGCCGCCCGCCCGCCGCCACGCGGCGCTCCCTGCTTTTGCTGCACGGCAGGGCGCGGTAGCCGGTTGGGCGGCAAAGAAACACCGGCTCTCCGTTCCCGGCCCGACCGCCGGCAGGGCGGGGAGCACCGGGGAAGCACAGCTCCACGGGGAACCGCAGCTCCTCACCGCGGAGCTCCCGCCGGCCTCAGGATGTGGAAGCTGGTGCCCGCCGCACGACCAGGTGAGGGCATTGCGGGGCTGGGGCCCTTCCACGCCTCTCCCGCGCCTGGGCTCGGGCCGGCCCTATCCACCTCCTCCTTGGAAGCTGGCTCGCCTACAGGCTCGACTTTCGCTTTCCATTCCAGTAACCGGCAGGGCTCCCTTTTTCACTGGAACCCTGATCGCGGAGGCCTTGTCCTGTTATCCTTGCTGGCGGTAGTGCAGACGTACCCTGTTAGCTTTGCTGGCGATGGGTCCCAGGGTTGCTGCCGCCAGCGGAGTCAGCGCGGTGCTGCCCTGCCGGACCTGAAGAGCTGAGCCCACAGGCAGAGGTCACTCAGTCTCTTCTTCCAGGGACGATGTCTGACTTTTTACAGACTTCTATTCTTTACTTGATGTTTCAGGGACCAAGTGTTGAACTTGAAACTTTGTGTTGTTTCTTGAACGCAGTTTTCAGTCATCACTGCACCGTTGTTTCTCAGTTTCTTTATCCATAACTTTATCCATAGTTTTGATTTATTGACCAGCTTTGAAGATGGGTATTTCATAATGCAAAAGCAGCTTTTTCACTTGAATGCTTTCTCTTTCTTAAAAAAAACAGTCACATCACCGCTGTATCTCTTTTTTCTTGCTTCATTGGAATTGACTTAATGATGCTTGGTGTGCATCTTAGTGATAGCACCATCTATTTGTACTGAAATGAACAGAATTTGATCTCTTACTGTCTGGAAACCACTCCAGCAAAAGCCAAAACATTGGTATCGTCCTTGTAGTCAGGATGATGAGTTCTGCGTTGTTCTTATTTGGACAGTTATTTGTATTAGAATTTCATCTTTAATTCATTCATTTTTATCAAGAAAAACTTCTGAATCATTGCTCATAAGTGACCCATACCTCTTGGATGTCTTTGAGTCATGCACTCTTAAGTGATCTATATGACAAAAAGCTACAGCATAGGTCAGAGACCAAACTGACTAAGTATCTGTTTGATTTACAATGCAGATCTTTCAGCATCCTTTAGGGAGGCATTTTTGTCTGAAGCACTTCAAACAGTCCCTGAGTTATATACTGTTAGTAAGTTATGTACCTGTAAAGTTTGTGTTTTTGTAGTTCTGTGAAGAAGTAATATGAGATAAAAGAAATAGGTATTAGTACAAATATATAGTGCCACTGCTTCTGTTACTGTTTTTTTTGTTTGTTTATTTTGTATTAATTATGAAATGCTATCCTTTCATAACAGACAGAGGAAGAAACGGGTTTTGTCTAAAAATTAAAAGCACAATTGTGGTCAGGCTAATAAATGGTACATGACAAGGTATAGACAAGGGTTGGATACTTTACAAATTTCTGAATTGATCCTAAGAACTTTGAGTGTTTTGGAGTTTCTTGTAAATTGATATTTTTCTGTCTCTTGTTTATTTTTAGGAGAGCCGTTTCGACTTTTAGTTGGTACCGAATATGTTGTTGGACGCAAAAATTGTGCTATTTTAATTCAGGATGATCAATCAATCAGTCGAAGTCATGCAGTTCTGACAGTAAGTCGTCCTGAAACAACCCATGTAAGTAGCCAGCATTTTACTGCATTAAAAATACTCAGCATTGTTAACTCAGAATACCATGACAGTGAAGCTGGAGTAGAACCATTGGACATATGTCTTTTCTTAGTCTTGATTTTTATTTTTTTTTTTTTCCCCCTGGGTTGCTTGTCTGTACTGATAAATCCATTGACATAGATCTAATGGTCCAGGGTCCTATTTGGGCATTCCTTTTATCTCAGAGTGAAAGTTGATTAGAAATTTGTATTAAAGTAATCAAAGCAGGAAAATCATGCAATTACATTTCAGTTTATAGAAGAACTTTAGAACTTAGTTCTGGAAAGTGCTTCCATTTTATTACTGTGGGTTTGATGTGGAATGCATGTTTCACTCCACATCATTAATTCTGTATTTGTTTAGGGGAATGTGGAAAAGAAAAATGTTCCAAGGAGAATCGGCAAACAGCACTTCAGTATTGATTATGTATTGCAATTTCTCTGGATATTTTGAAGCCAATGAACCGGAATCCCTTTTATGTAACCTGTTTCTGATGAACTACCAAGACTTATTTATGTTTATTTTCAGAGCCAGTCTGTTTCAGTCCCCCTGTTAACAATCAAAGACACTTCCAAGTATGGTACTTTTGTTAATGGATCAAAATTGAGTGGCACTTCAAGGTCTTTGCAGTCTGGTGACAGAGTAAATTTTGGAGTCTTTGAGAGCAAGTTTAGGTAAGAGGTACTCAGACTGATAATAAACTACTAAGTGGAAAATAACAGCTTTCAAAAAGAGTGTTTTAGCACATCATCCAACTTGATGGTGATAGAATGCTAAGGGAATTTACCTGTTCAGTTTTTAGGAAGCAGAGGAAACAAATAATACTTTTCTGTGTTCTGCGTCCTGCTTCTGAAACCCTCTTTTAGTACATATTTTTATAATAATTCATTTTGAAATTATTTTAATTTATTAAGAAAAATGTAGTTTATTTATCATTGGTGTTTTAAAAGATGTGTGACATCATGACTTCCATGATTGATATGATTAGAAAAATATTTTCTCCTTCGTAGCCTACACCAATTCAAATCATAGAGTTTGATATTCTCTAATTCTAAATGGACAATCTACAAATAACAATAGGTGTAAGAAGAAAAAAGTTTCTTGAGCTTGCATTCTACAAAACTCATGTCTTTCAAATACTAATCTGTTAATGAACTGTTCTGTTGAGCATACTTTTTGCTTTTGGGAATACATGCTGGATTTCATCCAGTGTTTCTGGTTCTCAAACCTTGCAGTGTAATTCAAGCACTGATTCTGATAAGGGTGTGTGCTCTTTCTTGAAATCAAAAGTCTCAAGAATAAACATTTGAAACATCAAATCAAAATTCCGCTTATTTTTCTCAATAAAAATCAGTTATTTACTTTCATCAAGACAATTTAAAGCACAGTATAAGAATTACAGGGGTCTGTTTATGTATTTATTAGAATTCTGTGTGAAACAGAAGTGACTCATAAGACAGCCTTGTTGATCATAGTGCTACTACAATTACTAAAGCATTTCTCGTCTACTTGTTCTTTGCAGAGTGGAATATGAATCTTTAGTTGTTTGCTCCTCATGTTTAGATGCTGCTCAGAAAAATGCTTTAAATGAAGCCATCCAGCAGCTCGGAGGACTTGTTGTGAATGAATGGACAAAAGAATGTACTCACCTAATAATGGCATCAGTAAAAGTTACTGTTAAGGTATGTTGACTTTTCTTGTTAATGTGAAATCTAGACCTGCTCAAGACTGTGGCAAAGCTTTATTTTATTTTAGTTAGACAGCATTTTCCTCTGTGAAGTCAACTCTTCCAACTTCATGAAGAGATGCATGTTGGAGGGAAAGAAAATGAAAAAAAATTAAAAAAGGGAGTGAGGGAGGATGGGGACAGAAAGGTGTCTCTCTGGCCTAAACGCCATTTTAAAATGAAATAAAAATTGAACAGGGGAAAAAGTTGTATTTGAAAATTAAGAAATTAAGAGAAGTGAAGAAAAATCTTTTTTCCTCCCTCTCAGTGTTGCTGTAGCATTTGTGGGAAATCCTATCTGTCATTAAAAAGTGTTGGTTCTTTTCTGTGTGCAGTTGTTCTCTTTGTTTGTTTTTTTCTGGTCTTTCTTTTACTACTTTGTTAAATTTCTCACTGATTCAGTTCCACAGTTCATGAATATATTGAGTCTTCTCCCACTGTACTGTAGCTCCCTCTCCTGACTGTGGCTTTCATATAGCGGTACAGTAATTAGGATCAGAGAGCTCACCTGGAGGAAAAGCTAGCATCAGCCTACTGGGGGTATTGGGATGGTTAAAAAAGAACAATAACAAAAAATTCATTCTCTTTTGGAGAGAGCCTGTGCAATTTTTTTTCTTTCTGATTTATGGAACTTCTTATCTCAGTTAATAGAAACATTAAAGTTTACGTTATTCTAGTTTTGTAAAATTAATCTGTCTAATCAGAGAGTATTTGCTTAGATTTTAATCATTCTAAGTATTTGCCTAATGTTGAGGCTTGATGTTTACTGTTTTTTTTCCATTGTTACTGATGTTTTCTACTTTTCAATGAAGGACAGAGTTTTTAGTATTCATCTTGCTTGTTACCATCTTTCTTCTAGTTTTTTATGTTAACTTCCAGATAGTTTCACAGAGGTGCACTTTATTTGGGGAGAATTGTAGCCTTTATAATTCCGAGTTCACTGGTTATATCCAGTATAACTGTACAAATTGAGTATTAATGTTTATTTAGTCACTTTGTAGACAAAAAGAAACAAAAAGACAATAAACCAACCCAACAAACAACAGCAGCAACAATATACTATGATTGCTTTGTTTACTGGAGCTTTAGTTCTCGTGAAGACTGTTGCTGATTTTTCATTAGTTGCCATATATAATTTCAGTGACAGCAGCTAAAAGGTGTGCTGTTAGAAGTAAAACTGACATTTTTTTCCATAGCAAAAACAAGTACAGTTATATCTGTGCGATGCTGTTCACATCACACACACGTGATTTGATGTGTACAGATGTCTGTGTGATCTAAGATATTGTAAAGCTACAGTCAGTTGAACCATATTCTAGTTAGGCTTTTTCTGTATGTTAAGTGTGTCTTCTCTCTTCCTAGACAATATGTGCTTTGATTTGTGGACGACCAATTGTAAAACCAGAGTTTTTTAATGAATTAATGAAGGCTGTTCAGTCCAGGCAACAATTGCCGACTCCTGAAAAGTAAGTATTGCTTTCAGTGTCACAGAATTAATTTTATGTGAGTTAGATTACCAAATAATTGCACACTTATCTGCTGATACTTGGCAGAATATGTGAATTACAGTAGCTTTATTTGTGGAAGAATGCCTACCATTTTAATCTTTAGGCAATTTTTTTCTCATATCTAGACTCATAAGGTGAGCTCTTGGATTTGATTATATGCTTAGAGATGTTACTAGCTCTAGACAGGAACTTGTTTTCAGAAAGGTTGCTATAGCAATCTCTATGGTGATGTGTTTGAAGCACCACTGAAACTCTTTTGGGAGTTGATAGATTAAAGTGAAGAAAATTAGATTTGTGTGAAAGACACCTTATTAACCCTATTTCATTATTTAAAAAAATTTCTTCCAGTAAACAGTTAGATTATGAGTTTAGTGATAGAATTGTAAAATTCTTTAGATTGGAAAAGACCTTCAAGATTATGAAGTCCAATCATCAATCCAACCTGACCTACCACATCCCATCACTAAAACATGTTCTTCAATGCTGCATCTACCTGCCTATTGAATACCTCCAGGGTTGGGGATTTCACTTCTTTGCTGGGCTGCCTGTTACAATGCTTGACCACTCTCTCAGTGAAAAAAATTACTTCTAATGCCCAATAAACTTCCCTTAGCACATCTTGAGATCATTTTTTGCATTCTGTCATTTGTCACATGAGAAAAGAGCTTGTGAATTTTGATCAAAGCAGGTTAACTTGACCAAAATAACATTTTTCTTTTCTTTTCTTTTGAGAAAGTGAGACTAATGTGAGAATCAAATACTGTTAAAATAATTTGAAAAGTATATTTTTACTATGGAGTAAATAATTGTTATTTTGGTCACTCTATTTATTCCAGAGGTCCAAAAGATCATAATAGCCATTTGGTCATTCTGTGGTCCATGTAGAAAAGCATAAAATAGTCCCTTTATTGTATGAGGGACTTTCATCTGTATTGCTATTATTTGTACCTTGAAAAGGTACATGTTTATTAATTGTGTACATGAACCTTGAGGAATTAATTGGAAGAAGATAAGAGGGTCATTTAAAATTAACGATAATTATTTTGGTGTCTTCTGGTCTATCACCGTTGAATTCTGGATATGAACACAGTAGAAAATGTACAGCCTTATTATGTTCCACCTTAATTATGCAGATATTCTCAGAGTTTGAGGAGAGTGATTTTAATGTTTGCAGATGTTGAAAATATCAGTGTAGTGCATAGTTTTTTTCAGGGACTTAAAGATTTCAGAATTTCATGGATTATGTTTCTTGCTTAAAATCTGAGAATCTTTGCTAGGAAAAGAAAAATTTTGTAGCATATACATTTGTATGTTGTACACAGGTATATGTAATTTCTTGAGCTGTTAAATCAGATTCTGGGATTGTGTTTCAGCAGTCAGGATGTCTGATCAGTGATCAGGATAATGATAAGTCATTATAAGCTCTGCCAGAGCACGTGGACAAACTGTGCACCAGTGCTCTCACTCCTTTTGAGCGTATGCCTTCACTGTGGTGTGCTGAGTCTGCTGTAGCAGAGAACGTGTGGCTCTGAGAGCCTGTAAATAGTGTTCATTATCAGTAAAATGCTTGTCTTTATTCTAGAAGCATTTCTTATGATGAGTGCATGCTGTCATTAATTAGAGCTGAGATCACAGATCACAAAAGTTAGAACGTCAGATTAGACTTCTACCTGATCTAAGCCCTAAGCACAGTATCATTTTCCTTGTACTGGACTGTACAAACACTAAGATGATTAGAAGACAAACACTGCAGATGATCAGTTCAGTTCTCTATGCCACCAGCAAAAAAAAGTGTGCTTATTTTCTGTCACATTAATAGGCTGTCACACAGCATGGTAGAACATGATGTTCTCTGTCCAATACAAGATAAACAGGAGTGGCTGTCCTAAGTGAAGGGTAGTGGAAGCAATATGTCTGGGAAAGCACAGAATGAGATAGCAATCTAGTTTGTCAGTATTGTTAGTGGAGAATGTAGATGTAGTTGATGTTTTAAGATTGGAAAGTTGAATACTTTCCAAAAATTATTCTTTTACTTACTGAGACTGTAAGTGTTGGTCTAAGCTTAGATCCTGAGAAACAAGAGGTTCTGTTTTTTCTTAATCACTTGAAAAAATATTTATATGAATAGTTTTAACAGAAACAAAGCAGTGAAGTATTTTAACTTCCCAGCTTAAAATTAAAACAGAAGGGACTATCAATTAGTACTGATACAAAAATCTCGATTTTGTAACTTTAATATTGGTTTTTACAGCTTTTATCCTTCAGTTGATGAGCCTTCCATTGGTATTGATAACATGGATTTATCTGGACATCCTGAAAGGAAAAAAATATTCAGTGGAAAAACTTTTGTATTTCTGACTGCCAAGCAGGTAACTGGGCTTTACAGTGCAAAGATGTTAGGGGACAGCTAAGCATATATTCTGTTTTCTCTGGATCCTGACTCATTCTGGGGCCATCAGGAAAGATTTTATCTATTTTATCTTTTTACAAGACAACAGTCTAATTAAGATCAAATGCAGGAGTAGAAACAGAACATATCATTTCTGCATTAATATATGAGCAATGAGATTTTTGCTGGTAGGTTAGCATACTTCTCAACAGACTATTTTTTAAGATCGTTTTAATTACATTCTTTTCTTAGCACAAGAAACTGGGTCCAGCAGTTATTCTTGGAGGAGGAGAAGCAAAACTGATGACAGAGGGAAGAAAAGAAACTTCTTTACTGGTTTCTCCTGAAGTTTGTGTTGTTGATGTTGGGATGACAAACTCTCAGATCCTAGGATCTGAGTCCATGAGAAACTGGACTGATTCCATTCTGACTGTCTTAGAAAGGTGAATATTTGTTCTCTTGCACAGGAAGGGGATTGTTTTAGAATTTCTGCAGTTATTTTAGTCATTGTATTTGCATATGTATGAATGTACTAGTACCCGGATGGGCACTGTTTTAAGTACACAGCACAGTAACTAAAATTTCTTGAAGGAGGAAAGAAAGGATTTGGCAGTTATAGATTTGGGTGGTTTTTTGGAAGCTCTTCTGCTCAATTCAGTTGGTTTGAAATTAGAGAAGGCAAACTCTTTCTGCTGTTTAGAAAAAGTTAAAAATGAATGTATTCTAGAAATGGGGGATATATAATTTTTGATTCTTTTTTCAATAGTCATACATACTTCATGTTTGCCATGAAGTACGGGGCACTTTGAAGCTATGTGGTTCTTTGGTGTCTATCTACTTACATATATTGACTGTGAAAGGCAGCTTGTGTTCTACATAGATATATATAAATTATATATGTATATATATATATATATTTTCAGAGAGAGCAGGCTACCTGTTTTGTAGATGTTAGTATTTTTGTAGTAGTATAACAAACAATCAAAGAAAACATAATCCCTAACCTCAACTTAGTAGTTAAGTCTAGTCATTGTGAATTTCCCTGCTAAACAGAGAAAACATCTATATTCAAGCTCTTCTCATGGCTGTAGTACAGTAGCAATGAGTGATGAGCATTTTGTATCTTGACATATATGTGCTTGTTTGCCTCTTCAGCTTTGAACCTGTACTGAGAAACTTATTTTTACATGTTGACTTTCTGTATGTTAACAGCAACAATCTCAGGGCTATTCCTGAAGCAGAAATTGGATTGGCAGTTATTTTCATGTCTACAGAAAGATACTGCAACCCCCAGAGGCAGCCTGATAACAAAGGTAATTGGAAGAAGGGTAGTGCTAAGTTAACAGCAATAATGAAGTAGCATTTCTTTTTGTACAAGACATCAGGTAGTAATGCCAAGGTTCTTTTATTTTGCAATACCACTAAAATAGAATGACACTGTGTGAAAAATGTATGGTAATCTGAAAAGATAAATGTTGTCTCAACAGCTTGCTATAAGCTACACTGAAAACAATGTGACCTACGGGTGTAGATTTAATATTTAAAAAGACCTAATTTCTAAAGTTAAAGTGAAAAACGGATGCTGTTATTCAATGTTTCAAGGAAAGATACTTTAAAACAACATTCTGAAGTTGGTAGTTTTAGTAGCTGCTAAATCAATGTGTATAGTAGTTGTGAATTCCAAGCTATTCAATTTTTTATGAAGAGACTGGGGTAATGAGTTATAATAGGTTGACGTTCGAAATCTAGAGAATAAGAACTAAATAAATTTGTAAAGGCTTGCTTTCTTTTGCACGCAAAGAATTTGCTCTAGGGAAATCCCCTATAGCCTCACTTCCAGTTCAAAATCAAACCTAATCTTAAAGTAACAAGTCAAGACAATGAAGCAGTATTGCCATGTTTACTAAAATAACAGTATGGGGAATGTACATTTCATGTTTTGTCTTGAAACATAAGTTGTATTTGCCAATAGAACAGCAGTGAAAGTCTTTGGGAGACAGATAATATATTTGTTTGGTCTAATTTTCTTTTCATGCTGCTTCCTAAGTTGTTAGAATGCAGTTTGTTAAATGCAATTCTGACAATTTCATAGAATAATTTTAGATTCTATTCTTTTCTACAAAGTGATAGATCAGGTAGTAAATCCTACAACTTAAGTGTAGTTTGGTTTTTTGTTTGTTTGTTGTTGTTTTTTAACTCAATAAACACCATAAATTTGTCTTTACATGTAAGAGATTTCTTATTCAGAAATGTATTTTGAAGAGAGAAAGGTATGGCAGCAATACTGGCAGAGGCCTGATAAATGTTTTGATTGACTAGAGTTCTTGTATATGTGTAGTCTGTTGTCTATCCAGTGAAGTTTAGGAAACAACAAAAAATAAATGGATTCTCACATTACACACATCAGATAGCTAAATAAATTAAATAAATTACCCCTCCTCATCACCACCTCCCTTCAGGAAGTTGTAGAATGCAATAAGGTCTCCTCTGAGCCTCCTCTTCTCCAGACTAAACAATCCCAGCTCCCTCAGCTGCGCCTCATAAGACTTGTGCTCCAGAATCCTCACCAGTTTTGTGGCTCAACAATGACTGTCAAGATACTAATATATTGCTCATCTAACTTGTAGTAATCATGTGAAAGCATTTGAGATGTGCAAGCTCGAGAAAGAGGCCTAGATGTTTCTGTAGGTTATTCCTCTGGGGTACAGTGGCAGGAAAAAATACATATATAAAAACATGTCATCCAAAAGATGGGATAGTGCTGGCACAGACTTACGAGAATGAGATGCAGGAAAATTGTAAGGGACTGAGTGGTAAATATTTGGAAGGACAGTTATGTGACATATATGTTAAAATAGTTGACCTTAGTATCCTTTGTCTTAGCGAAGACAAAGAGAAGTGAAAGGGCAAACAATATAAAAGATGGTATATACACATTTCTTTCGGTTCTACAGAACAATAATGCAAGTACGCAAACACAGCAGCAAGCAGTTTTTTTAAGGCACTCCTTTGATGACCTAGTTACGGCCGGTTGGCCAAAGAAAATGTTTACTGTGAGATATTTTGATAACAAACAGGAGTTTAGTACTTTTAGGGATAATCCCTAGGATAACGATTGTGTTAACAGATAATTATAAAAAAGTAAAAGTAAAAAGATGGTGGACTTTGTGCTCTGACAGTTTGACATAAAATATGCATTGCCTGATTTATATATTATGAGCATAAAAATAAGAAATTTTCCATAGTATTTCATTCTTATTTAAGCAAAATTCTGTTTCTTAATTCAACAGAATATTTAACCAAAACCAAACCCTAGAACTTAGTCATTTAGAATCTGGTTTCTTCTAGTTGTGTTTTTGTTTGCTTATTTGTTTGTTTGGACTAAATCTACATGCTTTTTTTAAATCAAAACTGCATGCATTGGCTCCCCACGGAGGAGGTTGAGTCACCATCCCTGAATGCGTTTAAAAACCATTTGGATGTGGTGCTCAGGAACATGATTTAGCAGTGGGTTGTTAGAGTTACGGTAGTACAGTTAGGTCATGGTTGGACTTGATGATCTTGAAGGTCTTTCCCAACCTGAGCAATTCTATGATTCTATGAATACCATTTTCCAAAAGTCTTACCTCATTAGTTAAGGTGGTCATGTGATATTACATGCAAAAAAACCCATTCAATATTAATCTTTTGATTCTTCTCTTTTGTTGATCTTGCAGCTGTAACTGCAAGTACTGCATCAGGAGCCGGGCCAGCCATTTCTCAGAGTTTGGCTGTGAATGAAACAATAATGCCAACTGCTGCTGCAGATAACAGTGCATTATATATAGCTGATACAGAAATTGAAGAGCAGACATGGTAAAGTATGCATGAAAATAGTTTCAGAGCTAAAACTTGCAAATAAAGCACTCTTTTGTGGTAGAGGGACTTCATCAGCGCCATGGACAAAGGCGCACACAGTGTTCAAAATGGCACTTAGTAAATTGCTGTCAGTTGCCTGCAGTGAGCTGATTTCTGCTTTCAAGTGATAAGTAACAATATGAATTAATAAATAGGAATGTAGATGTTGCGTATCTGACTATCTTAATTGTATTTGGAGTTTTTAAGCCAATTAGTGATAATGAAAAGTAAATATAGCAGATTTTACAGTATCAGTTGTTAGCACAAATACATTGTTTATATTCAAAGTACAAGTGAGTTTTTAAAGAGCAGTATTATGCAGCAGTGTATATCAGTGGTAACTTTTTGTGCATTCACCTAATACACGTTTTTTCTCTCTGCTATAGTATGGAGATAGAGAAGACGACTTCTCAGACAAAGAGGAGAGAAAAAGGGGCTTTCCAGCAAACTGCTGTAAAGGAGAACCCTAGCACAAGTGGCACTGCAAATACAGGAACATTAATAGCTAAAGTAAACAGAACACCTGGGTTTAGTCAAAAAAATCATCCAGTATCTCCATCTAAAATTTTGGAAGTTGATAAACCTAGAGAGTGCACTCCACGTCAGCAGTCTAATTCAATTACAAATTACTTCCATGTTGCTAGGAAAAGGTAGGTTTTTGATACTACTTTTCTTATTGTTATGTTATTGCTGTTCTTGCATAGCTCACGTGGTGTAAGTTTTATTCAAAACAGAGTTAATGAAAAGCTTCTGAAAAGGGAAAGCTATTTCTCAAGAGTATTTACACTCAAACTTCACAGTGCCATCACTGGAACCTCAGGAAGCTGTTATGTTGCTGATGCAGCTAATCATATTCAAAGACATTTTTGTAATTTATTTTTTATTTTGTAATTACTTTATGGCTAAGGGAAAGAACTGAAGAAGGAGAAGAAACATCTGTACCCAAACTAGCAAAACTGGAGAAAAGGCCGTTACCTGTTTCCAAGTCCACTGAATCCTCAGCTTCATCAACATGGAACAGTGAAAAAGAACAGCATCAAAAGGAAAATAACATCCAATTTAGAAGGGAAAGTGGTGAAATAGCAAGTAATAAAACTGACACTAAAATTACTTTTAGTGAAAATCCTGCACCGAAGAAAAGAAAGGAGTTAGATGATGCATCTGAAGATTTAGAGATGCTAGAGATGGTGTTTGAAAGCAGAGACCTAGACTGGGAAGAGCAAACAGCAAATGGTGACCAGGAAGCTCAAAGCAATAAACGAAGGAGGAAATGTCTGGAAACCAAAGGCAGCAGAACAGAAGAAGGAAATACAAAGCAGAGAGAGGAGAATGAGATGTTGGTAAGTTACATTCTTCTTACATGCCTGATCTTGAAGCTTATGACTATGTTTGAAGGAAGCAAATGGCTTCTTTAAGGATAATGAAGATTGTTCATACATTGCAGATTTACACCTATGTAATTATTTTTTTTTCATATTAACATTGTTTCCTTGTGAATTGAAAACTGTTTGTATTCTGAAGCTTTTCCTCTCTTTGCTCGAAGTAGTGCAAGCAGAATATGTCAGTGGTTCAGTAACTTCTCATGACATGCATAGTTGTGTTAATTGTAATGTTAATATAGATGCTAAAATAATATGCAATTATATAAGGAATTTCCTGAAGAAACTTTATGGTCACCTCTTCTGTTGAACACCACAATAGCATCCAACATCTTTCAACTCAGAATTTCTAAATGTGACATGTGAGAGATCATTAGAATTCCTGCATGAGGCAATTCAAACCCTCCATGCCCATTAAAAATAAATAGTGCCACTAAGCAGAATATACAGAATGTCTGGTAAAGTATGCACAGACTCAGTGTCACATTTTAGAAAGTAGTTCAGAAGTTTTGAAAACATACCCCTTGAAAGAAGAGCCAGGTGGTAAGATGTGGCTCATGTTTGACATCTGGTTACCAGATACTAACTTCAGAAGTTCCAAAATGTCAGCCTTCAGATTTGTGTAGTTTCATCATAGCGTAAATACTCTCATTCCATATTCATTCCCCAGTTTGCAAATTAATGAGTTTTGCAAACTTAAATTAAAATTTAATCTAAAAGGTACATAATTTTAAAAGTATATTGCAGTTCAGTTTTTTTTTTTTTTAATCTAAACATTTCTATTTAATGGAAAATGGTTATTACCCTGTGAGGAGCAGAAACACAAATTAGATTAGAGAAGAGGAAGAGGATACATTATATTCATCATAGCTTTTAATTCCTTTTTTCAATTTTCTTTTACAGGGTAAGATATTTTTCTAAGAGAAATGTAGAAAAGCAGCCACTTTAGTGGAAGGGGGGGAATTATACCAAACCAAAATAGTAAAAAGAAAAAAGAAAAGATTTCTAGTTTAAAAATTTTAGAGCTCACCGTCCAGCCAATTCTTACATGGTGTAAGCAGTATTTAAATGCTGTAAGAAATAAATGCACAGTTGAGTAGCTGGAGTTGGCAAGACAGCATTATCAATCATGCTTCCATAGTTGATACCAGCTTAGCGCTCTTCTCTTGATACTTAAAATCACAGAATTGCCAGGGTTGGAAGGGACCTCAAGGATCATGAATCTCCAACCCCCCTGCCACACGCAGGGCCACCAACCATTCCACCTAATGCTAGACCAGACTGCCCAGGGCCCCATCCAATCTGGCCTTGAACACCTCCAGGGACGGGGCATCCACAACCTCTCTGGGCAGCCTGTTCCAGTACCTCACCATTCTTTCTGTAAAGAATTTCCCCCTGATGTCCAACCTAAATCTCCCCTCCCTCAACTTAAAACCATTTCCCCTTGTCCTGCTGTCACTCACCCTTTCAAAGAGTTGATCCCCCTCCTCTTTGTAGGCTCCCTTTAGGTACTGAAAGGCTGCAATGAGGTCACCCCGCAGCCTTCTTTTCTCCAGGCTGAACAAGCCCAGCTCCTTGAGCCTGTCCTCATAGGGGAGGTGCTCCAGTCCCCTGATCATCTTTGTGGCCCTCCTCTGGTCCCTCTCCAAAATCGCTTCTGTGAAGTCTGAATTTTGAACTTTGGTATAATTTTATAAACTTCTTTTTTAATGTTTATAGCTGACACGTTTTTAAAGACAAGGAAGAAATCTAATTGTAGAGTTGTTTCTTTGTTATTTTGTTTGGTTTATAATGTTAGAGAAGAAGTACTTTCTCTTGGGTCTGATTGTACTGAGAGTTTGAAATGGTTGCTTGGTACGGTCTTAGGCTTTTTTATGATCTGAGAAGTTTTGTTCATCTGATCTTTTAGAGTTGTAAGGGAAGAAGAATTCTTAAGTTTAACTAAGTTGTTCTTTTATTATTTTAATTATGCACACTAAGTTTTTGCTGAGAAAAAGTCTTCTGATAGATGTGTATGCCCCCTCCTTGGAAGCATTCAAGGCCAGCTGGATGGGGCTCTGAGCAACATGGTCTAGAGGGAGGTGTCCCTGCCTATAGCAGGGGGTTGGAATTAGGTGATGTTAAGATGCCTTCCAACCCAAACCATTCTATGATTCTGTAATTGATTAATAAAAACCTGTTTTCTTCAGATAAATTACATTTTCTGTGAAATAGGAAGGGTTCATGATAATGCCACACAGGCACCTTACCTGTTTTCTTTAAGCATAGAAATACTTTTCATCACAAGACGATGATGCGGATAACTGGCTTAAAAATCTATGGGGTACATAAAGCTGACCTGATCATCTTCAACAACTGAAGCCATTTAGAAGAAGCGAGACAATGTAACCTTTGAGATGAAAGCAACCAACAGAATGCTTTCCTGTCCTAGCAGTGAAATTTACTTTCTACACATGCACACTTTAATGAAATTGAAAATTGTACTGTTTATTATATTCATAAGCTTTTAAAGTATTTTGTAGAACGTGGCAGGACTTTGAAGATGTGCACAAAACATTTGCTACTTGTGTAAGAAAAAAAAACAAACCAGCAAAGTCCTCATTTATAACCCAAGCCGGATTTATTACAGTGTACATAAAACCATACAATTTTCTAAGTATAGCGTGCTTCATTACGATTTATTTTCTATGTATTTATATTGATCTAAACATGCTTATTCCACAAGAAAAGGCAGAAAGTGATTTTATCTAATTTGTAGCACTGTAATTTATGTTTAATTCCCACATTTAATCAATAGAGAAAAGATGAAGTTGGATCAGTTCTGACTCCGGAAAAGAGAAGTGAGATTAAGGAAGAATCATCGGTCTCGGTAAGAAACAAATTTATTGTTTTTGAGAATTATTAAGAAAATACACAAAAATTTTGCTGTTAAGAACGTAATACTGGGAAATTGTAATTCAGGGTAAGGAAACTCTGGAGATAGAACTCCTGAAAGTAATCACACATAAATTTGAATAGTATGGGGCCAATTTAATGACTCTTTGAAAGCAGAACTATTGTTTGTGTTTAATAAAATTGTTTTTTTATGGATATTTAAGATGACTGAGATTACAGAAACCTAGTGTAATTGTATTCACTTTTCAGTGTCATTAATACTGGTACAGACGTTTATGTTGGGTAACTACTTAAAGACTAGACAAGAATGGGATCTCCTTGGCTGCTCTAAGAAGGTCAGAACTAAAATAAACAGATGGACCATTGGGAAAATAGATGTAATGTACACTAGCTAATAGTAAATAGCATACTAACTGTTATAGGTGAGAT
Organism: Phasianus colchicus; assembly: GCF_987193195.1. NCBI lineage: Eukaryota > Metazoa > Chordata > Aves > Galliformes > Phasianidae > Phasianus > Phasianus colchicus. The sequence goes on along the minus strand of NC_143438.1, from coordinate 70,273,890 downwards.
TACTTTGGGAGGATGAATTAATGAAAGAGAATAGGTGGGAATGGTGGTGCGTCAGAAATGAAAAGATTCTGTAGTGAGAAGAGTAGTTAGTCCACAAGCAGCAGGATTTTATTTTTATTTTTTTAGCATGGGCATGCGGTACCATTCAAGAAAAGGAAATGCTGTGCAAGTATACTGTATAATCAATGAATATAAAGATGTTATAATTATGAAATAAACAAGAGAGTTTGGCTCAGTAGCTTGTAATAATAATAATAATAAAAAAAATAGATAGAATGCTTACCCTCATCCTGGACTCACTGCAAAACTCCAGAGGAAGAATCTCTAGAAAAGATCCTTTTCCACTGGTAGTCAGCTTTTAAATGGGTCCAGGAGAAGTGGAGCCAGGCTCCACCCCTTCCGGCAGCACAGGTGAATTGCCATCACCTGTGCTCCTGTGGCTGACTCATTTCTCGCCTCAGGTAATCAATCAGAGGTTCAGGCCATGATTCAGCAGTTCCCATACACATACCAATGTGCACGGTCATCTTAGATTACAATAAAATAGCAGTGCTGTATCTGGGCTAGATCTGTCTCTGAAGATATTGTAAGTCTGTGTACTTGTCTTCCACCTAGACTTCATTTTTAATCTACATAGATCTAACCCCAAGGTGCAAAGTATGCATGCAGATTGCTGACAGATGAGTGTTTGCACGTACAAGATAAAGTTGTTTCATTTATCAGATTCAGTTTATCGTGACAGAGTTTGTCTAAAATTAAATCTGCAGGCTAGAATTGAGTGGAAGACATTCAACATATTCTTCCTTGGAGTTTCTGTTAGAACAAACAATGTTTATCCTGTTAGATTAAACAATTAAATTAGTCCAGGTTAGAGGCAGAGTGGAGGAGAAAAGTAATTCTTAGATAATAGCTTCATTGAAATAAAAAAATATATTTTATACTATATAATATATACATATTAAATTCTATACAGAGAGAGTGGTGAGGTACTGGAACAGGCTGCCCAGAGAGGTTGTGGATGCCCCGTCCCTGGAGGTGTTCAAAGCCAGATTGGATGGGGCCCTGGGCAGCCTGGTCTAGTATTAAACGGAGAGGTTGGTGGCCCTGCATGTGGCAGGGGAGTTGGAGATTCATGATCCTTGAGGTCCCTTCCAACCCTGGCCATTCTGTGATTCTGTAATATCCTAGTAAAATGAGGTGCACTAACCTCATGATTATGACTGCAGTTTTTAATAATCCTGTGCTTTCAGCAGATGTAAATATGGGAGAAATAAATTCACATAGCATCAATCTCTGATGGTAATATGTGAGGAGGCTGTGAGAGATACATCTTATGTCATTTTATACACTTAAAAGTGCTCCATTCTTTTTCTTCCCATATAAGAACCACAACAAACTTGAAGATGACTCCAGCCATCTTCCTAGCAAACTTCTGTTGACTGAGTTTCGATCACTGGTTGTCAGCTGTCCAAGACCGAACAGCCCGACTATTAGGAATACCAAATGCAAGGGACAGAACAATTTCAAAACATTCAGAAAGGTGTGTATTTGAAATGGTCACAAGATGGCACTGTTTAAAATGTTTGGAAGTATTTCCTTAATGCTGTAGAAGTATTCCTTGGTACTGTAGAAAAAATATCCTGAATGTTTTTTAACTGATAATAATCACAGAAAACTAAACAGTTTTCTGTTGTTATTAATGAGTATTTTTCTAACTCACCAGAAAGTACTAAGTTGATAAAGATTCTTTAGATCCTTGTAATTTCTTCTACGCTGCCGCTTATTCTAAATTGCTAAGTGATGCCTAACCTAACCTTAGTAAAAGTGTAACTTGAGGTTGTACCTCCAGAAGTTTGCAATTAAACTTCTCCAAAGAGAATATGCTGATTCTGAATCTTGCATTTTAGAAAATAACATTTGAATTTCTAAATGGAACTGAAATTAGTGTCTTACTTTTGTAAGACTATTGCTTGCTTGGCTCCTGAGGATAACTTTAAGAAAATTCTTAGTGTCTAGTGTAAAAGTACCTCTTTATATTAAAAATAAGTACAAATATATTTGTATATATGCCATAAATATTTCTAGTGAGGATATATGGCTTAAGATCACTGCAATTGCATTTCACTCAAATATAATACTGTTCATCAAATAATGAAGCTTCCAGCTATCTGTGAGTAAGCAGTCATTTTAGAAAATATTTTAAATTTCTGATAGTATTTTTGTTGCCATCCTTCTGTAACAGATGTTTATATATCTTGATGTAAAATAGATTCTATCAGTAAAAATCAGTTTATAATGTTTTTCAGATTTCATTTAATGTATATCATATTTATCAGCTATTTTTTTGTTTCCTTTGGCAAAAGAAGGGAATCAGTAGCTTGCAATAAATACTTTTTTCCCTTCAGTCTCAAAAAAGTATAATGTCTGATTAATGTTATTCAGAGAAAGACTTACTTTCATTGCTGAACTTTTTCCTGCATTATGCTTGCCTTGCATTGTATCTTTAAGAATTTATTGTCTCCAGGTCCCTTATCCAGGAGCTGGGCAACTTCCATACATTATTGGAGGATCAGATTTGGTTGCTCACCAAACTAGAAAGAATTCAGAACTAGAAGACTGGTTAAGAGAAGAATTGGAGGTAAGGAATTTTTTCTCAAAAATGAGCAAAACCAAAACTTCACTGCTGAACATGGTCATACTGACCTGTGGTCATTTCTGAAATACTTGGAAATTTTACTTTTGAAATAAAGCTCAGCCAATTAGCTGTTACGTGTGCATTAGAAACATTACTGAAATCCAGAAGACAGAGATAAGGCTTTGGTTTTGGTGGGTTTTTTTGCTGATAATTTGAATGCATTGAACATTAAGAATTCATATAATCAGTAATAATGATTTAAATCAAAATCAGTAACGTGAAAGAGTTTTGTTTTGTTTTTAGTAACTAAAATAAGCAGGATGATAAGTTGTGGTTCCTACAGATGTGACAGAGAGGCAGGAAGAACTTTTGTGTAGTAATCTTTGTTTAAATTTTTACAATGTGCAGTTGATATTCTGTGTTCTCTTGAACAGAACAGAAAATACCTGAGTAAAATTCTGTTGCAATATAATAAGAAATGCACTGGGAAGTTTTATGCTTTTTTCCCCTTTTTACATAGAAGTTACAATTTTATGCCAGCACTTCACCAACACTGTCATTTTCCAGTACTTTCTTCAAAAATACTTGCTGATGATCCATACTTTGTTTTCATTGCCTGATCAAATCCCATTGCTTATCTCTTTTTTTTTGTTCCTGGATGTAGATAATGCTAATTGAAATTTCCCTTGTCCCCCTTTAATCATACAAAATTTCCCCTATTTCTATAATGCCTTGAAAAACAGAAAGCTAATTTCTGACCAATTCACAAACTGATCTGCTAGTTGGCAACAGTAGCCAGCCTTGACTGATGAAATATATTATCCATCATGAACTGAAGTTTGCATGGAAAAAATATGTTAGTTCTTAATATACAGTGTTGAAAAATCCTACTTTTTCAGGAACAGAATCGACGTGCAAGAGAAGAATCACTTGCTGATGATCTCTTTAGGTAAGAGGTTTATGTTTATGTTTAGAAAAGATGTATCTTTCATCGTGTCTCTTTTTTTTTTTGGACAAAGCCAGTTCTGCAAAAGGCTATTTTTTTGCCTATTCTTTTCAAAATCTCATGTATTTCCATGTATGGAATTATACTCAAGGTAACTTTCAATTGCAACTCTCAGTTGTTTTTTGTTTTTTTTTTGCTTTAAACTTCCACTTCAGAATTACCATAATATTTTTAAAAGAACATTCTCAAACGAGAATGTTGCCATTTCCTGTCTCATGTCTTAGTTCTGTGTGGAGTCAGAAGTTGAACTTTTGGTGATCCTTTTGGGTCCCTTTCAGCTCCTCAGGATATTGCGTGATTCTCTGATTGATTATTCACAAAGACTGGAAGAAATATCCAGAGTCAAGCTCTTTGCCATTAGTGTTTGCCTGATGAAACAGTTTGGTGTTAGATTTAAGCCAGTCATCTGAATTCCTGAGAAACAGTTCTGGAGTTTGTGACTTTAGTGCTAGCCCTGGTACTTGTCTGTCTTGTGCTGAGGGAGTGAAAGCAATGGAATGATATTTCTGTGAAAGAAGTGATCATCAGAATGATCTTTTTTAACCTTTGAGGTAATGACTCCCAAAAACTTAACAATGTATAAATACATCCAAATGTTAAGTTTCCTGTGCTTTTTGGCATAATTCATTGTATTAGTGGTTTTCTTCCATTAACCCTTGTTTCAGTTGCTTACCACTTTTCCTCATCTCTCTTTTGAAAGAGTATGGAAAATCATCTTATTCAATTGATTTCTTGTCTAGTCACTTTCAACTCTAATCTTAAATTTCAACGATCTATAACTGCTTTCCTGATGTTCTAGGCCAAGTTTGCTATTTTATGGTTTTATGTCTGCAGTCCATTTAAATGCATGACAATTACGAATATGTTTATATAAATACATAGTGCAGCTTGATTGCTGTGCTAGAAAATTAACTTATCTGAAGCATCTTGATTAATTTGAACCTTTCAAAAGCAGTGGAAGCTTAGATAATTCACGTGCATTCATACTTCAAACAGTTTTGACCTTAGTTCCAATTTATTTGGGATAGTGGCACGTACCGAAGTTTCCAAAAATACTCAAACACGTAATTTAATGTTCAGATCGTAACCTACTTCTAATTTTGTCCTTAATCCTGAGCAAAACTGTTGGTGTGATGCTAATGTTAACAGCTGCAATTTCCCCTGAAAATTGCATTTGTAGATGAAATTAGCAACAGTCGTGCTCCAAGGTAAAGATGAGTTGGAAAGAAAATCTGTACCATCATCTACTTTTGATTCAGTACAGAGAGAAACAGAAGCAGAAGGGAAGGAAATATCTTTCTGCTGAGACTACAAATAAATTGATTATCCTTGGTAACACCCCTTTGTGCCCTTCATTCCCTTTTCCCAGCAAAGCCTTTTGTTTCTTTGTACATTTATGCCAGCGATGGAATCTTTGTAGCTTTCTTTCTGGTCCAAGCCACAGGCACTGTAGAGTTTCCTTTCTAAGATACTGTTTAATTTCATTCTGTTTTAGCATGAAAAATGGCTGCAGGTGAGATGGGGGATTAAATAGAAAGGTGTTCATGATGGTCAGTGTCATCTTCTCCATAGACAGTCTCAGATGGGGTTGAAGCTGGACACCATGGAATGTCTCCTCTGATTTTATCGGTTCTTCAAGACCTCTAAATATGTTTTGGTGTCCAGGACATCCTTAAATGTTATAATTCATTTGTAACAGTGTTACAGCAATGAAATGAAATGAGATTGAGTATTAGGGTCTCATTTTGGTTAGCAAAGCTTTAATTATTTTCTTATTTTTATGTGAAGAAGCAAGAAGCCACTTTGTGTCTTCTGACCTGACATGCATTTGACAAACACTAAAAACTGTATATCTTGGTAGAAAAGTGTAGATTGTGAAGAAAGTGGTGTTTATCCAAATGATTGTCAAAATGACATCATACTGAGTATTAACGTGTACAGACCATTCAGAAAAGCTGTATTAATAGCCTGTGTTGTTCATTAATGGTTAATAATAGAATGTTGCTTTCAAAGGATGCACATTTCATGTGTTAGAGCAGTAACTTCTATAATAGCTTTGTAATTATACGGTGATGTAATTTGGCTTAGAAGTTGTGACATTTTCCTGCCTAAGCAAAAAAAGTCCTGATGAATGAGCTCAGAATTAGTGGAAGTAAAACTGCCTGATCATTTGTTGTGTCCATAAGTTATTCACGCATGAGTACAAAGCTTATCAGAATTTCAAAGAAGGGACATAGGATTTGGGGAAGTGAAGCACAAATGGAGAAAAAGAAGGCCAAGGGGTGTAGCACAGGAAAATCATAAACGTATTACTGTAACTCAGAAAACTTTTTTTTTTTCCAGAAAGTAGATACTAGTAACTAGAAGTCAATCAGAAGCTGTATAAAGAAGATAAAACAGGGAGTTGCTGTATGGGTGTAGGAGGCAATAGAAGGATTTTTGCTGAATGAGTTTTGGCCAAATGTAGATTGCTGTGAACGTATACTACTTTTCCACCCCTGGCCTCTGGATTTTTTTGCAGGATGTCTGAGTTACTTTTCAGGCTTGGAGAATCTTGCTTGTGTGTGGAATAGATAGAAAGATTTTGAGTAGCTAGGAAAGGAGCCAGGGAAGAGTGTTACCTTCAGCTCATGCACAGGTATAACTTCTCCACTCTTCAGTCAAATTGTAGCAACAATAATTAATCACAGATATCTGGTAAAGGACTGAACGTTGCCTAATCCCTCGTTATAACTGTATAATAAAATCATTTGCATTGCATTCTTAAATTTAAATATCATGGAGCCATGCTTATTTGTGACAACTTCTTTTTTGTTGCAGATATGATCCCAACGTGAAAAGGAGAAGATAAATTGTGACCTGAATTTACAGCAATTCTGTATCAAAATATTCTTTCTGCTCCACTGATGTGTTTGCTGGTTACAACATGTAATATATACACATATATGACTATCTGAGCTATCTGTTATTGTATGACTTGTTTTTAAACCTTGCTTTTATTACAGAAAAAGAAAAATTTCTTTCAAGGATTGTACATGCAAGACCTTAACGTTTTTGTTTCAGAGTAACGCTTAGGAAAATACTGCATGTATTTAGGATTTAATTTCAGGCAGCTTCTTTCTAATGTTTACTTGTCAATACTATTGGAGGGAGGAGGGGGGAATGAGAGGGGAAAGAAAGGAAGCTAGGATCAGGCTTTTTTAATTTTAGAAAGGCCTTGTTAATTAATTAGCTTTTTGTCTATTATCACTTTTGCCTTAAGGTGAAAGTTTTTGAAGAAGGCATAATCAAGACAAAGAAGTTACACCAAACCTTAAATGTTTCTTATTTACTCAGGCACAAGTTTAATACTAATCAACTCCAGCTTCTTCCTTTTCTTGAAGTTGGTAACAACAGATTGTTTATAGATAAACACCAATTTTTTGTGATGGCAAATATTGAAACAAACCTTTGTATTAAAAAATGAGAGATCTTGCCTCATTATCAGTATTCAAATAGTCAGTATTTGCTTGAACGTCCTTCAGCTGGGCTAGAAATGGTCCTGTAAACTCAGGAAAATTTTTCAACAGCAACAAGCAGTTCAGTTTTGGTTTTTTTTTCTTTGAGAGGGGAGAGAGGCAAAGATTGTTTCTTTCTCCACCTATTCCCTTTCCTTTGCAAATAGAAAAGAACTGTGTTTGTTTGAAAATGGCTGTTGTTTCTTCCTTACACAAATTCTTCTTAAAAAGCTACATGATGACAATCATTTTACAGGAGTTTATATACTTTCCTATAGTATCACACGAAAATCATCATAGAATCATCATGGAATGGCCTGGGTTGAAAAGGACCACAATGATCATCAAATTTCAACCCCCCTGCTATGTGCAGAGTGGCCAAATCAACCTTATTGATTTCTCCAGAGTATAAATTTGTAAATTGTTTTCATTTGCAGTAGAACTTGAGACAGATGAGGAGGAAGGCTAGATTTGATGATTTTCACAATGATGAGACTTGTGTTCATTTTTTTTTTAAATGCAGTAGGACACTGTAGTTAAGGGTATTGCATGTAAGTCTTGTGCTAACTGTTAAGTGCAGAGTGCTGTTCCTTTCAAGGGACATGATCAGTTCTACTTTCTGAGCTACTCAGGATATTTTTTATATAAGATTCATTTAACAGAAAAGAAGTATGCTTCAGGTTGAGAAGCGTGAACTACTCCCCTCTTTGAGCTGACAGTTACTACTCATTATTTTCAATAGAATATCAATGTCAGTAGATAACAGCTGTCCAAATACTGCTTGTAGGGACTTGTCCCTGATTTTTAGGATTGTAGGAGCTTTTCCATCAATGAAAGAAGAAAAAAGGTGAAAATTCCAGATCAGGTTGTGGCAGGGAAGCCAAATAAACGCTGTTGCTTTTTGAAATAATGTCATTTTTACGGTCTTGAAAATTCAGGCCAAGAGAAATCAAAGGAGCTGGTCTCAAGAGGGAGAAAAGGAAGTTAATTGAATTCTTGAGCTCTTTTTCAGGGATATTGTTTTAAGAGTTAGGAATCTATTAAGAGACTTAAGTGTAGCTAATGCCTAATGATGGTAGCCTTCTCAGTGGTTCATTAAGTAGAACAAGTATTAGTGCTACTGTTCTAAAAGATTTTGGAGCTGGAAATAAATCAGCTTTTCTTCATCATACTTAAGTTCAGCTCAAAAAGCCTTGAGGTTGCTCACTTACATAAAACTGTGATGAAAATGAACAGTAGTTCTATCACTGTTTATAAGGTGGTAGGATTGCTTTTCTTATGTGATGTGAATGAATCTTTAACACAGCAGTCAAGGTGAACTAGGCTATTTCAAACCACTATGTCATGTTTTAACTCTGAAGAACAATGCCCCAAGATCTATCTATGTCAGTAGCAATTACCCTGAAGTCAAACTGGTTACATGGTCTCAGACAAAAAAATATTCTGTGTTCAAAAAACAGTTGTTCCTCATTTTTGTCTTTATGGATCCTTGACTGCTCAGGGATGGCCAAAATGATACACAAACTGGAAGATCGATAACTCTGAATTCAGCAGATAGCCATAAGGTATGTTGGTACTGTAACTTGCATCACAGTAAGGGCAGATCTCATCCACCCACCACCTTTAATGGTTCTTCAGCTACTGAAGTATTTGCTGGAAGAGATGTACTTAATATTATTTGTTGTACTCTCAAGGTGAATTTTTCTTATCTCAAAATTTCCATGTTTTTATGTTTAAAGCTCTCTGTTCTAATGGATCTGAGTCCTTGCAGACTGCTGATGATGACCTTTTTGATAGCAGTTATTAAGCAGAATATCAAATGGACAAGATCCTTCAGAAAGCTTGTTTACCTCTGTATATAATCAATAGAAAAAAACCTCTTCTTTCTTGAGAAACTCCTAATAAAACATACCATGGGCCTTATAAAAGAATGTAAAAAGCCAAGTCTTCTGCTACTCAGACTGCAACTTGAGCAGCCCCAGAGGCACAGCTGAGACCACTCTTGTGTTCACATTATAGCAGTTAGGGCTTCTCACATCCAGTTCCCCAGGTAGTTGATTTAGCAGCCTTGATTCTTTTTTTCAGTTTAGCATCATAGAACTGATAGACTCAGCCATCATGCAATTAGGTGAGCACCTACATAGAAGTACTTGGAGGGTTCCTCATAAACCTTGTGATGTTTTCTCTGTGCCAACATTTCTCTGCAGTCTTTCACAGGCAGCTGGGAAACTACTTTACTGGGAAAGGTGGTTTCCTTGTTTCTCCCACTGTATTAGAAATTACTGCTGCTGCTCTGGGGCTGCAGTTCTCTCCTTGGAGAGATTTGTACTCACACATTTAATTTCCCTGTATCGTATCTCTATACAGAGTAACCTTACCTGAATCGTAGCATTTTACTGAGCATTGTGTAGTTCAGAACAACTGCTGCTGCATGCTTTGGTTTTACAGATGGTTTCTGCCCTGTGGTTTCAATATTCAGATGAACATATTTTTTTTTCTCTTAGTAAGCTTGTATGGGGTTAACTTCACATCTGCAACTAAAAAACATTTACTAATCTAACTTGGACCTCTAAGCTTTCTCTAATCCAAACCACAACCTGAAAGCATAGCACATTTGACTGAGTTCTGCTTATAGCTATATTTTTTTGATAAAAAAAAACAGAAGCTTTATCTACAGCACTTTCATTTTTCAGAGTAATGAACACTGAGGAGCTGCGGATCTGCTTTTTTTTTTTTTTTTTTTTTAGAACCATCTTAGTTCACATTGCTCACAGGAAGGAGATGCACACAGTATACAAACTAAATACACTTTTTATTAGCAAGGCTTTTAGAGTACAGTCTTGCATCCAGCAGCTTCACTGAGCATGGTTCCACACAGGCTGAATTAACTCACACACCCCTGGAGCAGGGCCCAGGTGCTGCATCTGTGCAGGAACATCATCCTTAATTTCAGTTTCCACCAACTTCCTGCCTTTCCCATATGTGTATTTGGGAAGCCACTGCCTTGGGCAAAGCTACCAGAATGTTTTCCCTCAGACTGTTGAGGTTTGCATTCCATTTCTGCCCACCAGTGACAACCCACATCTCACTCCTGCCCTTACTCTCCATCTCTCAAGGGCTGGTGCAGCAGGGGTTGAGGGCAGGGCAGGCTTCTCCTGTGGCACTGCACTAATTCCTATAGTCTGAAAATGTGTTTGCCATCAACTTCACATTCCTTTGCCTGCTAACCACCATTCAATCAGAGGAATCAAATCACATTTCACACCAAGCTTCATCTCAGCTGACATACCAGTCAAAGGCAGCGCTGAGGCCTACCTCCACCCCCAACCAGCTCCCCTAACATAAGTTCTTTTGTACAGAAAATTCTTCATCTTCTCCCGCTCACTTTCCCTCCCATACACCTTGCCTTTCTCTTGCTTCATTCCATATATTGAATTCCCAGTCACATTTGACCATACCCAGTGTTTGAATCACAAATTGGCCTCATCTGACTGCACTCTGCTCATTCTAGTATCTTCATTCCTAAACCAAACAGCAAAACACGTGTATCATCTTCCTTACTGTTGTACCCCTCACTCCTCCTCTTAACAAGTTTTGATGACCATCATCACCACGTTCCAGTTTGCCTACCATTTCCATATCTCCCCAGCCAGCAGCACGCCCTACCATTTGCTTTACCACTGTTTGCACCATTCCACCTCAGCTCTGACCCTCAGAATCTCTCAAGCATTAGTTGCAGCGCCAGATCAATATATTTTCCTCCTCCTGAACACCATACACCTTTGCCTCACCACATACATTTGACTTGAAAGTCCAAAGGAAGTGGAGAACCCTCATCTGCAATCAGTTTTCACATCTGAAGATGAAACAAGGTTTGTATACAAGCCTCAGGTAAGTTTATCATCAAAACTGAGGTTTTGCTCACAACTCAAAGGAGAATCTACTTCAGCTGACAGCAGATACCATCTACGTGTTATGTTTACACTGAACTTCTAAAAAAGGTTATGACCTAAACGTACTTCAGCAAAAGCAGAAATAGTGAAGCTTGACACACTGAAATGTTTACTTGGTACCTTAAGCTCCAGCTGCCTTGCATAAGAGCAGGAAGTGTGGGTGAGTGAATATAAATCTCAAGCTCATTTAGAACAGGAAATCCGCAACCAGAGTATCAGAACTAACCGGAACGGGCAATACCAGAGCACTGACTTTCCAAAATTTTGCCAAACAGATGTGAGGGGACAGGATCTTGAAAAGGAGCACTTCAGTGTTCACACAACTGGTCTTATCGTTAAACATGAAACTCTTCCTTCTGCTCAGGGCATCCCCTTGAAAGTCTACCTAATCTTTCACTTTCTTGTCTAGAATTGTGGACAACATCCTAATTTATATATCAAATTAAAAAAAAAAAAAAAAAAAAAAAAAGGAAAATGCCAGAATTCTATACTGTTTTTTTAAACAGATGTTCATTGCCAGCATACAAGTCCACAGGGGGCACCCAGGAACTATGCTAAATTTTAGTTGGTCGAAGCATCCACCAGAGGCAGTGTGGTTGGATATGTGCACATTGCCACTGACCTCATCATGAAAAAATGGAGGAGAAAAATATAAATTTGTTGAGTCTCCAGTAAGAGTTGGGCTTAATACGCCCTTTAAGTAAGAAATTATCATTGCTAGAAAGTCACTAGCATGTAGACAGGTGCAACAGGATATCAGGATACTAAACCTGAAACATTTCAGTCTGCACTGACAAAACCATCCCTGGAAGAGTGCTTAGCCTTACTGCAATCACTGCTTCAACCCAATCCTTGTTCCTTACACCGAATGTGTGATTTCACATTTCCTAGTGCAATTCAAGCTTTGAGAATTAGCTCAGACATCTTAGAAGTGTACCATATTCCCCCCCCAAAGACAGTATTGTCTTGCAGAAAGAGCTGTTTGTAAAGCAGTATTTAACTTTGTCACCCTGGTGTCACCAAAGCCTTCCTTTGTCAATGGCATTTCAGCTTCCTTTGTTTCTGCTCAACAGACCAGGCATTGTGGTAACCTCAAACAAAGCATGCATTCTCTTCCAGGTTGTACAAGGAAAATGAATATCCAGAAAGTTCTTCTACCAGTGGCTATTATGCTCCCATCTGGCTCTAACCCTCACCAAATAATCTACACTGGTAACAGAAAATCACAGCCAAATGGTTCTAAAATATTAGCTAAGTGAAAATGTAACAGCATAAACTTTACAGAGGATGGGAACCCACCAAGCTTTAACACCATGTGGGTTTCTTTTTGCACCTATAGGCTTTTAAGTTTATATTGCTCGGATTCTTTACTGCTTTCTTCTATTGTTCCTTACTAGTCATTACTTGTTAATTAGCATGAAATCATTAGGAGCTGGAAGATTTCACACCCTTTCTTTGTCTCTCAAGAGCAAGCTGCCTAAAAACAAGGTAAATTCCTCTCTCCAACCGCCTGTGCAAGACAGGCCTGCCTCAAAGTCTAGGTCTGTTCAGTGCTGTAGGAAATTAAATCAAGTACCCCATTTTTCTGTCTCTCATCTTTTTCCCAGTTTAAATGTTGCAAGAGAAAAGCTACAGTCATCTTCTTCTATAGAACTGTTATTTTTCATTAGGCAACCATCACAAATAAATTAATTGAAGAGTGCTTACACAATAGGCTACAAGGATAACATGACACCTCCCAGAAACCCCTGCAGCATTGGGGACGAGGGAGCCATAGCTATGGGATGCTCTCTGGTGTCCTTTACTCAGCATATAGGCCCTATTTCTGCAACCTATGCACCTGGGTCCTACCCTCTCTCCATATGTTTAGCAGAAAACCAAGGCTGCTAGCTCCAAGCAGTGCTTTCTCTTCAGCCAGAACAGCACTCCATTGCTGTCACCACTGTGGATTTCTGCACTTACCAGGGTAAAATGAAGCCACTCCTGGCAAGTTAAGCAGAAGTTCATCCATCAGCCATTGGAAGCCAACAGAAACCATGCCATTTGTTACCACCCAGCTAGGTGCCTTCATTCAGAACCGCCTATCATTAAATAATCACATGCTAAGAAAACCTACTATGACATATCTTTGTCCCAATTCAACACAGTTGGAAACTAATTAAAATAATCTTAGCAATAGTTTAGGAGATGCATTCAGCATTAAAGAACCAAGAACAAGTACAAAAGACATTTTCCCACCAGCCTATTAGAAAACACTTAGCATGGTTATTGCACCTTTAGAAGTTCTATAAATCTAAATAAAATTCCTTCAGCTAACAGTTATAATCTTTCCGCGTATTAGTAATAAAGCTTCAGTAATAAGCAACCTTTTTTTAATGTACAGTATTTGAAAACCAACCTTCCTCACTGAAAGAAATGCTGAAGGAAGCAAAGTTTCCCTTTGGGAACTATTATGAAAAAAGGAAATTTAAATACATATATTGAATGCGTATATATTTGAGAACTGAGAGACAACATGCTTCTCCCAAGGGTACTTATTCAGTGCTCCCATCTAATCCACAACAAATGCAGCAAGTGTGATACAATTCTTTAGGGAAAGCTATCCTATGGAAAAGCTATCCTAACTGCATTAACTTCTGCATATCTTTTTCTCACAGCATACCCAGGAGAGAAATGGAGACCTCTCCAAGAAGTCAAAGTCAGAAACCCAAATGTCTGCCTGCAACTTCAGAACTGGCAGTTTCTAGAAAAAAACAAAAACAAAAAACAAAAAACAAAACAAAAACAAACAATCAAAAAAAAAAAAACAGGGTGCTTTTTTGGAACACCCTCAGTTAAAGGCTATTTTTTTTTTTTTTTTTTTTTTTTAATACTGACAGCCTAACTACTGTTACCACTGAATATACTCCTCTGCCCAACTAAACTAAGTCATCTCATGAATTTTCATCTTAGAGATACTGAGGAAAAGAGGAAAGCAGCTAAGGCTCAATGTGTTGTAAATGCTGTTCTGAAATACACCTGTATAATGAACAGAACAAATATCTCTGACCACATTTCTCTCACTATAAACACAGCCCATTAGCAGATGCAGCAGCTGAGACTGGAGATTAGGCCACTCGGAACTTTTATCCTTCTGGCCAAGTTTTTAAGTATATTGTTTCCTGTGTTTTGATGGCATTTTGTTTCATGTAATGAAGGGAAATACTCTGATGTGCTACAATATGCTCTGCTTGGCCACTTATACAAAACTGAAGGAATTTAATCACAGTGTAGATGTATTCTCAATATGTTAATTGCAATAAGGTTTTGTAAGCAAGTATTAAGCAGTTCTAAAATTCAGTTCTATAACCTGCAGTCTAAAATCTACCACTTGCAATGCTAATTCTTAGTTATTAGGTAGCACAGATTTAGGATAGATGTATATACACAGTTTTCACTAACAAAGGCTAATTATAGAATCTCAATTCAATTATCAACAAAAATAACCTAGAGTAATTAAAATCAGTCCAAATGTCACTATTAAAAATACCTCCACTACTGAAAACATGCAGCTGAATTCAATCATGTAGGCAATAAAGCAAATACAAAGTCTGCCCTCCTTATACTTATGCAATTGTCTCTAAGATTTATCAGTAGTAGCATCACTTTATAAATAATTTTGGATTTCCACTGGAAAAACCTCACTTTAATCCTCACATACTTCAGCCTTTTCGACTTTACCTTCTGCAATCCAAGTCTGATTACCTTCCTCAGGTACATAAAGGCTGACGGTAGGCACAGAACTCAGTAATTCAGTTGGCACAGAAAACAGGCATTTGTCACTATAGGTATTATAACCTGGGAATAACCAGGTTAACTATATAAACTATAGGTATCTATAACCTGATCTGGGATACCAGCAAGCACTGGTAGTTTCAGACCAAGTCTAAACCTCATTTCCTTTTTAAAATCTACTTAAGTTCTGATATGAAGATTTCAATCACTCAAATACAATACCTTAAATGGACATGACATTCTTCAACACAGAAAAGGGCTAATGAAAAACTAAGTGTCTACCCAGGTTATTCTGTGAATTAACCTGATTTAAGTGGTAATGAACTGAAGCACTTAATTTGAGAGTTCTGGAATAACAGTGAGCTGCTGCTTACTATAGTCAATAACTCTAGAGCACGTTCAGACAAAAGTCCAACAAATGAAATCTAGACCTTATGTTATGGAGGAGAAATGTAAAACTTCAGAGGTAGTTATGTTAAATATTTATATCTTACAGCAAACTGTAAGCCTTCATACAAAGTATGGTTGTTGTTTTTTGTTTTTTTTTTTTTGGTGTTGTAGTTACACTGGCTGTAAGATATAATCCTTTCCCATGACATTTTAAAAATATGCAGCCTGAAAGTAACCAATATTTGGCCAAATGGGAAATACTACCATCTATCACCCACCTTCATCACTCAAGTGATCCCAGTCTTCCTGAGCTAGGAGGCAAGAAGCTGAAAAGCTTTCTCATGTAGACTTTTCCACCGGTACACTAAATATTCATTATACTGACACTGTAATAAGAGCACTTACATCAGTACTTTATTGTTTATGTCGGTGAGTTTTCTCAGAATGTACATACCACCGCAGGGGAACATCTCACGTCACGTCCTTCTCTACTCACCAAAATCTAGGCATTGCATGAAAAAAACATTAATGGATTGTCAAATCATGCACTGAAGATTAAACATGAATGCCTATTCTTTTATTCCAATTGCCAAATAGGGTCACTTGTGACTGCTGACCAACACTTCTCTGCTTATGGAAAATCCTTCGTATCGTAAAGACCATTTTGTAAGTGCTCGTTCCAAGTATTACTATGGCAAATAAATAAAATTCCCACTTCAAAAGGCTCCAAATTTGCTTTGGGACCAAGCATCACTTTCTACTAACAGCCTTCTGCTTTTTGAAGTTAACTTAATTTCAGGATAGGAATATTTTGTCAAGTTTGACACCGAAAGGTAAGCCCACCCTGGCATGCATTGCTTTTTCCAGAGGAAGTCTGCTCAAAAGAGTAGACTGAGCAAGAGATGACAGGTAGGTCAGTAAGAGTTAGTCTCATTTTCTGTTTCACTGGAAGTAATTCCAGTAGATAGAGATCAGTTGTAACAGCAGATCAAATCTTTGCATTTTGAAAAGGAAGTATTATGGTATCAGCATCCTTTATCAAACAATACAAGCACAGGTTACTTGTATATAGAAGTATCACTGCTAACAACTTTTGCTGTCAGTGAGTGTTTTGTTAGACTAAGTCTAGTTCCATATGTGAAAAGTTTCTAATGCCTTATTTATGGTACCCCATCACCTCCTCCATCCTCACTGCCCATCAATTCATGTTTCTTCTTTTGTCTTATTGCCAAGCATCGTGCAATGCCCAATGCACCTCCTTTTAGAAACCGTACAAAGTTGTCTCCAACCAGAGGACCCAAAGCAAAGAGGTTTGCTTCTTTAGTGCATTCATATGTATATGGATCTATCTCAATAGGATTCCCCTTGCACGTGATGGGCTGATTTAAGTGATGACCTATGCTATGTCCTTGGTCCTTTAAAAAGAAAAGATTTGGGTGAGAACCTATCAGAACTAAGGCTACAGAAAACTTCAAGATTTTCTTCAGTCCAGAGGCACTCTGAAGAACACATTTCATTTCAGGCTTAAAGGAAAGTACATTGTGTTCAGGGAAACTAGTGTAAGCAGAATGCAGATGAGAGTCCCCAGTATGTGACTGAGTGCACATCATATGATAGACCTTATGGTACTCAGGGTAAAGCTTTTTAGGTAACTGTTTGAAAATCAAACTCGAATCAGTAACTCTTCTACGAAACACATGAATTACTGGGATGTTGTTATTGTAGGCACACAGTACTGCATCAGCTGCAGTAAGTCCAGCACCCACAATTAACACAGGGTCTGCTTTCCCACGTAGCTTTCCTTTGCCTACAGCAGCTCCGAAGTCAGACATGGAATGAAGGACAAAAGGAAAATCTTCACCTTCAACGTGCAGTCGGCCAGGAGAGTCAAAGGTTCCTGTGGCAAGAGCCACGTTCTCAGCAAAGAGGCAGAAGGGCACATGAGAACCATCTGTTGCTCGCTGATAACCTCTGACTTCCCAGTTTCGCTTAATCAGTGGTTTCTGTCCATCTTGCATTTCCAAATGCTGTGTTGGAATATTTTCATTCAGTTGACTTCTGTCTTCATCATCTCCTCGGTAAAGTCTGGATACTGACGTTATGTAAACATTGTCCCTGAAGTTTTTTTGGAGGCCCATGACTTTAACATAGTGTTTATAATAACAAGCTATTTCCTCTGGCATTACTCGGTCACTCTTTATATTTCTGAAACAAAATTGAATGTTTCCAGTTAATATAAAGACCTTATCAATACTTTCAACATCATCTATGATCTACAACACAATAGTCAGATTTAAGAGCGCTGAATCTGCCCAGTGTAACAAATGTGGAGTTCAATATATTTAAACTCACTAAATTTGCTTTATTTGCTCTCTTGATTCCTGATACAAGAGACAAGCTATCTTTTTTTAAAACAATGTAAATATTTAATTATAATAAGTGCTAAGGCAATGAACAAATCAAAAATAAAACTGTAGTATTACAGTAGGTCTATATGGAAGTGTTTTACAACTCACTCTAACATCATGACCATCTACAGTACAACACCAGCTAAAACAGCACTCAATGACCACTAAAATATAGTAAATAAATATCGTAATTGCTAAGAGCCAAATTTGAAACTATAGGTTCGGTGTATTACTTGTAAAGCGTAACGAAGAAAAGGGCTTAACTCAAAAGAATCACTCTCCTGTGAGTACAGATAAGTTCAGCAAGTCTCAAATTAAGTAGCTCAGTAACAGAGAATTAAATCCTACCTGAATGAATAAAGTATCACACTGAACCTTAATATACACTTGAACAGGATTACAATGACCAGATGTCCAATAAAAAGCATTCTTGCACTGGAATCCTGACACTGCCTTATGTTTGACCTATTTACAAAAAATTTAAGCTCTCTGAGAAATTGAATGAATCTGTTTGCTTCTTTAGAAAAAAGCTCTAGAAATAAGCCAAAAGAAACAGTAGCAAATAACAGGTTAACCGCTGAATTAAGCTTAGAAGCATGTTTACATGAGGCTGGGTTGCTTATTCTCAACAGTTAAAAAGATAATGTATGTGCTTTCAATTTAGGTTACTACTCTGAAAATCCTAATGAGGTATTTAATGGATAGGATGAATGTCAGTGTGACACCTGCTGTAAGAACACTATTTCACATAACTGTAAGCATTAATTATCACTGATACTTTCAAATATGCCTGTTTAACTGCAGTAAAACAGTTCAGCATTTCTTTTTATAGTATTGTTGAAAATTATAATATAAACAAATTAGCTCCAGATAATAAGCAGCTTATGGGATTTCAGTTAATGACAGTAATCTTGCCTCCTTATTATCTCAGAAAGCCATTACAGAACAAAGGTAGTTTCTTCATTTTAAGTGTTGTCCTTAAATGAGTAACACACTGCTCTTAAAGACATATGCCCAAGAAATCCTTCTACTTTTTTGCCCTACGTGTCAAAACAACTTCCTTTCATCTTGCTAGAACAAAGTTAGGAAAATTTGTTTTAGAACAGGCTTAAGCAGAGCACATCTGTTGACACAGATCTTTGGGAACTAATCACAGCTTCAAAGTAAAAGCCAAGAGATTGTACAAGACAATGGTTTTTCTTTAACTTGCCTTCCAAGGAACTTACTACAAGAAACTTTGGGAAGTAATGAATTATTCTCTTAAAAGTACAGTTCACAGATTGTAACATTTCAGATGCTACAGCTCTGTCTGTGAAATAAATACTGAGAGGTACTGACTTCCTGAATTGCAAGCTAGTATACACAGCAACTTAAGTTACTCAAGTTAACATCCACATTGAAAGAGAAACTTCTGGTATACTTTGGTAGGTTTAAAATGACTGAATCAGCTTACAGTAACAGCACTTATCTGAGAAACATTCAAACACACCACTGTTAGTATGTATGCTTTTGATGCACTCAAAGCCGTCCTTCTGGCCAACTGCTGTCAATTTTCTTCCACCAGAGTACATAAATCATTTTCAATGCCATTAGGCAATTTAATAAACAAAAGAAGTTTTCCTGTAAAGAATGAAGCTCAAATGTTTTCCAGTTCTTAAAATAGGTTATCTGCATTCTTACAACTTATTTCCTAGTACTTAAGGCAGTATCTTTACCTGCGCTTGCTAGCTGCCCACTCCTTGAAAGTGAGTCCAGGCAGTTCCATCCAGTCTCCAAAACTGATTGTTAACATAGAGCCTTCCATGGCCTATAGTGAAGAAAAAAACCAAGATGCATGACCAGATACATTTCAAATAGATACTTTTATGTAAAACAACAGAGTTCTTCTCACTGTATTCCTTCAGACCGATAAAAAAATAGAGCATAATACATCTTGATGAAATATTTTTGGCCTACACTTAGATGTTTTAATGAGCAGTTATGTGATCTAAAAAAGTAGAAAGAGAGGACAAGCGAAGTGGAAAATAAAAGCAGGTTACTTAAAAATATTGTTATTTGAAACAAGAAAAAAAGATTAAAGCAGTAGGATACGGCCAAAATCTTAAGATTTTGTATAATTGCACCTGAAAACAACATAAGAAAAGTTGGAGAATAACCTTGGTTATAATTTAAACTACTAATAAAAACAAGACAGCAGTTATGGCCACAATCCCCACAATTAAAGAGTAACTTATCCCTCTTGCCAATCTTTAACATACTTGACCTTTGATAATGGAAACTGCAATTGTCATCATTGACATTTAAAACAACTGTTCTAAGAAAAGCCCAAACCACAAAATTATCATGATATGAAATGTTTACTCACATGCCAAGCCCCACCAGGTGGGCCTTTACCAAGCACTACATGGGGAATATAGTTATGCTGTTCTAGCTTCCAGTGCAAAACAGATGGGTAGTCATATCCAAAGTCAGCTTCAGGATGAAGCAGTGTATCAAAGAGCACTGCAACTGGGTTTGAAGAGCGTCCCTCAAGGCCTTCAGACAGGTACTCTAGATCCTGAAGCACGAAAGTTGAGTTTTATATATTTACCTAACTTTTACTGTTTATCATACTCTTCTGATGTACAGACACTGAATTTGATATGCAGAAAACAATCAGTGGAAGCTGCATGTTAAGCATTTTATAGAGAAATACCATCAAAACAGTTATTTCTAAACTGCCACGATTTACTCCTGTAACTCTGAATATAGTGCATGTGCCTCATTTGAAAATTACATACTACTAATGCAGTAACAGCAGGGCTAGGTGGTATTTTAAAAACTGGGACAAATATCCAAAAGAACAGAGCAACCTGGTAACATTTATACTTACTGATACTGGACTGCTTTTAACAGAGAATCGCTAGTATTTCCAGGAATGTAACTTGAACACATATCTGAAGTATGTTATCAACACATGGTGTTCAGCCTTAAACCACCACACAACTGTACACAAACATTCTAGGACATGAGAGCTGGAAAGCCTGCATCAGCTCCTCACTGACAAAGTGATGCTTTAGACGCTTTTGGCAAGCAATAGTATCATTACAAAAGGCAGATTGTAAAACCCAAAAATGCCACAAACAAAAAGTTCTCTAGAGCCACAAAACAAACCACCTTCACAAACACAGCAGCCTTGGATCATGAGCCTTAGATCATTTAAATCAACAGAAGAATGTTATCACTGCATTGGAAATGTGATTAGCTAAGCAGGCTGCTTCTACACATTTTTCTGCAATCTGCTATTTATTTATTTATATTTAAGATAAGCAGTTCTCAGAATGTACTATTTTTCATCTGGAAGTGCCAAGTATGTAATTTGTTAATGAGACACTGAAGAAGGTATGTACTGCCCTTCAGTCTGCAGGTAAGAGCTGCACAGGCCAAGTGGTAAAGCTAGCTAGCTGAGGCCACACAGCTACCTGAGCTGTACTGTGGTCTCACTGTTTGCAGGGTAAGAACATTAAGCCTTTTTTTCATCTACACACTACTTACGTAAGTAACAAAAGCATTTTAAATAGGCTCATTAAAGACTACTGTTTCATAATGTAGCTTGTGGTAGGAAAAGAGCTGGACAAGACTGCAAAACAACCTTACCTGATCAACAATGGAAAGATGTCGGGCTTCCTCTAATTTTGTGTGGAGAATGGGGTTCGGATGTACAGCTTCAGGAGACAAATACGGCCTGTACCCAGACAGTAGATATGAAAGACAAATTCCTGAAGGTCCATTTCCTATTGAAGAAAGAGGAAACTGCTTTAGAAACTTTAGATTACTTCTATTAAGTAATTAAATAAGCAGCAATAAAGTTACAGTAAAGCAGCATAATGCATTACCATCCCGATTCAAAGCAGCTTAAAATTATCACAGTAAAATAACACCTACCCTAGAATTTCCTCCAGATAAACCAAGCACAATTTTTATCAGGTAAGAAAAAAATGTGTGTGACAGTTAGCACTATGAAACAAAGTGTACATAAAGGGATTTCATATTTCAGCATGTCAAGTTCACTGTTCTCATGCAAATGATCTGATGGATAAGATCTGCTCTACTTGTCAATCACAGTAATACCCGAATATTTCCATCTTGCATTTCTGCATTCACACTTGTACTAAGTACTGTAAAACACAGAACAGAAACAAGCCGGGGTATATGTTCTTTAGGTCTGATAAAAGGAAGAAAAAAGATGAGCAGAAAGGTGAAAATGATCCAAGACAATGAAATATCACGCACACAGCATAACAAAGTAGATGCTGACACACACAGTCCATACGTAGCATAGTACAAAAAACTTGCATCAAGCCACATTCAGCTTTATTGCAACAATATCAATTCAAGCATCTTTGTTTTATGGCTTTCTATAATTTATACAAATTATTGTAATTAATAGATGAACTTATTTTATAAAAGGTATTTAATGGATGGGACCAAGATATTACTATAAGAACAATATTTGATTAGCATTAAATTAAGTAGGAGATCACAATAACATACAAGTATAGAAGTAGTGCTAACGTTGTGAAGTCAAATATCAACATCTAGGGAAAGTTAATATCAGAAAAGTATGTGCTATTCTACAGAATTTAAACAGTTGTGACTACGTGCAGTTATTTCTATAGGTGTTCCTCATTAACTGAACAAAAAGTAGTGAGCAGTGTTCTCCACTGAGACATTACTCAGTATTTTGTGTTTATTTTCATCTAGAGTGGCACACGTGGCATTTACTACACATTATTTAGATTTGATGCTGAAATTACCAATTTATTCATGGTTCTACATAGCACTCATCGTTAGGATGTTAGATCTTACTTTGTATTATTTTAACT
This sequence comes from Phasianus colchicus, assembly GCF_987193195.1. NCBI lineage: Eukaryota > Metazoa > Chordata > Aves > Galliformes > Phasianidae > Phasianus > Phasianus colchicus. The sequence continues at coordinate 70,251,362 of NC_143438.1, read as the reverse complement.
CCTGATCTCAAGAGTTCATCCTTTGCTTCTTATTCCTCATTATCTTTGCAGACCTATTTGTATCTTGTATTTCCAATCTCACTCTTGCAGTGCATGTCTCCTCTTTCCACTTACTGGTTTTTTAGTCCCCATATTTCCCAACAAGTCTGCTCAGACCTTGTCTCTCCTACTCACTCCCAGGCCTAGAACCTGAGCAAATAACCCAGGCCGCACAGAGTGCTTTAGGGCTCTTAATGCAGCTTTTGTGTGAGTATATGGACATAAAAAAAAAAAAAGTGTTAAAATGCCTGTGCATCGTAAGACCATAAAGCACTGGAAAGAATGAGAGAAAGCAGTGAGTTCCCACCACAGACATCTTCTAGATGAAGTTCACCTTTATGTACCTAAATATGAATATGTACCTAAATATAACCAACTTCAAAAGATCCCTGCAAAGCCCTGTTATTTAGATGAAAATAAGACCACATTGTGTTTATATGCTAACAATCAAAACCAGTGCACATGACAAAGTTTAGCACATTCTCTAGATTTAGAGCTCCACCACAAAATTTGCCAATTTTACCTCATTCAAATAGAATTTAACAGTTTCTTCCCATTCTCTTGAGCAAAACAAGAACAGCACAGAAGTTACTTAATATTATCAGAGTAGTTTTGTATACCCTACAGTATTACAGTACACTGCACAGCACAAGCCTAAGAATCTGATCTTAAATTGGGCATCATACAGGGGAGAAATGGAATGGTGAAGCAAAAGAGAGGGCAACAGAAGTTGCTATTCCATTATGAAGTCACTAATGAGCCATGCCATATTTTTCCTCCTGATTATTAGAATAGTGCAATGAAAAGACAGCACTAGGAAACTTAAAGATGTTAAACTCCACTTACACAGGCATAGCACACAGGATTAGGCCAGTAGAGATTCTGTTTGTGCACACGTGTGTGAGGGAAAACTAGTCAAAGCAGCTGTGTTTGGTATCAGCACAGAGGAAGGCATCGTAGACAAAGTAAGTATTGAGCACAGGTATTTGCATAACACATATTTGCAAAGCTAAACAGTGAAAACTGAGTCATTAGCCATATGGTAAACTTAAAAGAAGGTTGATGAAATGCCAGGAAGCTGTTGCTCTTCAACTGTGATGCAGAACTTAGCAAGTGATTCACTTGCTGTCTGTCACATTCATATAAAATACATCCCATGAGCACTATTTTAAGCCATTATGAAGAAAGCTTTGAGAACGTGCACTGTACAAACACTGATCTTTCTGAGTTGTGGAGATATAACACGAATGTATGTTGAAATATCATTTGCTGGAATCTCTCTGCCTGTTTGCATGTACAATGAAAGGTGTTGATTTGCTGTAGTCCCAACAGCTTCAGACTTTGGAGGTTTCTGAAAGCCTCTTTTATTTCAGATCTTTTCTTTATCCCTTCATCAACTCGTGGCAGTAAGGAGCTAGTGAACAGCTGTTGCTCAAGAGCCTTGGCCCAATACAATCCACCCTTGGAGCAACCATTATGCTGTGTACCCAGGGAGTCTGTTCCCTCTGCCATCCTGTCATTCAGCAAGATTTTACAACTACAACCCTTTAACTATTTCATCAAGACTACAACACATTGTTCTCAGCTGGCTGAACTGGCATGGATTGATTTGGTAAAAGATGGGACAATAATCAGATATTAGTGACAGATGCAACACAGAAACAGAATTAATAAACCAGGTTAACATCTAACCAATACACACAGCACACACTTTACATTATTCTTTTCACTGTCATGTATGACTCTACAAGTTTTTAGTGCCATAGCATCAACAATCTCCATGCAACCTGATGAAGACATAGTACCATGTTCATCAAGCCATTCGTGATCAATACTTGAATCTAAGCAGTGCTGCTAAGACTCATCTATCTGCTGCCAAGTAATGCAGCTCCATTTGCCAGATCATCATTTGAATTCAAATGTACTCTGGTTGCAAGAACTTTAATATAATTTGATGGCACTGTTGTTAATCATAATAACTATTTTTCTAATAACTGTAAGGATGTTAAGCACTATTCATTTAGTGATAAATGACTTCATATAGCAAATCTATAAAGGGAATGGTAGCAGCAGAGAATTTTAAGAGTCAAAAAACTCACCTATTATTACCACAGGCAGAGTAAGAAGAGAGTCCCCAGGCAGAACAGTTTCTTCTAATAAAGGCATTCTTTTTATCTTCTTCCCAAGGCTATCACCAAAATACTGGCCAAAGGAATTCAGGAGCTGTCCTTCAGTTTCAGAGCTGTTGTAATTTCTAATTGAGAAGGACAGATGGAAGAAAACTAAAAATATAACAGTTGTACTGGAGTCAAAACAATCTTGTCAAAATAAAGTTGCTTTTAATGCTTTATTTGAAGACTATAGAATTAACAAAAAATAGACTAAAATAGATACGTTTCATCCAGTCTACAGAATTTTACTCTCCAGAACAGTTTTCTAGCAGCAAATCCAAGTCCATTTTCTCCTAGGAAGACTACAGCAAGATAATAAAAAGGGACAGATGGCTCCACAGAGACACAGATTTCCAATTCAGTTTATACAAAGCCAGTGTATAACCGACGAGCATTATTTTGATCCACCACACAGAAAAGCTCATTTTTCATTATCCCCATCAGAAGAGGAGACATACCCCACCTAGCCCACAAACAACACTGAGACCAACCAAAAACTGAGAAGCTAAGATATATTAGCAGCCCCTCATATGCTTTCCTACCTGCTGAACAGCACACAAGACTTTACACCAACACATTCTCGATCAGGTAGATGCGAAGCTGAAAGTCAGCAGTGGTGCAAAAAATTGAGATAGCAATTTCTAGAAACCCTAGATGCAGTCTATGGGGGTTTTAACCACATTAAGAAAGTCTTTTACAAAAGGAATCATCAAACAAATTTAATGCAAGTAATTACTGTGCACCAATCAGGTTAGCTACTGCATGACAGACTGTTCCCACCACCTGTCATCTCCTTAATTTGTCAGCTTTTCCTCTGCAACACCAACCTAGCTTCCTCTCACAGTTCTTCATGCTCTACATATACATCCATACTAAAGACATGTTTTAGACTGCTTGCCTCTTAATTATTTATTAGCACCTACTCAAGTCTTTCCAGGTCACTGGAGAAGCAAACATTTCATCAGCTTAGCTTAAAAGGCAATGGCAAATCAAAAATCTGCTTTTACTAAATCTTTAAAATGCTTAACTCCTCAATTAAAAACGTCCCAACCTATCAGCTCCTTTGGCACTGAGGGGTCTACTGGATGCTCCCAAAGCCTGACAGAAAGCTGCAGACCGAGCTGCACAGCAGTGACAGCACTGTCACACAGCCCTGTGACAGTCACTTCTTGGTTAAAAAGGGGAAAGCCGTTCTGAAACTGTATTTACTTGAAGTGAAAACTTTACATGTGCATTTCCCTCATTACAGGAAAAAAAAAAATTGGAAATCAATGACTTTACTGAATTACAGCTGTGCACTGGCTTGTCACAATAATGGATGTGCATTAAAGCACGAACTGCAAGCTGAAGTGAACAGAGAGGATATTTAACCACCACACTGCTTTTTTAAGCAGGTACAGGTAGGCTCTGTTACCTGCCAGCCTGCACTCCGAGCTCACTACTGTGCTTTGCAGGTGGACTGACAGAGAGCAAGGGGGCTTAACACACCCTCCTAGCAGGACGGAAGGCTGAAACAGTAGAAACCGCCTGCAAATCTCTCTTGCGCAGCACTGAACCGTGCAGATCTGCCTGCGCACCACAAGCAGCTCCTCAGCTATCACGTGCACGAAGCAGCACCGCATCAGACGCAGGTCCTTGCTTCTTAGGAACAGCGCAGCAAAGCTCGGCAAGGTCCCGAATTAGGATGGTGGAGGCGGCCGCCCCTGAGCCGCGAGCACTGACGGTCCAGCGACGAGCACCAGGTTTTGCATCCAGCTTCGCGTGGCGGGGACCGGTATCAGCAGCCCGGCCCAGGGCCTGCGTTCAGCCCCCAGCCGGGGATCCGCAGCGACGCGAGGCTGCCAGACCCGGCGCTTCCCTCTTGCTTTTTAGTTATTCGCAGTTAGTTACATTTCTAATGGGAGCGAGGGAAAAGAGCAGGAAAACACATACCATACGTAAACGTTATCTTCCCCGGGAAAAGAACAAACCGTTCGCAACAGCTGCCGTTATTTCCCTCAAGTTACTAACGGAGGAGCCTTTCTCACGGAGCAGTTTCCGAAGCCCGCACAACGCGGTGCCTAGCAGCGGGCTGACCGCAGCGCGCGGCTGACGGAGATCTCGTCGCGCACAAACGGGTGACAGCCGGTGCCGAGCGCACATCCCGCCGGCGCGCTGCTCTCGTCTCCCGGCGGGGACGCGCGGCGCCCGGAGCGGCACCGCGAGCGCCGACGGAGGAGGAACGGCGCACGGCTCCGGGCGGGCGGGAGGCGGCGGGGCTGCCCGGCTCGGCGCTGCCCAAGGTGACCGCGCGGCCGGGGCGCCCCTCCATCCCGCCTCGCTCCGCACGTCTCCCGCGGAGGCCGCGGCCCCGGCGCCGCGCCGCCCTCACCTGACGGGACCGGCCAAGGAGCAGCGGCAGCACCACACGGGCATGGGGGGCTCCGTCGGGCTCGGGGCGCCGGCGGGGCCCGGCGGCGGGGCTGCGGGGGGACGTCGCTCCGCGGCTCCCGCTCCTCCTCCTCCCGCCGTCGCCACACTGGGGCCGCGCCGCGCCTCCTCCCCGCTCGCAGGCGGCTGCGGGTCACACGCGGAAGGAGGAGCCGCCGCCAGCACCGGGAGGGAGGAGCGGGAGGAGAGCGAGGAGGAGGGCGCGCTTCCTCCTGCCCGCCCCGCAGGGGGATGCGCCGCCGCAGCCGGCTGCCGAGGGAGCGGGCGGAACTCTCCCCCAACGCTGGGGAAAGAAGGACGCGTTCAGCGCCCCGCGGGCGACGGGGAGAAGCGTCCTCCAGCGCTGCCCCTGAGAAAGACGAGGCCCGCTCCCCACCGCGGCCCGTGCAGCCGCCCGCAGCCCCTCCCTGCCGCGGCCGCCCCCGCCCTCCCGCCAGGCCGCGCCACCCTCGCCGCCGGCACGGGCGCACCTGTGGCCGCCGCGGGGAAGCGCTGAGGTGCGGGACGCGGGGGGATCCCGATGCACTGGGCCTGGCGCTTCGACCCGTTAGGCCTTTTGTTATGTCGTGGTAACTGCTGCTGTGTTTCCGCGGGAAACTTGAGAAAGAGGTGCTTCCCGTCTTCGTGCTCAGTTCTTGACTCAAGAGCCGCAGCAGGTTGTGTTTAGAGAAGGAAGTGCTTTCGTGTTGCTGAATTGACCCAGCTCTGCAATGCCTGCAGCGGTCACAGTGATCTTACAGCCCCGCGTCCCGTCTATTTCTTTCTGTGGTGCAATCAGGTTTCACATGGGCTACTCCAGTCTGGAGGAAAGCCTGTGGGGAGACCTCATTGCAGCCTTCCAGTACTTAAAGGGTAGCTATAAACAGGAGGGAGTCCTGCCTTTTGCATAGGAAGATAGCGATAGGACGTGGGGAAATGGCTTTAAACTAAGAGGGGAAACTCAGATTAGATGTTAAGCAGAAATTATTTACACGGAAGGCAGAGAAGCACTGGCAGAGGTTACCCAAAGAAGCTGCAGATGCACCATCCCTTGAGGCATTTGGGACCAGGTTGGATAGGGCCCTGGGCAGCCTGAGCTGGTGGGTGGCAGCCCTGGAAGTAGCAGCAGGTTGGAACTGGATGGGCTTTAAGAACCTTTCTAACCAAAGCTACTCTATGATTCTATGCAAATGCACGTGTGGGTATTAGCAGAACAGAAAACTAACTATATTACAAACTTTGTAGGCACTGTTTGGCTAATGTCCATCTACATATGAATACTTCATATATTTAATGATAGCTAAATTGTATTTTTGTAAATGTTGTATTGTAAATGTTTCACAGGTGTGCATGGCTGGGAGAAATCATGTCTTTCTCAGTCCTCTAATCACAGAGTATTTTAGGTCAGTGGGATGTTGGGATTGTTCAGTCTGGAGAAGAGGAGGCTCAGGGGAGACCTTATTGCTCTCTATAACTACCTGAAGGGAGGTTGTAACGAGCTGGGGGTCGGCCTCTTCTCTCGTGTAACTGGTGATAGGACTAGAGGGAATGGTTTCAAGCTTCGCCAGGGAAGATTCAGGCTGGATATTAGGAAATACTACTTCTCTGAAAGGGTGGTCAGGCACTGGAATGGGCTGCCCAGGGAGGTGGTGGAGTCACCGACCCTGGAGGTGTTCAAAGAACGTTTGGATGTTGTGTTGAGGGATATGGTTTAATGAGAACCATTGGTGACAGGTGGATGGTTGGACTGGATGATCTTATAGGTCTTTTCCAACCTTAGTGATTCTGTGATTCTGTGATTCTGTGATTCTGTGAGTTCCCCATGCCCATCCCCTGCTCAGAGCAGGGTTACCTACAGCCTGGGACCGCATCCAGCTGATGTCTCAAAATATTGACAACACAAGCAGATTTTTGAAGATCTCCAAGGGCAGAGACTTGACAGCATTTCTGAGCAACTTCCCTGGGTGTTGACCAACCTCACGATGAAACGTGCTTCCTTCTGTGCTAGTTTTAATTTCCTGTGTTTTGAGGAAATAGAAAATCTTGATAGAAAATCTCTTTTTAGCAAGTACAAAACACATCCAATGAAACACACTGTTCTTCACGTTTACTTAACAGTGCCAATCGTGCATCTTTAGACCAGAATTAAGAACATGAAGCTGCTTTTAGCTTGTCTTTTTTTTTTTTCCCCTCAAAATATTTTAAACAGAAACCGCCCTTAAAAAAACAGTGTCTTCAGGAAAGTGCATGAAGTACTTGCTTGTTTACCAGATAACACCCTACTTGAATAATTCATCTTGTTTTATTAAAATTGTGTCCTTCTTTGCAACAAATTACAGAAAATATACAACAGAAACCTCATGCCTTGAGAAAACTAGCTATAGTAAGAAGTTTTCCAGTTGTCTCTGAGCCATTTGACGGTAGGGTCAGATGACATTGATTTTGAAGCTGACATGTGAAGGACGTACTCGGCTTTAGACACCACACAGCCTTTGGTCACAGCCTCCTCTGTTATTTCTTCCCATCAGCAGATCTGGCTGCCTAGAATATAACTCACAACTTCAGCTAGACTGGCATTATTATTAATTTTTGCCCTTCTCTTTGTGGAAATGACTTTGAGTAGAAGAGAAAAACAGCCGCACCTGTGTCCACACCTATAGTGTATGTATTTTCCCAGCACACTTTTACATTTGAAGTGGAAAATGTTATGCCTTCAGTTTTTAATACAAAAGAGGTAGATTGAAAAAACAGCATTTTATAAACCCATCAAAAACTCATAGACCTTCTCTGGAAATAGTATTCTGCATTGACAGTTATAATTATATGATTTTCCCAGAAATAAAATTTTATGTTTCCTTGAAATTCTGAATTTTAATATGGCTGTCTCAAATGTCTCAGTTTTTTTGGTGGTGATTTATTTTAAATCTGTGATTGCATCAGGATAAGGTATGTTTCCTTCAGATGTGATTTTGTCAAAGTGAAACATGATTAAAAACTAAGGAAACAACATGAGAGAGTGGAATAAAACATACCACGCCATAGAAAATGCTTCCTCCCATATACAGCCAGTAATCACACTTCAAAGGGATTTACATGTCCTGTTCTGCTCATTTTTGTTAATAGATTCAGGCAGTTACTGTGTGCTAGTTGTATTACAATTCTCTACATCTTAAATCACGTTAACCAGCTTAAAGTTCCTATATTTCATTAACACTCACTGAAATTGTGCATTTGCTCAACAAATAATTTTTAAAGTCAACTGAACTTAAAAGATCATCCCCCCAAATGTTCAGTAAGTCATTATCAGTGTGTGGAATATCACTTTTTGTTAATCACAAGGTTTTTGTCAACATTTTTTTTTTTTTTTAACCCAAATCTTCTTGTTGATCAATTAGGTATGTATAGTACCAGCTTGACACTGCAATATTCCTGAAAATCCTGTGGGCCCACGGGATGGAAGCATCAGAGCATGGGACTGGTATCTCAGTGGAACATGAGACACATGACCTGGAACAAGAGGGCTTTGTCCTCTGTGGCAAAAGCAGTAAGATCAGTAACTGAAGAAGGCAACCTGCTGGTTGTAACACAGCATGGGAAACAATATGTTGGTAAGATTTCTGTGCCTCCACCCACTGCAATATGAGATTTAAGTATAAATTGAGTAGAAAATAGAGCTGTAAAGCTTCAAATGTCACTATAGGAGAATGATCAACCCTGTCCTGATAAATAATGCAGTATCTCAGTGCAGAGCTTACTCAGGACAGATGTCTCATCGATAACAAACTTGTTCCCTGTAATATCAAATGACTGAAAAATGTATGAACTGCAAGGCCCAGTAAGCTACTGTGTAGTGAAACATTTTCAGAGACAAGCAAACAAGTCTGTAGCAAAATTTCTACTCAGCCTGATGTACAAAGTGCTGAAGAAAGTTGTGGAGAGATTAAGAAGGCTACTGGTTATTTACTTTTACTACTATTAAGCAAGATAGCAACTGAGAAATCTAGCTGTAAGACAAGTCTCTGCATGGCCAGGGAAAAATAAAGAGGAGTCTCAATCAAGAAGCTCTGTTGCAAATAGGACAGATCCTTCCAAAAAACCTAGATACTTACTAAGAGGGACAAATACAAGATATGGAGCTTAAAAGACCAGGTCTGTCAGCTTCCTGGGATCTTTTCGTAGCCTGGTTTTCTTCAGAAGTTTCCCAATACTCATAAAGTAGTACTTGCTTGGAGAATACAGATGCAGTAAGTTGTGTGTCAAAGAATTAATAACACAAAGAAAATGACAGGAGTGTCTTTAATAGCTTTTTTTTTTTTTCAGAGAGAAATGTGCCTGAATATCTCAAAAGGAGCCAATGTATTATTCTGGGATATGTCAGGATATAAGAATTCTGATGGTGTAAGGTCAAAACTCTCAGCCAGGGGTAGACTACTTAGCTGTGACAGTGTCATATGCACTCTGAAGAGTATTTCATAATGCAGCACTGGACTGCTTTGGAAGATGGACAGAGTCAGATTGGAGAAAGCCTGTAAGATCATGACAGGACAGGCCTAAATGATCTCTGGACAATAGAACACTTGGAAGAGATTAACTGTGCGGGGTCTGCTGGTGGCATTAGTCTAGTAGATATTTAGGATAAGAACTTATAGATCCAAACCTCTATGCTAGCAGTTAACTTCTTCTTCTGTATATTTTTGGAAAAAATGAAGATGATCTTTTGCATGATAATTCTAAGTAGACATTATTAGATATTAGCAAAGTAATGATGGGTTTTGCTACTTTAGAAGAAATAGGAATGTTGCAGAACCTTCTTCAAGTTGCTTCACTGTTAGGGAGTTTGCAGAAGCCAGCTTCCTAAGTCATGAATGCTTGAAAAAACCTACTGGTAGAAAAACTTGTAAAAAGTTGGTAAATTAGAAAAAAAAAAAAATCAGATTACATGTACAACAGGAAGGATGAACAAAAAAAAAAAAAAAAAAAAAAAGCACTTAATTATGAAGATAATGTCAGATTTTCCAGTTACAGATGGTACAACTTATTTAGTCTCTTGCAAAGACTCAAATGGCAGCTATTGTCCTGTTCTCACAGCCATGGCTGACATGCATGGACAGCTGCCTGTACTTGTACCCAGCCCTGGAGATGAACCACTCCGGGCTACAAAATAACCCGCAGTCTCAGGAAAATTGATGTTCTTTATCATCTTTCAGTCTTTGGAGGAATTTGTTAATGGCATTGCCACAATGGTTCATCTCAGGTATAGTTTAAGAATGACATCATTAGGAGGGAGAATAGCCAGAAGGGTTTTGGTTACCATTTGGTGAGTCTGGGAAGGAGCTTGATGCCAAAAAAAAAAAAAAAGTTGTAGAAAGGAGCAGGCATCATCCAGACTAGTGAGAGGTGGTAGGACTAGAATTTAAAGTCTTTGCGAACTGTAGAAGTTGATGATTAGAACAAATGTATGGAAGTAAGCATCTTGAAAGGTATGCAGCAAGTTTTAAAGAATATCTCTAACTAAGGCAAAATATTTAAAATTGCAATAGATTTGTTTGCAAGAGCATGTTTATATGTGTGGGAAGCTCTGACCGAGGACATGTCCTATGGCATGTTCTAGGCCTGTTCTGTGCAATTAATCAATTGAATCCCTGAGGCAACTGTTTCAGTATTAGAACAAATAAACCAAGGTTATATTGCATTTTGGATTCGTGAACTGCTCTAGTTGTAGTACCAATTTATCTGTGGTAAAGTAATATAAGTAAGAGTAAGTATCCTGGGAAGTAAAGATTATGTCCTGCTGTGTGTTTAATGGATGTGTATATTTAACTAGCACATTATCTAGTACATTTGATCCTTAATGAATATGAGGTTTTATTTAGAATTCGTTCTGTTTCTCAGCAAAACTGTTGACTCCTCTCTATAATAATAAATAGATGTTGATAAAATATGCCAATGGTATTTTGTAAATATAATTAGTCTGGAAGTTCTGTTTCCTTTTGCAGTTCTACAGTTCTCTGCTATGACCTTTGAAAGAGCCTTCTCTGTATAGTAACAAACATGAATGGAATATACGTGAAAGTTATTTTCAATTGCTCTACAAAAGCCATTGACAGTTTGTTGCATACTGTTGCATCTATTTTATTTATTTGACCATGACCAGTCCAAATGTATGTTCTAAGCCTAAACTATAATAAATTACTAGTTCATACCTTTGTTTTTATATCACCCTGTTTGTCCTTTGTGTTTGTTATAGGAGCTATCATGCCTGGATATGTTTGATTTATGTTTTTAATTGTTCTGACATAAAACTAGGCCTAGCTGGCTAAAGAACAGTTCATAGAAAATATTCAATACGTGGATTCTTCTACTAATACAAGTGCACTGTTTCTGTCCAAGCAGTCAGACAGCTCTGAATTTTTCCTGGATGTGGCTGTAACTTTAAATGCTTTTGGTAACAAGCACAAAGTGTGCTTGCTGTTTGTTTTCTGTTTGTAAGAAAAAAGAATAGAGCCTTTTTAGTGTTTATCTACACAGATGAACATCTGCCCTTCCAAATTTAGGTTATTTTTGTTTTATGTTAAGGAAAAATAGCAATGACAAAACACTCTGCACAAAAAAAAAAAAAAAAAAAAAATTCAAACACTTCATATAGCTCATCTGAAATACAAAATGCTGTGGTGTGGGAGCAGGTTTGGAAATATCGGAGTGGAAATGACTGTGGGTCCCTGCTATTTAACACTTGGATCACTGACTTGCTTTGAATCATGCTGCTATCAAACAATCTTTAAAACGTGTTTGTGCCAGAATTGTGAAGCTCCTGGGTCACTGTAGCAAGGTGAAACAATCTTCTGTCATCTCCTGAGAAGTTTGCATTAGTGTTCTTCAGGTAGGTATTATGGAGAACACGTATTTGCTCCGCATTAGATATTTATCCTTCATCTCTATCCTTCACTGGTAGCACACAGTATGTTTTATTTTGTCCTAAGAGGGAATGTGATACCAAATGGCCATTCTGTAACAACTAGATTCTCCATGAAGAGAAAACCAAAATATTTAATAGGCTGGACTCCTAGTACTGGAAGCTACCATTACTGAGCCCACTGCTGCAATCCTGCTGTGATGTCCGTGCCTGCTGATCTGTGCAGGCCCTGGATGGATCTCAGCACTGACCTGCATGCAATGCAAGTATGCTGCCAGTCTTAGGCAGCTTCTCAGCAAAGGTACACTCCACCTATAATTAATAGTTCTTATCTTGTTTATTTTGAAAGTCTTATTCTGTAAGAAACCCCATCTAAGCTTAAAGGTAATGTTAATAGTAATGCTACTTTCTGTCATATATCCACTGTCTATCATATATCCAGATGATGCACATTCATTTTGGGGAAGCAGTTCTGCGTTTTTTAATTAGAAAAGGCTTCCTGTTACCTCAGACTTTTTTTAGAACATGAGTTTTCATTTATAAATAGGTTTTTGTTTGTTTGTTTGTTTGTTTGTTTTTTAAGAGTAGAACTTACCATCTCCTAGTTCTGTCAGGTCCTTCTCTGTGCCTGTTATTTTACCAATGTCGTGTTCCTGGACACAAATTATTTTGTTGGCTGCTTCTAATCCTCTTTCCTGAAAAAAAAAAGAAATATATGAAAAATGTAACTCAATCACATCTAATACAAAAAAAAATTTATTAAATGTAACTTCTTTAAGATAAATGAATTTTGGCTCTGTATATTTTGTCTTCCTCATAATTTCTTATATACTTCAAGCCAGCCCTATTGATTGCTTTAATTTCTTTTAGACATAGCATCATGATGCAAACAGCATTTCTATATAAATGTGATAACATTCTGCTTGTTCCTGACAGTGTCCAGTGCATGTTTCATGCCACCTTCTCAGTCAGCAGCACACCCTGAGGCTAGTAGGGGAAGCTGGAAAAACAAGAACATGCTTGTAAAGATGTCAAATTTGCAATTGAATTCATCATGAGCTTAACGTTTTCCCATTCTTCTCTTATGAAATAGAGATTGCGCCTGCGTCTTGTGAAAGTCACATTACACCTCTCAAGAGCAGTGCTGAATCCTTGGGGTGGCTTTTTGTGCACCAGCACTGATGTTCTACAAGGGCTAGGAGAAACTTGTGAGAGAAGCACACTGGTCAGGGCTGCCATGTATGGAACTGTGAGGTATCTGGAGCATAATATAAACAATATCAATGGTTTTCAAACAGACAAAAAGCCATTATTTAAAAAAGCTGAGATTCTTCAGTTACAAAAGGCTGCAACATAATGTTCTCCAACCTGTTTCTTTTTGCTGTGACTTCTATATCCCTTCCCCCTTTAATCTATTCAAAAGGCAGTTGCCATAAGCGTCCTAATACTTTTGCTGTTTCACACATTTCTTTGAATCGCACTTTTCTTGTGTTGCCCAAATGGGAAGTGAAGGAGAGAGTGGGTGAGAAACATGAAAACAATGGTGTCAAATACTGAAAGATCGGTGTTCAGGAATAGCTCTTAAGAGGTATTTAGATAAAAAAGGAAAGTGTAAGCTTTCAGTCACTGAACTGGGCAATGTAATTACATATAGGGTCTTAGAATTGTGATTGATTTTCTTTTCTGTTTCTCCTGTTATCCACCGCAGCTATTTGCAGCATTTTATTTCTGATTGCATTCTTAGGAGAGCAACAAGTGCCAGTGTGTTTGGGCAGCTCCTTCCATTCTGGAGCCTTGGCTCTGATTAGGGCTTTCAGCTTGTTCTGTAACCCCAAGTCAGTAAGTGAGAATGAAAATGAAGAGACTGCATGACCAGAATACTTTGGTGAAAAGTACACTCACAGCTGATTTGGCTTTTCAGTTATCTTCGTAACTACTTACATGGGGTAAATCTCACAGTTAGTGTAGATGAGACTGTCAGTGCTTCTTTGATTCTGCTGCAAAATGATCGTGATGTCGGTCTCTATTTTTAATCTGACACTCTCATTTCCTAAAGCTGACCAAAAATATTTGATAGTGACAAATGCATTTTTCTCACTGTGTTGCCAGTGACTTACAGCTATGTCCCAGAATGGGAGATGCATTTGCTGAAAATTGGCAGAAGTCGTTTTTCACACTATCCAAAATGCATCATACATTTTTATCAAACTTCCTGCTTTTCAGTAGATATCAAATAAAACCCCAAAAAAGGACTACAGAAAAGGTTTTATTCATTTAAATGTTAGATTTCTAAAATTTAAGAATAGCACAGTACCCAGTGACAGCTTGGTTACAGCTACACCCCCTTAGCAACTACGCTTTGACCAAACTTTGAGGTTGTATATGAACATGAATTTCAATTTATAAGCCACTCTTTTTGAATTGTCATAGTTGTTAACTATTTCATTTCTGTAAGAGACAGAATCCTGCAAGAACTGTGGGGCTTATAGACTGAAACAAAACATGAGATTAGTCATAGTATGTATGTTACAAATGAGACAAGTGTGCGTCCTAAAAATGACAAAATCCAGTCAAAATAATCAAGCTGGCCAGTGCACAAGTATTGCAAAAAGCTTCAGAAAGAACAATATGAGTTAATGTTGTGTCTCAAGTGTATTACTGTGCCTCTTATAAGATTGCTTGATCATGACATTTCTCACTCTTTTGACACTTAAGCTTTTGTTCTGTGTCCCGTATTCTTTTTCAGACCACAGAAATGGTGTGCAGCTTGCCCTTAGTTTCACGTGTGTTTGAAGACGGAACGGGATTTGACTTGAGGTGACTTGACAGCATTTTTGGAAGCATTTGCCAGTACTGATTGTACTTGCAGCTTGTTTGTTTTTACTTAAATGTATGTGGTGTCCTAGATGGGCATTTTTAAGGACCAATTTGAGAAAACGTGTAGCTGGAAGCACAGAAATAAACACTAACTCTATGTTTTTCTATCTGAGAATAAATGGATTATTCCACAAGCCACTGAGGCTTTATTTTTTTATTCTTGTATCTTTTCCTGTTTGACTTCTTGTACATGGGCTAAAAGATTATTTATCTGAATGTGTGATTATCCTATCATTGCTGTAAATCCAATGGCAATTTGTATAGGATGTGCTGTATTTACTGCGTTCTAATGCAGTTGTTACTCTTCCTGTGAGACAAAACCCGTAATCACATTATAACGCATAATGTGTTATGACTTCAAGGACATGTTTTCAGGGTAAATGCAAACATTTGTCTCAGTGAGAACTGCTAGGGGCCGCAATCTCATGCTGTTTTGCATTACACAGCCTGTTAAAACCAAATTACTTGACCCAATATTATATATGTAATATTAAATATGTTATAATATGTAGTAATCAATATGTTATAATATGTAGTATCAAACATGAGAAGTAGTGAATGCACGTAAACCACATAGTTGTTGAGACAATGGAAACTCAGGCAGTATCTGCTGGCTTGTATGTTTTATAAAATGAAGGCAGACCAGGGCACCAGACCACCTGCAATAGCAATGATCAATTCCATGCAGAAAGCTTGGAAAAAGCTGTTCCTTAGAAGCTTTGAGGTCAGTAATACATAAAAATATTTCTCGAAGAACACAGCAATCTGCCAAAATTAGCTGTTTCAACAACAGAAATCTTGTTGGCTTTTTTTTTTTTTTTTTTTTTTTTCAGAACGAAGAGAAAAATTAAACATTTGGCCACCTCCTACTCGTGTTTTGTGGCTGAAACCTGTGATTTCATTTATGTAGTTTTTCTGGCTTTATTCAACCATAGAAGTGAAATAAACTGAAATAAACCCTGCCCCAAATGGACTATATAACTTTTGCATTTTATAATAACACAGTAATGGTGAAATCAGATAAAAAATAGACATTGGCAAAATGAATCCACACAACAGTAAGACTTGCTTCACCTTATCATCTGTGTCTAACAGAAAACAAGTCGATTGTTGGAAAAAGTAAAGAATCCAAATGTAGTGGATATTCAATAATAACACTTTAAAAGTTCTTATGAGAAATATGATGTATGCCAGTACTTATAAAATGAATTTTATCACTCTATCCTTCTTCGTCTTGTCAGTCAAGTACTGAATTCTGCAGTTTGAGGGAGTAGTAGTGTTTTCTTCTTGTTTTGTAGAGCATATGGTACCGTTACACTTGAGTCTGGATTATAATCCCGGGGAACACTACAATACAGGGACATGTTTATAATAATCTTTTAAATGAACAAGCAACATTCAGTTCTAGATGAGAACAGATGCCATTATATCCCCAGACTGTATTTATTTCAGGAGTCAAATATAGTTTGCTAGTAACTGAATGGACTGATCTGCATCTTCAAAGTACATTTTTGGATGAACACGATGAAAAGAAAGTCATCTTTCTCCTCACTGTGATTGCATGAAAATCAAATCTACTGGGACGAGTTAAAGTGAATAACTGGCACAGAGACAAGCAGGGCTTGTAATTTTGTGTATTCTTAAATGGCTTAGCTTTTCTGGTGCAACTTTGTTTTGGGATCAGTGCTCAGTAACATGTATAGCTCTCTGCATTTGCTTGAAAAGCCCCATGTTACATTACTGAAACAATAGGCAAAAGACTCACTGATAATAGCTTTATTCAACCTTGCTGAAAATGTTAAGTCTAGTAACAATAAAGGCTTAACTGTTCTACAGGCTGGCCAACTGGTCTTTGCATACTACAGGAAACAATTGCAGGCATTTAGCATTTCAGGACATATAAGCTAGAGCTACTCAGGGATGCAGGATGTGAACATATACCCCTGGTGCTTCCACACTGTTTGTGGAATGGCAGAAATGGACATTCCTTTAGTTCATATTAGCAACCTCATCTTGGAAAAATACAAATTACAGAAATTTCAGTTTTGCTTTCATACATTCAGATGAGGCTGATGAGATTGTGTCACATATTTATTTGGTGGTCATTGTGGATTCCTGAATGGCTTATGCTTGTAACTTCTGCACTTAAAGATGGTGTAAAATAAATCATAACCTGGATAGGGAGAAAAGCAATGCTTGATATGAGTTTCATTTCTGTGATTACTTTTTCTCTGAGTTTGAAACACTAGTTACAATTAAGATTAGTCATCTTGTTAATTCTTAACATGAAAAGCAGATTTCATGTTGCATTTAGTAGCTAGTGGGTACTTAATATCTTTGTTTTCCAAAAGTTGCTTCATCTAATCTGGTCTAATTTGTTGTTGCTTCTAAGCTATGTTCTTTATAAAAAATAGTTTCCATTTACCTCCAGCTGTTCTTAAGTTTGGTTTAAATGCTTGAAGATAATTATGATACTGCTTTGATTTTAGAATTCAATTATACTCTTCTCCTCCTCTATGGTTTTAAAGCTTGTTCCATCCCTGCAGTCCCTCTGACCCTTCTTCCTTCAGATCCCTGGCATGAGGAAAGCTGTGTTCAGATCACCTCTATCCTTACTAAGTTCTTCTGTTTAATTCTCTCCTACATGACTTCTTTTCCCTATTGTTTGTGCTAATTCATTGCCTTTATTCATCATGATCTATCTAACATACCATTTAGAAATGCTTCAGCTGGGAACAAGAGAATTTAATCAAGTTAGGAAATTATCTTTTTATCTTAGCAGAATGTAATTGTGCATGTCATTTCAACTAGAATAAAAACCAGCACTCTTTATTATTTTTGGCAGATCCCCCAGCCCAATTGTTGCCTCTTCTGTCATGGCATTATCAACATCAGCAACAGGTATCATGCTCAGTATGACAGAGAGGTCTTATCACAGGTAGTGGCAGATAGATAATGACAGAGCTTTTGAGGAAACAAACAAACAAACAAAGAAAAATCATATATGTATATATTTCTCACTGTATTAACAGGAAAAGCAATTTATTTCCAAAATCTTCCTCTTAGAAGTTGCTGAGATATTATTTGTATATCTTGTTCTGGCATTCACTTATAAAGTCTACTAACTTCCTAATTGCCTGGGATTGCTTCAGGACCAAGGAGCTGAGGGTTTGGTCGTCCACTGTTTCACAGTGCCTGCTCCCTGCTCCCTGGAAGCCAGGAGTTGTGCTTGTAGTGCTCCTGGTTGCAAACTAGTAGTTCTGAAGTTATGTTAACAAGTATTCAGCAGTGATATTGGGATAGCATTATAACAACAAGTATTTGGTTTAGTTGCTTTTAGAATAATTGTTGAACATGCGATTACAATCTCTTTTTGGAGCACAGAGCTCTTTCTCTTTGAGTTATACACAGAGAGCCAGTTTAGGCACTTTGGAATTTTTTGTTTGGTTTAATTTCTCTATTTTTGATTTGAGAAAGCCTGTAGGGCCCCTGTTACTAGATTGGGTTGCATTTCTGATTAAAAGCATTCCATTATGTGAGAGGAAAAAAGGTGTTGCAGATGCCCAGGCTAGATTCATCAAATCTCCTAGGAAAAATCACTCCATAGCTGTATCCCAAAGAGAAAGAATGTTTTGCTGAGGCTGGTATCACATGATCTGTACTGCCAGTGTCCTTATCCAAGGCAAACTGAAATGTTTCATAGCATCTATAAAAGCCATCACAGTGCTTTGGGCAATGAGGCATCAAGCCAGCACCTCCTGAATCACTTTTTTCTATGGCAATCTATGTGCTAGTGTAACAGCATTTCTCGTGTTAGAAGAATATTGCAGTATTTTCAAAGATGTCCTGCTTGGTCATTTTATTTTTGAAATCTGAGCTGTAAACTGAAACAATAAGAGCACCAACACCATTCCCTTAAAAAACATCTATTCTTGGCATTTGGGACACATCCCCGAACAGCTCAGCTGCCTTGTCACATCAGATGATCAAAAGGCATTTTGACATAATTTAGACTCTAACCTTCAATTTCACTCTCAATAAACAGAAAACCAAATGTTCCCCGCAAAACACTGAGAAAACAGAAGCTGTGCCTGTGTCACTCTGGAACAAATCTATCACTACAGATGAGACATTTCCCCGCCTTCACACAATAGATGCTTTTATTTCTTACTATCAAGACTGGAGCCAAACAGAACAGTATCTCTTTGTGCACAGATATTTCTTTTAATTTGTTAGCGGATTGATTCTTTTAAAATTGCTAATTAGCTGAGCTATGATTAGTATGACTCAAGTAACTGGAAAATTTCATAGTCTTGTAATCACAGGGCTTTTCAACTGACTAGTCTGCAAGTACTGCTCTCTCTCCTCATAAGTAAAAAGGTGTTTAGCCTGGAAAAGAAAAGTTAAATAATATGTATCATTCAAATTCATAATAAAAAGAATCAAGTTATTCCTATAGCATTTTAACACTTTCTGTACTTGCTGATTAAGTGCTCCATTAGTTACTTTAGCCAAAAAATAAACTAGTTGCAAAATTATTAGATTGAGCAGTGGAGATTGCTCAAACAGGTTCATATTACATACTTTCCATAATAATTTACAAATAAATAGTACATCTTGCTCCAGTTGCTACTACTCTGTATGTAAATCATAGCATCATAGAATCAAGGAATGGCTTGGATTGGAAGTGACCTTAAAGATCATATACTTCCAACCCCAGCTTGCCACTCAGCAGACCAAGTTGCCCAGGGCCCCATCCAATCTGGCTCTGAGTGCTTCCAGGAATGGGGCATCCACAGCTTCTCTGGGCAGCTGTGCCAGAGCCTCACCACCCCTCTGACTGAAAAAATTTTCCTTTGATATCTAATCAAAATCTCCCCTCTTCTAGTTTTAAACCACTCCCCCCTTGTCCTGTCACTATCAGATCATGTCAAAAGTTGGTTTTACTTCTGCTCATGATCTCCCTTCAAGTACTGCAAGGCCGCAATGAGGTCTCCCAAGAACCTTCTCTTCTCCAGGCCAAACAAGTGCAATTCTCTCCATGTGTCTTCATAAGGAGAGGTGCTCCAGCTGTCTGACCACCCTCATGCCCTCCTCTGGACCCTCAACAACGGCTCCGCATCCTCCTAGTCCTGGGGGCCCCAAGCTTGGACACAGTACTCCAAATGAGCCTTACAAAGGCAAAATAGAGGGGGACAATCCCTTCTCTGCTCTGCTGGCCGCCTCTCTGTTCATGCAGCCCAGGATACTATTGGACTTTCACACTGCAGTCATGTTCTGCTGTCTAGTTTGTCATCCAGTAGGAAGCCCCAATTCCTTCTCCACAGAGCTGCTCTCATTGAGTTCTTCTCCCAGTCTGTAGCCCCATTTTCCCTGCTCCCCTGTGCAGAAACATAAGAAGCTGCTGACCCCGCTGAGCTGCTGGCTGGCAGATGGGAGCCAGCAACTTTGAGAGGCTGTTGCTACTACTCAGTCCCTTTGTTGTTTCATGAAAGTCAACTGAGGTCAGCTTAAACCACCAGATCTGCAGTTGGTAATAACTGGTGTTAAGCAAACACTTCTTTTCCTTGAACCCAGACCTTCTTTTGGTAGAAACAGCTGGAATCCAAATGTTTTCTAGAAATGCTATTCACTGAGGAGAGCTATCAAATTGGAACAGAGGGCAGTGGAAAATATAATGTGCAAGTGCAGCTAACACACTGCATGGTAAATCTCAGCTTCATAACAAAGCAGCTACCTCTAGGATATAGCATAATATGTCTAATTAAATCAGCCAACAAGTTTGCATGATACAAAATATGTGCTTAAGATGATAACAGTCACCTTTGCAGAACTCTTCAAGTGAGCCATACTACCAAAACTTCATTTGTATAGAACTGTATTGATCTAAGCAACATCATTTTTTGTAAGGATTCTCAGACTTATCAGCCTCTGAGTCTTGCTCTTCATTAGGCTTTCAAAAGATGTCCTTATTGAAGTTAATTTATAATATATATAATATTGCAAATTATATTATATATTTTATATATATATTATAATATTACTCTACTCATTCTCAATTTTAATGCTTTGCCAATACCTGGAAAGAAAAACCATGCATGGTATAAGGCATCTTGTGTCACTACAGACAAATAAAGTGATATATCCAGGTGGGCAGTGGGAAATTGGTGTGTATTTTCTCTCCTTACAGTCTGTGCTGTCAGACTTTAAGTCTGGTCACGTCTGAAAGCAATGCCTTCTGGGAGACCTTACTAGCAGGAGCACCACACTGCTGTAATGGAGAAGTTACACACAGCCAGGTGAACTGTGCACACCTATCAACGGGGCCTAATTATACTTAAAATAAGAAATATAATCTGATAGATACATTATTGCTCAATCTGCCCATGGGCAGAAGCAGGGAGAAGATGGCAACTGCACAAATATTGCTAGCTGAAGCTGCCAGTGGTAGAAATTTTTTCAGATTTTAGTCAACAGAGCTTATTTATGGAAAATTTCTGTTGATACCAACAGGCTCATTAAAATGAAGACAGCAGAAGGTGTAATGCAGAAATCTGCTCAGCAAGTATTACTAATAATTAATTTTAGTATAGAAAATGATGGTTAGGTTGGGACCATATTCTATTGCAGGCCCTCTTTTCATTGCATCTGCAGTAGGTTTCCACTCAGGTCTCAGACATGGCTTTACATTCCTGTCATCTGCTTCCACACTATGACACAACAGTTTGAACAGACACTACCTGCAAAAAAGCAAAAATATTAATGAGTTTTCCATCAAAAGCCAGAGGGAATTTGTTACTGTGGCTCGGTTACATAAAAGAGGGCAGTGCAGCTGTATTTTTATAGGTGTTCATGAATTGCTTTAGTGCATGCTGTTTAAAAAAAGCTCATATAAAAATAGATTTTATCTGATAAAGAAAATGTAAATTTTGTCATGTTGCCTGACACGAACCAATAATGATACTTTGTTAATGTTTTGTTTGCTATTTTTTTTTTTTTTAGGAGCATCTATAATGAAATCTGTGCTGAGTTTTGTATGAATTTTAATACAAAATGTGTTGATTTGATTCCTTCATTTTGGATGTCATTTTGAATACAATATTTTGGAATTTTAATGCATCATTTTTAAGTGTGGTTGCTAAGTGGGCATGTTTCAGATTACAAATGAACTCAGTTAACACCATTCTTGATAAAGAAAGCTGTTATCCAAGTAATTTGTTAAGATGATTATGTGAACAGAGAATGAAAAGCATGAGCGGAAAATCCAACATGAATTCTTACAGAAAAGAAGTTTGAGTTTCCCAGAGGCCACGGACTGGTGCCTTTGGTCAATGAATTGGCTAGACATAATTAAAAACAACAACCACAACTCCACAGAATGGTTCTGACTTTTTTGTGTTTTTAAAGATAAGGTGAAATAAGGTTGTGACTTCTACCTGCCTGGTTTGGTGCTGGATTCCTTAGGCCAGCAGAGGTCCTGCTAAAGTCTTTGGTAGTTGTGTCCACCACATGCTACGAAGGGACACCAGTAAGGTCTAGCAAAAGGAACCTTCTAATCTGAAACCAATTCCCTGAGGTTTACAGCAGGAGTCTGACTTTAGAAAAGTTTTTTGATGCATTTTCATGGCAGTATAGATTCTTTTTTCACGTGTTCTAAATTTTAAGGAAACATAAGAGATGAGATTTCTTGAGTTTCTTTGAAAAATTCAGAAGAGTACAGCACTCAATCACTGTTAAAAAGGAAGATATTTAGAGTGTAATTTTCAGAGGCACTTGACTTCTATTTTGCTCCAAGGCACTCATTCGCTCAGGCACGTCTGATGACACCACATAGTTAGTGACTGTAGTTTTTTAAATACTTTAGAATCATGGAATCATAGAATCGTTTGCAAGGAACCCTTAAAAGTCATCTAGTACAGCTCCCCTGCAACAGGGGACTTCTGCAGCTTTCATGTAGCATTGTGTTGTTTTGAGACCAATGTGTAAATGATGTACAGTTCTGTATATTCACATAGTACATCATTCAAAGCAAAAGGAGTCTTATAACAGCTATTTATTAATGGCTGAAATCTGAAATCCACAAAATACGTATTAGTAGAGAAATAGTCAACAAAGCAAGAAACAGCAGTTATTTTAAGAACTCAGAAGGGTTTTGTTTGTTTGTTTGTTTGTTTGTTTGTTTTCTGTGATATGCTAGTGTCTTTAGCAATTGTTGATCCTCCTGAGAATATGCTGAGTGGTTTTTATTAACCCACTGGAGTAGTTAGCTCAGTACTCTGTGGGGACATGTGGGAAATACTGATAGGCATAGAAAGAATGGCTGTACCTGCATAGAACTCAACAGGCCCTTTCCAATGATTATTCATTGGGGAATAAAATTCAGGTTCTGTAGCCATAGAGGTTCCTGAGGCTACATGAGGCAATACGATGGATAAAGTTCATAACTTTATGCTAACAACCATACTTAAAAGTTTGAAATCCACAAAGTTTAGGTTTTGGGGGACTCCCAGTTCACCATATTTTTGGGGGGCAGTAGGCATTTGAATTATTTGTAGGTGGTGTGGAAACTGGAGAGGAAAGAAAAAGGTGGTGGTATAATTATAAATATTTAAGATTTGAGATTTCTGATAGAGCATTCCTTTCAGTGAAAAGCCATCACCCTATGATCACTTCCAGGTCCCCATTTCTGAGCTAATACTGCATGTGCCACTCCTGTATGCTCCACCAAGGGTCATCTCTCCATATTGTTCACTATTGAGTTCCTTCTTTGAGTTGTGGCAGTTGCCATTCTATTTAAGGAGTCTGCCCCTCTCCAGGACGGATATCTGACCTTGTTAACATTTAAATTATTGTTTTCTGGGGAGCTCAGAACTGATGTGTGGAATACTCTGAAAAAGAGAATGAAATAGTCTTTCAGATGTAGTAGGTAGTGAGTATCTGAAAGCTTTTATTTTAAGCTCCCTACCTTTGTGTAGTGTAGCATTGAAACAATCATTGTTGATCCTTTAAACGAATACCCTTCTTATGACACTGTCAACTCTGTGAAATTACTTCTCTCTTCAGTGCTGAATACAAATCTGTGCATCTGTGCAGATGATGCTTGGTAGACATGCATTTACGCTGCAATTCAGATGTCTGGTTCTTCCTTTAAAAATGGGTGAAAAGTGAATGCGATGGATCCAAATGAATGTTTGAAAATACGTGTGCAAATCATCCCCAGTATGCGTCTTCAAATAGGGAGCTTATTCAAGGAAACAGATACTTGAGGAGTGGTTCTCCATTACTCATTTAAAAAAATACAACAGTCAACAAAAAGTGTTTGACGTGGTAGTGTCTGCTTTACCTTTATCAGATTAGACTTTTAACAAAATAAACTAATCTGCAAATGTAAGATAGTCACCAAATTCAGAAACAACTGAGGTCTTTAACATCTGCTGAAGCATGAGATCAAATTTTATAACAGAAATTACATGAAAACAGTGGTTAAAAACCAGCTTTGAAAACATCTCTTCCTGATACGTCATTATTTCTGATTCTTTTTGTTGTGATTTTGGATGGAGATTACAATCCTGACACAATGCCATCTTCCTCTTTCACTGACAAGCCATGGCTTGGTCAATGCATTCCCTTCCCTCTCCTTCACTAGATCCTTTTGATCTACATCAGGTTTCTAAGAGTTGCTCATTTTCTGTACATGTAGCCAAAATATATGCATGCCTTTTATTTCCTTCCTTTCCCCTTCCCCCACTGTGTAGTTACTCAAGCAGTCTCAACAGACTGCCTCTCTTGGTAGACTTATTTTCCTTATGTCCTTTTTCACTCCATGCTCATATTTTCCCCTGTCTTTGTTTGGTAAATGATTTCCTTATACAGGGTATTCTCTCTCTTCTGTTTCTCCTCAAAAAAGTATCCCTGACAGATGTCTTTAAAAACAGAAGTTAAAAACAGCCTTTAAAAACAGAAGTTAAAAGAAACCTGGAAGCAAAAGTATTCAGCCTTATATCTTCCATGTTTAGTGAAGTGTAGTATTCAATTTGATTCAACATTATAAAGAATTTTCCACAAATAATTCTGGTTTATTTCAAGAGTTTATTTGCCATTTAGGTGCTATTAGTTGAATATACTTCCCTGTGCTTGTCTTATTCTGAATTTAATTTTTAATTCAATTGTTTGTTTATTTCTTTTGAAACCACAAATGATGGTTTATTTTTGCTTTATGCACCGCTTATGGAAAGACAATATGTATCTACTGATTGACTGTGTCATGTGAAGAATAAGGATGGTGCTGTTATTGTTATGACAGCCTAAAGACATAACCAAGACAGTTTGCTGGCGGAGCAAGTATCTCTTATTAGATGAACTTGTACCACTGGGAAAATTAGACAAGTTTTTTCTGCATGTGACTCATTTTAAATGCCTGAAACTTGAAGCAGCAGCCTTCAACGCTAAGCAGAAGTTGAGATCATTGTCTTCTGGTATATTTGTTGTGCCACAGATCATCTCAAACAGAAAGTAGTTGATGCTTTTGAAGAAAAGAGGAAGGAAGAAATAGAAGAAGGAGGAGACCAAGGAATAAAGACATCAGAAGACGAAAGAAGGTTTTAATCTAAGAAAATGACTGTCTCTGAGTTCGTGCTGTTTATTATCCATCAGGTTTGTGAAAGCACCAATTTTTTTCTTTGGAAAGAAATGCAGGATTCCTCAAGGAGTATTCAAAAAAAGCATCCAACATAAAATACAGTGATTATTTTCTAAGAAACATTCTCTCCCTAAAAACTGGGTGCTTCTGTTCTTTGCAGCTTTTATATACTACTTCTTTCTGGCACACAGTACTTGCTTCATTTCACCTTCATAGTTGCCCTGAGAGCACTTGATTCAGTTGATAAAATGTGTTATGTCCCAGAAGTACACATGGAAGGCTGCTGATTGTTCAGCATTACAGGGTATTTATTTTGCTGGTAGCTCAGAGATGTTGGTTACATTTTATACCCAGAAAGGGCCTAAATATATTTTTAGTTTCCTTTGGCCACAGACAGCTTGCTTTTCATAATGGGCTACTGAGGTTGGAGCCTGCGTAATCAGAAGGGTGGTTCTGGAGAGCAATATTTCAAAACAGGGCTCTTCTAATAAATCTTTCAACAATTGCCTCTATGTAATTTCCAGTATATGTAATTGCAAGTGAGAAGGATGTGTAAGAGCTTGATGACGTTCTGCTACCACTGCGCTGTTTCAACATCACATGTACCCAACAGCATGTCCTGTCTTTCTTTTATATATTCATAAGTACTAACAAAACTTGCCTTTTTAAAAACAGATCCTAACAACAAAAAAGGAGGATAAATGATACCGACATGAGTTTTTTTTGTGTCAAGCATGTTGATTGCACTATGGCTGAAATGACATTTATGCAACTCAGCGGGGGAGGATTTGCTAATACTGTTGCATTTAGCCTACTACCTAAACTTTCTGTTTAGTTATGATCTTGAGATGGTAATGAATGTATGGTCATTGTCAGCACTGGTTAACCTCATCTACATCTTGACCTTTTTCACTTGTTACTTCTGGTCATTCTATGTGACTAGAGGCAATGTTGAAATATTATGCGTATGCTGTTTGTGTTCACAGCCCACACTATCCTGTTTCCTGTGTCCAAATAACCAGAGAACTGTATATAGTACTTTGACTTTTTCTAAGAAGTGCCTTGTCTGTTTGGGTAATGAATGATAAGCCTCTTTGGTTTAACATAAAGCTGTCCTATGGTGCTGCTTGCTGTTTCAGCCAAAACTTTTCCATCAAATTCTCATTCTTCAAATCTCCAGATGTGTGTTCTGCCCTTACACAGTGAAATTCTCCACAGGAGGGAAGTCTTGAGAGTTTCATAGTAAAGATAGTTGTTCTACCTTTTAGATGCTTGTAACGTAAGTATAAGACTGAGTAATTCTAACAATACTTGTATTAAACAATTAAAGATTTATTTAAATGATGCTGTGTTCATTTAGTTTTTAGTTTTGTTTTGCTTTGTTTTGTTTATGTGAACTTCCTTCTTTGAGTTGTTTACTGTACCACAGAGAATGTCATTTAATTCATTTGACATGACAACAGTCAATGCATGGCAGAAAATACATTACACATTTGTGGTCGTTTTTGTGAACAATCCTGTACCAACAGTGAATAGAAGATACACATTGCACAGAGTCATGGAATTGCTGATGTTGATGGGGATCTTTGGAGGGATCACTTATCTAGCCTTTGTAGCTCTTACATTCCTTGCTTTGCATATTAGATTTGTCTATTATGCTTTATTGTGGTACAGGATGTTTCACACCAGTTCTGTGTACTGTATTTATTGTGCAGCATTGTGCCAGCATATTGCTTCCCTTTCAGTCTGATGGTCTGGCCGGAAAATGAAAGATGTGGACCCTCCAGTACTGCCTTGGGTGGTAACCCCTGGTGAAACTTTTGAAGTCATTAACTTTATTTTCTCATTTTGTCCATCTTTTAAATGAGATCACCAGTGTTTAATTGTTCAATATTTCTCTAAATATTATGTGGTGTACTGTATAGTCTCATTTCTGAATACTTACTCCTCTGAATACAAGTTATTGTTGTTTTTTGTGTTTTTGTTTCGTTTTTGTCCCAAATTACATCTTGTATCATGGCAAAGATTCCCATAGGATTTTATATATTTTCCATCTGGTCCAGTCCAGTGTTTTTTTCTTCTTTCTAAGTGGAGACATACTTTGTTGAAAACCATCTGTAAAGATATTTATATATATTTAAGGCAAGAAACAACATGGCACTTGCACATGAAGTTCTTTGGAAGATAAGGCTGTCTTCTTCAGTATATCATTTTTCATGTCTGCAGATGTGGACTTAATACTTTCAAATATGTATTGAATATGGGGCAAACAAACAGCAAAATATCCTTGGCATCAACATAGCAGGGTAAGGGTTTTACTACAGAAACAAAATTATCAAAAATTTATAAACTTGATTTGAACTTTGTTCATAATGTAATAGGGAGAAAGTAGCATAAATGCCAATGAACCAGTTTTGTTCGTACATGAATGCACTTTTTGTGTATGCACATTCAGCTTACTTAATATAAATTAATCTTTTTCAGTCAGTGTGAATCTTAACAGCCCTATTCAGTATACCTGGCTTGGAAAAATCTCTTTAAAAGCAGAAATCCTGAAGTGCATTGCCAAAACACACTACTGCAAACTGATTACCTAAAGAACACTTCTGTGTTAAGACCTCTGAAGACACAGAAAGCCAAGTAAAACCCTATCAGTGTGCTTTAGGGGAAGCTGGTGACTCAGTACTTGACTTGTGGCAGTGTTCATGTACAGACATACACACCTCTGTGTACAAGTCCTCCACTTTCTTAATCAAGTCTCTATTGCACACAACAGGATTACAGGTAGGTATGCCAGCCATTTAAAGCACTTTTATGACTTGTGTACATACAACTTCAAAACTGTTGCAATAGTCTTCCGGTACTGACCCAGTTCACCTTTTTGTTCTCACAAACTGTCAGTTTTTGAATAAGTGACACTAATTCCATTTTCTCTGTCACCTTATTTTTCAAATACTAGAAAATTAGCTTCTGCACGACTGACAAGTAGGAAGTTCTTGTCTTCAGATGACAAAGAAAGTCAAAGAGATTAAATGACTTGTCAAGGACACACTGGGAGACAGGGAGATAGCTGGGAAGAGCTATTTTCTGCTGCTGAACCCCTGTGCTTTAACCCCAGGATCACACAAATGAATGCAGGCAGAAACTTGACCTGAAAATAGCAGCTTTTCAGTTAAGATCACTAATGAGGATTTTAATTAGTTGAGTAAGCCAGTGTCAATACAATCAGTAAACCAAACTCCATGACCTAGCAGCCTACTTCTTCCTGAAGGAAACTATATGCTAGATGAATGTGTATCAAGCCTTTTCAGTGATAATTTACCATTTATTGGCACAAGACTTGCTTCATTAACTTTTTTATTTTCTTTTTTAATTAAACGACATTGTTATTTAGGATGTAGACTCCATTCTGTATGTTCTCCACTAGGCTAAACTGGCCACCCATCATGGCCTGGTGGGGCCGTGTGAGCTGTCACGGACCTTCACAAGCCCTGTGTCATCTCCTCCTTTGATGGCTGGGCTTTCTCTGCCCATGTCTCCAGTCTGCCACGGCCTGCCTTCCATCTGGCCCCAGCAGTGCATGTCTGTTCCCTGTGCTGCATAGGGAACTTATATCACTCTGCTGGTGCTGGTGGGAAGACTCCTCACCAGAATCCCAGCATCTGCAAACAAGTGAAATAAATTTTTCAGCAGACATCACGCCCCACTTTCTGACTTTTATTATTTTAGTCATTATACATGAAAGTCTTTTCAACAGTTGTACAACTACAGCTTTAAATTCACCTAGACATACTCGGAAATGCAACATTCTCTGTTGCATCACAGCAGAGTATTCACCAGTGGAAATAGTTTGCTTAGCTGGGGAGACTTTTTAGTGTAATGGTGACAAATAATCAAGGACACTTTATAACCGAATGCTTTTCAATAAACAATGAAAGGAGGAATTGTTGACCTGCAAATAGCTTAGGATGATTACATGTGTTATGCACCATAGTCTTGCACTCATTAGTGGTCACCGGTGCAATAAATTGTGCAAATACTGAGTAGAATTCCAGGCCCAGGTGCTTGTAAATATTACTGGGAGACAGGGAGGAGGAAGGGTCAATTATGGAAGGAGGGAGAATAGTATGATAGCTGACCATCACCAGCAAAGAGAAATGAGCAAAATAAAAAGGGACTGGAAAGAAAAACTGGTAAAGAAGTTTCCTTGCAAACTCCCCAGAAAGGAAGAACAGTTGGTGAGAAAAGGCAAAAGGAGAAAATAGTACTGCTTTGCTGGACTCTGCTGGACGAGTTGCAAAATGTTCCTGCAATGACTGCACTGAGAAAGCTGTGGCAGCCTGGGGATATGCTGCATAAAATGGTTGTAGGACATACCTAGTACCAAGAATTATTTCACCACTAGAATTAGCTGTCTTTCCCAATGACTGTATAGGAAAAACCCCAAACAAATCAAGTCTGCACAGAGCTAAGAGAGTCCTGCTGATGGAAATGATGTGCTGGTGAGGGCTATTGGAGGCTTTTGCTGCTCTTAGTATCACTGGCAGACCTGCATTTTGTATGAGCTCCCTGAACAGGTAAATAAAGAGCAGAATATCTACTAACTAAAGCCTATTTAGCTTAATCAGTGGATGACTATATGTACAGACACGAAGTCAAAAATGTAGAACTTCACAGAAAGTTTCTACACGCTATTGGGAATGAAATTGTAAATGCACAAGAGAAGCAATCAAACAATAAAATACTTTGTAAATTACCTCCTCAAGTCTCGGTTATGCGGGCTATTAAGCAGTGATAGAGCAGTGTCAATTTGTGTTAACTTCCACCATCTATAGAGAAATTTAAAAATATCTCAGCTCCAAATAATTTTTAGAGTAACCTTGCTTGCATCGTTTTACCAGAGTTCAGAATGAATGAAAGAAAAAAAAGCAGTTGCTGCTCACCAATTAAAAGTTTCAGCAAATTATGTGAAAAATGCTACATTTCTTTGTCCTGTTCGAAAATTTGTCATGCAGCAAAAAAATAGTGGCAGCTTTTAGTGGCACCTGTAAAGGGGCCTTGCAGGGGCAAGGAGCAGGCATGCATATCCAGGAGTTATGCACTCTGCTGAACACAACCCCCAAATTGTGGAGCCCATTTTGTCACTTTCTGAGCTTTGTAAAGCCTTTTCTAGAGCTTTCTTTCACCTTCCTGCTCATCCTCCCCTTAGCAAAGCAAGCTCAGACCAATCGGTTTTAAATCTTCCCTGGCTTGAGGGGCTTTCCTATTGAATCATAGGGTATCCCAAGTTGGAAGGGATCCATAAAGAAGGATCATTGAGTCCAACTCCTGGCTTCACATAGGACCACCCAAAAAACAAGCCCTATGTTTGAGAGCATTGTTCAAATGCTTTTGGAAGGAACTCTGTCAGCTTGGGGCCATGCCCACCACCACCACCCTCTGGTGAAGAACCTGTTCCTGATATCCAACCTGAATTGAATCACCAGCTCAGATCTCAAACCACACTCTTCATTGCATGGAAAGCTGCAAGGAAGTTCAGTTACTGCAGGGAGGCCCATAACATCTGTCAGTCATCGCTTCATTCTGAGGGTCACAATTATTGCTGTAGCAGTGCCTCTTGGGAGTATTCTCGGTCAAATTTTTAGCTCAAATTTTGGCTCCAAAAACACTGGTTTGATTTTTGGTCCATATTGGTTCTATAAGCTTAGATATATTGGCTTGAGACTGTGGTCTAATTCTTCCCGCAGTCATTCAGCTATCTCTCTTTTTAAAAGTTAAGGACATTCTATGAAATAAATACAAGCTTGGAAGAGAACCATGGCTCTTCTTTTAGAACACCGTATCCTGCTTATTCCTAAAATGGAACTGTCTGAACTTCCTTAATTGGAAAGCTATAATGAAAGCTAGAAGGGAGTTAGCAGGTGCCAATTATAATGATCAGTCTGCGTGAGCACCAAACCTGCAATTATAATTTGCAGGTTAAATGATCAGGCCACAGAAAATCTGAAAACATAATAAAGAATTTGTTCAAAATTAATTAGGACAAGTCATTACAGCAGTGGTGAGGGGGAGGATGGAAAGAAGGAGGCAATGAAAGGAAACTGCTGTCCTTAATGTTGTATAAAGTAAATTCACTCTTCAGTGAATCTGTGGCAGTTAAAAGTTAAAAGTTAAAAAAGAAAGATTAGGGAAAAATAGCAAAGGAAAGAAACTGGAAAGAAGAAATAAACTGTTGATAGATGCAGAGAGAAACAACAACAACAACAACAACAAAACAGGCTTTCTTAAACCTTTGTATGTTTTTTGCTCCCACGACTGTTGCAGAAAGGTTGATTTTGTTCTTTTATACCCAGTTCTGATTCCTTCCCTAGCTCCAGATCAGCTATTTTGCTGTTGGCTCTTTATGTCCTTTTGGAAGGACTCTAACGGAGGAAATAAAGGGCAGTGATGAGCAGACATGACCAGAAGCAGCCTCAGCTCTGGGAACTGCAAGGTTACTACAGCTGGGCTCTGACTGCCCTCCTTTCTGACTCTCAGAAATAATGTGATTGTCAAAATCTCTTAATTTTATTTCCAGCTTTAAATTGTTCAGTATTTCTAGTTAAATGTCAACGTGATTCTTTTCATTCCACAGCATTCTCTCCTTTTAAAAAAATCAACTAAAGGAGAACAAAGCTACTCAAACAGTATTCTTTCCATGCCTCATTGTTGCAAAGGAAAATTTGAAATACAATGAGACTGTAAAGAGAGATTCTAAAGGGCCCAACAGAAAAAAAAAAGACACCTACTTTAGATCTTGTGGTCTTCCTTCCTTCCTTCCTTCCTTCCTTCCTTCCTTCCTTCCTTCCTTCCTTCCTTCCTTCCTTCCTTCCTTCCTTCCTTCCTTCCTTCCTTCCTTCCTTCCTTCCTTCCTTCCTTCCTTCCTTCCTTCCTTCCTTCCTTCCTTCCTTCCTTCCTTCCTTTATTTTGGTAATGCTTATTATTTTGTGAGCCCAATTTCTGATTTTTGAAGAATAAGTCGAGACAATATCAGTAGCAAAGTAAAGCTGCCCTTCTCCTGTGCCAAGCCCTCCTAACTCTCCAAGAGCTACAGAGCCCAAACCCATAGGTCACACCACTCCAGGACTGTCCAGCCTCCAGTCTATCAACACAGAGGTTACTTACATAATAGAATCATAGAATCAACAAGACTGGAAAAGATCTCCAAGATCACCCAGTCCAATCTATCTATCACCAATATTTCCCACTAAACCATGTCCCTCAGCACAACATCTAAACGTTTCTTGAGCATTTTCAGGAACAGTGTCCCCTGGCACAACTGGAGGCCATTCCCTCTTGTCCTATTGCTAGTTACTCAGGAGAAGAGGTTGACTCCCACCTCACCACAGCCACCCTTCAGGTAGTTGTAGAGCATGATTATTCAAAGAATCATAATATTATAGAATCATAGAATCATGAAGTTGGAAAGGACCTACAAGATCATCTAGTCCAACCGTCCTCCCATCACCATTACTACCACAAGCTACTAAACCATATCTTGTAGCTCCTAGCTTCATATATGCCAGATTGTGGATGTTTCTGTTCAGGCTGGGTACCTGTCCAAGTTATGCTTAAGACCAGAGGACAGCCAATGATGTCTTATCCTGTGCTACTGGAATACTGTGTCCCATTCTGGGCACCTCAGTTCAAGACAGAGATCTAGAGAGAGTCCAGCAGATCATCAACAAAGATGATTCTTGGAATTGTTTGTTGGCATTTTCTTGAGGAGCTGAGCACTGGCTATGCTTGTGGAGCCACCAGAAGTGGTGCATTATGTATCTTTATTTGTACACAGTTTATGAATCTCTTTCTTTGGGATCTAGTTCATTTAGCTTCTGTGCAACATGACTTAGAACATGATGGAAAAGAGGGAGAAATTCTCAGGAAGTTCACTCTGATGAGCAGCTAGACTGCTGTTGGACTTTCTGGAGAAGCCTGCTGAGTTCATATTACTAGGAAATGAGGGGAAGTACTGAGACTAGGAAAAAAACATAGGGGGAATAATAAGGCTACCGTTAAAGAAATCCAGATACAACGAAACAAACTCAGCCCAACCCTCTGAAATGTCTGATGTGTCAGACTACACCA
This sequence comes from Phasianus colchicus, assembly GCF_987193195.1. Classification (NCBI taxonomy): domain Eukaryota; kingdom Metazoa; phylum Chordata; class Aves; order Galliformes; family Phasianidae; genus Phasianus; species Phasianus colchicus. The sequence goes on along the minus strand of NC_143438.1, from coordinate 70,218,187 downwards.
GCACATTCACTGCAGGTGTGTGGTGGGAGTACTGCACCTGGGAGTAACAGGCAAGTGACAGACTCACCCAGCCTGCAAGACAGGTCTGAGCTCTGAGGATTGCTGGGCTGCTTATTCTCTTTCAGTAGCTCTGCACATTTGAAAGCAAGAGGGTGAAAACAGAAAGGCTTAGGAAAAATTGCCTTTTTTAAAGAAAAAAAAATAAAAGGAAAGACAGAGTAAGTCCTCAAGTAATGTTGGTTACAAATCTCCACTGATTTTTCAGCCACTGAATTGGTCAGATGAAATCTTGCTCTATTGATATGTGATAATCAGTTAACACTGTTTGTCATTCACTGTTAAGGTAAAATACTATAACTGTGAGCATATGTTCAGCTAAAGAGAGCTGGAATAGCTGCAGGATTTCAAACAATCTCTGCATTACGTTTCTCTGCACGTTGCATCCAAGAGTATGGCAATCTGTTTCTTATAATGACTCATGAAACCAGATGTTTCACGTACTCAGTTTCTGAAATGCTTTAAATAAAGCAAAACAAAGTTGTTTTTTAGATCCTCTACTCTGCCCCTTACTCCCACTGTTTAAACAAGTTTTGGCAGTCATTTATTACATGACTGATCCCACGGGCAGCAGCTAGATTACTTGTGAAGCTGTTTGTAAAAGTAAATGTTTTCTGCACTCAAAATGTTTACCTACTTCATCTTGATGAATTGTAGGAGCACAAGTCAGAGGAGTGGGGATAAATCACAGCTACTTTTCTCCTTGGAATTCTCTGCATTTGTGGAAATAAATCTATGCTGTGAGTTTGCTCAGTTGATGTTCTTGGTGTAGCATCTCATAGAAGAAAATAATTGCCTCTTGCTTAACAGAGTAATCTTCATTCTTACTACTTAAGAGATAATTTTTCTCTCCGTTTCTCAATTCTGCTGTTCCATATCCACCTCAAAGAGGAGATCTGCAGCAACATCTCAGCCTGGTCTATGGGAGTTTGTTGTACAGCCAACTTCGTACCTGGAACAAGAATGAACTTCTGATTTGTTGCTCCATTCATTCTTGCTCTCAGCAAGGATGTAGAATATAGGTTAGTTACTTTTTGTGTATGAAAATTTGAATCTTTATTGACACAGATTATTTATTTTATAGATTACTGAATAATAATACACTACAAAAGTCCTCCAAGCTCTTAAAAAGTAAGTGACTTCTTTTGTGCCAAAGCTCACATTAGATCTGGTAATCTATGCTGTCCCAGAAAAGCAGAAACACCTTAGTGAACTATCTCTATCACTGGCATCTGCTGCTCAATAGAGTGAATGTGAAGTCTGCTATTCCCATAGCAGATGAGGTCACGCAGAGGATCGGGAGGCACGCTTTGGGCCAAATGGAATTGCTGCAGCATTTATGAGTTCCTCCTCAGATCTCCTCAAGCCCACATCTAATGTGTCCCACAGGAGGAGGAAAAGCTCATTCAGAGTCACGGTGTAAGGTGGCACTGCCATAAATGACACAAGTGCTGTCATTCTGTTAGCAACATCTAGCAATAATCCTTACAGGGTTCCAAAACTGCACACAAATCAGAGCTTGAATAGAAAATGGGAGGAGTGTCAAGCTACTACTTAAAATTCTGGGGGAAGAATAACTGAGATGCATGAAGTGAGGTCAGCAGGCCAACCAATGTGCATCTCTGCCATTCTTATCTGTCACAAAACTACAACTGAAACAGAAACTGCTCTGCCTGAGAGAGAGATAAGCACAATGAAGAAAGGAATATGAAGCACCAATAACCCTTGCCACCTGCCACATTTTGCTGGCAACTGCTTAGAGAGATATTGCTCCACTTGCACATATTATTCTCTTGCAACCATTACTGGCAGAAGCTAATTCAGAGAACCTTAATATATCAACAGCATTACTGGCAGGAGGCAGGTATCATAAACTTGTCCACAGCTGAGTAAGAAGGCAAAGATGATGTGGTGTTCTATTAGATGAAGGAATTTTATTCAGAAGTGATATAGAAAACAAAAGAGAAATGTACAGAACAAAGGCCATGACTGGCCGTGAACTGACATCACATTGGCAGGAGGTCTACAGGCTGCTAATTTGACCTAAGAGTAGTGTCTTTATAAACTGGTCTTCACTACAAAAAAAAACACAAAAAACCAAAAACCCCCCAAAAACAAAAAACAAAAGGGAAGGAAGGAAGGGAGGAAGGGAGGAAGGGAGGGAGGAAGGGAGGAAGGAAGGGAGGAAGGGAGGAAGGAAGGGAGGAAAGGAGGAAGGGAGGGAGGAAGGGAGGAAGGGAAGAAGGAAGGAAGGAAGGAAGGAAGGAAGGAAGGAAGGAAGGAAGGAAGGAAAGAAGGAAGGAAGGAAAGAAGGAAGGAAGGAAGGAAGGAAGGAAGGAAGGAAGGAAGGAAGGAAGGAAGGAAGGAAGGAAGGAAGGAAGGAAGGAAGGAAGGAAGGAAGGAAGGAAGGAAGGAAGGAAGGAAGGAAGGAAAATCAGAGAGACTGGGAGGTTTCACATTTTATCTGAAGAAAAAGGGAAAAAAAAAAAAAAAAAAAAAGGAAAAGAAATCTGAGGTCAGAGAATGGCTCCTACATTCACCCAGAACTTTTTTTTTCCTTCGTTTCCGTGAAATAAATACTATATATTAGCTTTATTGTTTATACTTAATGTATAAGTTCTGAAAAGGATGCTCATTGCTCATCATCCTTTTGAATCAGGGACTTACATGTGCTATTACAGATCAGAAATAGCCAGTATTTGAAAATCTATCTTTGGAGAAAGGCAGGAAGGCAGTCTTGTAAGGAGATGGGAATGTTTGAACTTTAAACCCATCTTCACTTGACATTGCAGCCCGCTGTTACACAACGTGATCCAGAGCGTGTGGCTGACGCTTTGCTGGAGATAAGCCTGCCTTTCTCAGCACTGTTGCTGTGGGCAGGAACGCACACGACGCTCCACGCTGCTGCTTTGAGCCCGTCTCAAAGCCACGTTCTCGCTTTCTTGGGAGCATCGAGCAAAGGCGATCCCCCTCTTGTGGAAGGAAATGGAACGCCACTGCGAATTCTAAATTCTGTTTCCAAGCCCCTCACACTCGCGATCAGATCGGACCTGGCTACCAGAACAGCAGGAGAAAGGTGTGCAGCTCTCCTTATTTATTGGTGTGGGTGGGCAAGAGCACAAGTAAGGTGTCGTCATCCCAACAAAGATGTTTTGGTTCAAATACATACTGCATCATTACAACTATGTTCTGATATTCTGTTCTTGTGTGTTGTAGGTGCACATCTAACTGAGTAAGGTGTCTGGTTCAGAAGCCTGGCATTGAATTTTTGGCAGTCACCAGCAAATTGGTCTCTCTCCTGTTTCTAAATCACTCTTCTTTATAAAGAAGAAAGATTTATTACAACTTTAAACCAGTGCATATTCCTTTCTTTATTCTGATCTCTGCATGTAAATGAGAGTGTTCTCAAACAGCCCCAGATTTTTTTGTTTTGGTTTGGTGGTGTTTCTTCTTATTGTGTTTTTTTTTTTTTTTTTCCCAATTCAAACTCTGCCCTCCCTCTGAGAGGTGTGGCCCACTGTTAGCTTTGGCTTTGTGAAATAAACAGTTTTGAGCACTGAGTAAACATACTGCCGAATTCATCTTTGTTCTGTTTGTATGCTGAAGTGTATTCAGTTCCCTCACTCGACACGCAGCACATTTTGGATAACCACTCCTTAAACACCTCCTCATTTCCACTGTGTTTTTTTTCATTGAATTTGCTGTAAATATTTCTGTCAGCCTCTCCTCCAGTAGCGACACATGAACGTTTAAGTGGGGGCATCCCTGGAGGAGACACAGCACAAATCTAACTCTGTGACTGACAATGGCAGTAACACATAGTCTCCCAGGCAGTTAAAACTTACCGTCTGTAGCATGAACCACTTAATTCTCATTTATTCTCTCTGCTAGAGGAGGACTGATTCATGATTATTTGCTTTAATGCTGAGCTCTGCTGTTTAAAAACCGTGGTCACATCAAACTAATTCTACTCATTTGCTTTGACTTTAGCACTGGCCTTCTATGTTGCTAATCATGAGATATTTTGGTAGCCCACTTGTTTTTCATGTTTTTCAGTGAAATTGTAATCCATTACATTAAATGGCTATTCCTAAAATAGCACTTCTGGTTTTTTTTTTTGTGAGATCCTGGTTTAGAAAATGAAGATGTTATCTCCTAATTCTGTAACATATTTTGGATTTTGCACTTTATTTATCCCCTCAGCTGACTTTCACTTTTATTTTTAGAGCTTTTGAGAATTGCAAAACTATAGCACTTCACACTGATACTTGGCTGCCACTCTTAATATACCAAAATGAATCCTGCAGAAAGAAAAAGAAAAAGGAATATTTACAAAACTCGATAACTTATCAGCTACAAAACAGAAACTAGACAGATCTAGTACTATGGATTCAGAGATTTTGCAATAATAATTCTAAAGCTCTTGTTAAACAATATAGGTAATTACAAGAGAAGGGAGTGTCTTCTGTGCCCTCTCACACAGATACTGAATGTGCTTTCTCCTGTACATCACTTTCGCCTCCCAGTACTTGAAGGGAACTTACAAACAGGAGAGGGACCAACTTTTTACATGGTCTGATAGTGATAAGGGGGAGTTGCTTTCAACTAAAAGAGATTTAGATAGATGCTGTGGAAAATTCTTTACTCAGAAGGTGTTGAGGCACTGGCACAGGTTACCCAGAAAAGCTATGGATGCCCCATCACTAGAGGCATTCAAGGCCAGGTTGAATGGGGCCCTGGGCAGCCTGATGTAATAGTTGGCAACCCTACCTGCATAAGGGGGATTGAAACTAGATAGCACCCTGATTTCAATATTTTTTACGCATCAGGAAAATAAAGTTTAATATTCAAGAAGTAAGAAAGACAAATAAAAATATACAGAAGGTACCTTGGCTATTCACAACTGTATATGGATAATGCACTCAGGATGACATATGCAAATACTTAAGAAAAAATTTAGACGTAGTATAAATGCTTTTAGTATCTGGACAGGCTGGATTGCTGTATTGCTGGGCTGAAGCCAACGGGATGAAATTCAGCAAGACCAACTGCTGGGTCCTGCAGTTTGACCACAACAACCCAAGGCAATGTGACAGGCTTAGGGCAGAGTGGCTGGAAGACTCTCTACAGCAGCCTGAAGAGAGGTTGTGGCAAGGTGGGGGTCGGCCTCTTCTCCTGAGTAACCAGTGATAGGATGAGAAGAAATAGCCTCCAGTTGTGCCAGGGGAGATTCAGGTTGGATGTTAGGAAAAATTTATTCTCTGAAAGAGTTCTTAGGCACTGGAATGGGCTGCCCAGGGAGGTGGCGGAGTCACTGTCCCTGGAGGTGTTCAAGAAACGTTTAGATGTTGTACTAAAGAAGATAGCTTAGTGGGGAAATATGGGTAGTAGATGGACAGCTGGACTGGATGATCTTGGAGGTCTTTTCCAACCTTGGTGATTCTACGAGGCCTCCCTTCAGCCTGCTCTTTTCTGGGCTGAACAGACAAAGGGACCTCAGCCACTCCCCAAACATCTTGCCCTCTAAACCTCTCACTTACAGTGTAGCCCTCCTGTATAGTGCTAATAGCTCTATGTCTTTTGGATATTGTGACACCCAAATCCAGCGTTCCAGGTGAGGCCACACAGCATAGAGTGGGACAACAATCCTTCCCTCGGCCACTGTCAGTGGTGGGCCTGGTGCATCCCAGAGTACAGTTGGCTCTTGTGGCTGCCAGGGCACACTGCTGACCCACGTTCAGCTTGCTGTCAGCCAGAACCCCCAGATCCCCTTCTCATAGGACTGCTCTCCAACCTATATACACCCCAATTGGTGTATATAGCCAGGTTCAGAATCTGGCATGGGAAAATCCTGGATATATGTACAGATTGAGGGATTAAGATAAAATAAAGAAGAAATAAGAACTGGAGTTTCATTGCTCTCCTGAGAAAACAAGTTATGAGATGAAAGGTAGGACAAATTTCACATGCAATGCTATTCTTACGTTTTAAAACCACACAACTGTAGCATTCACCAAGGATCAAATGTGATTTATTTAAATATTTCAGCATCTATAACTTGGCTTTAGATATTTGAAAACAACTTACTTATTTGTAAGGAATTAAAAATCAACAAATACATGAACATTTCTGAGATTCCAATGTCCATACGGTATTTCAATAACATTATTCACATTTATAGCATTGCTTCTGACTACTAATACACTTCCACTTGTCACCTGTCCAGAAAGAAAGGAAATGGAAGCTTGTGTGTGGTGCCCAGAAAGCTAACAGATTCATACAAAAACAGATTTTGGCAAAAAACCATGAAGTTTATCAGCTCAGAATTTCTATGGAAATGTTCATAGCCTTTCTTACACTACCTTTGGTGCCCACTATCTGTTACCACCTGAGATATCATTTCAGTTGCATCCAACCACGTAGCACCTTTGGGCATGTAATGAACAACTTTATAGCATGGTGCAGTGCTTTCTTGACGTGACATGAAGCTCATCACCCAGCATGACTTTGAACTCTGGAGACAAAGACTGATAGGTTTAATGTGGCACTGTCTTGTAGGCTTTATATTCTTTGTGTGCCTTGTGGGATCTGAACTTCATTGTTAAATGGTGCCTTCAAAAGATGGGATGACAATGCAGTGTTTCTGTGAAGTCACAGAGCAGAATGAACATCACACAATACTGTAACATAGGCACTTGTGTGCATGAAGAGTACATGAGAGTATCTGGAACAGGGTAATCTAAATTACACCTTTGATCTTCTTTCCTCTTAATGTTTATGTGATTTTAATGTTTCAGTGATTTTAGTGCATGAAAGTCACAGCTTCTGAAAAGCAAAATATACATTTCTAGTATATTAGTACCTTAGGTACTAAATATCTAAGTACCATACCTTAGTTTAGTGCATTTTTATCACTTACACTTTACATCAAAAGAAAATCTCACAAGTTCTGCAATGGATGGTATTGGAATGTGTAGAGAAAGCTTCACAGAAGAAGTGCCAGCAAGCATTAGTCTAGAGGTACATGAGCTTATCATATTGTAAATGACCTTACACTGTAGGGAGGGAATGAAAAAAAGGTCACAGTGGCAACAACTGCCTTCTTTCCTATTCCATTTCTCTTTGTCTGGATAGACACAAATAAAAGACAATAATAGTAGAAGCCACAGGGACTTAATAAGATTAAAAAAAAAAAATAACTTACTTGGGGTTACTTGAGTGGAATTTGAATTAAAAATTATGTGCTGCATTCAAATATAATTACAGAAAGGAAGTATGAATTGACAAGAAGGATAACAAAAAGTGCTACATATTTATGAAGCAGATTAGAAATTGAACTGTTTTCATAATCTGGTTGGTAATGTTGATTGTGTTTTTCTTTCCTATGACAATTATTGTCTTTTCCACTTGAAGCAGCTAAGAATTAGGACTGGTTACACATTACTGTGTGCCACACTGAAAAATGTCATGTTCTTCACTGCCCATTTATTCAATCACTGGTGGGTGCACTTGTCTAGTGCTGCAGTGGGCACCTGCAAGATGTGAAGGCCTGGCAGCCAATGCAGGAGGCTCTCTGCTGAAAAGCAGGGCTGCAGATTGCTGTGTTTGGACCAGACGTCCTCCAGAGGTCCCTTCCAACCTCAACCATTCTGTCAAAGACCAGCCTGCAGGGTTGGGCAGTGGCTCACAGGATTTTTAATCAAGATTTTTTAAATTTTTCCTTAAAAAATCCTTAAATAAGTTCTACTGTGCAAAAAAATTAGTACGATTCATTGGGCCACGCTTTTGATACTGAAAGGCAAGCAGTGGATGCTATGGAAATGTGTTTTCTCTGAATATAGTGAATTGAAGCATGTCTCAGTCCCTTACAGTGCTCCACAGTGAGATGCTCTGCCAAAAAGCAAAAATAAGTCAGTTAAAAGAGTGTTATTTGTTTGTTGAAGATACTTCTTCTACAAAAGGGTAATGAATGTGGCCTATAACCAAATAAGAATTTCTCACAAAATATAATTGATCAAAACCAATTGCCAACTGTATCCTATCCAGTACAGACTATCTATTTTTTATTTGGCTAAGAATTTAGGAATATTTTTAGAAGTACACTGTGGCTTCTGCTTCCCAGCTCAGGTTTCGAATCTTGCAGATATCTGATCTGATTTTTGTTACATTAATCAATTTATTTCTTAGGATTCTGATGGAATTAATTTTTTTTTATTAAGCTTTTGCAATGAACCTAATAATTACCTACTGATAAGTATTTGTTCATACCATGCTTTATAGTTTCAAAGTGCTGTTCAATAACTGTTAACAAACAGTTAAAAAAAATCCTGTAAAACAAAGGCTGGCAAGTGGTTTATGAAACAAGCAGAAATTATCAGACATCAAATTGGTGCAGAATACAGTGGCTGATGCTTTTATGTATCTGAGGATATGGAGAGAACTTCAATAAAAATTGTTCCAGACAGATGTGTCAAGTGCAATTCCCAATGTCAAGGCAATCCTATTTGCTTTTAGCTTTTGTAGGTTCCATGTCTATGTCCAGGTCTGACAGAGCACAGTAGAAGAGCAGCTGAATGTGTTTGGTTGTTGTAACTGCAATACAGAGCAAAAATGCGTAGCTGAGACAAAATTACATCTTTGACAAATGTACGGACTTTTGGGGCATTTGAAAGCTCTATGCAGATATTAGGAGAATATAATGAATAGAGGGAAAAAGAAATCAGTAATTAAAAGTAAAGTCTCTCTTAATCAACATTTTCATTTAATTGTCAGATTGACATCTGATGTCAAAATGAATAAAATATTAAACTTTTGATTTTCAAGATTGCCTGAACTTGAGAAGTAGAAACTAGCCTTCAGGCCAATCATTCATTACTTCATAATTTAGGAAAACATATGGGCTCCTCTGACTCTGATATCCCACTTCCCAATCAGGAAGTGAAGCAGTGGTCTTCTGGTATTTTTTCCTTCCAAGATACTAAACTGCATGCATTTATTCTTCACAATCCTGCAGAGTCTTTAATAAGCCAATATTTTGAAATGGCTTAATACCACAGATATTGGATGACCATATTACATCCATGTATTGGACTGTCTCGAACAGGTATGTGTGTCTTTGTTGTCATAGGGGAAAGAAAGAATGTAGGAAAAATCATACTTCTGATCAAGGATTCAAAACACCTGCATTATGACTATGAAAAGATAGTATAATACTTACCAGAGAGCCATTGTAGCCATTTAGGTCTTTTTTCAACTGGCAGATAGACTCCTACATAATATGCAGGAATGCCTGAGAGGGCAATACCAATGCCAATAAGGGAATTGATTGTGTCACTGTAGAGAGGAACTATGACCAGGAAAAGGGAACATAAACAGTATATGATAGGGAAGAAGAGATTAAGCTGTGGAGAAAAAACCAAATATTTATTAAAAGAAGCAGTAAATATTCCATTGGAAAAAATGTCAAACTTTGTAGATTAAAATGAGACAGGTCAATAATAAAAACATAATTATTGACTATATGACTAGTAAGTGCTGTGTATTATCTTTTGAATGGCTACAGGCAGTATGCTTATGGTAGGTAACTTCAGTTTATGCTGCTGAGAGCCTCTTTGGTACATTTGTTACAATCTGATGACCATTTTGTAGTTTTTAGACCTGTACAAGCTCAGTTCCTTTCCACATTATTAAGAGACCTATCTTTGAAAGTACTGCTTTAAAATTGAACAGTAATGGGTACTTTTCCTTGTAACTTCAATTGCGAAGTTTTAATTGCAGCTTTGATGGGGATCCATCTCAGCTAGACTTTCAATTACCACCCCGATTCTACAAAACTAAATGGATGATTTGCAACCATTTTGCCAGGGCACTTAGCAAGTATATATCAAGCTAATGGAAGTTGCAATAATTTATGTATGGATTTATTTTTTACTAGAATACTTTTCACTGGCTGTAGTCATGAGACTTCTAAAGAATTCAGGAGATGGCATTTGAGCACTGGAGTTTTTACTGGCATAAATATTTCTTTTACTTATAAAAAGTTATAACAATAAATTGATGAAAACCAATAGCTATAATTAAAAAAAAGTGTATGCAAACTTGAGATACTGATTAAGCTGGCAAATGCTGCTAGGAATTAAGTAGTTATTATCTATTATCTAACTTGCTTTAGAAAAGTCAATACCAAAACTCTCCATAATTCAAAATTTTACCTTCATCTTCTTATATCTTGTACAAAAGTTTGAAAATGAAGTGTGAGAATGCTTCAGGAATATTTGATTTGTGTAAGCTTTCCTAGCAGTAGGTGCTGAGCATATTTTAGCTTTTATATTTATACTTATATAGGATGTTACAATTAAACAGGAAAAAAAAAAGTGCTGGCAAAGATGGTGCAGGAATGTAGGGTAACAAGGAAGAAATGTTTAGAAAAGCATCAAAAGATATGATGCTAATTTGGATTTCTCATAATTTTGCTGCATCTCTGCAGAGCTAGGACACAGATCATAGAGTCAAGGGACCACAGTGAAGAGTGTGTAGTTTTCTGTGCCTGAGGAAAGCTCTGGGCATCCATTCCTGCATCCTGGACAGTCACTGGATTAAAGCTAGAAAATGAACCATACATGTGCCTCATTTCTCTGCTGTTTCCTTCACCTTGCTATAGCCAAATGCCCTTCTACTGTCAGTTTTAAGCACGCATTTCACTGCACATGACCACTGTGCATGAGGAAGGCAGAATGTCTGTATTTTGTTATTCAAGCTTTTGAACTTCTACATGAGCAGAATTTTGAGCATTTATTGTCTTTGGAGAGATTTTTGATGAATTTCTTATGCTAAGTTTGACCAGCGTGAATCTCCCTGGAGTCCCATCACATATTGCAGTCCTCTGTGAACAAAACTAAAAGGACTAAGAACTGACTGTGAACCTCAGTGATTTATTTATTCAGGGGAAAGAAAAAAAAAAAAAAAGAGAAACTTAAATTTTAATGAAAGGAAAAGGAAATTGGAAGTATCATTTCAAGCACACAGCAAGAGTACTTGTTCTTGTGGAAGCTGAAATAGGTTTTACTTCTTCATTTCTTACCTTCTGTGCTAACAAGATTCCTATGGCTGAAATGAATAGCTTGTAGCACAACTCGTAATGTTATGATTTTGGGATTATGTGTAACATAAACCTGTATACGAGCTGGCTGTTACAGCTTATTTCCTCTCACTTACTTTAATAGGACGTGGTCTACGTGGCTGAGTATATCTCAAATATATTAGTCCTGCAATAGACAGGCCCACGAAGAGCCAGTAGTTGAAGCAGTAGTAATTAATGAGGAGGAAAACATCTTCCACAAGGAGATAAAGCAAAGTCATTAAACCCTAGAGATAAAAAAGAAAGGCATTTTAATGGGAAAATAAATAAACATTGTATTAAGAAGAAAACAGGTATTAAAGTTATAAAAAGGCCTGTTTCAAACACATTTGGCTGGAAATCAGGTCCTTGCAGGAAGGATATAATTAAAACTAAGAAATCCACAAAGGCACTGTGTGAAATCTGCTGGTATCTCTTCCTCAAATGTAGCAGTGACAGCTCCAGGCCCGGCTGAAGAGGTCCTGCCTTTGTGAAGCTGCATTTCAGCATCACAGAAAACCCTCCTAAGATGAACAGCCCAACCTTGGATGGCCAACTGCTCTGATCAGTTTCAGTTTGAAACCTTGCTTTTAATTTTGTTTCTCTTTTGGAGGTGCTCACAATCCACTCATTGAGAACATTAAATTCTGTGTTACACAAGTGTGCTGTATACTCTGCATGGAAAGGGTAAAATGAGATCTAAAATACCAGGAATTTAATGACTGCTTTAACAAACATGAAAAACAGAAGTATGCAGTCTTCTTTTGATCAGCAGAAAAAATTCACCAGGAAAAAGGAGACAGTGTTGTATTAAGGGAGTATCCATACTGAGACAATATTTACCAGTACATTATCTGATTTCCAACAGGACTGGTGTGGTACTCTGCTCATACCCCTTATGTAACACATAGCAAGGCAGGATACCAAATGAAACACAAGTTCAAATAAAAAAAAAAAAAAAGAAATACTTTTGAATAATTCATAGAATCATAGACTGGCCTGGGTTGAAAAGGACCACAATGATCCTCGAGTTTCAACCCCCCTGCTATGTGCAGGGTCGCCAACCACCAGGCCAGGCTGCCCAGAGCCACATCCAGCCTGACCTTGACTGCCTCCAGGGATGGGGCATCCACAACCTCCTTGGGCAACCTGTTCCAGTGTGTCACCACCCTCTGAGTGAAAAACTTCCTCCTAATATCCAACCTAAACCTCCCTAACCTCAGTTTAAAACCATTCCCCCTTGTCCTATCACTATCCACCCTCATAAGCAGCTGCTCCCCCTCCTGTTTATATGTGCTTGTCAAATATTGGAAGGCCACAATGAGGTCTCCCTGGAGCCTTCTCTTTTCCAAGCTAAACAATCCCAGTTCCTTCAACTTTTCCGCATAGGAGAGGTGCTCCAGCCCTCTGATCATCTTAGTGATCCTCCACTGGACCCATTCCAAGAGCTCCACATCCTTGCTGTGCTGGGTGCCCCAGGCCTGGACACAGTACTCCAGATGGGGCCTCACAAGAGCTGAGTAGAGGGGGCAGTCATCTCCTTCTTTCCACTTTCTTTGCTTGTGTGTATCCTCTTCTTTATTCTAATCTATTAGATTTATGGATTATTTATTAAAATCATTTGCATGAAGACTGTATGCTATGCTTCCTTGCTTTTGTGTCACAGGATTTATTTGTATTGTGAGAGCAGAAGATAGTAATAACAAGTATAGGCATCCAACATTATGAATTTAAATTTAAATGCTTTAACACTTTTGTTATAACTAGAGCCTGGAAAACTAGCCCACAGGAGGGTCGGAGAGCTCTTCCTGTCATATTCTCCAGTGGACACTGAAAACACATACAAAGATTTAATTCCTGTCTACATTTTACGCAGTGAGCCATTTTCTAAGCTTCTGTTTCTCATTCTGACTACTTTTACAGTCAGAGAGCACATAGCAGAATCAGGCCATTCTTCTTCCACTGAAGAAAAACCACCAGATAAAATGAGTTTTAGAAATCCTGGCCATTTGAGGAAGATGTCCTCAGTGCAGGAAGGCTGGGGAGCAGCATACAGTAGGGAGATTTAATACTCCCTATGTCTGTATCCCCAGCTAGTCATGCCGAGCATAGTGCTGGGTTTTCACTTACATTAAAGAGAAGAGCAGGGACTGGTGTGAAACACTTCATATGAATCAAGCTCAGACTGTCAGGGAGGTGTCCTTCTCTGGCTCCAACATAGAAAAGCCTAAAAAACAAACAAACAAAAACATGCCCTCTAACAACCAGTTAGCCAAGGAATGTCTCATTGCTTTCTGACAAATACAGAATTTGTTTATCAGTGTATTGTAAATGCTGCTCTGCTCTCCAGTGCCTGTAGTTTATATCATAACTGTCCTTCCAGCATAAATGAACAATTTAGCATGCAGAAATTAATAGTGTCCCTTTTACAGTGTGTAGTGAAGAATGCAGATTAATGACAAATTTTTCCTTGTTTATTACTTCAAATAAATCATATATTTCATACCTAGATGCTGCAATTATTGATGAGTTTAACCCACTGTAGCAAGACATGGCCACAGCTATAGGAATTATCCACTTAGCATAACTAAGCGTTTCAGTCCCAAACGTCTGTAATGCAAGAAAGAAAACAATAGTGAGGCCATAACATTAAACATATGGACAATTCTGGGAAACCCTCATGAGAACACCCCAGCTGAATTTTAGTGCCACAGCCACTGCTTTCCTCTGACACTGGTAATGACTTGGGAAACCAGTAATTGGTTTGAAAAAAAACAAAAAACAAACAAACAAAAAAACCCATAAAAATGACAGATGCATGAAAAAAGATTAATTAAAAAATTAAGCTGAAATAAAATCAATGAAATAATAGATGAAAATTTATTTTTAATAAGGCATTCTAACAAATCCTGATTGTATTAGTCTGTTATTTATGATTGTATTTTTGTAGAACACGTTGATAGAGTTTTAAAAAAGCATGTCATGGCATATTTTTGTGTTGAAAATACTGCTTCAGTCCTACGGTACTAAAAATCACCTACTCTACATTTAAATGGCAGAATAAAAAACCACGCAGTTCTTAAATCCCAGATTTTCCATAGCTGTTTCTCTGTCTGGCTCTAATGAAAGCATCTTCTACAGTGAAGTACTGTGAGGTGAAGGATTTACAGAGTATATAAGAGATTTTACAAGAGCAGAATTACTGGGTATGAACTTTAAATGCACCTTCTAACATAGTGGTACTCTTACACCAAAACAAGGTTTAAAACAAAGCAAACATCTTCAGCATAGAAATATTTCTATTGTTTTGCCAATAAGTATGCTCCCTGAGATTCTTCCACTGTAGAAGAATTTAGAAACTACTTCCATGCAGTAACTTTTGATTTTGTTATTTTATGTAACTTACCACAGCCACTGCATCACTTGTGAGAAGTGCTGACATATCCAGCACTACGTAGTATGCTATATTAGTCAGCAAGTAAATAATAGTCACAATAGGCATGGAAATTGCAATAGAAAGAGGTAAATTCCTGAAAAAGGAAAATGACAAAATTATTTCATGTTCTGCAGATTAAATACTGTCCCTAAATTCAAACACTTGCAAATGGATACATCCGTCACTTTTTGTAATCCAACATTTGGTAATCACAGGGTTACAAAATAAAGTTCAGCCACATGTGAAACAATTCCATAAGAAGCTTAGTTGGCTTCTTGGCTTTGTGTCACATGTTGTAGGGCAAAATTGTACATTTGTACCTGAACACTTTAAAAATTGCCTTTTATATAAAGCAGTATAAGAGAGCACTTAAATGACTTATAATTATGACTTAATGCATGCTTAGGTGTTTTCTTGACTGTAGCATTTTTCCTGACTGATAAACTGTGCGTGTCCCAAGACAAGGTGGGCTTGTATCATCTGAGCAGGTGAAGCACAACACTCCCACAGGGTGGACATCCCTACGAAGAGGAGGGGATAGAACATCCAGCACTACTGTGGACTTTATTTCTCATTTAACTTTTTGCCTTCAGCAAAATGAAACATTTTGCCCATAAGTAGTAACACCAAAGACCACAAAATAAAACAGTCATAAACTTGACATTCTCACTCTTGGATTCAAAAGCTGTCATGGAAAATAAAATAATTGTTTTGTCTGACTGAGAAGAAGTAGGGAATTTTAGAAAGCTTAGGTGGACTCACACTTTCAGCAGGGATTTGTTCTTCTCCTTTTAAAAAGTCTGGTCCAAAGTGTAAGGTATAAAACACATATCTGGAGGAAAATTATTAATGTGATACAATTGATGAGAGAGGAGTTCTTACTTACTAGTTCTTTTGGAAATAAGTGTTTTTGTAGAGAAAATGGTTAGACTAGTTTCTAATCACCAAGCACCTTGTCCTGCCGTACCAGGACACTTTCCAGTGCTTTGAATGCAGAATGTGCATTTACCTCTCAGGGTTCTTCATCTCCTCGGTGACGTAATTCAGGGTGTCCCACCCCGCATAGGAAAAGAGGGCTGAGTACAGAGCCAGTGCAATCATTCCCGGGTCTGTTGCTGAGCCCTCAAAGGGAGCTCTGAGATTTTCTGTTTCTCCTGTACGAACAGCAGGTAAAATTACCTGTTACATGTCAACAATTAAGACATAGGGCACTACATAGAATCAGAATAATTGAATCATAGAATCACAAGGTTGGAAACGACCTGTAAGATCATCTAGTCCAACCATCCAACCGACATGAAATGTCTCATCTGTCCCCCTCAAAATAAAAACGATTTAATCCAGGTTTCATCACTATTCTTAAAAGTTAAAATTTCACTTGACAAATAAGAGAGTTTCAATCAGCTATCATTCAGACAGTTACACTGACAACACATTTTCCCGTGTTTGCTATTTGGACATCACTTGGGAAATCCCACCAGTCCTCACAGCTTCCTCATTCCCTGGCACCAATCCCTAGCCTACCAAGAAGTGCTGAGGGCTATGAGCCAGGGAGACACAGTTGAGAAACCCAATTTCAATTCCTGAATCTGTCTCATATTCCATCCTCTCCTATCCATATTGTCACCAAATGGACTGGTGGCCAATGGAGTGAGAATTTCTCAAGACCCCATCTCAGTGGGACAGTTGTTCACCCAAATTAAGAGAAGACACAGATAATATTCCCTTTCTAATTCTCTAGTTTAGCTCAATCAGTTGAGACAAGAAACTGCAGAAAACTGCAAAATAGAAGAACTGCTCATGAAACAGTGTAGGCCTTCTCTGCAGCCCTGAAAAGAGGAAGAAAGGCCTGCTTGAATTTGCAGAAGGAAAACGAACTATCTAACATAAATGGAAGTGGGTTTAGGTATTAAGGAAAACAGAAACACACTGAAGCCTCTATTAGGGAAGAAAGTAAAGTGTTTGCTATCAAATCAAGCAACTTCATCTTGTGGTTAGACTAAGAAATACAATGCTGCCACAAAAGAAATTCAATCTTTTAAGAACAGTAAATACCAGTCTTTCACATTCATAAAGAAATCATTTTCTTCATAGACTGATAGAATTTGGGAAGGTGAAGCAGCAAGATCAACTCATTCTTAGAGGACATAGATGAAGAAAATTGTTGAAAAGAATAAAAAACAAGGAAAATATCCAATAGGACCAAGAAAAGCTTTCTAACTAGAGAGCATCTACTCAAAATCAGATATATCCAGAGCGTTTTAAAAGAAGCAGCGTATTTCAGCACATCAGAAGTATGGCAGGGCTAAAATATGACAGCTGTTCTTTCCACTGAAAGGGCTGGTGAGTTTAAAAGAGCTCACTGACCTGATCACAATTCTCCAGATGTCTCAATCATTCTTTCTCCCAGCCCTTTCTGAATTTAAACATTTGGTTCTATTCAGACAAATTAGAGATGAGTCCTTTGCCACCAGTAAAAATCCTCAGCATTTTGTATTCACTGCAAGGCTTCCTCTTTGCCTTTGTCCTCCTGACCCAGGTAACAGTGTAAACAAACCAACCTTAGGACTGTGTTCATTTGTTCAGTTTTGTTTAAATTTGATCAAATCAGTGACAAATGACATACACTGATATGGTTAAACAAAAAAAGCTTCCCTAAAGACTTTATGGTATAATAACAGCTGGAGCCAAGGAAAGGTGAACACCAGAAAACGTGGGAAAGCAAGCTCTCACATTTGGTTTTACAAATTAGTTTCTACAGAAAAAAAAAGATAGTTTCTGAACTAAAGAGAGAAAATCGTCTTTACTTTTACTGAATAAAGTCACAATGGCTATTTAGGGACTTAATGGCAAATGAAAAAGAAAAGAAACCTTAATTACTAAGTGACAGAGCTAGAGTTGGAAAAGCAACCCAGGAGGAAATTAGTATCTAGCTTTTGGGTATATACAGTTCAGTCTGGTTACTGTTGATAAAATATGGCTCATCCATCCTGTGATGCCTTACCATACCACAGTGAATCACAGGAGTGCAGTGTTACAGTACTGTCTCCTGTTTCTAGCAATTAGCAAGCCATATCACCACTGCCAGCATCTCTTTCACACAGTCGAAGAGCAAGTTCCTTCTTCCCTGGATTTCTGCTATGCTGTTCAGTCCCAGGAGAAGGTGAAACACCTTGCTTCTTCATGCTGTTAATTGCACCAACATGCTATTAATTTTTACTAGCATGTGCCAGAGACACTGGGACTAACTATAATCTAGCTATCATCAAACTGATGTTAACAGTCATTCCCTCTCTTTTTCAACCCAGGCCATTCTATGATTCTAGGATTCTATGAATTCAACTGCTATCTCCTATACAGCCTAAGCAATGTAGAACTTGGCGTGTGTTGGTCTGCTGCAGAAAGAACGAAAGAATAATTAAACAACCAGTGCTTAATAAGTCATAAAATTCCCCTAATCTTCCTGTGACAGATAACTTTTTCAGAAGAAATAATACTTCACATGCAAGTCTAATGGAGTCCAATCTTCCTGCATGGAATTTGAAATGAATATGCACTTCATTTTTAAGAATGCAAGTAAGTAGAAAATATTCTTACCTTTACCAATTTTGTAAAGGCCAACAGATATCACCACAACAAGGGCCATAAGTTTTGCGTATGTGAAAATATCTTGCACACGAGTTCCCCATTTCACATTAACACAATTAACAAACGTTAAGGAACCTGAAGAGAAAAATGACATGCACGGGAAGACCACTGTATGTTTGACATCACATATTTCAAATATATTCTTCCAGATACCACCCCTCTGCAAAGCAATACAACAGAATCAATTTTCAATATTTCAGGACCACCTAGATATAATCAGATGAGTTAAATACCTGATTTACTCTGGAGGATACTGTGATGCATATTACACAACAATGAAGGCATGAAGAAAACACCAGATTTTGAATTCTAGGGTGACTCCTGCTCTTTTAAAATAATCTTTAAAGCTATAAATTTCCTTAGAGTCAACAGTGTCACCTGCAAGTTGTGCACATGCAGAAAATATAATTTCTTTATATTCTTTGTTTGTACTGAATTCTCCACACCAACTGAAGCCCTTGCCTATATACAGAGTAAGAACAGCTCCTGCACCAAGGAGTTTGGATGCTCTTTGTAGTATCCTGATTTGAGACAGCTCAGAATGCTGTTGCTGTGCCCACAGATGGGAGCTGTGCCATTCATGCTCTGAACTCAGATCTGAAGGTTACAGAAGTACTTACAGAGTTCTCTCAAGCATTGATTTTGACAGAGGCTAATGGAAACAACAAAGTAGCTGGTTGCAGAGAATGAGTGCAGAGATTGAGTGGTGTCAACTCATTCTCTTTCCCTCCTGCCATGTTTTTTGCATTCAGCTTTGTCGCACAAATTAAACCTGATGAGCTTAGAGGCTGTGAGGAGCACTGGTACCTGTAATGCTGCATGCTCAGCAAGCATGCCTCCTGCTCTTTGAGCACATGAAAAGCACTGTGGGCAGCTCATCTCCCTGGCAGCTCCTTAATTCACAGAGAAATGCATTTGGCATCAGGTATGATGTCCAGCTGCTGGATAACAGCAACTAAATGCAGCATGGGCAGTTAGTTGCCTCAAGCACTGAACAGTGTGGGCTATTTCTTCTCCGGCAGTCTTCTGTTTCTCTGACCTAGCTATCATTTGCACTACAGTTCCAAAAAGGAAAAATGATTTCATAACTGCTTAAAATGAAAACCATCTAGTGAGGAAATTAGCATCCAACTGCAGACACTCACAGGACTTTTGTCTTCTTTGTCACGAGCAGCTCTGCATATTTGTCTGGGTGCCCTGCCAGCTGTGAAAGTTATGACACACCTAACTATTTACGGAATGAGAACCTGATTTGTCCCCACTGTTAATATGCCAATATTGTGCAATAAGGTCAGGACTTTGGTTTTGTTCTGGTATGAAAAAACAGTTCAGTAGTATGTATCAGTAAGTGGTAGAATTCCAGCAGTATTTCTTAAAAATGATACAAGTACTGACTGAAGTTTTCAAGACTGAACATTTATGAGTTACTTGCAATGCTATAAAGGGCTATTTGAAATAGTGCAAAGGATATGATTATTGCACATGTATAGAAAATGAGATGCATTATATGTAGTTAACGGCTTCAGCATTGGATTCCTGGTAAATACTATTAAATATGTGGATACGTTCTCTGCACTGTGTTGGTGAAGCATCAATTAAATCCACTGCTCCTTAACCTTGTCAAATTTTTCAAGCTAGTAATAAGCTTGCTATCTGACTGCCAAATTGCTTACTACATATCAGTAGTTGCTTACTACAGTTATCATAGTAAACTGTAATTTTCCCAGCAATCTGAGCTGGTACTTAAAGATTGGTTATAAGCCTGGTCAGAAGCAGCTAATTTTCTGTATGACAAAGCAGCAGCTACCAGCCACACCTTGTGCATCAGCTCATAGAAGTCAGAGGTACCGGAGCACACCACAGATGATTCACATAAGGAGTACAGCAAGAATAACTAAAAAAACAAAGTCTCAATGAAAAAATCAGTATTTGAAGATTGCTTCTCCCAAGCTTTAGGTCTTCATGAAATGCATCTAGAAAACTAGGGAAATTAATTTTGCTCTAATTAAATAACTGCTTCTCTGTGCAAATGGAAGCTTTCAGCTGATAAAGCCTTTTGGAATCGGGTTAGCTTTTTTTGACTGGATCACTGGTTGGAGTGGTCGTAATGGCATCAAGTTACATCACTGAGCCCTCTTCAGAAGTGAACTTCCTCTGTAGCATGCTGGTGGGAATCAGAGCTACAGAGGGAACAGCTTTTCAGAATTGTCAGTGTATATTACAATAACTTAAAAATACTCATCCTTCTGGAAGATTTTGTTAAGTTATACAATTTGTTTCTAAAAGATCACACTATAGCATAGCCTGAAAGGAACATCACCCATCTTGACAAAATTTTATGGAAAAAATGTTTAAGTGAAGTTCATTTACTGGAGGATAGAGTTATAATGTTTATCCTTGTGTTCAATAAAGTCAACTCCGAGGAATATGTGATTACTACTCAATTTTTCTAGGGACAAAAGTCATACTAGAATGAAAGAATCACAGAACATCCTCAGCAGCAAGGGATCCACCCCTGGGCTCCACAAAGGATCACCCAAAATGAAATTCTGTGTCTAAGAGCATTGTCCAAATACTTCTTGAACTCTGACAGCTTGGGGCTGTGACCACTGCCCTTGCAAACCTGTTCCAGGGTCCAACCACCCTTTCAGTGATTAACATTTTCCTAATATCCAACCTGACGCTCCCTGACATAACTCCATGCCTTTCCCTTGAGTCCTATCACTGGTCACTGTAATTTTAATTTCATATAAGCTTTCTGATCTTTAGTCATTCTACAATATTTGCAAGAAACAGGGAAGAGGACAAGGCCAAATGTCAACAGCAAACTGGACCCAAGATTCACAAAGATACTTTAATTCAGCAGTCATAGTTTCCCTCAAACTGATGGAATTATCCTTTCCCCTCTAATAATCTCAGCCTTAAATAAAATACATCTGAACAAAAGTGAATACATTCTTAGGAATTCATATAAGGGAGGAAATAAGTATTTTCACAGCAGGTGAAGGAATAAAAACTCTGAAAAACTTGTCTGGGCACCTACAATCATAGTTATTGATTTCTAATAATCAGAATTTTACTTACAAATACAAGCAGCTGCAATCAATCTGACTGCATCGTACGGTGGCTCACAATGAGGAAAAATTGGCTGAACAATATAGTTAGCAAATGTGATTGCTATCACTGCCTGAGTTGTTGGTTCAATAATTAGCAAAGAAGACCACAGTCTAATGAAGGCCACAAAGGCACCAAACGCTTCCAGGATGTAGGCATAACTAGCTCCAGATTTGACAATGGATGTTCCCAACTCAGCATAACATAAAGCTCCAAACAGTGAAAACATTCCGCCAAGAGCCCAGATGATAAGAGAGAGTCCGTAGGAAGTACTGTACATTAAAACACCTCTGGGAGACACAAATATCCCAGAACCAATCATATTTCCTACAATTAAAGAAACTCCATTTAATAATGTAATTTCTTTTTTCATCTGCATTTTTTCACTTGTATCTGCCATATCATCCATTTCAGCATTTCCATTCTTAGGTTTGGATTTTTTCTTGCAGCATATTTGCCAGGATGTTGGCATCTTCAAACAGTAATACCTGAAAACAAGAGGAGACAACATCTTTTATAAAGCATGTAGCATCAGAGAAATGAGTAAGATAATTAGCGTACAAGGCACAAATGGTACAAAGGACAGGAACCACATAGAAGTGGATAATTCTACCTTTCATGCTTACACTCATACACTGTTGTGTACCTTTTTAATAGGTGAATGAGAGGTCACTGTCCTTGGTTATCAGTCCTGAATTTCCTTTATTTATTTCACATTCCTAAAATTGAACCCTGACTTCACTTTTGTTATTTATCTTAAACTGTAAATCTACATTCTGTTGCTAACCTGATTTTAGGGAAGAAAGAGACACTCTTCCCCTGGAAACATGCTGTTTCAAGAGATTAAATTATGGCTACAGAGAATAAAAGCATCTTGAATTTTGGGTGAAAGCCACTCGCATGCATAGGGATTGTGTTTTAAACACCCTGTTCCTAAAACATTTTCATACAAGGGAGTCCAACATCAGCACTTGCAAGGCAAGATCCAAGTGCAACAGGAACTGAGAAAAACAATGCAGCTGTGTGGTCACACAGATAAATCAACCCTGTGTACACATCACTGCTTGGGGCTGAGATGGTGAAGGACAGCAAAAGAAAATATAGCAGCCTCAAATGCAGAGATGTCTCTTGACTACACCTATGCTTGGGTCAGGCTTACTCATACCAATGCTTGCTTAGAACAATGACTTTTTTGGTTCCTATCTCAAGAGAAATGCATTTCTCCTTCCTCTCCCTCCATCCACCCACTCCAAAGAGCTTCCAAAGAAAAATTCCTCAAAATCCTAAGAGCTAATAAAAAAAAAGCGAAGTTTTTTTTGTGTTGAACAAAACTTGTCTGCACAATGCTGGATGAAAACATTTGATCCCAAATGTATGTTGTTAAAATGTGGATTGATGGCTCCCTGAGATGCATCTTTTCCTTTGTAAAGTATGGCTGTTTTAGAAGCTCTGAATAATATATAATGGCGTTTACCACTTTTTTTTGGTGCAACTCAGTCTCCTGGTTGATCAAGTAACTAATGAGGTCTGATGTGGATTAAAGATTAAAAGATATCAAACTGTCTTTAAAAATCAAGTGCTTTTTTTCATCCCAGAAGCACTTCTCTAACCACAGAAGCAGTGAAGGAACACTGGAATAAAGTTAACTATTAGTTTATTCTATAAGTGTTCAAACTTGACTGATCATCACACCTTATGCTGACCTTCTCTTCACACATGGGTGACTCTTTTCCTTTTCACTTTGTCCCTTGAAGAATGAAAAATATCATCTTAGTCAATTGGGGGAATTTTGAATATCCAATCCATCAATCAAGGATCTCCCTTAAAATTCCCAATAAGCACTCCCAGTTTCTTACCACTGACACACATTTTCTGATGGTGTGAAAAGAAAGAAGAAAAGAAGCCATTTTCCCCATCACGTTTCTGCTCCCTATGGCTACATGAGATGTTGGCAGGAACCACTTCCGTGACCGCAGCTGCTTGAATAGCCCATTGAGACAGCAGCACACAGAATTTCAGCATTTAAGTCCCCAGATCAACTATTCTGGCAGCAGAGTTGGTTTAAAATCAGCTTGTGATTTTTGTGCCAGATCTAGGGTTGTTTGGTTTTTTTTCCCCTCCTTTTTCTTTCAGATAATTAAGAGTCAAAATGCACAAATGTTGGTACAGCCCAAAGGGAGTAAGAATTTAAAATGCAGCTGTTCCTTAGATGATATGAGCATGGAGCTATGCAAGTAGATGATCAAAACCGGAGGCTAGCTGCTCCCCTGAAATGAAATCTCATTGATAAATGAGATCAAGTTATTTTCCAGTAAAGAAGTACACACAGTGCAATTGATAGACTGTCGCTAGTGCATGTAACTTGTGTACATGATATAAAACCTGAACTTTGATGTTCAGTTTAATGTTAAATTATTTTTATGTTTAGTTAAACATTAAATTTTTTTTTTTGTAACAATGTCTTGCATATTTTTCTTCTTCCCTCTTGTGTTAGCAAAAGATTATTTCAGATCCCTGAAAATGTGTAACCAAAGCTGTAGAGAAATATTTCTTTCATAAATAAGTGACTGTGGATAAAAACACATTGAAAGAAAATACATTAGATGAAGAAAGAGTTCAAACTTCTGTTCTTTAAGAAATGCCATATCAGCAAAACTTTTAACCAAACATTAATTAATACCCATAAATGGGCACAGTCTTGAGAATCAAAGGATAAGAGATTCAATTTCCATAATTAATTAGGTGTAAATTTACTGTACTCCCAATTTATATTAGCTGAAGTTCTGCAAGAAAGTAGCTTCCTGAGGACAAAAACTTGTAAGCAGTCTTGCTCTTGCCTCTATCTCAGTAGTCCTTTGATAGCTTATGCAGTGTGGTCACAATCTGGAAGTTATTATTTATTTCTTTATTCAACACTATGTCTTCCTTAAATAAAGTTTCACTGAGGTTTCATCAGTTTTCATCAAAGCCTTCAAAACAGTAAGAAAATTGGAAAAACTAGGAGACTATCTTCTATCACAACTTCCTGTATAATGGCAAAAGGAAAGGAATCTGCTATTATAAAGAATTTACTGCTGTTATAGACCAGACAAAGACAAAAGCATTTTGAGGAGATGCAGTGGTCTACTACCATGGTCTAATACTTTCCCTTATCTATAGCTCATCATTTTGTTCCTGACCCACAGTCTTATCTTCTACCTTGTCATACTGTTACATCACTTCACCCTCGTGTGTCACATTCTCTTCATCCTACCTATTCATCTTGGGACCATCATCACTGCTTCTGTCTTTGAACTGGTGCACAGAAAAGCTTAAGCTAAGAAGACTCACTGGTCAAGCATGACAAGTTCATTGTCACTTGGGCATCCCTGTAGGTCACATTTCAGGGGGATATATAATCCAAGATAAAGCCACTACAAGTTAATTTCTGTGAGGTCTGTCATACTAGGGACGAAGATCACAGGTATGACAAGCTGAATTCTTACAATGAGTGGCCAATTTCAGTTGGAAAATTGTTATAATAAGCAACAAAACTTTACAGTAAATCTTTCAGGAGACAGGGAATCAGAATGGTTTCCTGAAAATAGAAAGAATGTACACAGTAATTGGAAAAGGCAGGTTCTTTGTATTCCAGCATTCCACTTTAGCATGGTCAAATTTGTAAAGGCTAACCTTGTTGAAATAAAAAAATGTACAGCATCAAAAATGATATTTCATCTTTGAAATAGATATTTCAGTTACTCTTGCGTTTAAAGAGCAGGACATAAAAGCTTTCTGGCATGAGAGGAAGCCCAGGATGGATGGGCTCCCACAGACTGTAACATGTAGAAAGAGCTGCTTCCCTCTGCAAATGGCTTTCAGACAGGTATCAACATGCTGGTGTGCCAGTGCACTAAATGGAACAGCTGCCAACACTCGCCTGTGCCTTGTGTTGGCTAACAGTCTACACCGCGTAACTCCAGAATCCTGCTTTCATACAGGCCGCATTCTTTCTCAGGGGCTTCCTAAAGAAATTGAAAATTTTCTTCTCGGAGAAAAAGCAGAAGGCCTTGAGAACATACATAGGCATAAGGGCCCTGAATTATTTGCAGTTGTATTTGCGTCCCAGCTGTATGTACAGAATCATAGAACTCCAGGATGGCTGAGGTTGGCAGAGACCTCTGGAGCAATCTGCTCCAGTAGGGGCACCCAGAACAGGTAGCTCAGGACAACGTCCAAGAGGCTTTGGAAAGATATCCAAGGAGAAGATTCTACAACCTCCCTGAAAAAAAAAGTGAGCACAAAGTCCTCTCTATATAGTGGGCAAGAGAAAGGGACTTGTAGACGGTCAGCTGAGAAGGAAAGAAGGAAAACACCACCATATACAGATAATTCTCAAAAGATGATTATTGTTGTGGTTTTCTTTGTTGTTGTTTCTTTCTTTTTTTTTTTCTTTTTTTTTTCTTTTTTTCTTTTTTTTTTGTGAAGCCACCACCAGATGTCCTACGTAAAAGTGAAAAGAACAGCTTGCTAATAGTTGAAAACCAAAGCTGAATCAAAGACAGTTCTTCCATAAAATAGTGCAGGGCTAGTGTGTCACAGGAGGATTTTCTCAAACAGTTCCCATCTTTCAGGAATCTACAGCCTAATGAATGATTGCTTCCTTCTTGAGAAGGTAATTAACCTTTGCCAAATGATTAAGCAATGCTTGGTCTGGGGTTACAGAAACGTGATGTCTTAAAAACTGCTCACAGAGACTTCCCATGGGAAAAACTGCATCTATCCTAGGCTGCTTTGAAACTCCAAGCTTTTAGTTCAAGAAATAGTAAATAACCATTTTGTAACTCAGAAGATCTCCCTGATACCAAACACAGTTCCTTCCAACAGATTCTCTTGTAAACTGAGAGTGTTTAGAATGTCACATCCTTAATGTTATTTCAAACAATTCAATGTTTTTTAAATTACGTTGATTGTTGTCTACTGCCAAAAAATTTCTTAACGACAGAAGTCAGCTATGACAACAACAAACACAGCAAATTCAAAACAGACAATATTAAAAAGGTTTACTAAATGCAGTTAGAAAATGATGTTATAAATGCCACTTACAACACTTAAAAACAAAGGCTAGAATATTCTGTTTGCATTAGAAGCCAATATATGTGTATAAAGTCATTTTAAAAACTGTGAGAAATCTCAGTATCTTCTTCAAGAACACTCTGGCTATATTTTTTTCCTGTGTGTAGTACATAGGAAAAATAAGATAAAATAAAAGCAGTAACCAACAATGATATCTCTCTATATTAATACTAGCTAGAGAATGAAGTCAGATTTCAACAGTTTCCAACATGGCTACAACATGTAAATAAAACTTCAAAATAATGTTGCTGAGCACAGGCTTCAAGAGATCTTAAAGGGAGCATTCATGGCAGTAATCCTGTTAAACATTTCCATTATGAGAGGAGGACTAGCAAACAAAATAGGATTATGCTTTAGGTAGGGATAGCATAAACTAAAAATTTGAAAAAAAAAATCAATTTGATCTCCTCTAAAGAAAATATCCCACTCAATAGGAAACATCAGCTTTCCTTTTGGTTTTTAAATTTTATGCTTATAAAAATGTTTTGATGAATTAAACAATTAAAATGCTCCATTCACCGTCCTGTGGTCAGAGGCTGGTTTTCTTGGACTAGGGATCTGCACCAGGGAGATCCTCTGTGTTACAAAGCAAGTCATGGAGGATATTAAGAGGGAAGCTACTCTAGTCCAAATCTAAGGCATGAAAAAGACCAAGTAGCAGCTTATCAGAGAGTAGGTGATATGCTTCCTTTAGCAGAGAGGCTACTGTAGCTGAATAGTGACTAACTGCTGCTTCAAAATCTGCAGGCAGGACGGCGTAGTTAATGCTGATACGAATAACCTCTCAATCTTTGATTAGCCTTGTGTTTAGCTGCTATATTTATTATAGTATTACATGAATACTAAAATCAACAAGAGCTGTCAAGAAGGAAGATCAGACTCTCCTGGAATGCTGTTTCTTCAAACAACCCCAACTGAGGTCATTAGCAGGCAGAAGCAGACAGCTTACTTACCAGCTGCTCTCTATTCCTTAGAAAGTTGTGACAGGAATAAGACAAAAGGCAGGTTAAAAACAAACAAACAAACAATAAACCAGAAAAACCTCTATCCATCTACACTGAAGATGAGATCACTTTTCCAGAGATTAACAAGTGAATGCTGTCTAACTCCTTGTTAACTTAAAAAGGCATGATGAGACGTGTTACTAACACTGCGCAAAGAATATATTTATCCCTACGGCAGGATTTGGCAAAGTAGAAAGATTTTCAGAGGGAAGGTATTATTTCTTTTCAAACAGCAATGTTAATCTGCGGACTTTTGTATATTTTCTATTAGCCTATTCATTATAGAATAATTATCATCTCAGTTTTCTTAACCATGATTGTCTATTTTTGGCCTTTCTAATAATTTCTGACATAATGCATCATACACAAAAGAGGCTGACCTGGTGTTAAGATCTTATTTTAATTAAGCATGCTTTTAAAAAAGATAAAAAAAAAATAAAATACTAAGCAAAGAATGAAACAACTTACCCAGTGTATTTATCTGTGTCTTCTGAAACAATATATTGTCCTCCCTTTGAAGTACTTTGGACAAAGATCAGCACGATGCACAGCACAATATCTACCAAAACAAGTAAACATTTAGAAAATAAACAATTCTGGACAGATGAAGAAGTTAATAAATGCAAGAGCACTAACCTGGAATTTCTGTTTCCCCATGAACAACAAGACCAGTAGTAAGGCATAAATTTGTAGAGTGCCAAAGGGCATTTAGGAGGAACTGATGCAGCACGTTTACAGTCTTCAGTCTCTGGACTGAGTTGAAGCACCACGTAACAGGACTTAATCAGAATCCAGATGGGAAATAACTGCATTCAAACACAGATATTCCTCCCGTCAGCCTCAGTATTCCAACTGGAAAACAAGCAGGAGCGTTGCATCATGTTGCGTGTTCCATTCTGTAAGCCACAAAGACCCAAAGGAAAAATACAAACATCCCAAACCTTTCAATCGTAAGCCAGTGCTCCTCCCATTTCTTCCTTTTAAAGTAACATCTTGTTAAAAAATGCTTTCCGTGATAGATTGAGACAGGTCTACTGTTAATGTTTACATAGAAACGGCTGTGTTGTTGTTGGTTATTTATTTATTTATTAAAGTATTATGAACAGCCTCCAAGTTATTTTATCTATGAAGAAAATTTCCATGAAAGCTCTTTCAGTTTCAGTGGAGTGATTGCACAATTTCAGATGCCTGCAAGTTTGTGGTTACGTACATCGTAATGTATCAAGAAACATTTTGGCCACAGACATTTTGCAGGCATGTTATTCTCTGCTGGAAGAGACAAGCTGAGTATTACATTCTTTACTCAGGGCCTCTAACATCTTTACTCAGGGCCTCTAACTAAAAAAGTTTTTTTGCTCCTGCCAGAGCAGTATTAGCAGACAATAGCCTAGAAAGCAAGTTTGCAATCCTATTTTCAAGAATGCACAATTACTTTCACTCTGAAATCTAAGATTGAATTTATCATGTTTCTTAGTTTAGACAACAAACTGTTTTTTTTCTGTGCTACTGTCAGTCAGGCATTTGCCTCCTCTTCATGCTGTCAAGTTGGCTTCAGTCCTTTGCTTTTGTTCTGTAGAGGCTCCATACTGGAACATAAAGCATTTTCTTCATTAATGCTTTCTAAATTATTATTGGTCTGGCCCTCCTGATTATGTTGTATTTAACATTTCCCCCAAATTTACAGTAACAGCACAGAAATCAGCTTCGAGCAATAATAAAGCACACAGCCTGCATGAAAAAAAAAATCTTAAACATTTCTTCTGTGGACACAAATTCTAGTTCCTTTGAAAAGGAGGATTATTCTTATCCTACATTTTTAAGCAAATGGAATGGATAATGTAAAATAGTGAATAAGACTTATTGTATAATGTTTTTCTCATTAATTTTTATAGCCTTGCAGTCTATGACTAGTCCTTCTGCAGTGAGGGTTCTCTCCTATGCCAACTTACTGCTCATAGCAATTCTCTGTGTTACTGCCGCACAAATACACATCTACTTAGAGAATAACACAGGGAAGTGCACTTGCCTGAAAAGGTGGTGATATCCTTTAGCTTCTTGCTTACTTGCTTTGCACTGGAAACAAGAGTACTCCAATTATTTCTACAGACCTTTTCATTTATACCAATTGCCCTGATGCAGCTAACAGTATAGCTTCACCTCTGCCAACCCCTCTATTTTCTCCTATTCCCTGCCTCCATCCCCTTCCCCCTTCCATCAAGCATCTTACTGCGTTAGCTGGCACAGGCTTTGTCTACAACTGGAACACTTATAACTAACTCTGATTGAAAAAGTGCCACTGAATGCAGACTCTTACAACCAATGCCAATTGGGATGGCAAAGAAAGGTTAATATTTGTGCTGACTGATTGAAATCAAAACTTTACGTGTTAACAAAGCTCATACAGGACATAGCATAGCACACAGTGCACATCAAGAAATCCCCACCAACCATGTTAATGCAAGGTGTGGGAGAAGAACGTGAAGTTCAATGAACTCTGTGGCTGGTCAGCGTGTCAATTGGGCAGCAACACATGCAGGGCTGAGCTATGGTTGGACTTGCTCCACATTATATGGACATATCCGTTTAGATTGGCACAAGCACAGACTATTTATGAAAGGTTCTTTTTGAAGAGTAGCAACGTATCATGAAGATCAGATGGTGTCCAGATGCTGCAAATGACATATATATAAGAGAGTATAGTGTTTATAGCAAAGACAGTGAAAAATAACCAGACTGGATATTAGGTAAAAGGTTCTTTGCAAGGGGATGGTGGGCATGGAACAGGTTCCCCATGGCAGGCAGTGGTCATGGCCCCAACCTGCCAGATTTTAAGAAGTATCTGGATAATGCTGTCAGGCATAGGGTTTGAATTTTGGCTAGTCCTGTGTGGAGCCAGGAGTTTAACTCAATTATCCTTGTGGGTCACTTCCAACTCAGGATATTCTATGAGTATAATGACATCAGATATTCATCAGAGTGAAAATTAAGAAATGAATGCATTAAGTTACAATAGGCGCTAAAATGGTATATGAGAGCTAATGATAACAAGTGCAAAATAGTTTGTCCTAGGTTACTACTTCGGCAATGTACACGTCAAAAGGCTGTCAACAAGCTATTACAGCTCAGCAGAAAGCTATTATTGTCAACAAGAACAGTGTTCTGAAACATCAACACCATTCCTCCTTGCAGTGAGAAAGCTGAAAAATCTCTTTGGAATTGCTAATGAAGAGGTAAGGAACGCACAGAACACCGCTGAGTATTGGCACAGCTGTGGGGTGAGATGAAAGAAGATTTGAGAACAACAGCTGATTAAACAAACTTATTTGCAGGTATGTGGCTGGAGATCCTGGCTTAGCACTTGTGTGTAAATCTTGCTTGTTTGACAGCACAAAGATTGATGGACTTTGTCAAACAGGATACAAAGATAGCTCTAGTTGGGCAAAACAACAAAGTCTGAATCCAAATTACAAAGTATGTATAAACAAAGGAAATAAAGGGGGATACCTATGGGGTGAGGGTAGGGGGAGGGGGGCTTGTTTGAGGTGTGCTGAGAAGAATGTGAACCTGAGGTATTCAGATACCTTAGCCAATGGGGAAAGGGCTCACAAGAGTCAGGGTACAGGGATAAAAGAGGGGCTGTGTCCCCCGATACTTTGAAAGCCTCTACAGGGGAAATGCCCCTTGTAGACTCTCCCTTTATTCAAACAAAGCTAAAAGCTAAAAACTCCTCTCTTTTGGGGATAATTAAGCAAGTCTATTTGTGCAAAAATTTTCCCAGCAGGGGAATAAAAGCAGCCAGATTTTCAGATGGCAGTCTTTCTGAGAACATGCAACTACTTCACATGGAGTCCAGGGCCCACTGAGCATGATTATAGTAGACTTGAACTTCTTGAAGAAGAAGCTGTCTTTGAACAATGTGATTCTTCCTGGCTCTTGGGCTGGCTCTGGATTTGCTGCCACAGTCAAACTCAGTGCTGTGTTCCAGTCACACAGAAACTGTTCCTCTTTCATGTTACTTGAATTAACAAAACTGTCAGAGGCAGGCTCTGATGTATTAACTCATTTGTCTGACATCTCCACACACCCTTCATACAGCCTGCAGAGCTCAGGCATGCAGCCTCCACCTCCCTTTCTCCATGACAACCCCAAAACTTTCTCCTTAACCCATTTTCTGTATCCCATCATGTCCTGAGTGTGGCTGCTTCTGCCTCACTCTTGAAGGAATCACTGCATGCCTGATGTGTTGGAGAGGATGGGTTTACATATCCAGCTTCTTCATGGAGAGCATCTCAGTGTCCAAGGAAAGTTGAAGAGGATAGTGTCACAGAATAGCCTATTTGGAAGAGACACACAAGGGTTATTGAGTTCAACTCCTGGCTCCACACAGGGCCATCCATGATCAAACCATTGTTTCTGGGAGTTGAAAGTAGAGGATCTTTAAGGTCTCTTTCAGCCCAAACTATTCTATGATTCTGAGAGCACTGTCCAGATGCTTCTTGAACTCTGGAACTTGGGGCCATGCCTACTGCCCTGGGCAGCCCATTCCATGCCCATCACCCTCTGGTGCAGAACCTGTCCCTAACCCCCACCCGCCCCTCCCGTCGCGTAGCTCCATGCCGTTCCCTCCGCTCCCTGTGAGGAGCTGCAGCCGCCAGCAGGCCTCCCCTCAGCTCCTCTACTCGGGGCTGCACAACCCAAGGGACCTCAGCTGCTCCTCGTACATTTTGATCTCTAGACCCTAAATCTAGCATGTTCCATTGGGGGTTTCCTTGGAATGCTGGGCTTTGGCCAGAACAACACTTATATTCATACCACATTGATGGCACCTAGGATGGCTTTGGGACTTGTCCCCTCCATTCCGCAATTCCATATGATCCCTGGGGATCAGCAGCTTGTCCAGCTGACAGAAAAGGTGCACCAGGCACCTGAAAAAGCTGCAAAGCATGTCAGAGACTAGGAATTGCAAAAGTGCAGCAGTAAGAAGAATCAACAGCATGAATCACAAATTCAGGAAAGAGCCTGCCAGCCTGCATACAAAGGGTGGTTGCTGCTTTGCTTATCTGTTTTTAAATACATCCTGCTACCATCACAGCGTGTATCGTGGACAGTGTGGAGATGATACCTGACAGGACAGTGAACTACTTTTTTTTTTTTTTTTGCAAAGCCTTTACCTTCTTGCATGTTTTCAACTTTGCAGACACTACTTACTACAAGAGTAACTTACCAGCTTGTAAGAAGGTATTGATAAAGATGCTTTTCTTCCAGTTACTGGAAATACAATTCAGGAAAGCTCTTAATACACGGTGGATTTTAGATGTGCATCTAAGAAACAAGATATTGTTACCCTGCATTACATAAATCTTTCTTCAGGCTCTAGTAGTAATGAGCAAAAATCGCTGAGAATGGGACATGCAATGAAACAGAGGTCTGGCAATATACTCACACTGGTAGGTGTAGTAGCCCAGAATTTGTCCCTGCTAGACACGATCAGGTCTGCTCCACAAATAACACACCCATTCATTGCACCATTGCCCTGTTCTCAGCTATCTAAGCTAGAAATGTAAAGCCTCCAGAGGGAAGCACAGTAAAATGTAAACTCCCAGTTTATGCCGTTAGCTTATTACAAAAAAAACCTGCAAAAACTTCTTTTCCATCCAATAAATTATACACCATACTCTTGTGATCACTTTGCAAAAAAAGACAAATATTGAAAAAAACTGTAAGCTGAGGGCAACTAGTAATGCTGCCAACACTGAAGCTTGAATCACACTGAAATGATCTCACACCTTCACTGGTTTCCAAAAAACTGTCATTTAGGATTTATCTTTTATCCGATCCTTTTTATAAAACAGTATAATTCTTCTTGCAGCAGAAATTTGAGTTTCCCGTATTTTAGATAGTACTGACAGAAAATGAAATTAATTGTTAGTACCTGTAAAAATGAATTGCCTGTGATGTGTTCTGGCAAATTAAAATCAGTAGTGTTTTTTTTTATGGAGTTTAAAGCTGCCCACGTAAAGTCATTAATCTTTCTGAAACAACTTTTAAGTAATAATTCATAACAAAAACAACAAAAACCAACACATACCTTTTCTTTTAGATGGCCTCATTCGTGCCTCAACATGTTAGCACCATCCCTGAGACAACAAAGGGATGGCAAAGATACTGTCCAGAGAAGGCTAAGGCAGGTCAGAACACTGCATTTTCTTCCCAAGAGCTGAGCACATTGCTTCTGCTGCCACACAGGAGAGGCCCACACACATTACTTCCAACTTTGCAGCACAGTGCATGTTTGAGCACAGATTCAAACTACTGCCCATCATGTAAATTCTAAAAGTAAAACTGAAGTTTGATTCAGCAGCATGAGAAAAGAAATACGTATGCAAAACTGTGAACGTAAGAGAACACTCAACTGAGGGTTCCCTTCTATAAAATGTATGCAAATCTCAAATCTCTGCAAGTCTGTTTTCAAGAGGAATTTAAGCAGATGTAACCAAATAATAAGAGACTAGAGCTTCACCCCTTCTAATGTAACATTTCTTAGCAAAATGGTGATGATCAGTATAAGGTCTTCCTTGCCCCAGGCTCCTCTTTGGACTCACATTCTTCTTAGGCAGTGGTCTGAAGTGCTCACCCTGGCAACAAAATGGGAAAAAAACAAAACACAATAAAAATCCTGTAGAAATACCTTCTGTATTCTTCTTCAATATACCTTCTCAGGTCTATTGAGAGGAATATTCGGTATGGCTGGAAGAAGGAAATTTATTTATAAGCATAAGATACAAGACTAAAAATAGAGCATACAGCTTTTCCTCTCCTCTAGAGGAAAAACCAGATGGAGGGAGAACAACCAATATCAAGTTGTCTCTATCCAGTGATCTGGAAGGATATGTATAAACAGAAAATATGTAAAACAGGTATAATTTAATGATTTTTCTTTGTCACATATAAACAAAATACTTGTATAAAATCAGTCCACCAGTGTCAAGTTTTTGGCTTTCCGACTAAACTCCAACTGGTAACTCACCAAATGCAGTCTCGATGAACCCAGTGTCTTTGTTTGAGATTCTACCAATTTGTAGTAAAGACAGAGCAGTACAGATATAAAACTACTATGTAGAAACAAAGAGTTGCATATTAAGAAATATTCACATGGCTTCAAACAGAAACAAATACATTTAAAGATGCAGTCTTAGAGAATTAAATACAATGTCCGGATAAGGTTGAAGTCCTAGCTGTTTGTTATCTTTCAACTTCTGTATTATAATTCTGGCAAATTCCTCTCCTTGGCTATCTGAGGTATCAAGTAGTTGTCGGACTTTTGATGTCCTTGTAGGTTTGGTGCTTATAAGTTCATAGTCTTCTTTCATGAGTAAAAATCTTGATAGAAGAGCATCCAGTGACTGATTTAAACATGCCTCAGTCATCTGATCAATAATTTCTTCTCTCTTACTTTGGATCCATTGATGAGCTACATTCTGTTGTATGGTTTCCAAAACAAAATCTGAGATCAGGAAGAATTAAAAAAAAGATAAAAAAATAAGATCAATTAATATTATAACCATCTGATGATAAGCAGCGCCATAAAACAACGATTCGAGACA
This sequence comes from Phasianus colchicus, assembly GCF_987193195.1. Taxonomy (NCBI): domain Eukaryota; kingdom Metazoa; phylum Chordata; class Aves; order Galliformes; family Phasianidae; genus Phasianus; species Phasianus colchicus. The sequence goes on along the minus strand of NC_143438.1, from coordinate 70,183,093 downwards.
GAGCTGTTTAAAAGTTCTTTTTGGTCAGACAGTCACTTGACTGCTGTGTTGCATTTCATACTTAAAATGTTCTGATAATTGTCAAATTGTTGGTTAGAATATTTTTTTCATCTGAATCAAATTACTGTTTAAATTGGAAGGCAATTCCAAGAGGTCATCTCATCTCACATCCTACTCAAAGGAGGGCCAACTTCAAAGATAAGTAATGTGGCTCAAGGCCTTTTTTGGATGAATTTTAAGCACTTCAATAATGGACCTTCTATGGACTCCACAGTCAACCTATTCTAGTGTATGACCCAGCGTGGTAAGAAAAGACAGAAGCGCTAACTTCACTTGCCACTAGGATTTTTATTTAAGTCTAGTGAAAATGTCTCTAGTTTCCTGCACATATTCCTTAAACTGAGGATTTAAACAGTGAAGAGTTGCAGATCCTCATATACCCAATGAGCCCTCCATCACAGTAAATCTAAGATAATGTATAGATGGCTGAAGAATTACAGAAATAATTTATGGCATGCTTTATTTTCATTTTAAAGACAAAAACAGTTCCACTTCCTCCTTCATACACGTACATGTTCAATATGTGGGACTTGGAATTAAATCAGTATTTGCTATACCTGAGGAAATCGGTGATGTCTGCAGCACACGTGATGAATTTGAAGCAACTGAAATATTCTTGTCAGATGAGGGAAGGTAACTGTATGGATGCACAAAAGGTTTGGCGCTTTGAGTTACAGAGAGATTTTCATCCACACTCTGACAGCTGAGAGAGCGTAGACCGCAAGAATTTCCATCTTAAAGTTAAAAAAAAAAAAAAAAAAGCTGTAATATACTTATGTTCATTATGTTCATAAAATACAATTAATAATTAGAACGAGTTCATAAAACAAATTAACATCCTAAATTCACTTCAAATACAGCACATTATTCATTCCACTCATGTTCTGGGCACATTCCTTTGTCTTTAACCAGGGTTGATTGTAGTTTTGAGGGTCTTGTCTTATTTTGAAAGAACACTGACACAATAAATCCAGTAGATGTGAAATGTTGGAACTCTGCTGGACAGAAATTTGATGTACAGACTGGAAGAGCAAAATAATTATTTGAAGTGTTTGAAGGTTTAGTTGCGAGTCAGTGTGAAAGTTAATTTATTTTGATGAATTTTTAATCTTTTCTTTAACCTTTGTTACACTACAAAAAAAAGATTCAGGTGGAGGAAAGAAATACAAAGATCAACGGTGACATTCAGTGAGACACAAATAGAAGCTTTTGGTAGTTTTCTGAAGCAGCACATGCTTTCAAGAAAGCTTTGTGTTAACTTTCTGAGAAATGTTAAAGGAGGATATTTATTAGGTAGCAAACGTAATAGTTTCTATTTTAAGATTTGTGAAGCAGAAAAAAAAGATGCAGAGGGGCAAGAGAAGAAATGAAAAATAGCTGATAAGAAATAAATTGCAGTGAATATACCTAACTCTCCATACAGTTCTCATTAAAGATTTTCAAAGTATCACTTGACAAGGAGCTCCAGAGATGTTAATTAAGAACAAGGAAAACAGATATAAAAATTCAGATGAGCGTCTGTCATGCTTTGATGGTTTCTCATTGATATTCCATGTCATGCAGTACACTGGGAGTTAGAAAGTTAATGCTGCAGTTCTGTGGGTTGTTGGTATGTCCAGTCTGTTGGTCTCAGAAGAGAAGAATGAACTACAACTCCCAGAAGACTTTATTTTTCTGTTTCTGTTCTCCATTCCGAGGGAAAAATAAAACTGATTGGGAGTCACAAGACGTCCCTCTTTGCTCCTTGGCTGTTTCATCTACGGCATTAGAGTAAGGACTTTGGTTTTGGAAACTGTCTCCTCATTTTATTTACTAGCTTCAATTCCAATCATATTGTATTATATTTTGTTATCTTACATTCCACTGCTATATTTAGTAAATTACGTTTTTTTCCTTAGCTTATTGCTGCTGTTTTCCTTCATCCAGGTCCATCTCCCTACACTGTCTCTTCCTGGGGCCTTCCATGGGTCCCTTCACCCCCTTGTCATGGACATTAGGCCAAACCATGACAGCATGAGATGCAATAAGATGTAGCTCCACAAACAACTCGGGATTTACAGCTGCCTGACAAATGGGGAATTCTGAAAGTGTAAGCACAACGCTGAACTGCGGAAGCACATGGCTGTAAGGACTAAGAGCAGTAATAGGAAAATATAAATGAAAATGTATTATGATCATTTAAATGAACTAGAACTCACAATTCCAAATTGACTAGAACTCACAGTAACTAGTATTTTATTTCATGAAAGGCAGAAAAAGTAAGTGGGGCAGAGCTATGTACTGTGATGCAGCAGATATCATCTCCTGCATGAATGAGAGAGGATAAGGAGAGAACTGGTATGAGCAAATAAGCTTTAGAAAAGGATTTTAAAAAGCTCTGCTTGGTCAGATTGTTATAGATCTCTAGGCAAACACAGATACAGTTAACACAGAAATATCAGAAGAGGAAATTTAGTAGCATAAATACCAGATCTAGACTTCATATGAGGCTTAGTGATTTTGAGATGAGGATAAGTAGATTATCCTGTATCAAAGCATTACATAAGAAAAGAAAAAAAATATTCTAAGATATATTAAGTACAGTTTTTATTTCAAACAGAAAACAATTGTTAAACTTTTTTTTTTTTTTTTAATATGAGATATAGAGGTCTGCTAGCCTTAGCTCAGTATCTTAAGATAGAAGAAGCACAGCAAGGACTAGCAGAATACAGTGATAAAAAGAAGCTTATTTTATAATAAGCGCTTTGTCAACAGAGTTCATTCAGTTTATCTAGAAAAACAAAGGATATTAAGGGGTTACTCTCTCTATGAGCCATGGGAAAAAGGGAAAAGAGCTTAAGCCTAAAGCAACAACCAAGAACAAGTGCATATAAGCTGGTTAAAAAACATAAAGGCTGCAAGTTGGAAGACTTCCTAACTCTCAAGAACAAGTTTCTGCAAAGTCTCCTAAAGTATTACCAGAAAAAAAAAAAAAAAAAAAACAAAATCTACAGTCATTTGCTTCTGACTTAATGCCTTGCCAAACTCATTTCTTGCCAGTAGCTACCTGCGAACAGATTTTCACTTGAAACAACTGTATCTAATTTTGGCAAAGAAAGAAGACTTACTTTCCATTGTAGAACTATCTGATGAAGATACTAGCAAAGTAATAACATACTTTGTACTTGATTGTTTTATAAACCTGCTTTAATAAAATGAATGCCTGCAATTGTTAAAGAACTAACTTGACAGCCCAGGAGGCACACTTAGACACTTAGTTATGCTAAGCATAACTGATGTACAGATAAGTCTCCAAATTCTAAGACTGACTAAGAAGTATATGGAAAAATATTTTCCTTTGAAGAACCTACCAGCACAGAAACAAGTCACAAAAAGTGGCAGTATTTGTTTATACAAATGTATGACTTGAAGGAATAATGAAATTCTATAATACGGAATTATTCCATGGAAGGGATATTGTTGCATGGAAGCAGACTTAAAAGATCTAGTTCAACTGCTTGACCTCTTCAGAGCTAACAAAAGTTAAAGTCTATTCTTGGGGATATTGTCCAAATGCCTCTTGAACACTGACAAAAATGGGCATCAACTGCATCTCTAGGAAGCCTGCTGCAGCATTTGATCACCCTCACAGTAAAGATGTTTTTCTTAATGCCCAGTTTGAACTTCCTTTGGCATATTTCTGCACTGCTTTCATACGTCTTGTGATTGATCAAGGACCAGGGAGCACAGCCCACCTGACACCTGTCTCTGTGCTTCCACTCCTCAAGGAGCTGCAGAGAACAATGAGGTCAACTCTCAGCCTCCTCTTCTCACTGACTGGACAGTGCAAACATCCTAAGCCTGGATTAAATTTTGACTGTGAATTTTGCCAGCTTTTATTCATAAGAGGTGATAGCTACAAAAGATACATACCGATACTTTTGCAAGCCAGTGTCCATTTGTTGAAACCTTTTTATTTGTTGAATGAGAAATGATCTAGAGGTTGGCCTAGATCAGAAACTTTCCGTTTACTCAGCTGTAAAAGTACCTCAAGATGTTTAGCGTTTTTATTTTTAGAAGTACTTCACAAATGCTTAACTGAACTATCAAGAATAATAAGAAAACAGTACTGCTGCACTCATGATCTTTCAATAGGAAAACCAATGTTATGAGGATTCCTCAGGAGACAGGAACAAAAAATATAGGCTAAAATGCATTAGTTTTGCAGAGTACTAAGTTGACAGTAATAAAACATCTCTTTTTTGACACAAACAGATATCCAGTAATCTATAGGAGGAAGTTTTCACACAGAGGGTGGTGACACACTGGAACAGGTTGCCCAAGGAGGTTGTGGAAGCCCCATCCCTGGAGGCATTCAAGGCAAGGCTGGACGTGGCTCTGGGCAGCCTGGTCTGGTGGTTGGCAACCCTGCACATAGCAGGGGGGTTGAAAATAGATGATCATTGTGGTCCTTTTCAACCTGGGTTATTCTATGATTCTACTATGTAAATGCAATGGCACAATGGCAGCTGCAGTGGCAAATTATATTTATATGAAGTCATGAGTATTACCTGATGAGAGGATATTACACTGGGGAAGAGATTTGAGTCGTGATATATCCGGAGAGATACTCTGAAGAGGAAGTGCATCACAGCCTATGGAAGCAGATGTTTCCTGAAATTTTTCCAATTAATATTAATACATTTATTAAATAAATGCATATTAAATAAATAAGAGGTTGCAATGATTTACAGAGCACTTTGCCATCACTTTCTTTTACATATGCTCTAAATACACAATTGACAGCACAATTAAAATACTTTATAAGGTGAATATTATATAAATGTATCCTGGAAGCTGTGCTCAAAAAAAAAAATGTTATTCAAAGCTGACAGTAATTTTGTATAAGTTTAACCACTGGTAAGAATCAAAAGAAGCAGCATTAAGAACTAAAATCTAAAAATAAATCTATATTATCCTATATAAACAAGCGACACAGAGGCATAAGGGACAGTAAGGGAGTCAGTTCCAATCTAACCTGCAGACACTGCACTGGATTCCTCAAGGGGATGGCTTTCCCACACTTAGAAGATGAACTGAACGTGACCTTATTTCTGCTTAATCAGCCTGTTATGACTATGTACTTGCTGCATTCTATTTCAGCCAGTGCACGTTAGGCCTTTCTTTACTGCACAGGAAACTAAACTGCAGAACCACCCCCTCTTACTAAGACAATCCCCTTTTAAAGTTCTAAAGATCTTAATGATGCTGACATACAAGGGAAGATGCAAGATTTACCTCTTGAGGATTCAGTGGTATATTTAGAGATGTTTTCTCCACAACCGCTTTTTTTCCACTCCTATGGATACATTGCGATTCATACTGCGACTGAAAGAGATGTGGCATTATATTAAATTTTTGCTTTGTTTAAGCCTGATACAAGACTAGAGGAATGTCAAATATTACATTTCTCTTAGCAAAGAAAAGCAAAGATGCTGATTTATTTGACTCACTCATGACTGTAACAAAAGCAACTTACCTTTGATCTCTTTAACAGAATTACTGCTTCCAGGATAGCTATTTCATCAAATGTTCTCAGGACTGGTTCAAGGTCTATTAAACATTCTAAACAAAGAAAGATGATTTGCTAAATGATGCAATATGGAAATTAAGTTTTCATATTGCTAAAGCTACTTTCTTAAAATAAATAAATTAGTTTTGCAAATGTATCTATTTATCATATAAAACTACTTATGTTACCAAACAGAAGTTTATTACTTTCACCTGTTACAACAATCTCACATCACCAAAACAAACCCTGTTCTGATCTGGTTTCCTCAGCAGCCTGGTTGAAAGAAATGTAGGACTGTGCCAGACTACAAGTCTTGCATTTCTGGAACGGACAGATTAACAGACTTGCTATATTTCAGGGCAGACTCAACAAGTTTAGTCTTCTAAATGGGATCTAAAAACACAGGACCTCAGGATGGGTAGCTTTACTCCCACTCCAGCAGAAGTGCAAAGAATTATTAGAAGAAAATAAACAAACAAGACCCCACTGCAATATCTGGAAGAGCTGCTGTGGAGATCTGTCACCAGGGAGATGGTGATTGTTAAAGCACTGAATTCATTGGATATGGATAAGTCAAGTGATAGCATCTGCAAGCTCAACAGAGGCAGAAGCTAACATCATCTGCTTGCATAGGAAGCCACATGACAGTTTAATAAACAAGAGACAGTCTGTGTGATGCTCCCTTGTTTCCCAACGCTAAAAGCTTTGCAAAACAAAATAGCTCAAATTTTGAGGTGGATATTATACAAATATCTCCTTGAAAATATGCTATGCTCAAATCTCAGGAATGGATAACGACATATAACAACTTCTACTGCGCTTTCTATGAACTCCACCAATTCAGCAAAATCCATTTACTGTACCAGGAACCTGTGACACTGCATCCTTATTAATGTATTTTTATTGTTTTTACTGTAGTATTACTGTTTCACTGTAGGTCTCCCAGATTAGCTCCTGTATAACTGGCACTTTCAAGACATACGTTCAGTAGTGGGATTCTCGTTCTCTTGCATCAGCTCACACAGAATCTGTGACTCCATTTTTCACAGTGAATTACTTTTTTATTGATTTTAATTAAACTGCAGGTACATGCTATAAGGCTGCAGAATCAACTGAATTACAGAGCTATGCAGAAACAGGGAAATAAGTAGTCTTTGTCCCTTCTTTATAAGGGGAACAGACAGGTTAACAAAACATTTCTATTTTAAGCATATTTGAAAAGGAAGGGGGAGGGGAGAAGCTGGGTGTTATTTTCTTTTTCCCTGTGCTGTGGTGATTGCAAAATTTCACAATCAGTGAACTTCCCTTAATTTTGAAAAAGATTTCTAACTTCCTCATTCTTTTTACGATAAAGGGAAAGCAGTACATGTTTTCTTCAAAGACCAAATTAATTCAGGTACTGCACTAAGCCAAAAACAGTTCATACTGTGTGTCTATCCCAGGTAATTACACCTTCTGTGTGACCACAGACTTGGGCTGCAATGTTATTTTTGGGTAGCTGACATATGAAAGCAAGGAAGTACTGTGACATGTCTATTTTTTTATTTTATTTAAAAAAATATATATTTATTTATGCACAGAAAAAAAAATTAAACAGTCCCCAATTTAAAGCTATATAAACCAGACTCATACCAAAATAAATGAACATTTAAAAAAATATTTTTAATGCAAAGCAAATCCAGAATTCCCAGCTTCCTCTCAAATACTGCTGAACTCTAAGACAACTTTATTTTTTAAGTCCAGATTCTGAATTTTAATTAATACTTAAGAGGTAGTAAGAGAATGGAAGCCAGAATGGCAGCAGAGAAGCAAGAATCAAGATCAGTTGCAAGGTTAATAAGCCATTTTAAAGCATTGGATCAAATTAAAACGTTACATTCTGGGTGAAAGAAAAGCTTTTTGAAAGATGTATCTGACTGAGTTTGAAGACCAGCTCTCGGGCTAGAATACTGCGAAAGCTAAAAGACTGAAATGTGAGCATTCAAATAACAAAATATATTATTTGTATTGATGATGAAAGGATAAGATACTATAACTGTAGTTGATGAAGAGGATGGATGAAATACTCCTTCCATACCAGGGAGATTTTATATATGGCACAATATATAAATTAAATTAAAAATAAAAGACATGGTTAGTGATGAGACTAGGTCAGACTGACAGTTGGACTGGATGATCTTGAAGTTCTTTTCCAACCTAGACGGTCTATGATTCTATAGGTGACTACACCAACCCTAACAAGAACAAATTTCACAACTAAAAACACGGTGATGACTTCCAACCTATATTTTTATGGAACTGCTGTTGCATACAAGAGTTAGAAGTCACAAAAATATTAAGCAGCTTTTCATGTTAGGAAGAAATTGGTATGGGGAGTATATCCGGGCTCAACATACACCAAATACACTAATTAAGCACGACAAACCCAGGTTTGATTTCTAAACAGAACTTTTCTAGTTTACAACATGCCATGTTAATCTCTGCAGGCTCACTCATCAATCTTAGGCTCTAAATTACATAATTCATTGGAAAAAGGCTGAAGGTATCTGTATTTAATCTCACAGACAAAAAACCATACAAAGAAAAGATTAAAAGCTACCTATGTGGCCTCAACAATCAAGGATCCAGTGAAAAAGATTCATCCATGCAAACATGCAAAAATAAAGTTACAGCAGTTCATCTGATGTGCAACGATTTGCTGCTTTGCCAGCTCTTACAAAACCCAAAGTACTCACTCTATGTATTTCACTTATTCTCCTCCCTCTTCTGAAAATAAGTACATAAATAAAATATTCCAACTAACAACTTGATTTTACGGCACATGCAGCTCCATTCATAAGAATTAGTTTATAGATATGATGGAATCAGACAAGAATCACACACAATTAACTGAGCAGAGACGTATTTTTTGATATTTTTACCATTTCCATTTTGCGATTACACCCTTACTCTATATGTACTAGATGAGACAAAAATCTAGCAATTTCAAGAACCATATTCATTTTGCAAAGTAAACTTACTTAAGAATGATGGTCTTTCATCTGGGTTTTGTGCCCATCCACTTTCTATCAATCTTACAACAAGAGCTCGATGTGGAATGTCCATTGATAAGCTCGTTTCACTTAAGTCTAGTCGCTGTCCTTGTGACACACTATACATTATCTGCAAGGGGTTTATAACTTCTGTCAAAATAGACATCGTGCTTTCATTAGAAATATATGCAAAATAAATAGCTTACGACAGGAAAAATAATTAAGACTGCAGTCATAATATTTACATTTCACCAAAATAAGGCTGTTTCTGCTTTTAAAAGAAAAGAATTCAAAATACATTTTTTCTTACCAACATTGTAATTTGAAAGAGAGTCTAATCTGAGAAGTAACTCAATTACTTCTTAAACAGGTTTATTTACAAATAGGATTGTTATGAAGCAATCCCTAAATGACGTTCCCAGGTATCCAGGTGACTGGTACAACTAACACCTAAAGCTAGAAAAATAAATTACAAGAAAACATGGTCTTACCTTCAAATGGGTGCTTCCTTGACATCACTTCCCATATAATAATCGCAAAACTGTTTAAAAAGTATAGAAGACATTATTTTAGATTACCAGCACTTATTGAAACAATATAGAATCATAGAATTGCTCAGGTTGGAAAAGACCTTCAAGACCATCAAGTCCAACCACAACCTAACCATACTACCCTAACTCTAACAACCCTCCGCTAAATCATGTCCCTGAGCACCACATCCAAATGGCTTTTAAACACATTCAGGGATGGTGATTCAACCAGACTCAACTCTGGGGAGCCTACTCCAGTGCTTAACAACCCTTTCTGTAAAGAAGTTTTTCCAGATATCCAACCTGTTGCAACTTGAGGCCATTTACCCTCATCCTGTCACTAGTAGAAGAGACCAGACCTATTCTCGCTGATATCACCTTTCAGGTATTTGAAAAGAGCAGTAAGGTCTCCTGTTCAGCCTCCTCTTCCACAATTGTTCAAACCTTTGAGCTCTCCAAGCTTCTTCAAATTAGCTGATTGTAACTCTAACATCCTAAGAGCCATTCTTCTATTTAGTTGTACAGGTAGCCACAACTCTACTACTTTCAGCTATGACTCAGAGCTGACTGAAGCAAACCTACCTGAACTTTCTTAAACTCAATTATTCTTTCAGGAGATGGCTCTCTATTCAGAGACACAGACAGGAGATCTCTAAAACTCCTAAGTCCATTACTCTTTATTTTCTTAACTCCTTTCAAAAAATAAAATAAAATAAAATAAAATTTCTTCCCAATACATTCTGCGAATTATTTAAATACACACATACAGATTACAAAGGTGTGTGAATTGAGCTAATGAACAGTTTCTTTCCTCCCTACACTGTATGCATACACTCTCACTCATAGAAACTAGTCTCCTTGGTCTCTTTTGACAGTTCCAGCTTAATTACTGGAACGTCACACTTGTCACAGTGTTTCGTTGAGAAATGCATAACCTACAATTCCAACTACCAGTTGACTTCTTAACTCTTCTTTCCCGATTCATTTTGCTTAGATTCTCATAATGTTACTGGAAACATGTTAAAATCTAATTTCAGAAACTCAGATGTGAATTTAGATTGCAAAGTCCCCTTGAAGTCAGTATAGGTTACCTGTAGATATCATGTTTCACACTTGCCCGAGTTTTCTGACTGGGATTGTAATCTTCAGGGGGCATGTAGACAATGGTCCCTCCTTCTGGTAAGGAAGTTTCACTGCGTGACTGTGACATGGATATGACACGCCATTTTGACATGCCAAAATCTGCAATCTGGAAAGGACAGAGCAGTTGTTCTGAAAACCTTATTTAATCTCTGTTAACCCTTGTTACAAATTCCTGAAATACACCTGAAAGAACCGGTTGTTTGCAATCCTTAACCTGACAGAAAGTATGCAGTTGCTTTAGAGACAGGAAACACCAGCTTCACTTCAGAAAACATTCCCAGTTCATGACTCATGTCATTCCTACAGCACTGCCCTATCCTGTTGTTCTTTTAAGGAAGGTTCATATACTCTGTGGCTGGGAAATCTGTTGTGGAAGTCTGTCCCAAATCAGAGAATCACAGAATGGCCTGGGTTGAAAAGGACTACAATGATCATCTAGTTTCAAGCCCCCTGCTATGTGCAGGGTCATCAACCAGCAGACCAGGCTGCCCAGAGCCACATCCAGCCTGGCCTCAAATGCCTGCAGGGATGGGGCATCCACAACTTCCTTGGGCAACCTGTTCCAGTGCGTCACCACCCTCTGTGTGGAAAACTTCCTCCTAATATCCAACCTAAACCTCCCCTGTCTTAGTTTAAAACCATTCCCCCTTGTCCTATCACTATCCACCCATGTAAACAGTCATTTTCACCATTTTCTTTCACGGAAAACAAGCAACAAAATCACTGGGTATTTCTAGATCACTGATGGTGTAAAAAGCACAAACTTAATGAAGATCATAAAAGCGACATGCAATTTAGCCTGCAGATATCAAGGGACAATTGCATTTACAGAAAAAGAATTAGGGCAGCCCACCTCATTCTCAAAACTAAGAATTGTTAATCTAAAATTAACAAATTTGATACCCTGAAATTCTGTGCTGCAAAAAGTCACCAAATATTTTTTTTACTGTGCCTCCAGGGCCTTCTTTCTCCTTGTCCCTTCCTTGAGAAGTCACACTACATCAAGAATTAGCTGGCTTAGTTTACGTTCCCAGACATTCACAAATCAGGAGCAAGATGTATGACCAGGTTGTGGGTGGAGAGCTGCACAGATAGAAGAATAAGAGCGCTAGCGAGCTTCCAGTCCAGCATCCAGGCGAGAAAGTTATATATCATAGAATGGCTGAGGATGGAAAGAACGTTAAAGATCACATAACTCCAGACACTCTGCCATAAGTAGGCTTGCTACTAGATCAAACTGCCCAGGGCCCCATCTAACCTGCCCTTCAACATCTTCAAGGATGGAAGGGGTATCCACAACTTCTCTGGGCAACCCATTTCAGTGCCTCACCACTGATTAAAGAATCTCTTCCTAACATCCAACCTGCATTTAATTTAAAGCCATTCCCCTTTGTCCTACTGCTATTAGACCATGTAGAACATTGGTAGCCCACCGGCTTGTAAGCTTCCTTCAAGTATGGGAAGGCCACAATGAGGTCTTCCTAGAACCTTCTATTCTCCAAGCTAAACAAACACAACTCCCTCTATCTCTCTTCAAAGAAAAGTGCCAGCAATGAGCTCTGGGCTTTTTCAGCATTTCTATTAGAGGAAAACAATTTTCAGGGTGCCTCTGTAAGCACTTAAGGTAACAGAAACAAACTTCCTGGAGAACATAAATATTATCCTTCTCCCTCTATGGCTCACTCATATCAAGCCTTTCTTGCTGTAGTTGGTCAGGTTATCTTGCTCATTCACTACATCTGGTACAGTCAGAAACAGTCTAAAAATAGTGTTACTTTTATACACATGCAATACTTTTCCAGTTTAGCATGATAACCTTCATTCAGTTTATGCCAGCTATCCTAAATTAGAGAATCATAGAATAGAATTATAGAATGGCTTGGGTTGGAAGCGACCTCAGTGATCATCAAACTCCAACTCCCCTTCTGCAGGCAGGACCGCCAACCTCCACATTTAATACTAGACCAATCATGCTTCACCCAAACTGCTCTAAGCAAAGCAACTGTTTATATGTGGTCAGGCAGAGCACCAGAATGTACCAGTGTTGCTAGGGATTAAAAAAAAACTGGATTTTGTGGTTTACTTGGGCCAGTTCCTAGTCAGGTTTATCAAGAAGCTTGAGAGACGGTGATACTGGCACCGCTGAGTGGGAGGAGGTGTGAGCTGCTGAGGGAGTGAGTGAAGGGAAAGCTGTATAAGCTGCCCTGCTGCCAAGGAAAACCTCTTTGCAATGGAGAAAGAAGAGATTGGCACTGCATCTTTGATATTTGCTCAAAGGAATAGAAAGACAGAAGGATTAATCTCACTGTAAGCACTGAAGTTGAAGCCACTCAAGTATGAATTAAGAACTCTGATTTCTCACTTTGAATAGTACATTCTACCAATTTTCAAAACAGAGTTTCAGTTCTTTTAAAAAAGAATTATTTTATATAGTTTTATATAATTATTGCAATTATATAAGCACATAACTGTTATGCCAGAAGTTCTTTCAATCTCTTTTTCACATAATGGCAGTGATACTCAAAAAGGCAGAAGTGAAGTTTTGAACTAGTATTACTTCTCCATATATGCTTGCTTGCTCTAGGAGCTTTGTAAGAGCCATCTCTCAGCGCGTTAAAATGTCAGAGTTATATTCTATTAGAGCAGTATAAGAATTTGTAAAATGTATATGTTCATATTGCATGATAAACATCACATGGTGTTAACATCAGAACTTTTCTGATCTTCAGAACTAAGCTGTCTGAGCATCTTGGACAGGAAAACTTTCTATTTTTTCCTCAAAAAGAGCCAGACATAGCTACCAGGGAAAGCTGTCATCAGAAAGTATCAGAAAGCTATTGAGTAACGACTATACAGAGGGACTTCCATATAGTCCCTCTATGTTGTAAGGGACCTTTAAAAATCATCCAGCCCAGCTCTCTGCAATAAATAAGGACATGCACAGCTAGATCGGGTTGCTCACAGCCTGGTTCAGCCTGGCCTTGAAAGTCTGCAGGGACGAGGCATCACTGGTGGCATCACTGTTCTGGTGTCTCATCGCTCCCACCGTAAAAGACTTTTTCCTAAACCTAAATCTACTCTCCTTAAGTTTGAAAGCAACCTTTATATGAACTTCTATACCTCAAGCAGTTCATATTATGGAATTCTGGTCTTTTTAAATGGATCAGATTCACACTTGAGCAAAACAGTGTTTAAAAAAAAAAAATTAGATATCTAAGTTCTGTCTGCAAGGATACAAGTAAAACATCTGGCATGCAACTATAACCCCTCTGCATAGCCACGACTTCACTCTTCTTCTACTGCAATTAAACACTTTGGCTCATTCTGGGTGCTGAGGAACATAAGTATTAAATAACTCTACCTTGACATGAAACTCATCATCCAATAAAATATTCTGGGTTTTCAAGTCATGGTGCAACAATGGAGGATTCATGTTGTGCAAATAGTTCACTCCCAAAGCAATTTCGTAAAGAATGCGGTATCTCAGGCACCAGGCAATGTCAGGATACATATCTTTCTGCCAAAATAAGAAAATAAGAAATAGTCATTTTTTCACGATATTTACACTGCCAATAGTTCTGAAATTCAAATTAAAGTAAATATTTCAGTTTCCAATTAGAGAACAAAGTGATTTTATACAGTAACTCAACCTTTAGCTTGTTATATGGATCACGGCATTAAAAGAAAAAGCGCAATAAAATTAACATCTACAAAGCCTGCCCTCCTTTTTGTGATACAGCAGGTCTACCTGAGCAACAAAATTAGTAAGAGTGATTGTCCTTAAATTTGTAATATTAATAATACACTTACTGTATACTTCCCTTAAGCATGCAAATCACAGTATTTGAAAGAACCAGAGGCTGTACTGAAGACCATGAGAACACTTACCCCGTGTAAAAGCTGGTTCAGCGATCCATTTGCCATGTATTCTGTTACAATCCCCAGGAAGTCAGGCTCATTGCAAATTCCCAAAATTGGCAGAATGTAACTAAATCTGGCTTTGTGCAATATCTCTGCTTCTTTTAGAAGGTGGTTTCTATCACTTAAAAAGAAAGCCAACAAGTAAGGTTACCTTACTCACAACACTAGGAAACTAAGCAAATTTAAGATTCACAATATTCTCTTCAAAAATCAACATCCATATGCAGCACCACCTTTCAATGTTTGTTTCCTACTACGCCTTCTTTGGTAACAAGATGCTGTAAGACAACACAGAATCTGCACGTGCAAATACCAGACAGCTTATTTAGTTTTGTTGTAGCACACAAGCATCTGTTTCCATAACACATTTCATCCATGTTTCCAGCAAACAAGGATACAGTCCAGCTTTCCCATTCTGTGTAACTGTAACACTTATCTTACTGCCCACCTTCAAATACTGAGCATTTACTGTGGCCCACTATTTATCTTAATGCTTATCTTACACTTTTCTAGCGGTTTTAGAGCACTATGACTCTGCTGTGTGCTAAAATAGTATTTCAAGGGACACACCTTCAGTTTCTAAATGACCAATCATGTTATGTTTTCACCTAAACTGTTCGTTCAGCTGTGCCCCTGCTTGAATCGCCCTCAGGAAAAAATCACTTGATGGCACAGAAAACAGAAACTGCTCTCACAGTGCCTAACTAAATTTGGTGATTTGCATGTTCTTTCTTGCAGTCAAACCTACTTACAAGTGTGAATTTGATGCACCTTCACCAATTCAGACTTTGCAGCTTACGGATATCAGAAGCTCAAGTTGTGTTTAAAAATGAGCGTGCTTCTATCTCTAAAAGTGGTAAGGGGATGCTCTATATCTCAAATATCCTGCAGAGAGGATGCTTGGACCAAAAGGAAAAAAAGAAAAAGAGGTAATATAGAGGTATGTTAAACTAAGGCCAAATGTCGATTCGTGTTTATGTGATGGAAAAAAAACATCTATTATGAGAAAGTCCAGGAAGTGATCCAACTAACAAGGCCCGCTTCAGGAAAAACATGGGACAACAGGCTTTGCTCCCTTCCTCTCTCTCTCTACCACAAACTAGGTTTGAGAAAGTTAGGGGTTTCCCCAGATCATGAGGCACATCTGCATGGGATTCTGCTGTAACCAGGAAGCAGACTGCAACACTTGGAGGTTTATCCCTGTGCCTGGAATTCACTACACCTGCCTGCTCCTCACCAAGGTCACTACATAACGCCCACAGGAGCACAGCCCATAGCAGCTCCCGGCTGGCCTTGCTGCAAGTAATAACTGAAATTAGAGAAACATCAGTAAATATAACAACAGGGAACACAATACTTCTGCTTAAAAACACAGCTGAGAGTCAGGAAAGATGTCAGAGATAAGGCCCTGTGTACACACAGCCGTTCTAAGCTCCAAACCCCTCATAGCAACTGGGTCACAAGACCAGAAGTCTTCTAGGCTCATTCGCAATCTTTCAGGGGAAACCGAAACACTTGTATATTAACTGAGAAACAGCTTAAAAGTTTAGTCACACCCATGTCATACTGCTGAGTGCGGGCACACTCACAACACACAGACGTTTGAGTGAAACTATTTCTCCTAACTGCCTAAAAGTTGATCAAAGAAACCTAAGGCAGTAAAGATGAAAGACAGCTGCACAGGAAACTAGAAGCAACACCCTAAGGAGGGGAAAACTAGCACTGATATGGGAAAAGCACAATTATAGAGGGTGAAGGGGGCAGATACAAGTGAAAAACTGTTCCCTGCTGCACTCTCCTACGGAGTGACAGCTCCTGCAGGAAACACGGTCACTTACCTCCAGAAAATGGGGATTATAATTGCTATAAGTTGAAGAACTATTGAAAATAGTTGTACTCCACATAACTACTACTTTAAATTAGCTTCTCTTAGCACCGCGAGACAAAGAAGATACCAGCAACGACGCTTTTCTCTTGGAGAAGCTTCTCCCAGCCTTTTTTGCTGTCTCCCTCTCCAAACAACACAGACACTGACAGAAGCAGAGCTGGCAGTTCTCACACCGCCCTCCCCAACAGCCCACACAAAGGAAGCAGCAGAGCTGCTCAGCACTCCCCCGCCCCGGCTGAAGCGCCCCACGGAAAGACGCGCCGACCCCGCGACCCCACACACCCCGTGCTCGCTCCGCTACCTGTCTAGCAGCGGCCCCTGCAGGCACTTGAGGGCCACCGGGACCCTCCAGTCGGCGTGGCGGGCGGCGGACACAGTGCCGTAGGCGCCGCGGCTGAGGAAGCGCAGGTCCGGCAGCTTGCTGGAGGGGATGGCGGGCAGCGCGCTGCTGATGGCGCCCGCCAGCTCGCCTCCAGCCCCGCCGCTCATCCTCGCACTGCGCCGCGGGGAGGGACCGTGGCTGGAGCCCGCTCCGCGCTGCCCCGCTCTCCCGTGGACCGCCGCGCCGCGTCTGTGCCGGGCGCGGCGGACTCGGAGCGCGCAAACCCGACCGCCCCCACCGCGCTTCCCCCGCCTCTCCCCCGCTTCGGCCCGCCTCCTCCAGCCGTCGGCTGCAGGGAGAGGAGCGGCTTCCCGTCACCGAGAACGGTGGAGCTTCCCGGGCAGGGCGAGGCGGAGCCGCCGCGGTCAGTGGGGAGGAGGTGCAGGGAGCACGGTGCAGTGTATGGAGCAGTGCCCCAAAGGCGACTTGAGCCCAGCTGCGTTTGCTCATTTCAGGAGCCCGTCCATTTTCGGGTACGATGAGAGAGTGTCAGCTCTTCTTTTGAGGACAGGTGGTCCGTGGCCCCTCCGTGACAGTCCCGTGAAGATTTTTCGCAGCAGTTTGGGAATTTCCAGAAAGTGATCGTCAGGCTCGCTCATGGATGGAGCTGTTTTGCAAGGCCTGTTGGCCCCACAAACATCCATCATTAAAAGCGATTTAATTTCAAGTTAGAAGCTCCCAGCTTTCCACAAGGGAGGGGCAGCTTCACAGCCATCCCACCAAACAGGACACACCTTACCTTCTCTTATGCGTGGATTATGCTGAGCCTGTGGCTTTCATCTGCCCCCTTTCCTCCCAGTAGAGGACAGGGATCAGATAACAAGAGAAAGAAACCAGGTGTTGAAACCGTGGTCGTGTGTTGATGTATTGTGGCATGTGACTGAAGACACAATAGTTGTTTCTTACTGCTGTGTCTAGGTCTGGAGCATTTACTTAAGAAAGCTTTGCTACGTTTTCTTTCTGTTGGAGAGGGCCCAGAGGAGGGCCACAAAGATGATCAGGGGACTGGAGCACCTCCCCTATGAAGACAGGCTGAGGGAGCTGGGCTTGTTCAGCCTGGAGAAAAGAAGGCTGCAGGGACCTAATTGCAGCCTTTCAGTACCTAACGGGAACCTACAAACAGGAGGGGGATCAACTCTTAAGGGTAGATAACAGCAGGACAATGGGAAATGGTTTTAAGTTGAGGGAGGGGAGATTTAGGTTGGATGTCAGGGGGAAATTCCTTCCAGAAAGAGTGGTGAGGTGCTGGAACGGGCTGCCCAGAGAGGCTGTGGATGCCCTATCCCTGGAAGTGTTTAAGGCCAGATTGGATGGGGCCCTGGGCGGTCTGGCCTAGCATTAAATGAGGAGGTTTGTGGCCCTGCGTGTAGCAGGGTTTGGAGATTCATGATCCTTGAGGTCCCTTCCAACCCTGGCCATTCCGTGATTCTGTGTGGAGGATTTATACACTCTAAATGCTGCAGCGTTACTGACATACTGATAGAAAGCCTGGCATACTCTGTCTTCAGCTTTCACTTGGTCCTTGTTCTTCAGACACACCAGATGGCTTCCTAGAAATATAATTTCATGGCAGTCTTTGCAGTATTCAGGTTTTAAGCATTGATTTATTTATACACCTCTCTGTTTTTACCATGTCAGTAGCACAATTTCACAGAATCAAAGAATGCCTTGAGTTAGAAGGGACCTTAAAGACTATATAGTTCCAACCTCCTGGTTGTCACCCACCAAATCAGGCTGCCCAGGGCCCCATTTAGCCTTGCCTTGCATGCCTTCAGGAATGGGGCATCCACAGCTTCTCTGGGCAGCCTATCCTGGGTGCTCACCACCCTCTTGGTGAAAAATTTCATCCTAACATCTAACCTAAATTTCCCCTCTTTTAGTTTAAAGCCATTTCCACTTGTTCTGTCACTATCAGATAGTGTAAAAAGTTGGTCCCCTCCTGTTTATAAGCACCCCTCCTTTGTCATGCTATTGGAATTTTGATGTATAAGTTTTTGTTGGCCAAAGAAAATGATACACAGTGAGCATATGCTGTGGACAGGTGCTATAAAAGCACTTTGTAATTACATACTTCAGGTGTTTTCCATTAAGAGGTTATGAATACTACTGTACTAAAAGTTTTAAGATATTTTATAAAAACAGGATGAATAGAGGCAGTTACTGCTTTCTACAGATCTTCAGGAATTTTGCCAGAGTTCAGATGAACTTGCCTATAAGGGTGGAGTGGGAAGAGGAGTGCTCCATTTGACTCCTCACTGTGGTGAGCTGTTTATGTTTTGTTGGCACACCAAAGCAGAAGTTCCAAAAAGATAAACTGGGGGCTTGAAGTTCCCAATGGGAGGGGCTACTGAGGGAAAAATCAGGGTAAAATATTGTTGCTCTGGGAAACCCCCTTTTTGCCTTTAGTACATGGAAAGGCATTATGTCAGATAATATCAGATAACTGACTTAAGATTTCATTGTTGAAGTGATGTGGCATAAATTGCAGCTAGAATACAACATAATTCCAGTATAAATAAAGTTGTTGTGTGTGTGGTGTTTGGATTTTTAGGTTAATTGCATAATTGTCTTTCAATCAGTGTTGCAGCAGCATACAGGAAAACCATGTAACAATACCTGCAGTTCTTTTGTATCTGTAGATTGGTTCACAACCTCATCACAGAATCACAGAATGGCCAGGGTTGGGAGGGACCTCAAGGATCATGAATCTCCAACCCGTTCCCCCCCACCTCCCCCGCCTTCCTCCACCACAGGCAGGGCCACCAACTTCCACATTTAATACTAGACCAGGCTGCCCAGGGTCCCATCCAATCTGGCCTTGAACACCTCCAGGGACGGGACATCCACAGCCTTTCTGGGCAGCCTGTTCCAGTACCTCACCACTCTTTCTGTAAAGAATTTCCCCCTGACATCCAACCTAAATCTTCCCTCCCTCCTAAAACCATTTCCCCTCGTCCTGCAGTTATCTACCCTTTCAAAGAGTTGATTCCCCTCCTGTTTGTAGGTTCCCTTTAGGTACTGAAAGGCTGCAATTAGGTCCCTGCAGCCTTCTTTTCTCCAAGCTGAACAAGCCCAGCTCCCTCAGCCTGTCTTCATAGGGGAGGTGCTCCAGTCCCCTGATCATCTTTGTGGCCCTCCTCTGGGCCCTCTCCAACAGCTCCCTGTCTTTTTTGTGCTGGGGGCTCCACACTTGGACACAGTACTGCAGATGGGGCCTCACAAGAGCAGAGTAGAGGGGAACAATCACCTCCCTGTCCCTGCTGGCCACCCCTCTTCTGATGGAGCCCAGGATACCATTTGCCTTCCGAGCCACAAGAGCACACTGCTGGCTCATGTTAAGCTTTTCATCCATCAAGACCCCCAAGTCCTCCTCTGCAGGGCTGCTCTCAAGGACCGCTCCTTCCAGTCTGTAGGGATGCCTGGGATTTCTCTGGCCCAAGTACAAAACCTTGCACTTTGCTGTGTTGAACCTCATTAGATTCATCTGGGCTCACCTTTCAAGTCTGTTGAGGTTCCTAATGTCTAAAAGATGTGCGGTTACTATTCTTTTTTATCACTCAGTTTTAACCATTGTTGAAAAATACTTTCATAACTGTTTGTCTTGATCAGTACAAGACCTAATTAGTTTCGGTGGTTTATCACTTCTAAGCTTTATTTTTCTCAATATTACTCAGTGCAAAAGGGGCCCTTTTTTGCAATCGATGCCAAGTGATCTGCAGGAAAAATCAATAGCAGATGTAAGGACTGTCAGTAACTAAATGGTGGACTCCAATTAGTGTCTACCTCGAGAAAACAGTCATTTTATTGTAAGCTCAACATGATTGTTTATTCAACCATGTATCTCACACCTCACTCATTGAAGGATGTATAATTCCTATGTATGTGCAGTGGACTTCTCTGATACATGGTCTTACAAGAAGAGCAGGGTGGTGGGACTGGATTTCTGAAGGCAGTGTGCCAGGAAGCTGGTTGTGCCAGCCTGATCTGTGCATTCCTATCTGAGATCAGTGGGATGTGGTGCACATCTAGAAGAAGTTTGAGTGCATCTCTGTCTCAAAGCAGTGGTATTTCCCATTGGTATTTCCTCTGCAATCTCTGAACCATAGAAAGTAGCTAAATCTATAGGAAGTTCTAAAGCAGCAGCAAGTAGACTTTTTGGATAAAATTAAACGATGTTTTCATCATAGAATCATAGAATGTCTTGAGTTGGAAGGGATGTCAAAGATAATTAAGTTCCAGTCCCCTTGCCAGAGGCAGGGTTGCCAGCTGCTAGATCAAGTAGTAGATAAGATTGCCTAGAGCCCCATCTAACCTGGCCTTAAAACACTTCCAGAAACAGGACATCCATAACCTCTCAGGGTAATCTATTCCAGCACCTCACCACTGTCTCAGTAAAAAATTTCCCCCTGACATCTGATCTAAATCTCCCCTCCCCCAGTGTCCTATCACTGTCTACCCATGTAAAAAGTTGATTTCCCTCATGTTTATCAACTCCCTTTAAATATTGGAAGGCTGCAATGATGTCTCCCTGCAACCTTCTATTTTCCAGGCTGAACAAGCCCTATTCTGTTAGCCTGTCTTCATAGGAGAGGTGCACCAGCCCTAGGATCATCTTCATTGTCCTAGTCTGGGCCCTCTCCAAAAGCTCCACATCTTTCCTGTGTTAAGGGCCCCAGATGTGGATGCAGTACTCTGTCTCGGGCCTCACATAGGCAGAGTAGAGATGGGACGATCACCTCCCATGCTCTGCTGGCTACCCCTCTTCTAATGGGACCCAAGATACTATTGACCTTTCGGGCTGCAAGCGCACATTCCTTGCTCAAGTTAAGCTTTTCATCAACCAGGACTCCTAAGTCCTTCTGAAAGAGTTTTTCTCCCAGTTTGTATACATATCTGATATTCCCATGACCCAAGTGCAAAACTTTGCACTTTGCTTTTTTGAACCTCAGGTTCATAAGGGCCCACCTTTCAGATTTATCAAGGTCCGTCTGGATGTCATCCCTTTCTTCTGCTATATCAATCACACTGCTCAGCTTGGTGTCAGCAGCAAACTTGCTGAGGGTGCACTTAATCCCATTATTTATGTCACTGTTAAGGATTTTAAAGAGTACTGGTCCCAAGACAGACAGACCCCTGTGGGACATAACTCCTTACCAGGAGTCATTGACCACAGATAGAGCCATTGACCACAACCCCCTGGCTGTGACCTTCCAAACAATTCCTTATCAACCAAATAGTCCACCCTTCGAGTCCGTATCTCTCCAATTTAGAAATAAGGATGTGGTGGGGGACCATGTCAGAGGCTTTGCACAAGTCCAGGCAGTTGACATCAGTTGCCTTCCCTTTGTCCACCAGCTGTCACTCTATCATAGAAGGCCACCGGACTGGTCAGGCACAACCTTCCCTTAATCTGTTTGAGCAATCATGGCATGAAGAAAGCTGGAGTTTAGGTTCCAGAGCTTGAGCGTGGGATGAAGCAGGAGGAGTAGGTGAGTGCATTTTCCTGTTTCTGGGGCTGGCTGTCAGACCAAGTATAACAGCTTTGCTTCTTAGTGAAGATGCCTTTAGCAAAATCCGTTAAATTGCAACATAAACATGTGCAGTTGGCAATAGAGAAGATACATAAATAATAGAACTGCTAATAGAAATAACTGCTAGTTTTTATGATAACAAATGATAACACGCAATATGTGTTATTTATGCAGTGAACTTTTTTTTGGCCTAATACACTGGTTTTGAATGAGAAGTTACTGTAACCTGTAATTCACTGTCTGTCTGATTGAGTCATGTGAAAAATGACCTGCTACAACAAGCTGTGCCTTTCACATTTCTTGTTATCTAATGGATATAATAATAAAAAATACTCCTTAATTCTTAAATAGAAGATTAAAAATCCTTCACTATGATTGTAGGCATAATCTTCATGGGGACTTCCTAGGGTAGATCAGGCTTTTGATGTTTCTAAATGATGGACCATGGAGCGGATAATCAGCTGCCTGTTGGCTTCTTCTTTGAGTTTTTAACTTGCTGATTCTTTGTGAGAATTCCCATACTGATCATTTGCATTCAGAAGAAATATTTTGCCTGCCTCTTCCCTTAACATGGGAATTTCCACAAAGAAAAGGAGAAAGTGAAAGTACAGAAAAAAGGGAGTATTTTTGTTTTATTTTTCTTTATGCCTTGATCAATATTGTAATAAATATAGTTCTCTTTCTTGAACTTAGGAAGTATTTGGTGCAACTGATTTTACAAGTGTGACAGCTATTTCTGTGGACTTAGTTTTCAGCTTGCAAAAAAGAGTGTAGCTACTGTATTTTCAGCATGTGACGACATAGGCTTGTAAAATGTGTTTCATGCTTTGTATCTCTGTGTAAAAGACCATAAAAAATAACAGCTAAAATTGTACACATTTACCAGATTGAGGTAGTATTTCTTTTCTGATATTCCTCCTTGTAGGCAGTATAAACTGGAAAGAGCCATTAGATTTCTGCTGTAAACAGATGTTGAAAAATGATAGTAAAGATGAAAAGGTGCTTTTTTCCTGGAAAGTGTGCATCCGTGGGACTCATACATATTATTGCCATCTGCATGATATGTCTTCAGTGCCTGGTGAATGCATCCCTTTATATTCAGATATATATGCATAAGAATGCACACCAGATGTGTGTCTTTACTAATAGATGAGAATTTCTAACGTAATTCGTTATCATCTTTCCCTCCAGCAAGATGAATTTTAGTACCTTAATTTTTATGGATATTAAACACCAAGTTCAGTCGTGCTCTTTTTAAAATGCACCATATTCACTGTGACAACAGCACAGAAGGTTGTACAGCTCTACTTATTGTCGAGCCAAGATTGAAAGAAACAAGGATTTTGTGATGCATGCTTTAAAACTGATTTAATCCTCATTGAAGAGTGGTAATTTTATCAATAAGTAAATAAGGTTCAATTTGTCATGGTTTCAAATACTTGCTTTTCAGCATAGGTTCTCTGTCTTCCATTTTTTTGGAAAGACTAATGTTTGGTTTGTACACAGTTGCTAGAATGGAATTTACACTGCCTGCTGCTTCAGGTTTTGCCTCTTTGGTCATTTATCTGAAATGTATATTTTGGGGTTTAAGAAAATAGATGGAGTTCCACTGATAAAATTGAACAATCTTCTCTAATATTAATAGCCAGAAGATTATCAAATCAGTGGTCTGTATCAGACACTTAGGTTCTGACTGTGTTTTGGGACGGGGGACTGATCTCAGTCTGGCCATGTCCCCTGGATATGACCTAACTGGAAAAGAGCTGGAGAGAGATCTACCTCTGTATCATCTCCTTTCTCCTACCTGCCCCATCTGCTTTCTTGTGGTTTCTCTACAAAGTGATGCACTATATAGACAGGACAGCTATCAATAGCTTCTCTAGAACAGTGATGTTCACCATCTGCCCTGCTCTTTCTTTCAGTCTTGCTTTGATCCTGTCATAATCCTTCCCTGTTTGCTTTTTAAAAAAAACTGTTTTAATTTTTTTATTATTATTATTTTTTGAGGGGTGAGTTGAATTTGAATTTGCAAATAGGATAGTGATAGGAGTTTTGCAAGTAAGATTTTATGGCAGGATTTAAAATAGAAGTATTTTACGGCAGGCCCTGCAAAATGGAAGTATTATCTTGCCTACAAAATCTGGGGAGAATTTTATAGCAAGCAGCATATTTTTAGTAAGGTAGTGAAAAAGCAAATGGTAAGCAATTAAAATCATATAGCAAAAATGGCTACTGCTTTTGAAGATAATTGTATACTTACTTGGGTCACTAGTGTAATTTTCTGTGAACATGTAACATTTAATATCCATTATCATGATTTATTGCATATGACTCACCTGAGGACAGGATAACACTAATCTTAAGTACACTAATCTGTATCACTTAGAGAAAACTGTTTAGATGAGCATATGAAGTAATATAAAAGCGGGGCAGTAGTTGGAACATGATTTCTGTATTAAGCTATTGTGCATGTCATTTCCTGTTGGACTTAAGCATGACAGATCCTCTTATTTATTAAATATTCTGAAACACTTGTGGAAGAGATGCTATTTTTCTTTTAACTCTTTGTAGATCCTGAATTTTATATGTATTTTTAGAATTGAATAAAGGATTGTGGTTTAGAAAATGAGTTTTCATTCAGTTATCATAGCACCTTTGTCTTTGTTTTTTGTGGAATTTTCAAGCTTCTAATTGAAAAGAGAATGCATATTTGTTTTAGAATAGGTTCTTCTAAGGCATGTTTTCTCTGAATATTTTGTTCTATCCACATGCAAGAAATTAAGGAGATTGTTAGTTCTTCAGTTATGCTTGTTTTTATCAGTAAGAAATTGTTCCCAGTCCTGATATCTTCTGAAACAAGGGGTTTTGGAAACAAGATCAGGTGTTTAGATTCTGCCTGGAATCTTGCTGTCCCTCACAATGCAATGATGTACACGCACAGATTCATTGATAATAAGGGCTACAGCCAAGAAAGACCATGGAAATCAATACCTTCTGCAGTCACCTGCGTGGTTTCAGACCTTCCTTGCTTGCACCTGCCATACATCATCTGGGCTGTGCCTGAATGGCAAAACACCTATATTCTTTGAGAAATTATTGCATATTGTGTGACTGTTTACATAATTCTGTGCGAAGAGATCTGCATGAAGGTACATGTACCCAGCTATTGCAACATGTTTATTCTTCTCAGCTGATTGAACAAAGGGGCAGAGCTGCTGGATGCTTTGCTGGCAGTTTGGAGGGAGGAGGGAGTGCCTGGGAGAAAAATACCTCTGAGTCAACTCATTATTTCCTTCTGCTCCAGCTCTGGGGTGCCCATGTGATAATGGGCAAATATAATGTTAGGATAAACTCAGGTTCTGTCTTGAAGATAAATGATATTTCTTGATATTTCTTTTCAGCACTTCTGCTCTGCATGAACACAGTGAAGCTGTCTGTGTGGAAATGATGTAGAGACAAAAACTCAGTATAGTAGGAGAAAGGTAAAGAGGGGAAGATTTGATAGATTCTGCTTGGACACAGTAATGCTGCAGTACTTCTTTCTTTGTGGCCTTCTCATTATGAGCTGTCTTGGATTCTCTGAGGTCACACGGATCCCAGGGCTCCTCATATTTCATCCATGCAAATAAGCTGAATGTTCCCTAGACCATTCCTTAACATTAGTGCCAGATAGTGTGGGATGACTCTCATCCATCCAAAACTGAGAATCTGCACCAAAAACCTCTTGTTTCAAAAATGTAACCTCTGAAGCCTGGGGATTGTTATAACAGAGCCCAAAGGGATTATTCTAGCAGGTCAACCTTCTGACAGCAAGCTGGGAACATTCCATGATAATTCTAAATTTACCTACACAAATAGTCTATAGTAATCTGATCCACACTCAGGATCAGGCTATGGTCATTATTTAATATATATATATTTTAATAAATCCTCAAATGCTTCAGCTTTTACCATCTACTTCTGAGTTGTAACCTTCAGTTTAATTTTCAGTTTCTCAAATGCAAGTGCTCTTCATGTTTCCCACAAAAGGTGGCTAAAAACTTAATAATGGTTTAAGCTGGTGGCAAACTGGAAGATTTAGTTTCAGCAGTTCATTAGAGAAAATGTCTTTTTTTTCTCCCTTTTAAAATCCAAAGCAGAGCTGCAAATTTGATGGAAAACATTGTGTATCATGCCAAAAATCTCCCAAGTTGATAATTACAATTTCCAGAAGTACATAATCTGTTGGAACTCAGTACTGCTGCCTGGGTAGCTACAGTTTTCTCCAAATAGCTGCCAAGCTGTCAGTCATGACAGAGTCATGAAGGATAACACTCGTTAATTAGCTATGAGACTGGAGAAGTCTAGAAAATAAAATGGATGCATAGAATCAGCTGGTGAAGTAGGGGCTGAAAATATTTGAAAAGCATTTGCTTTTGTGTTCTGTGTTGGCACTTCAAAAAGGATAAAAAATTGTCACGTTAATTTGACAGCACGTATATGCCTTGAAATCAAATTAAGATGCAGCCTGTCACTGAAATGGTAAGAGTTGTAGGAATTTGAGCATATTTAGTAGTGTTCAAGATTCAATTCTTATTAGAAACATCTGTCACCTTTTCCACATCCAAGCTTGAACTTCTTCAGGTTTTGATCAAGTTCAAATCTTGTTTAAATTCTGTGATTCTGAACTATCTCCAATAGATACGCTTTTTCTTGTATAAAACTAATAGTTATGCCAGCTCCTCTCCTCTCCTCTCCTCTCCTCTCCTCTCCTCTCCTCTCCTCTCCTCTCCTCTCCTCTCCTCTCCTCTCCTCTCCTCTCCTCTCCTCTCCTCTCCTCTCCTCTCCTCTCCTCTCCTCTCCTCTCCTCTCCTCTCCTCTCCTCTCCTCTCCTCTCCTCTCCTCTCCTCTCCTCTCCTCTCCTCTCCTCTCCTCTCCTCTCCTCTCCTCTCCTCTCCTCTCTCTGATATCTGTTGACCATAACATTCAACACCATTCGCTGATAATCCAAGCCTTAGTTAGTTAGGAGGTGCAGTTCAATCTTGTATGTTTAATAGCAAGTAATTCCTTATGAATATTCTGAAGAAGGTCTATGGTTTTAGAAATAGTAAGTCAAGATGAATCACCATGTTAATCATTTCCTTGGTTTTCAGCATAAACACATGGCCCTCTTTTCCTGTTTCGATATGTAATTAATGTGTGTCACCAAGGAATGATGTAAGGCATATTTTAAGCACAAATATAACAGTTTGGGAGAGGTTAAATCATAGAATGGCTTGGTTTGGAAGGGACCCCAAGGATCATAAAGCTCCAACACCACTCTGCCACAGGCAGGGCCACCAAACTCCAGATCCGGTGCTAGACCAGGCTGCCAGGGCTCCCATCCAACCTGATCTTGAACACCTTCAGGGATGAAGCATCCACAATCTCTCTGGGCAGCCTGTTCCAGCACCTCACCACTCTCTCGGTAAAGGATTTCCTCCTGACATCTGATATAAACCTTCCCTCCTTGAGCTTAAAACCATTCCCCCTTGTCCTATCACTATCTAATAAGCTGATTCCCCTCATTTTTGTAATCCTCTTTTAAATACCAGAAGGAACTTGAAAAAAATTCAAGGAAAATTCAAGAAAAATATCTTACAGACGCAAATGGAAAGGGAATTTTTTCATGAACAGTATATAGATAAAACAGATATTACATTAGGACTCCATTTATGAGCCCCCATCAGAGTCTTACAGATTCAGTTTGCCCAAATGCTTTGGTATTAGCAGGACTGTTTGCCAAATTGGAGACCGGGGCACTTGGACATTGTATGTGGAGATTTTCCATCAGCTTACTGGCACTTGGCTAGTATATGAAATGCCAGTACATGGCAGGCCTGGAGTTACCAGAACAACCATTATACAGGGAACATAATGTAGACAGGCTAGGGTGGTAGTTGGGATGATGTAGAAAGGCAAGGCATTTTTGGATTTTGGAATACATGTGCAGAATAAAGATATTTTCCTGGAATACAACCCAAGAAACTGGACATGTCAAAAATAATACACTCTTTATTGGACTAGGTGACCTCTAGACATCCCTTCCAACTCTAAGGATTGTAATCTATGATCTGGGATAAAATATATTGAAAGAGGGCAATACTCATCCTCTTAGTAGAGCAGCATACATGTTTATTTCTCTACAGTTTTTCTAATGTGCTTATTGTATTTTTCACATGCCACCTTGTGGTCTTTGGTGGTAAAGATTTTTTTTTTTTTTTTTTCAGATTTGGTAAACTGAAAGCATGTTTCTATTTTAGTATTTTCAGTAAATAAAAATTTCTAGTTTTGGGCCATATCTAAGCAAATTTTTGACAAAAAAAAATTCAAAAGTTTACTAAATAATGAGTTTTAAGAGCATCAACTGAAAGTGAGTTTATAATGTAGCTTTAAAAACAACAGAATTTATGTTGTAGGAATTATGCTACACATACAGACAAAGATGAAATACCAAAGGAAATATACGGGATATGAGTCCTTTCCATCCATAGCTTAAAAACATCAATAAAATATTGTAGATGCTGGCCAAGAAAACAATTGATATTTGCAGTTATATTGCCATTCTGGGAACTATTCTCATGAGAAGCTACTTCACAGATTCACTGAATGGACGAGGCTCTCAGGGCCCTCTGGGCTGTCTGGCCCAACCCCCTGCCAGCAGGGAAACCCAGAGGAGGGGGGCTGGGCCCATGGCCAGGCTGCTTCTGAACTTCTCCAAGGAGGAGACCCCACAGCCTCTGGGGGATCACCTCTCCAGTGCTCTGGCATAGCAGTGCTGCCAGGTGTTCAGAGGGAGCCCCTGTGCTCCAGCTTTTTCCCACTGCCTCTTGTCATTGCACTGAGCACCACTGAACAAAGCCTGGCTCTGTCCTCTTGGCACCCTCCCTTGAGATATTTATAGACATTGATGAATCGTAAGCAGGGTTTCCCAAAGCCTCATCCAACCTTGCTTTGAACATCTCCAGGGATAGGGCATCAACAATTTTTTTAGGCAATCTGTAAAAAACTTCGTTCAAACATCTAACCAAAATCTCTCCTCTTTTAGGTTTAAACCATTGTCTCTTATCCTGTCAGAATGGGACTCTGTAAAAGTCAGTCTAGATCCTTTTTAAAAGTTCCCTTTAATTGCTGGGAGCCCACAGTGTAGTCTCCTTGGAGTCCTCTCCAGGCTGAAAAACTCCAGATGGCCTCAATCTTTCTTCGTAGGAGAGGTGCTCCAGCCCTCTGATTTTCAAAGAACCGTCCCAGCTCTCTCAGCCATACTTTGTAGGAGGGGTGCTCCAATCATTGTTTTTCAAAGACATTCAGTTCTTCAGCATTTCCCCTGTCCTATGTAACCAGGTCTTCTGTTTCATTTAGCAAAGGGACCCGTATTTTCACTAGTCTTTCTTCTGTTGCTGGTGTACTTATAGAAGCCCTTCTTATTGCCAATAACATCCCTTTCCAGATTAAATTTCATTTGGGCTTTAGCTTTTTAACCTCATTGCTGGATGCTTGAACAATGTCTCTGTGTTCCTCCCAGGCTACCCATCCATGCTTTCACTCTCTGTATATCTGTTTTTCACATCTGAGTTTGGTCCGCATCTCTGCATATTCCTGCAGGTTTCTGGGCGTTTTTGCTTGACTTATTCACTGAGAGGGATCACTCTTTTGCTTGGAGAAGGTGATCCATGAATATTAACAAGACTGTCATCAGCTTAATCCCATTTGTAAATATCCACTAGTGTAATGCTTTTGAGTAGTGTTCTTAGAGAAATGCTATTGATTTTTTTTTAATTTTTATGTTTTAATTAATGTTAGTGGATAATGACTTGTGGTAATCAGAACAAGGAAACATCAAACAGTAAAATCTGGACATCTTGTGCACACTGCATACCTTTGAGAAATGTGTTGCTTATCCACTTGGGCTTGTAAAAGTAAATTTCTGCATTGTTCTTCAAATTCCTCTGAAGTCTCACACCACATGCAGAAGCTGTTGTGCAACAGGTGGACAAAATTGTACATTTCCCCTTTACTAGTCAGTAGGAACTTCACTGAACTATTGTTACTGTTACAGTTGAGAGGAGTTGGTAGGGGTTT
Organism: Phasianus colchicus; assembly: GCF_987193195.1. Lineage (NCBI taxonomy): Eukaryota > Metazoa > Chordata > Aves > Galliformes > Phasianidae > Phasianus > Phasianus colchicus. The sequence goes on along the minus strand of NC_143438.1, from coordinate 70,152,955 downwards.
CGTGTCAATACACAGCAGCGATTAACAGTGATCACCACTCGATGTCACTGTTGTTATTCAGATTCATCTTTGAGAAAACCTGGTTAGCTGTGTTTTAATATTCGTGAGAACATGAATGTGACATCTCAGATGAGCAGCATTACAGATCTTTTTAAGCAGCTGTGTAAATAATAAGCTTTATTAAAACACTCTCGCAGGTAGGTTTTCTTCTGTATGTTCCTCAGGTACTCTCAGAACAAATATAATCAGAAGTTGTGATTTGTATTTCCTATTTTTCATAGAATCCCTTTAGGATATAGTAAGCTAATTTAAAGTGCCATATGCACTACGAGTTTATGGTTAGATGTTTTTATGTATCAGTATATTTATCTACCAGTATATATCATCCCTCTTAAACAAATTTAAGAGATTCTGCAGTGTTTTACCTCTCACGTAGATGATGCAGATTTGTTTTCTTTGATACTTTACAATGATAGAGAAGAACACATGACTTTTGAGAGAGCAGCTGGACAAAATTGTTGTCTTATTGTCATTACTTGCCAGTAATATTTAATAATAGTTGTGTTTATACTTAAAATCGTAAAAAGAAAATTAAAAATAATTAATTTTTTTTTTTCTTTTTTTCGGGAAGAGTATCTGCTTTGCATTTGGAAGAAAACATGAAGTAAATTGTGATTGATGCAGCTTTTGCTTTTCTTAGGTAATATTTGATATTCCTTAACTTCAGTCCAACTCAGAGAGCTTAAGGGGCTCCTTCAGTGTATTTGTACAGATGGTCCCTGAAAACCTAAGAAGCAAGTGCTTGAAAGACAGAGACATTTATGTATGAATGTCTAATGCCCCAAAGAATCATAGGTACAAAGGGTGAAGAAATTTCAGACAAAAATAAGTTTTTGTTAGTCAGGTATTTCTTTTATGGCCTCTTCAGAAAATGCATGAAGTGCTGAGGATTAGTCACTTGTCAGTACAGTATGTTCTCTCTCAGCATAGCTCAAGCTCCTAGAAACCTTATTTAGCTTTGTCCTTATCCTCTCCTTATTACCAAAGCTTGTATGAGAAAGCTTGTGCTGCCTTTGCCAAAGACATACCCTGAAGAATGGAATTTTTTTTCCGTCTAACTTGGCAGAACAGCAAAACAAGAACAGCCACTGAGGGAAAGGTGCTAAGTATTGTGGTGATTTCGTGAAACACATCTCTTGAAGGACAAGTCTTCCTGATGAGAAACATGGTAAAAATCTGTGTACTGCTTCTCCAGATGTCTAGAAAAGATGAATGCTTTAAATTCAGAAGTCAAATGAGGAAACCCTGAAACTCAGATCAAGCTGATCCTTGCAGTAGAGAGCAAGCATGTGCAGCAGTGTTACCCATCAACCTTACCGCTGCAGTTATCTTACAGCAATCTTTGCATAAACAGATATAGAGTTGGTAGGACCTTTTCTGCTCCAAATTATTTACCCACAGAGAATAAAACAGGAACATGCTGAGGATCTTTCCCAAGGAAAGTCACGTGAGTGGACTTTGATTAGGCAGTCCTGAAAAGCTGAATTACTGTGGCTTTTCTGCTATCAAACTAATTTAGAATAGCTATTTGTAGATGTCTTCAGGAGACATCTGCCTCTGCCTCTGAAGGCTCATACATCATGTAGGTCCTGGAGCAGTGATTTCTGGCAACTCGTTTCCAACAGATGAGCCACTTCTACTTTATCCCTCACTCTTCACTCTCTGGATGATGAGTAAGAGCTCAGCCCTGATGTCTTGTATGGAAAAATATTGCTTGTATTGGAAAAGCTGGGTATGATCCCTAATCATATCCCACACGCAGAGTTCTCATTAATCACTGCCATTCTATGAAATGAAAACAAGAGTCACTATGAACCAGCAAAATCTGGTGATTCTTATTAATATGCATTTGTCTTAAGATACTTTTTGACAGCTCTACTTTAAGCATACTTTTCAAACAGAAAGTGCTACATAAGCATACTGTGACGGTGCCTTATTGTTCCACACTATTCCACGTCTGTCAGCCAGGAGAACATTACTAAGATACTGACACAATGCTCAGACAAGCAACTTTTTACAAGTGAAGCACTCATAATGATTTATTATAGAGTTATATATCTTGCTTTGAAACTCTACGCATATAGAAAAATGCATATATGAATTATCAGGTGAACTTGAGAATAACCCTTTGGAGGCCAATTTTTAAGTGAAATGTCTTTTTTTTTTTTTTTTTTTTTTTTTTTTTTTTTTTTAATTTAGCCTGCAGTAAACCAGCAGAATTCTCTGAATACTATGAATAGGTGTTACTCTGAGTTAAATGCTGAATCTGGCATTTTGGAAATTGTAAATCTGAGTTGATATTAAAGACTCTATTAATAGGAATGGATGAAATCTTTCTGTTGATGTTAAAAAACCATGGCTTGGAGGCACTGTCCATACTACCTCATTTTATGAGGTACCAGATTTTCTAGGGGACCAAAGGGGATTTCATCATCTAAATGAGTTAAATTCCTCTGCAAAAAGAGATATCTTCAGTCATAACAGAGACTTTCTCCCAGTGATTTTATAGCATCAAAAACTTTAATGCACTGATACCAGGCCCTCAAAAGTGCTACTTTATGAAAGGGTTTTTTATGGGATCACGTATATGTTAATCCTATATGGAATTCAGGAGTATTTTTAGGAGCTGCTATCACATGAGCAATTATTTCATGTTCTTATGTATTATAAAATTTTTCAGATTATAAAAATATTAATGATTTCCTATTGTCTCTCCAGCAGCCAAACTCTCTCAGGAGGGTCAATCGAATTTGTGCAGAAGGCTGGTAAGTAGTGTATACACAGAAACCTGGAGACATTGATTTTCAGTTCAGACTCTGTGGCCTGTAAGCAGTGAGCTTAATTTTTCTGTTTGCAAGCAGGAGGATTTTTAAAAAAGATGGATGTGTGTATAGAAAGGAATATTTTGGCAAACTATGTCATATAACACACAATACTTGTAAGCAGAAAACTTTAGTTCCATAAAATTTGAGAACTGAAAGACTGGGGAGGTGGTTTGGTTTTTTTCCCCTTTTTTTCAGGATTAGGGAAGAGAGTATTAGTGAAAGGGAGATAACGTCACTTATCTGACTTCCAATATCAGTTTCCCTGCAGACCATTTTCAGTGCAGCAGGGAGCTCAAACCCCATGCACAAAGATCCACTTTTCTGTCTCAGCTGAAGTACAACCCACAAGCTCATGCTTATTCATTAACAAAGCAGCTGAGCAAGCAGTGAGTATCCCTGTGACGAACCTGTCAAGAGGGAAAGAAGAGGGCGTGCTTCTCTCCTGGCAGTACTTGGCTGCTGCGGCAAAGCAGAGGAGCTGGGAGATGCTTACCTTGCACCAGGCAAGGCTCAGCCCAATTAGGCGGCGTCTCACTGCGGCCATCTCACGCTGGAGTGAGTTCCTGCCAGTCAGCAAAACTGCGTGACCCAAAGTGACACTTTCAATGGAGCACTATCCTGAATTAATGTGCGAGTGCTTCCGGAAAGGAGGAAGGGTGGGGGAATGTCCTGTGATTGCCATGAGGTGTTATAATTTTTTTAAGTGACAAGATTTATTGCTGAGCAGCCCAGCCCGGCCCAGCTGTGCACACATCGTTCAGCTACAACCAAACATCAGTGTGCTGTTAGTGCCCAGAGCCATGGGAGGGTGCAGTGCAGGGCTAGCTCAAGTTATGGTTATGGCAAACAGTTAAAATAAGTTTTGTTACTTAAATCCATTAACTATATTATCTGTTCTATGAGGACTACTCTGATACTAATGCCTCCTATTTTACTGTGGTGGCCCACAGTATCAGAGGCAGATGGTGATGGTATGGCAATAGAGGCTGAATCTTTCCACCAATATTCCATTACATTTTGTTGTTGTGTGACGGATGGCAGCAGAGAAGCAGTCTGACAAAATGATGTCTGATGTGGAAGTGTGTATGAAACAACAGTGTGGAACTGAATTTCTCCATTTGCACCCATGGATATTCACTGATGCTTGATGAACATTGATGGAGACAGTGGGTGTGAGCACAGTGAGTGGCAGGTAGTGCATTTCAGAAGTGGCAACAGCACTGCAAGTCACCTCTGCTGGAGCAGGTTTTGACTAGCACAGCATTCAGGCTCTTGTTAATCACTGGTGAAAATGCATAGCTAATTGTGGTGACTGTTGAAAACTAGTGTTTTGTAGCTGAGTTTTTATTTTCTATCAGTGTTATGTACTCCTTGTATCTGTTGTAATTTCTAAGGAAATAAATAGGAGGCATTACTTTTGGAGTGGCTTATGCATCTGTGGCCCAAGACAATTCCTCTTCACTCAGTATGGCCCATGCAAGGAAGAAAGTTGTACACCCATGCTCCAGGCTCTTCATCATCTTGGAGGTCTTCTATTGGACTCTCTCTAATCTACTTGGATATTTCTTGTACTGGGAGTTCAAAACTGAACACAGCACTCCAGGTGTGGAGTCATCAACACTGAGTAAATTGGAAGGACCGCATCTCTCAACCTGCTGGGGATGCTTTGCATGATGCCATCAAAAATACCTTTGTCCTTCTAGCAGCAAGGGCATATTGTTGACCCATATTCAACTTAGTATCCACCAGGACTGCCAGGTCTTTTTATGAAGATCTGCTCCCAACTGGATGCCCCTAGCATGTGCTGGTGCCTGAGGCCCTGAAGCTGCTCCTCCCCATCTGCAGGGCACTTCTCCTTGTTGAACTTCATGAGGTTCTTGTCAGCCTCTGCAATAAAACATACTCCAATAAAGTATATTTTTATAGTCTTCCATTAAAAAGCTAGAAAAATCTATTTCTGAGTGCCCCCTAGCACTGAAAGATACTGAGAAGGGTTGTAAACATAGGCATTTTCTGGCTTGCAAGTAAACCTGATATTGCTGTCTGTGGGTGGCAGGTGGGCCCTGGCAATGTCCTGTGCTAACTGGGATGATAGTGTTATTGATATTATGCTTTTGAGAAAAGCTGGCCTATTAAAATGGGAACTATGTCATGCCAGCAATTTTGATTTTGCTTTGGTATTTGTTGCTTTCCACATCAATTTTAAATATTCACATTTTCTGTACCTAAAATAAATTAGGCTAGTGTATAGTATCTCAATCTTTTTTGGGTAGTACTTTGACCATTTAACCACAGATACCTTTTTCTTGGCTTTTTCTTTAAGTTCTAATAACAGTTATGTTGATCTCTCCTTACTGTTTCAGTTATTAACATTTATTACGGAGTTTTATTACTCCATAGTAAATTCTTCTGATTTATATTTGGTTGACTGTACTGCATATACTACATTCAAACCACATTCTATAGTTTTTTCTCTGAATCATAGATGCTTTAGGAGAGTTGGTCACATACATTTTTGTGGTTGTGTCCATTTCAAAATCTACTCACTTTGTTTTAAATCCAAGTTTGTTTTTATCTATTTTGTAGATGTATTTTTCTCGTGGATAAAATAGCAAACTTTAGTTTGTTGTTGTAAGGGCTTATAACCACCCCACTTCTTCCAGCTGGAAGTGTTCAGATGCATGACAGGATCACTAAAATTGCAATTGCATTTAGCCAAAAGTTAAATAATATATTGCTCTCATTTTCTCAGTATGTCCTGGAGAAATGGTGGCTTGCTTTGCAATGCTATGTTTAAATGAAGCATAAACCCTAAGATGCACTCTGAAGGAGGGAAGGGATAGCTTATTAATACAGTACTCTGTTTCTTATTGAGCTGTTTAGATGTCCCAAAAGAAAAATGCACTCATATTGTTCTACATGCATGCTAACATGTAGAAAAAGAGGATTTGTGCTCTGGAAAGTTTTCAGTCCAAATGAACAAGAGGAAGGGCAAGCAGAGGTTGCTTCTCGGCTGTGCTAGCTGAGGTCGGCCTGCTGTGAGCTGAAATGATCACTGAGGAGGCAACAGGCCCTGCTGCTGCTGAGCCTGACATTAACGCAGCCAGGCAACATGTTTGCAAAGACAACATCCTTTATCTTAATAGGTCATTCCAGGCCTCTCAAGCTCCCTGGGTTGAGCTAGCAAATGGATGACATCTCACAGTTCCCTCCTATTAAGGCACCTGTGGTGTTTGGGAGAGAAGGCTGAGGAGCTGTGACCCCTGTGCTGGACACCTGGCCATAGGTCCCTGTGTTGTGCCAGGTTCACCAGGCAGCCTGCTTGCAATTTACAGCCTTTCAGTTTATTGCAATATCATTCTCCTGTTTGTGCTTCTCTGTAGTATGTAATGAATTTGAATAGAACAACTCCTGCAGCAATTAGTTCACAAATCTATTTAGTCTCTGTTATACCTTCCCTGCATATTTTTTCCGTAGTTGATTCCAGGAGAAAGTGCAACCCAAGTTGTAACTCTCTCTAATTAAAAAAAATAAAAAAATAAAAATGTGTGTCTTATCCATAACCTCAGTTTAGGTATACAGGTATGAATTCAGCAGCAGAACTAAAAAACCCAGCAGTCTGAGTAAGGTATCATTGAAAAAGAAAGAAATCCATGCAAAGAAAGTTGAACTACTGTAAGTTGAGCACACTGGGGCCTTCTGATCTCCTCTTATGTACTTATCCTCAATATATCATTATGGAGAACATGCAATATGTAATTAATGCAGAAGTGTAAAGAATCAAGGCCATGCCATACTTTCTCTGAAAATGATGTAATTCCTGCCTGACCAGTAGGCATGCTGTGAAGCTTAATTAAAGTTTATGAAGCACATCAAGATCCTTGGATAGAAGGCATACTTCTATGAACTGAATAACTTGTGATTTCCAGGTCTGCAGAGTGGAAGCCTGAAGTGGAAATGCTTTGTCTTGATGTGCCATCCTTGGATTTGCAAGTTTTAATTGTGTTTGTGGATTTATCCACTGGGAATACCAGAGGCTGTGATGTTTTGTCTTAGTGACCATTTGTGTGAGAGATATATTTATAGTGATATATACAGTGAATATGTGATACAAGTGATATGTATTGAAACCTTTTCTTCTAGTTTAAAGCATGTTTTTGCTCTATATTTTTTTCATATTCTTTTTTTCTTTTCTTCTCATTGAAATAGATCATCAGTATCACTATTTGGAAGAAAGTTTATAGCATGCTGCAGCAACTTTTCAGATACAGATTTCCAATTCATTTGAAATATTCTCATTTTCTTTTTCTGCATGTAATTTCAGGGAAGAAATTATAAAAATTACACACAGCCATGCCCAAAGCCATTTGTTTATGTTTTTATGTAAAAATCATGTAATATTGAGTATAGTTAGTCCCAGATACATCAGTCTGGCTGTGCAAATTCAATATCTAATGAAAAGCTGGCGTGCTTCAAGATAAGTAGCTGAGCATTAATATTCTGTAATTCATCCCCTATGCAAACTTTTAAATGCTTAAACTTGGAAATAATTCTGTTCAGTGAAGTCTATGTTTCACTATTATTTCTGAGGACAAAATCGCTTGTGATTTTATTGATGAATTGTATTTCACAGTACCTGGCTGCTTAAGGCAGGTTATAGAGGGTTTAAGCTTCAGCAATTAGGAATAGAGTATATATCTTAAGTAAATATATATATATATGTTTCCATATAGCAGTAAAGCATTTGAAAAGATGCTCTCTGAATTAATCTCTCTGAATTAATCTTATCTCTGTGAAACTAGAAACTAGTTTCACAGAGATAAGATTAATGAAATTCCGTAAAGTAAGGTTGAATTTTCAGTAATCTCTTGGCCTATTGCATCTAAAGGCATCTCGATATTACTCATTTCACTTTTATTCACTTTCATCTTTGTGATGTAGCAAGTCAGTATATGAATCACAAGTCTAGAACTGATTAGTCAGGTTTTTAGTTTTATTAATTACTAGCTATTTGTTTGTGATTTCCTATAGATTCAAAATTAATATTTACTCTTAAAATATTATTTAGTGGTCTGTGAATGTTGTGTACTTGTTCCTGTATCTTCTAGATTGCGTGTGAGCCTATTTTATCCATTTTTTTTTCCCTGAAAACTTATCTCCAGGTTTGTTTTTCTGTAATTCTTCTCCCTATGGATTTTTTTTTTTTTTTAAATGAAATGAAATAATCATTAATCATCAATGTTTGCAGTCCTTATGCACTCTTTCATTTTAGTAGACATAGTTTGCAAACATAGCCTAAATGAGTCTGTGATGTCACCCACACAGTATCTGTTAGTGGAGTTTATAAAATCTGCTTGTACTTTTATGTGTGTACTCCAAAAGCTCCTCTAGGTTGCTGAATGGAGGATGTGGGATTTGGAGGCATCTTGCTGGAAGCTGCGACTGTGGGGATATTTGTGCAGACAGACTCTGCATTGCTCCAGGGGGGGCTGATGGATTATTGTGCCTTTGAAGGCCTTGTTAATCATGTATGGAACCCCCACATGATTTCTTGGGAAAGACTTGGAAGAGTAGGTTAGAGCCAGCCCTGAGCGTGGTCCAACAGGAAAGCAGTAGAAATAAGCAATTAATTTGACTTCAAGCTTGTCTCCAAGACTCCTGACCAGAAAATTTTATAGGTTTTTTCCTACACTGTGTGACAGTGTGTGCTTCAGGAAAATGCTGCATGTGATGAGTCCACGCGTAGCGTTTGACTGCAGGGCTCTGAAATTAAACTTACGTCAAATAAAGTGAAAACTTCACTTGATCTCTCTCTAATGAGCAGAGGGGCAGGTGTCCTAACTGCATTGTTTTTTGAGTATAACTACGTAACATAAATCAGTACATTTATGTTGGGGGCTGTATTGAATGTCAGGTGTTTGGACCTGTAAGTGTTCCAGATGGGTGCATGATAATATCTGGTGATACAAGAAAGAGCAAATCTTTCTTTATTGCTTTGGTGAGGTTTGATTTAATGTCTCTGTCCTTTGCAATGTACAGAAAACCCCCATTTAGAAATGATGACACTTTTAAACAGAACCTATATTTTGTGTCAGAAATAGCCACTATTTTTGTGTTATTTTTCTCCCTGCTTACACTCTGAAAGCAATCTTTTATCTGTTAGATTACAGTTATACTTTTTGTAACTCAATATCTTCATTTTTCACCTGTCCTCACTTTTCAAACTGTAGTGTCCTGTTAAAAAGTATTAAAGTATATCCTGAGTTTGTTCTCACTATTCTGTTCTAAAAGGGTTTGTAAATTTCATTGATCTCTTTGCAGTAGTATGGAATCAATCATGTTATTTCTCCATGGAAAGTGTGACCCCAGTTCAAAAAGCTTTTTTTTTTCAATTTAAAAGTTGTTGTTAATTTGAAATATTTTATATTTTATAGAAATATATTTATTAATTCCTCTTCCCTTCACTCATATTTGAAAACAAATAAGTCCCAGAAAAGTTGTTAACATAAATTACTGACATACCATATTTCAACTGACAAATAATATTGACATGGCACTAAAATTTAATGTAAAACAGAGTAGAAAAGGAAAAAGGGGTATATTTCTCTATAGGCTATGCTTATCTATATTGAAGTATTTTGGATTATTACTTTACTTGGTTGTCTTCACATGAAGACGCTTTGCAAATATATAAAACAACAATGTAAAAAGATCTTTAATTCAGTCAAGAAAAAATCCGAGTTTCCAATCCTAGGTCTTGTTCCATCTAATGCATATACAAGTTTTTATTTTATTCCTTTACAAAACTACCGACTGCAGTGTTAAAACAGAAAATACCTGTTCTTAGAATGCAGCATGCATAGCCTCTAAAATCAACTATCTACAAAGCTGCCAACTTTTATTTAAAGGATAGAAGTTTCACTCTCAATTTAATCCCATTATTAGTTGTGCTGAAATTGGATATAGCCATGAGAGCTGGAAAAGTTCATTTATACCATTTTTTTTAAGAACTCCCCTATTCTCACATTCATCTATTAGTTTCACTCTAGTGAACTTTTTCTTAACATGTGCTCAAGTAGCAACTGCTCTGTCTTTAAGTATGGTTGTATCATCCTTGGTTCCCTGCAAAATCAGGGCATACAGAGTATCCAGTCAAATGCAACTCAGAGCAGATGCCTCACAAAGTTGCTTTAGGTTAGTTGAGAGAATAATGCTCTTAATTACAGATCTGTTTTCTCCCTTGCCCTGTTGGGAGCTGTCATTCTCAGAAGTAGTGAGATGGTGACAGTTTCCTAAGGAATATAAATCAGAAGATCATCTAACTCCGCTCATATATATCAACTGAGACTGTGCCCTTTCCTCTTTATTTTCATGCTCTTTTCTTCTTTTCCGCAATGTAATCAATAAATGAACATGGTAAAATTTTTGTCTTGTTTAGCAAGTGTAATTTCTGCAAGTCATTAAGACCTTTCAAGTTTAGATCAAAATTTGGATGCCTAGCTTTAAAGTAATGGCCAAATGTCTTAAAAAAAACTTTCATAATCCTGAAATTTCTATCAACATATATAAAGATTAGGAAGAAAAAAAAAAAAAAAAGAAAGATTAGAAAAAGAAAGTAGATTAGTGTAGAAAAGAGTGTATGGAAGTTACACAAAAAGCAATTTACAGCATCAATCCATCACTGACAATTCTTATGCTTCTGATCAAGATTCTCAGTGAATCTTTTGATCCTTTATTTTGTACTGTGCCTTAATTTAGCATCTTCCCCTAAGCTTTATTTGTCTATTTTTGTCTTACTCTTTCAAAATTCCTTAGGATCAGTGATACCATTATTTCTGTATTGTTTCCATTCTTTTATTTTACCGTGTTTTCTTCCCAGTGTTTGTCTTCATGTATTACTTACCATTTCCAGCATTTGCCTCGTTCTACTATCTGTCGCTTGTTAGGCAACTCACATTTCCAGTATTTGTCATTTTCTTTTGCATTTAATTTCAATATTTGTGACATGTCTTTTCTTCTTCCCATGACTCATAGCTCATTTGCTCCTAGTGCTTCTCCAAATGGCTGTAGGATAGATTCATGCATAATGTGGAAGACTGCAAAGTCCAGAGAAATGACCCACTGTTCTTATTGGTGTTCATCTTCTTGATTTTAACTGAAAGGCAGAGGGAAACAGAATAATTTAGTGCATTAGTGCAGCTTTCTGACTTAGACTACCATTACTAAATTTTTGTCCCTGGACAATGTTTCTTTATATACTTATCAATTCTTGCAGAAATACCTGGCAAAGGTCTTTGATATCTGAATATATTCAGTACTGATTTTCAGAATATTCATCATTCTTCATTATTGATACAAGGCGACATGTTAACATACTTTTTTTTCTTTGTGCATATTAGCAAATAGATTGTATACAATTATACGAGATTTTTTGGTTACTTGAGGAAGAAAATATGGATAAATAACTACTGAGTGCATTACTATAATCTGTTGCTTCCATGCTATGTTTTGTGATGCTTCATATGTGTAATATATTTTATATTTACATTATTTTACATTTACATATTTTTCTTTAGAACTTACAGATAAATCTAATCTGAACAACTCAAAGGAAGGAGAGAGCTTAGAATGAAAAAGGCTATCTGAGTATTTTTAAAAAATCCCTTTCTTCTGGAGTAGGTCCAAAGAATGGCAACAAGGCTTGTGAAGGGCTTGGAGAATATGTCCTATGAGGAGAGACTGAAGGAACTCGGGCTGTATAATCTGGGGAAGAGGAGGCTGAGAGGAGACCTTATTGCTCTCTTCAAATACCTGAAAGATGATTACAGTGTGAGTGGGGTTGGTCTCTTCTCACTGGTGACAGGTAACAGAACGAGAGGAAATGGCCTCAAGTTGCGCCAGGGGAGATTTAGTTTGGATATCAGGAAAAACTTCCTTACAGTAAGGGTGGTTAAGCACTGGAATGGGCTCCTCAGGGAGGTGGATGAGTCACCATCCCTGGATGTGTTTAAAATCCATGTGGTTGTGGTGCGCAGGGACATGATTTAGTGGTGGATTCTTAGAGTAGTATGGTTAGTTTATGGTTGGACTCGAACTTTAAGGTCTTTTCTGACCAGATCTATTCTGTGATTCTATGATTCTGTGATTGTATTTTCTTATTTAAATTTCTGGATGCTGTGGAGAAAATACAAATGACACTATTACCATCTTACAGTGGAGGGTCTGAAGTTCTGAGTGGATCCACCCCATGCTACAAAGCACTCAAAGGTCAGGGCTGGCAGTGTCATGGTTTTCTCAGCCAATGGCTAAATTGTGCTGGTGATTTACCATAGGCAGCTTTTATTTAACAATATTTTCTTACACTTTTGCTGCAAAAAAGGTTTGCTGTCATCATACTCTTTACTAAACTTTGATAAAACATACAAAGAAGGTTTTCCTAATAACCAAAATTATTTATTGTGCTACATCATTTTACATGATTATAATATAATGTATAATATATATAATGACCTGAACACAGTGGCACAGTATGAGGAATCTTTTCATTCTTAGTCCAGGATCTGGAAGTGGTGTCAGGGCAATTCATTTGTTTCTTTAAAGACCTCAGAGTATGAAGGTCATGATTCACCCAGCTAGAAAATGTAAACAAATGTTTAAGTCTCAATTTTTATGCTGTTCCCTTCAACTATTTTTTCCATAACTTCAGAAAACTGGTCTGAGTTCTTCACCCTCCAGTGTGATCTTTTCCTTTTACAAGAAGTAATAGCTTCAACTTTTACCATGGAGCATTCAGATTGGATATTAAGAAAAATTTATTCTCAGAAAGAGTTATGAGGTATTGAAACAGGTTGCCCAAGGAAGTGATGGAGTAACTTCCCTGTAGGTGTTCAAGAAATGTGTATATGTGGCAGTGAGGGACATGGGTTAGTGGGCATGGTGGAAACAGGTGGATTTGGACTAGATGATCTTAGTCGTCTTTTCCAATCTTAATGATTCTATGATTCTATGATTCCATGATTTTAGGTTCGTTTTCACTTCACATTCAGAAAATTTTCTGAGTACCTGTAGATGTCACTGCAGTCCAAAGAAAGTTCCAAGAATTTCACCATGAATAAGACTTCTTTCCTAATAAAATACAAGTGATAGACCATTTTTATTTCTGGTACTATTCCCAATTTTTTTATTTGTCAGACAAAATCCGTGAGAGAATGAACTATGTCTCAGGAAAGAATTCATGTTTGAAGTCCAGATTTTTAACTTTTTTTTCTGAAAAATAAATGATTAGAAATATCGCAGCAAACTGTTCTTTCACTGGAAAAACAAACTGATTCATTGAAATCATTTGTGGAATTGTGATGACTTTAGTGAAGATTTTTGTGTTATATAAACCTCAAATTCTCCAGTAAGGTTTCTCTTTGTCATTATGAAAAGAGATCCAAAGCCAAAAGAATTCAAAGTCTTGTAATTAGAGGATATGCTTGAAACACAGTGAACTGGATGATCTGGATGATCTGGATGCTTTAACAACAATAACTGGACAGATCTCATGGAACAAGAGAAAAAGGAGAAACCTCAGCAGTAGAGATGAGGCAAAAAAAGTATCTTTATCCCTTTCAATGCTGTGATACCTTTAGAAAGAAGAATACTATGGAAGAAGGCAATGTTGTAGTTAAGACTGAGGTCTGTATGTTTAGGTTCTCTATACATTCTGCCAATGACATTTTATTTGATATAGATTACTTATTACCTCCGTATGGCATTTTTCACATCTTTAAACTGAGGAAAATATTACCTTCCTACCTCAAAGGAACATCAGGAAGATGAATTTTTAAACTATTTTAAAGGAACATGAGATCTCAGGGGATCATATATGTTCAATACATTTCTGATTCTCCTACTTTTGTGTTATAGAAAGAACTCAGCAAGATCTCAGTGAAGAAAACCATTCCGCACTGAATTTTTGTGCAGATATATTTTTTTCATTTTTTTTCATTTTTATTTTTAAGAAGTCCATACACTTTATACTTTGAAATTAGAGTGTTTCAATTTTTTAGTGAAGCAAGGTAGACTTATTTATCCCATCTTGTGAGCAGGCATACTAGAGACCAAGATAACTTGTTCTGTCTGAACACGCCAAAGGTTTTGAGCTTCTGTTTGTTTTTCTGTCTACATTTGAGATGATGTGTTTACCTTTATGAGATAGATATTTGATCTCTGTAATAGTAGATTTTAAGCAAGTGCATGAACATGTTGTGTAAATAACATTAACAGTCATTCCAATTGAAGATGCTTCACTTCACATGGATAACTATTTCTAGTGTAAAGGAAGATGACTTAGTAGTCCAGTGAGTAGAAAACCTGCTGCATATGTGGGAGCATAATATTCAGATGCATGGACTGAACTAAGCAAGAACAGAGTGGTTGGATTCTTTCTACCATGTGGCTACTTGAAACTCTTTGAAGGTTAGCAAACATCTGTCTTCGACCTGAGTTTGACCAGAAAGTCTCATCATTTAAAACTGACACGAGTGCTTCTCAGTGGTACTTTTCTATTTTGACACATCAAGTTTATGACAAATAATTAATCACAAAATTGTCTGCTAGTTCAAACAAAGTTAACCTGCAGCAAAAGGAGCTCAATGGCTAAACATATAGGGAATGTTTTGCTAAATAAAAAGAACATTTTTTTAACTAATTGTCTCTATAGCCACAGGCATTTTAGGTTAGAAGGCCCTGGTATGTGGCCTATGGGTTATAATTAGACATTAAAACCAATGAAGGCATCATTTTTTTTTTTTTCTGACTATATTTTTGCGAAGAGCACGCACTGTCCTCCGGGGAACTGTACTTTAGTTAGAGGATATGGACCATATCTGCTGCAGCAAAGAAACTGCTGAGTGAACAAGGATATGTTCCGTGGACAGAGACGTGGATTTTGCTGGCATTACTTCATTGCATTATGTGCCTCACGATGTCATGGCACAAAACTATGGACATAGATGGAAGAAAAGCATTAGATAGAGCAACATGAAACAGAATGGTTGTGGGCTTCACACAAATGGATATTTAACTCTTCATTAAGCTTAAATAATATTTAATTTGGCTATGAAATTAGACTACTGGCAGAGCTGGACTAATAAGTGAAAAAGAGCTATACAAAATGCACCTAGTCATGGGAAAAGTGAAAAAAAAAAGTTACTACAGAACAAGTAGATGTAATAACAGATACTGCTCTTTAGGTCAGATCAACAGCAGCAGCTGTCAAGGTGTTGGTGTTGGAAGGTGTTGGAAAAACACTGGAACTACAGAAAATATAGTTGGCTTTATACCATCTCCTGTCTTCTCAGCAGAAGGAATGTTTGCTCCTGCCAATATAGAATAGATTCTGCACTGATGCTAAGACAAAACAGCACTCCTGAATAACAATGAAAGTCACTTAAAAATCCAATTCAAAGCAAATGAGTGAACAGTTTACCTGGAGGCTCTTCTACAATTACTTGAAGTCACCAGAAAAAATTTCACAGAGTTAAGCGGGTGCTGAAGAAAGCCATTAGCAAAAAGGAAGATAGGACTCTGTTTTATGGGCTTCAGTGAAACTGCAGCCAAAGAAATATAACAGCTAGTGGATTGTAATAGCTTAATAATGGTGCCTTACTTTGAAATTGGTGGAGTTGAGAGTGCAGTCTCCTAAATGCAATTGCCTTGAAGATAGAGCTTGGTGGACACTATAGGCACGCATATGTATCCTATTTTAATTTGGTACAGGAGCATTTTTGTGAATTTCCCCATCATCCTCAGAATCTGGAATCGTCTTGACACATGCAAACTGGATTCATTTTTTATGAAAATAATCAAGAATAAATGCTACAGGAAGGTACTTAATATACTCCAACTGCTAGTGGGTAATGAATAAGAAGGATCAAACCAGATCTAGTTTTCATCAAAACCTTTAAATTGGATATGTAGATCGCATCCTTGTCACCAACTCTTCTACCTTCCAGATTCTCTCTCTTTGAAACACTACCTGCTTAGGTAGATGTAGCTTAAATTCAGTTGTTTTTTTTTTTTTTTTTCTGTCTCAGTTCCAATAGGTATTTGCAAAAGAGATCTGATCATCTATGCATGCAGAAAGACCTGTGAGAAGTCAGTTTTCATTACAACCTACCTTTCCCTTTTGTATTTGTACACCTGGTCTTTGTCTGTGGCACGTAGAAGTAAATGTTCCTTATCACCTCTTATTTTATTCTGTGTCTATTTGTACTACAGCAGATGTAAAACCTTTATAATTCTATTAGAATGAGGAGACGCAGATGCTGCATTCTAGATGATGATGTTTGTTGTCATGTCATTCCTACACACTGCATAAGCACATCCTGGCACTTCCCTCATTGTCTGGTGAGTATTGCTTTTAACACTGCAAGATTCATTCGTTAAAAACAATTTTAATGACTAATACCTCCTTACTTTGACGATTCATCAATAGTTGTCTTCTGTAACTCTTCCTTACAGAAACCAGTCTTTTATTCCCTTTGGCTGATTCATGGAATGATCAGCTGGTAAGGCGGTAAGAGCAGGAACACAGGTCTGAGGAAAGTGGCAATCTGAAAGGCAAAACAGAAGTATGAGACTACAGCAACAGTCAAGAAATAAGACTTGCAATCTGATGATACCTGTGTAAGCAGTCATAGAATCATGGAATCAGAGAATCATTAAGGTTGGAAAAGACCTCTAATGTCATCTAGTCCAACATCAAACCATCACCAACGTGCTCACTAACCATGTCCCTTAATGCTGCCTGAAAATTTACACATTTCTTGAACACCTTCAAGGACAGTGATTCCTTCGAGGACAATGGTTCCATCACTTCCCCAGGCAGCCTGTTCCAATGCTTGACCGCTTTTTCACAGAGGAAATTTCTTCTGATATCCAGTCTGAACTTTTCCTGGCACAACTTGAAGCTATTATCTCTCCTCATATCACCAGTTAACTGGGAGACCCTATGCCAAATGGAATTAGAAATTTCTAATCTTTTTTTTTTAATGATGTTTTGATTTTTTTTTTAATAGACAAAAGCAGTTTGCCATGTATGATGGTTAGTGTGCCTGTAAATTAGATGTTTAATTCAAGTAGTTAATTTAAGGGTGTAAATTCTACGTTTCAAACATTTCATTTGGCTTTACATTTGATCTGCCTTTTGTCTTACACTGTGCTGTCTGATCACGAGTTACAGTTTGCTTTTCTTGTCCTAACTTCCAAGTTCAAGCTATAAAACCCAGTCTTAAAAAAACATAGGGAAGTCTGCAAGTCTTTCTATTGACTATAGTTGGTAGAGTAAGACCAATATGAGCTGTACTGTGGACTTAACTATGTTGTTAGTAGATATGCTTCTGAGTGGTCTCACTCATAGTAGGATAGTAGCGATCAGTTAAGCATTGCTTGATTTTCAGTCTGGACCTCCTTGACTAACGACAGAAAATCAAAGTTGTGGAGAAAAAGAAAATGAACTGAGAGAGCGAGTCAGGGAGAAAAATCCTAGCTGTGTTCTCACTCCTCCATTTCCAGATGTCAGAAAGAGGAATATTTCCAGAAATTCAAGTCTATTTCTACCTCTAACCTACACTGGCTGAGATCCATTTTTTTTCTGTATTCCTGAAATGATCTCTACTATTGGACATCTTTTCACCAAAACATGGCATAAAGAGCATCTTATAGCAGTGCTGTGGTGGACTGAATGCACAAAAAGACCCTTCACATTAATTGTGGAATTATCTTTGGTTTTCTGGACCTTTTACATTCTCAGGAGACATAAAATTATTTCTTTCTGGAGAGGACATATAACAAGGAAAGCTTGAGTTGGAGCTGGAAATAATGCTGAAGACAATCTCTTTAATCAGGTCTTTTAAAACTAATCTAACTGTGATGAAGAAAATAGCAGAAGGAGGTGTCACCAATTTCCTTGTAAAGGCATCAAAGCTTATAAATATGCAATGAATTCATTAAAAAAAAAAAAAAAGAGATGTTAGCCATTTTAACAGAATCGTTACTAATCTTTTTCAAAGACAAAGCTAAAATGACATCTGAAAAAAAGATAGCATATTGCCATTCCACCCATTCCACTGTCCAATTTGAATGCGACTTAAGGTCAGCTACCTCAGATTGAATCAAGTGGCTCTTTAACTTCCAAAAGAGTGCTTGAATGCCAGATGCCTGTGTAGGCCTGTGCGCTAAGCTGTGATTGCCTCAGCAAGCCTGAGTTATGTCCTGTACCTGCTGCTCTGCTCCTGGGAGCTGTGAGCAGGAACAGATGGTGACTCAACTGCCTTTTCAGGGTACTGCTCACAGTAACACTGCATGACATAACAAAACAGCAATAAAATAATCCATGCTCTATGTGCCGTAATCTGCCTACACACAGCTCAGCACTCATCAATTGCTAGCCAAACACAGCTGTCTTCTTTAGACTTCCTCTGTATCCCTCTCTGGGAAAGCTGCAATAGTTTTCTGATGCTCTCGTCCTGGACTTAGTCATAAACATACCTGCTGACATGCTAAACTCAGATCCAGGTTTGACATGTCAGCGACTGCAGAGCCCAGACATATGGATTCAGTCATGGTCTCCGACCAGATGAGCAAGCAACGGAGGCCTGTTGAATCTCAATTAGCACTTTTAGCCCATTTCAGGGTGAGATCCAGGAGACCTTTCAGCTACCCCTGAAGATGGCTTCAAGCAGCCAGCAAAGCATAGACAGAAACATTTGTACCTGCATAGACTAGTTTTAAAATTCCAGTAGCCTCTATGCCCAGTAACTAGTCAATAAAATAAAAATGGAGAAGTGATAGCCGTTGTAATTCTGCTTCCTTTACTTTATTACTACTGTTCTATTTTTGTAGCTAGCCTATTAACTTTGGCCTGGTCTGAGGTGAGAGCTGTGCTGGAGCTGAGACACAGAAAAGCCCAGCTACAGCTCTGTGCTCTGGAATTCAGGGGTGTTTCCTCACCGCCAGGTTAGGACAATGGTAAATCGTTGTCATGGCTTATGTTGGCTTGTGTTTGAGATATCTGAAACCAGGCCATTTCCCATAAGGATGCTCTGATTTAACATCACAATCCTGTGACAGCACAGACCCTCAACCAGTCTTTTCCTTGAAGCAGCTGCTCTCTTAGGAAGTAGCTTCAGCTCTCCTCAAAATCTTCTTTCCTCAGAGAACTTGAGAATGAGGAACAAGATCTTAAGACCCCAGTTTTAATTTGCCGGGAAAGGTAGTCAAGTATGCATTTTCATATTAACCTCCCAGGTACTATGTATGCTGTAGATCTTTACTTTTTCCCCAGAAAACATAGAATCACAGAATTCTTTGAGTTCAGGAGGGACCTTTAAACTTCATCTAGTCCATCTCCCCAGCTGGCACATCCACAGCTAGATCAGGGTCCCCAGGACCTGGTCAGCCAGGGTTGGGTTCTCTGGGCAAACTGTTCCGGTGTGCCTCACCACGCTCACTGTAAAAGTCATTTTCCTTATATCTAACCTAAATCTACCCTCTTTGAGCTTGAAACCATTTCCCTTTGTTCTATAACCACGGATCCTGCTGAAGAATCTGTCCCCTTCTTTCTGATAGACCCTCACTTAGCTATTGAAATGCTGCTATCAGGTCATCTTGGAGCCCTCTCTTCTCCCGCTGCGAGAGGCAGTGGGATCGTTGCCTGCATTCTCCACCAAAATCTGTCATGGAGTTAACTAGATCAATCTATGCCTGTGATAGGGGGCAGTAGGCCCCTGCCCCCACCCCCCCTGACCCCACAAAATGGGAAGGAAGGAAGGGAGGAAAAAAAAACAGCGGCAACAATCTATGGAGGAAAACTTATTTTACTAACTATGATATTGGAATGCAAGATAACACAATATAATACAATCTAATTGAAATTGAGACTAATAAATCAAATAAGATAGGAGAGAGAGAGTTCCTGAGACCGAGTCAAACCTGAAAAGCTTGGAACAGCTAGGAAAGCACCCTCCAGCACCCACTGCCAGGCAGTAAGAGACCGCCCCACCTGGAAGGGTCAGATCCCATGACTTCTGTAATGTGTAGGGATAGGTACCTGGAATTGGAGCATTAACACTTTAATTCCAGTACATGATGTTTTGATGTGGAATACTGAAAACCAAAAAACATAAAACCATGACAAGTCTGAACAGCCCCAGCTCTCTCATCCTGTCCTCATCGAAGAGGTGTTCCATTACGTGGATCATTTTTGTGGTCCTGTGACAAGATAAATTCTCCTAGCTTTCAGTACTGAGCTATGTATGGATTATGATAATGACATGGACAGAAAATTAGAAGCATATGTCTGAAGAAACAGTCTTGGTCATGATCTATAGACAGTCTGGATCACCAAGGCCGGAACCGTCAGAAGTGTCGGCAGCCAAAGGCATCTCTGGTTCTAAAGGCTGCAGACACTCCACAGGTACTGCATATCGTAGGATGCTAAGCACATCCAATATCATGTACTAAAATTACAGGCTAATACAGGCCCTGTTGCTGCCCTGTATGGCAGCAGCTTTTCCCCACCGAGTGGCCTGATCTGGCCTCTGGACATGGGGACAGTGCAGTGAGGTGCTGACTCTACCCCTCGTGCCCATCACATACAGTCAGTCAAATCGAACCCCGTGTATATTACACGTGGCATGTGCTCATTCCACTTGTTGTGTAAAACAGTGATTGCTGACACTAGCAGTTCGACCTATCTACTGAACCTCAAAAAAGAAAGACTGAGGATGAAGGAAGTGCTCAGAGAAAAATGGACAGATGAGCACATTTTTGTCAAGACAAATAATATGATATTATACTTAATTTGAAAGGTAATAATGTCAGTTATCAAAGATTACAATTTGAAAATACATTGTATAGAGAGAGATGCTACAATTTCAGTGCATATCAAGGAATGTTTTGTAAAGACAAAATAGTGGAACTGAAAAGAAGATTGTTACCTCAACAAAATCTTTTAAAGATGTTAAAACTCAGACTACCTTATAGAAGTTAATTATGTGGTAGCAAATCTGATTGCAAAAAAAATCAAAATCATTTACTGATGGTGGGTTTATTGAGCAATATTTGAAAAGTGGCAGATATGGCAGATATATTATGTCTTTATAAAAAAAAATATATTTCTAAAATAAATATATTTTTCTAAAATCAGACTGCTACCCAGGTGAATTGAAGAAATAGCAAAATCTATTAAAAAAATTGGAGAGTAAAGCTGCTAACTTCAAATGCTTTGGTGATAGATGAAAGTGCTGGTACTACAGATGCAGCTCAACTTGCCATTTTTGTTAAAGGTAATGACAGTGAATGTAATATCACTCAATAAGTGGCTTCTTTTCTTCCACTGAAATAAATCTCATGACTTGTATGAAACAGTAAAAAAAATACATTAAAGTGATTTTCTTTAACCTTTGTCAACATGTCTGATAGAGCTACTGATGGCATCCTGGAGATGGTTGATAAAAAAGAGGTACTTATAAAATTAATAGAAGATGATGCAATTACCACCAGTAAATCATGTTTTGATGAAGTATCACTGCATTGTACATCAAAAAATTTTATGTGTGAAAGCTTTAAAAATGGATAACGTTATGCAAATCATCATCAAAGCTATGAATTTCATGAAGGCCAAGGGGCTGAAACATTATCAGTTCCAGGAGTTCCTTAAAAATACGGATGCTGATTATGGAGACATCATTTACTTTCATGAAGGAAGGTGGCTAAGCTGAGGTAAAATGCTGAAATGATTTTATAATTTGCAAAGTGAAATCAAGTCCTTTATGGAATGAAAAGGAAATTTTGTGCCAGGATGTGAAGATTAAAAATGGCTCACAGATTTAGCATTTTTGGTGGATTTGAGCTAAACATGCATCTTCAAGGTAAAAATCCACTTATCAGACCATAACATCATATGAAATGAAACTTAAATTATGGCAGACTCAAGTTGTGATACATAATTTCATGCATTTTGTCCTGTGAACAGCAAAAAATATGCATCCTTGCTTTTTCATTTTGATAAAGAAACCTGAGAATAAGATTTCAAAATAATTTTTTTTTTTTGTTTATTTGTGCCTTCATTTTCAGTCAGCATAAATACATTACCTGTGTCTTTTCAAATGGAATGTGTAGAGTTGCAATCAGATATTCAACTCAAAGAAAAATTTCATTATGTCTCTTTACTAGACTCTTATAAGACTTATCTTACCAGAGAAAAATAACCCCTGCATCACAATCACACCCTTTTTGGCTGTATGTACATTTGTGAACGATTATTGTCAAGGATGAAGCCCAGGAAAAGTAATCAAAAATCTCTGATGAACACCTTGAGAACTCAGTAAGAATTGCAACCACTGTCACTGAACCAGACATTGGTGCATTGGTTTCACAAAAACATCCCACTGGCTTTATGTGTTTTTTGCTCTCTTTATGTGTTTTTTATGTTTTAGTAAAAAAATACATTTGTTACTTATATACATTAGCTATATTATATATTTAATATGCAGCTCAAGACAATACCTGTTTGCTCAGTGTGGCCCAGGCAAACAAAAAGGTTGGACGCTCATGGGCTAAGTGCTACAGCTGTGCCATGAGAGTGGTGAAGGAGAATATCTCCAATCCGAAAACCAGAATTTGTTAAACATGACTACCTCAGAGACAGAATACCTTTCTCTTTATACAGAAAAAGAAATAGATACAATGGTCTTTAAGTCAGACTTGGGAGAAGAGTCTACACTTGACCAACATCTGCTTTTACTCTTGGCGTCAGTCTGAAGCAATATGATACAGTATGACCTCAAAATGAATCTTGTCAAATTCCTCTCTGTAGCTGTGGAGGACATTTTCTGCTTCAAAGCTAAAAGCAAAACCTTCCTCCCTTAGAAAATAGAACATTCATCTGGGGGAGATCCTCCCTGGTCTCCAAATGTGACACGTAAAATCTTTGAGAAGATATTTTAGTATAGATGCAATTCAAGTTTATAATAATTCAGTTCCTTGGATATCACTCTGCCTACAGAGCACATAATATACCTGAAGTTTGATTGTCCATACTCATGGCTTGATTCGAAAGAGAATTGTGGTCACCTAATGCCATTTGAGATGCTGTAACCTAGCAAAAGCAGGACAAATACTATTCAGATCTATACAGTAGGAAAAACTTTTCTGGACACCTCTCTTCTGGTAGTTGAAGCCAGAGGCAGTACTCAAGGACATCTGTAAGGACCATAATTATCTCTGCTTAGGGTACTGATGCTGAGTCATCAACTTTCAAGCCCCAGACATTTCTTCGCTGTGTTATACAACTCTTACCACTACGGTCCGAAGTTCATCTTAAAACAAACTTCAGTTCACAAGTCTGTGTGGATATCCTCAGAATCTTGCTCAGTTATTATGTCAGAGCTTATGGAAGAATAAGACATGAGGGTTTATTTTTTCCTTGATACTAATCCAAATACGTATTTCTAAGGTCTTCAAATGCTCCTTCCATCTTACACCTTGCATGTCTAAAGAGCTCAAGTTCTGTGATATGTCATTGTAAGGCTCTACTTAACAGACATTCTAAATTCTCCTTCCTCCTCTCCTATTGCTATTTTAACTTTCTTAAGCATAGATGAGTGGTCTTGCACATAATATTCCAAACAAGACCTTACCAATGCCATGTCGCAATGATACTCCTACATTTCCCATCTAATACTACTGTCATGCAGTGAGTTTATAGCATAAATGGCCACTAAATTCTGGAAGTATTTTTAAAATTTTAGACAATTAAAAATGACAAATATGAGGGATAAAACATTTAACTCAGTTTCCCTAGAGTTAGGAAGATTGACGCAGGATTTTTTTATAGGAAGTTTCACATGGACTGTTTCTTTTGTCTTTTGTTCACTTCCCCATTTCCTCACACAGTACCAAAACAATTTTCCACCAGCATTTGCCACTTCACTGTAAACAGCCTTTTAGTTCTTCAAGCTCTCTGTATATCAGCAACCGAGCACACTTTCACCACTTTCTTCCATTAGTAACTAAGGAAAATTTGTCTTCATCATCTATATTTTCCCCCTTTATTTACAGTCAATAGGATTTGCTGTTACATGTCCCATTACCTAAAGGCACTAATGTCAAGGTCTAAGACCATTATCGAACTACCAGCAGGCTCTAGAGAGAAAGAGCTGTCTCAGTATCCCATAAAACTATGAGAGTTCACATGATACATTCGTACATAATATGTGATTTATGTTACAGTGAGGCAGAGACAGAAATCCTTCTTTGCAAAATGTAATCGAGCTACCTCACTTATGAAAACACAGTCCTTCATCAGGGAGTTTCAGGAACTAAAGTTTATCTTTATTAAACAGAGATGGCCAAACTAATTTCAGTTAAAATATCTGGCTAGGACAGAAATATTTTCAAACTCTCCCCTATCACTAAACACTTATGAAATCAAAATCCATCCTCTGAACTGCAAATGCCTCACTTCTTACAGTATCTATGTGACATTTAGGTTCTGGAATATGAAATGGTTTTGCATTTCAAGTTAAATAAGCAATTTTTAGAGGAGGTATAGAAGGAATAAGTTCAAGCTAGTATAAATTGGTGTCAGCTAACTTTTGAAGGACGGAAACGTGAAGCAAGGGAAAACAGGGATGAATACTAAACAGGAGATGTAGGCTAACTCCTTATTATCAGCATCTCTGTGCTCCATGCAGCCCAACAGTAACACTGTTGTATGCAGAATCTTGAGGAAAGCATATATATCTATTATTACTAGTTCCTATTATTCCTACTATATTAATTTCACCTTTTCTTTATTGTAAAATCTCTTTTTCTGGACTCTGTTATTTTCTTTTCTTGACCAACACTGTGGGGTCTCCTGTTATCTTTCCTACACTAACCTGTGTGTGATTTTACTGGGGTAAGAGTGGGTGAGGGAGGTAGTCTTCTGTGTTTTCCTACCCCTCATTGCCACGTCATAGGAACATGCATGAAAATCTCTGGAAGAGGAAACTCCAAAAGGAGAAAATGTTATGTTATTTGCATTACAGCAATGTACTTCTGTTGTGGTTTAACCTGGCAGCTGAGCACCAAACAGTCATTCGCTCACTTTCCCAGTGATATGGGGGATGAGGATCAGGAGAAAAAGTTGAACTCATGAACTCCCATCCTCTTCAGAAGTCCTTCTGAATGATGTCATATGATATGGAATATCCCTTTGTCCAGTTTAAGTCAGCTGTCCTCATTCTGTTCCCTTCCAGCTCCTTGGGCCCTTTGCTGAGAATGGCTTGCCTCTGTACAGCACTGCAGCAACTAACATTGTTTTTGTCCCAGAAACAAAACACGGCATCCTACCAGGCACTCTGAAGCAAACAATTCCATCCCAGCTGAAATAAAAACAATCCCAGTTTCTCTTTTAAGCAGAAATTGTGAACACTTCTGTAGTAGTAGAGAAGCTGCTATTCAGTCCAAGAAATAAATCTGTTTCTAAGAGAACCATTTTCTGATAGTGACATGGCACATGAGCAACTTTGTGGACCTGGTAAATGAGATGCTGACAAAATGCCATCAGTACTTCTACCATTTTCAATTATGGACTTCATCATCTGAAGCTAATATGTAAGTACAAGTGGATGAAGCACATCTTCCCCATTCTGTAATCTCCTTTTCTGATGTCTTCATGGAGTTTTCTTCTAAAAAGGCTTCTCTTCTGCATTTATCTATTTCAAGACTTGTATGGGGATGCACAACATTCACCTCTAGCCCTGACCTCTCTAGCTCCTGGCTAGAATATTGGCAGCCAGCTACCTGTCAGCAATTTAATGGAAAGATCCTGCCATCATCTGTTTCAAGCTCTCTGGGCAGGAAAATGAGATGGAGGTTTCATGTTTCAAAGAACAATAGGGCTTAGGGATGGTTTTTAAAATTGAAATTCTGGCTGTGGGAGTCATTAAATATAGTTCTGCTTCTCTTCTAGACTGTGAGATCAAACAGCACAGGGAATTGGAATATTTGCTCTCTTATGGTGTATGCGCAATTTTTGCAGATTGGTTGGCTTCACTCTGCAGTTACTATAAAAAGGACATAAAAGTATCATTGACATGTCTGGTTTTGTGCTGAAAAATTCCCAAGCTAAAATATTTTTTCCCCAAACTGTTTTTGAATTTTTTCTCCATTGATATACAGATCCTAAAACGTATGTTCCTCTGGAAAACGATCTCAGTTTTTACTAAGTGAGTAATCTTTCATTTGAAAGATCTGGTACAATAATCCTTTATTTTTGGCATAATCAAGCTTGGTACTGATGAAAAACCCATGTAAATTTATGTATAAGCTAGTCCAAGACCACAATCCACAACTTTAGACTCCAGAATCACTACACAATTTTCACTAAATTCACCAGATCAAACTTTCATTTATTATCTTTCACCTTAGGACCGAAAGAAAACTGACCTATTCATGATCTACAAATGAGAAACATTTTTATCCAGTTTGTCATTCCTCAGCCTCACAAATAACAGCCCTCTGCATATGGAATCACATAATCACATATCTTAATTAGTAGGGTGCACCTAAATGGAAATTCATGTCACTTTAAGATGCCTGACCATAAATGCGTGTGTGTAATCTCCAGTTATAGTATCTGAACAATGGTGATTTGTTGCAGTAAGAAATGTGGAGTATTTGGATAAAAATTTTATCACTTAAGAAAGGGCTGTTTGTTTATAGAGGTTTGCATTTAAAAGTTTATTTCCCAGTTAAGATGTTTTAATGTCTTTGGTAGTCAAATTAAGCGAGAGAGAGAACTGTTTATTACTGTAAAATAAATAAAGAGTTTCTTTTTCTTCCTGGAAATATAAGAGTTATAAATTAAGAATGTGCCTATGTAATAATGATTTACAAATGTTTACAGCACTCTACTTTGCTTTGAGACACAATTTGTTATGTTTTCAAAAACAATAAAAAGAATACACACACACACACATACAAAAAACCCTTCCAAATCAGTGATATACTGATTTTTTTCCCCATGTGACAGATTTAATAGAAATATTAATGAGGATTTTTTTTTTTTTTAATGCAAAATATTGAATAACATACATCAAAGGAATCTGAAAATTTTTGAGACGTGGGACTGTGAAGTCTGAATAACAGTTTGGGGGAATATATAAAAATGGAGGACTCATATCTGTGATGCAATGAGGAACATGCAGAATTACAACAACACAGTACAGGTTCCAGAGGCACCTACTGCACTACATGCAGCAAAACCCCAGATGATAAGAATTCATTGATACGGTTGTTTGGAAAGCATCACCCAGTCAAAGGGGCCAATGCAAGGACCCTTGTGATGGAGAAACAAGTCAGCTTGTCATCAGGGGCTGACCATCCTTTTTGGGAGATTTAACTGCCTGTGAGCATATTACTCTATGCAAGACCACAGTAATTTGTTTTCTAAGTAGTTCTTTCTGTGAGTATTCGTGCAGCAACTGACATGGAAGAAAAAAGAGGATTTAAAATCTTAATTTAAATTCTTCTAGCAATGTTTTTTGTTTTTGCTGTTTAGGTAAAGTTAGTATTTTGGTATTGCTAGTCCATCACACTTTTTCACAAATGCCCACTACAGTCCTATTACATTCCTTTAACAAGGAGCTTGTGGAAAAAATTGGCTTGTTGCAATGCAGAGAACCATGCCTTAAACTCCCAGAAATCACAGAGACATTTATGACCAAAGACAGCAGATCCAACATGCTCGAAGCTCAGATGCCTGCTGACAGCCTGACTCATCCAAACTAGGCTGGCTTTAGAGGAGAAATGCAAACAAGGAATGAAGTCTCTCAAATGAAAATGCACTTGAAGAGAAATGCACTTGAAGAGAAATCTCTTCTATCTCAATATCACAGCCAGTGTAGAGAAATCCAAAGATTCCAGAACTCTACCCGTGAGAAAATTTCAGCAGCTCTACAGCATCCAAGTTTTCTATTTCTAGGAAATCCATATTTGTGATGTCACATTCTTTTGAGCTGAATGTTCACTTTGCTCTGAACCACATCTACGGCTGGATGGGCAGAGCAGAGATTTACTATCTCTAATAGTTTTAAAAATGCTGAATGACCAGCTAAGAAGCAGTCCCATTGTTCTTTAAGGCCTTTGGAATTATTGCATAACAAATACTCTCTTTCTGAGGTTGCATATAAAGAGCAGCAGCTGGGTGGAAGATGAGAGCTGCTGCTGGAGCAATGCCATTGGTACAGTGTGAGAAGGTAGGCTTCTGACTCTGGCTGCACCAAGTGGGTCCCACTGGCAGAGCAAACTTAGCAAGCTGTCTGAGTTATCGTATTGTGCATCTGTTCTTTATGAAGATACTCAGATCATTGGCTGGTCTGACAGAGCTGTGAGATTCAAGCTAAATTTACACTCCATGACTGTACTGCATATGCTGAAATAATAGGAGTTCTTCTCCTATTATGAGATTATTATGAGATTTAAATTTATGCTTTATTAGAATTTGCTACTCAGATCATATTCCTGTTTTAATGGTTTCACTGAGTAGTTTCCATTTACTTTTCTAGTCTTAAGCATAATTATACAGCATAAACAATGAATACAGCAGTGATAATGAAAGCTTTGCAGTACTTACTGTCCAAAAAATTTTTACATTTTGAAAAGGAACTGCTTTTAATGAAATTTTTAGTGGTGTTTTTTCCCTTTCCTTTTTTTTTTTTTTTTTTTAATGTTCATGCTGCATTTTCAACTTCGTAGGTTTATTTTCTGAGTCAATTGTTCACTTTTGCATTTCTTGTGAGGTCGTATACTGAGTAAACCTGTTTGCATTAAAGATGGTGACATTTTAACAAAAATTGGCTCTGAGATTTGTTCAGTCCTTTTGCCAAGCAGTATGTGCAGATAGAAGAATTCTTAAAAATACCTTGTAAAATTTTTGCTTTTGGGGCCATGGGCACCTCTCCAGTTGTTTTTTTCACTGTTCTATTGCAGTGAAGCAAGTCTTCATTGGTTTGTAGCCTAGTCTCGCTTATTTGGATAAATCAAGATGTCCTTGCAGATACAGAATAACTGTGGCGATTTGTGAAATTTGCACACACGACCACTACTCTTCCTCCTATTATCCTGATTCTTCATTATGGTGGTTATACCCCTCCACATCATTTATAGAACAGTGGAACCCCCCTCAGGTCTACTTAAACCAATACCTTTGCTATGGTTCCATCATATGTTGAAGCCTGCCATGCTCATTCTTCTCGAGTGATTAGTTTTGCTGGTGCCTAGGAAGTGGCATTTGCCCCTCACTGCATGACTCAACACGCAGTCCATTCTCAAAGCGTTGACTCGTGCACACTGTTTTTAACAGCCAACGGTCACTTTGCTCCTGTCTGCTCTGTGTATTCCTTTGGCTGTGACCAGAATAATTTCTGCACTCTCCATTTCCTGGGAGTGAGAGGGATTTACCAATATGCATGTCAGGGTGCGCTGCCAAGAGAATATTAACTGGTTCTGAAGCAGTGCCAGGGAACATGGAAGTGAGCCAGGGGGTCAGCTGGCAAGTCCTAGACCTTCCATGTACAACATGTGAAAACTTTTCTGTGTAAGCCTGGGAAGAAGCAGAAAGAGGTGGAGACATTCATTCATCAAGCCAAGAACAGGTGAAAGTGCTCAGGGAAAACAGTGGCAATGAGAGGATTGCAGAGCTCAACATTTTTGTCAGAAGGTTCAGAAAGCAGCTGCTGGCTGAAAAGGAGTGAGTCACCAGCAGTGTAAAACTGGTGCATGTAGAAGTGTGAATGTAAAGTAGTCGTGCTGTGAGGAGCCTCTAAGGAAAGATAATATGAGCCCTTCCTTAACATGACCCCAGCAAATACTAGCCATTACTTATTTCCTAGGTATTCTCAGGAAAATGGGTCAGCAGTCTGTGGGCATGATGAATTTTCCTTTTTGGTTCTAGACAGGATACAGATGGATAGAAAGAGCTGTCTGGTGATATAAATTCACCATTAAAATTTCTGGGTTCTGACAGGACATTACAATAACAAATACTATGAATATGATACTTTAAATATCAAATGCATGGAAAAACAGTGTTTCATGTTCTGTTAAGCACAAGAAAATACAACAGATTTCAGTTACAGGAGTCTATGAAGTCTGTGGAGTCTATGGCTCCTCCACAGTGGTAAGCTGACACGTCCAAAGAGGTCAGGTTAGATGGGGCAAACGTTACAAAACAAGTTGCCTAAGACTACACCAAGTGTGCAATTCAAAAAAGCTGAAGGTGGCAGATGAACCATCTGACCAGTGGGCTGGTACTTGCATTTTTTTAGAAGACAAAATGTCTCATGATTGCCTGTGCAGCCAGAAGCTGTTTTCTGTTTTCTGAGGAAATATCATGGTGGCTGGCATCTGCGGTGTGAATGAGGATGTTAAGATTTGTGAAATCAGTTGCACTGAAAAGATCAGGGAGTAGCAACTGGCACCCTGAAATCTTATTGTGTAAAAAGTATAGAAAACCACATGGAGTTTATATTCTGGAGTTGGGAATATTATAGGATAGGGCTCCAGATCTCACTGGATGAATAATCACCACAAAGCAAATCACAGGAGTAAGTAGACACCCTATCAGTAACAGGAAAAGGTCCTGCTCAGCAACACAATTATGTTTAGAAGATCAAGAAGTACGGAGATAACATGAGACATGCCAAAAGTCAGTCTGAGCCAGAGTTTGCAAAGGAAATTAAACAAATAGCGAAAGGTTATTCAGCTGTATAAATAAAAAGAACACAGGAAAGCATAAGTAAGTCCACTATACAATAATGACAGGACAGAGATTGAAGATAATCCAGGCATGTCCCAAAAGTAAAGGAACACAGAGTACAAACTGATGCCCTTGGACTTAATAAGAGGAATTTCTTCTGTATTCTGGAGCTCATTAGTTGATGTAGGTAGAAGAGTAAAAATCTTGATATTTTTGCCCCCAACAGCCAATGTAAGTCTTGCGTGGACTCCAGTGAGGTATTTATCAATCATCAGTAATTTTAATGAATTACTAGAACACATGTGGAGTTGGGTAATATTAATATGAATAGCTATCATCAGCTCTGCATATAAATGACTCAATTGTATTTGTGTGGAAAGAAAAGAAACAGTGGGATTGTGGAGTATTAACTACACATGTACTCTTCCTTTGTCAAAATTCTACAAACTACAGCTGTTTAGGCAATAGATGAACAAAGAAACACTTGCAATATACATAAAATAATATGTACTTTCTGGACTTGTATCTCTTCTTTCACTTCCAGTGCATTTATCTGATAATGTATATTGATGCAAAGCTTGACTAGTTTATTGAGTTTGTAATATTTTACATGGGGGGGACAGCAGTGAGTTTTTCAACATCCAGGGACAAACAGGTGTGAAGTATTATCCAGTTCACTTAAGACAGTGCTCGCTGAGTCCTTCCTGCTATTTTTTAATTGCATGCATACTGAATTAACAAATCAATTTTATTCTCCTGTAGTACACTTCATATAGCAACAGCTTTCAGTGCAGTATCCAGTCCTTTTTCTGTACCTAGTCTGAAATAAGCACTGATAAAATTAATATGGTTATTCCTCTTTCCTGGGCACTGGGTATAGAGAAATAACCATGCCACTATAGAGAAGGAAGGTGGACAAAACTTTGATTTTTTTTTTTTTTTACTTCTTTCTGAGAATTCTTCTCTGCATAAGCTCTTACGCTTTGAATCAAAATGCAAATTCCACCATAGGGGATAGTTTTCTCACTGACAACATCCTGTGTCTCAAAGTCTGTTATAAGCATAATTGAAAAAAAAATTTCTTACATTGACACCAACTGATTTCTTGGTCTTTCAAGGACTTGGAACAGATTGAGCATATAATGTGTGTGGGAAAGAAATGATTTTCATTTCTCAAAAGGAGTTACTGCAGTACAAAAAGATTAGATTATTGCCTGAGCCTTTACAAGTAGGGTGGTTCATCCAAGCAGAGTTTGTGTCCAGTCCGAGATCCTGTGCCCACAAGTATGTCTGCTCACTCATATAAAATTGCATTTTAAATTCCAAGTGGTTGACTCTTTGGTAGTAAAAGCTAATTGCAAATGTAGCGCTAACACAAATGCATTGTAAAGCTACTTAAATGACCAAGTTCTTCCATTAGCACCTGGAAATTCCAACAGTTGATTATAGAAAGGAAAAAGAAAGGTACTTATAATTTTTTGGAGAAAAATTCCTAGTGTGGGTCAGTTTAAAATTTTAATTTTAAAATTAAAAATGCCTCAATGCAAATGAAATGAAGAGAGGACAGCAACTGGAATGTGATGTCAAGTTCTGGTTAGCACTAATTTGAGGAAGTCTAACTTGTAATGGGTAAATTGAATAACTCTGGTAACTGTTCAGTAAAGACATATGCAACTCAGAATCTGAGAACTGAACTTGGATATCCGGAGATTCACTGCAACATTTTATCTACAGTAAATTTCTCTTTCTCTCTTCTTTTCCAAAGAAGTCGTTTTAATTGACCTTTTTAAGGTAGTTAATGTGAATTTATGTAGGTATTTCTTTTTATTTCTGTATTTATGTATGTACTTATTTATTGCTCTGAATTTTTCTGACAATAAGGGCAAAATTGAGAAGTTTTGTAAAATTATGATTGTTCAATAATGGCCATTCCAATGTAGACTTACAGACACAAATAGTTATATTCAGATGAATAATAATCCTTAACTTAAATGAAAAACCTGTTGATTTAAGGCAGTCAGATATACAATACATTTATTCAATTAGTTCTATGTCAGTGCTTCTAATGATAAAATTTCTCCTGGTGTAGCACAAATTAATTCATAAACTATTTTTCCAGACCCAATTATTGTGCTAGATTAAATGAACCTAATGTTTGATTTTTCTTTACATCTATGAGGGCCACTTCATACTCTCATGCAGCTTGTTTCTTCTTAAAAGGTTATTATTAATAAGCTTAATAACCTATCTCTGTCCACAGAAATAGAAAACAATAAAATGTTCTACTTGTTAGAGTTCTTTAGTTCTGTAATCTGTTAACTTTCATGTTATTTTTATTTCAGAGTTAGAGTAGAACAGGAACAGATATTTGTAAGTCAAAAATAATTCTAGAGTTGGTTAAAAAGCTGGTGTTGCATCTATTTCTTTTGTAAGGGAATGATACTGTGACACCTGCAGCACTGTATGATAACGTCTACATTTCATCTTTTGTTTTAGTGCAGAGCCACTGGAAAGGTAGTTTTGTCTCTGCTATCTTTCATAGAAAAACTCCATTAGAAGTCTGTGTTTTCAGACAGCAAGTCACCCCTGGCCATGTGAAGCCAGAATCTTCATTATTTCTTTTGACTGTTGGCCTGTCCAAGTTGTGGCAGAGGAATCATTCCTCTCTCTTAGCTTGTGTAACTTTCAGGCCATTTCTGTCATAGTTCAGTATGCACTGCACCTGTGTTTCTCTCTTGTACTTCCTAATCCAGGATACATTGAATGCAACAGAATCACACAAGGACTTAAACTGTGAAAAATTTGCAGGGAGCGTTAATGTCAAATTTTCCATTCCACAGCAAGGAGAAAAGGCTGAGCACAAATATTAGAGTATGAAGCACCTGTTAGCAGCTGCTGCTCTGGCTTAAATCTGCAGCTTCTCAATGCTGATGAATCACTGTTTTGTGTTTCTTGGTGTCCATCAACTTGCTGCAATAAGCCGTACTTCAGGCACTGTGAGTGTTTACACTGCAAAAGAATTATTTCAGCACCTGCATGTTAGAAGTATAGAGACATATTCATCTTCATTTTGTGATGGTTCCTTTTTTTTTTTCCTTAAGAAATCAAACACCCATAGTTACGTTTCAAGGAAACAAATTAGAAATACCTTTCAAAAGTACAACCAACTCAAATACTTATTTTGCTTTTATTATCTGCTGTCATTGTGAACACAAGTGCTGCTTCCACTTAGTGATCCACCTACCAGAGTGTAATACTCTGCGTAGCTAAAATTTCTGGAATTGCTTTTCCATGAATGCATTCCCAGGCTGAAGGCATACAGGGACAGTGGTGAGGAAGTTCATATTCTAGCCCAGCAATAGTAGTGACATCCCTCACCCCCTTCTCCCCACTCCCTGTGCCCTCTGAGTATGTTCCTTGCCTTAGTTCTTCCCAGACATTGCCTGGAATTTTACCTGTTATTTAGGGGAGTTCTCAAACCTTTCAGTAGTAAGCTTAATTCTTCTTGTGGATGTCTCTATTTTTATTTTTTTAGTATTTAATTTTTCTTTCTTTTCTGCGACCTTTTTTACATATATGGCCTCTACAGGTATGCCATTTGACTTAATGTCATTTTTCACCTGAGGCATCAAGCTTGGTTCAAGAAAAATTGTTTATTCATCTTTAGCAAATTTCTGTGCTAGAAAATTAAAATGCTTAGATTTTAACTCTGGCTCAATAGCCATCAAAGAACTCATTCAACTTCTGATCAGAATCCAATCTCAAAATCTTGCTGTGCAATGCAGTTCATAAATTCATAACTTGATGAGTCCTGACAAGGTCTAGAGTACTTCTGCCCCCCCGCTGTTAATTCATCTGGTGCTGGCAATATATGTACAGACCAATTTTGGATTTCAATATTAAGTCAATATATATTATATAATTTTTGCCTGGGCTTATTAGTTCTCTTCCAAATGAAGAAGAAAGAGAAGTGTGATTGTGGCAATAAGGGACATGATTTACAGGTGGGTCTTGGTAGGTCAAGTTAATGGTTGGACTTAGTGATCTTGAAGGTCTTTTCAAACCTAGGTGATTCTGTGATTCTACATTTATACACCTTTTGGCTGATTCTTCTCCAGAGGAGGGAGGGTAAGATGCTGTTGCCTAACACATAGAGCAACTTTGTTTCTTAATTTTGTATTTCCTCAGTACAAATGAAAACACAGAATACCTTAGTAACTTTATGCGTCAGCAGATTTTTAAACTCCAATATTTATGACATCCTACAGGAATGCTAAGCCAATAAACATGTACTGAAGCACTGCAAGTAGGAAAACTATACGAACATATAAATGAAAAAGTACAATAGCATCTCCAAATGTAATGCCTCCTGTTTTATTATGTTGATTCACAACATCAGAGTTGGATATTGTCAGTATGGCAGCAGAGATTGAATGCCATTTTGTCAGACTGCCCCACTGTTGCCATCTGTCACACAGCAACAACATGTAAAGGAACACTGATATCTGACATGGTAGTGTGTATGAAGCAAATGCATGTCACTGAATGTCTCTGTGCAGAAAAAGTTGCATCTGTTAACATTTATAAATGCTTTCTGAAGGTTTGGAGAATAAACAGTGAGATAGGGGGTGGTGCATTTCAGCAGTGGTGACAATGACAGTAGGTTACCTCCATTGGTGCAGATTTTGATGAGCACAGCACGCAGGCTCTCGTTCATTGGTGGTGAAAGTGCATACCTCATGGTTGTGACTGTGTTGAAAATAGTGTTTAGTAGCTGAGGATTTTCTCTATCAAATACTACTACTGAGCTCTTTTTATCTGTTGCAATTTCTGTGGAAGATACATTATTTTTGGAGCAACCTGTGTAATATTAGAAGGCATTTCTGTTATTTGAGTACTTGAGTTGAGCAAAGAAGTGGCTGTCCCTCTCTACTCTGCTCTTGTGAGGCCCCATCTGGAGTACTGCGTCCAGGTCTGGAGCCCCCAGTACAAGAAAGACAGAGAGCTGTTGGAGAGGTCCAGAGGAGGGCCACAAAGATGATCAGGGGGTGGAGCACCTCCCCTACAAAGACAGGCTGAGGGAGCTGGGCTTGTTCAGCCTGGAGAAAAGAAGGCTGCATGACCTCATTGCAGCCTTTCAGTACCTAAAGGGAGCCTACAGAGGGGAGGGGAGTCAACTCTTTGAAAGGGTAGATAACTGCAGGACAAGGGGAAATGGTTTTAAGTTGAAGGAGGGAAGATTTAGGTTGGATGTCGGGGCAGTTCTTTTCAGAGAGAGTGGTGAGGTGCTGGAACAGAGAGCTTGTGGATGCCCTGTCCCTGGAGGTGTTCAAGGCCAGATTGGATGGGGCCCTGGGCATCCTGGTCTAGTATTAAATATGGAGGTTGGTGGCCCTGCCTGTGGCAGGAGGGGGTTGGAGCTTCCTGATACTTGAGGTCCCTTCCAACCTGGGTCATTTTGTGATTCTGTGATACCACAAAAATATTTAATGTTATGGTGAAGTTTCGGAAATATATCTTGGCACACATGCTAAATTATTACTTGGCATTGAAAAGGCAAAATGAAAGGCAGCTAAAACTGCATGCTAATTCACAAGCTTATAAAATTAGGTCTTCTGAACGTTCAGTTGTGGAAGTGT
Source organism: Phasianus colchicus (assembly GCF_987193195.1). Classification (NCBI taxonomy): domain Eukaryota; kingdom Metazoa; phylum Chordata; class Aves; order Galliformes; family Phasianidae; genus Phasianus; species Phasianus colchicus. The sequence continues at coordinate 70,116,635 of NC_143438.1, read as the reverse complement.
TTTATTAGCATATTTCTCTATGGATAATATGAAATTAATCTTATTAGAGGAAACAACAAAAACAAAACCAAAAAACTAAGTGGATGCCTGCAATATATCTGGCAAAATAATGACCAGAAAGTGAAAATGTATGGTTTGTGTTCCTGATTCTGGAATAACTATATATGCCATTTGTTTTCCTATTGAATTCTCTTGGTTTCAATGCAATGGGTTACATAAATAAAAGTTTTTTGTTGAAACTGAGGAAACATATCAGATTTTGAGTTGGAATTTCTCTTAGTTTCAGCTTATCAGATTTTAAATTATAGACATAATTTTTGTCCTTATTTATGTCAAGATAGAACACAATCTTATTTTTGTTTGTAATAAACTTCACAGGTCATGCCAACTTTGAAGAATATTGAGATATTTTTGGCACTGTAGCACAAGATGGTCAGGGAACCAGATTTGTTTGTCTTGCCTTACCAACAAACTTCAATGGCAGCTGGAAGACTAAGAAAGCTTCTTTAAAGTCTTTGTGCAAAAAGAGCTACCTTTATGCCAAAAAACAACTGCTAGAGGTGGGCCATCCATCCTCTGCAGGGTTGGCTTCTGCATGTACATGGGTTTGAGTGAGAGTCTGTGACCCATGGCAAATGATCTGCCTCACACTGAAGGTCCAGTGACAGTAGCCACTTAACATGCTCCAAGAGCGAGCAGCAGTGAAGAGGAGTTAATATTTCTGTTCTATGGGTCAGGTTCCCAGTGATATCCTGAAATGTGTAAAACAGTAAGCCATAAAAAGCAAAACCGGAATTAGATTGAATTTTTTCAGTCAAAAGGAAACATTCCATTTTTTAATTCCTATAAAATCTGGAGAATGTCATGGGGAAAAGATGAACTGGTTTGAGGGAAGGCTCCAGTGAAACAAATGGAGTTATTAAAAACATTACGCTTTGCTTTTTGATCAAATTGTCATGAGCAGACATATTTTACTTTATTAATAATTTTGCAGTTGAAAAATAGATCAAGATGTTAATAAGTGTCTTATGACAGATTCTCTGTTCAGTTTATTTCAGCTAAAATGTTAAGCCTTCTGTCTTTTTATAGATTTTATCTCTCCTGAAGATACGAATGCCTCTCCCTTGAACTAGAAGTGAGAAAAACGAACAGAATAGAAAGTGTATTGCAGCTTCAAATCCTCAAATAACTGACATTTTACACTTCCAAAGAGAAAGAAGAGGGTCACTTTCAGCTTGCAGGTCTGCAAACTAAACCAAGAAACTCTGTCAGAGACCATTGTGCACAGAAGCACTAAGGGGAGGACTTACAAAGACAGCACTCATCTGTGCAGTGCTGCACTTCAGTCACCTTTCAGATCAGATCAAATACTGTCTGAGGTTAGTTCCTGATTCAGCCTCCTCCCCTGGGGAAGACAAATCTAGTTCTTAAACTTGCACTTTCAGGTGAACAAACTTGAGGAATTAATAGGTCATTATGCTTTCTAGGTAGTGGGAGTCTAACCACAGGAAGGTTCACACTTCAGCTTGAAAGCTTGCATGCTGAACAATCCCAGATAAAGAGCTGGTCTGAAGCTATTGATATGTGGTTCTGACCATTTAAGGAAGGCTTCTCCTTGGAGGTGTAATATTTTGTTTTTATTCGGTGCTGTTTCTAAATTCTCATCCACCTTGCTGGAGAAAGGCATAGAAATCATGCCCTCATAAACCTGCTTATGTTTAGCTGAAAATAATTATTCTTGGGAAATTGATGGCCATTAGAATCATTTGGTCCATGAAACATTTTTGAGGTTCAGTAACTTTTTGTATCTGTCATGCTTACTGACCCAAAATACTTAATAAATAATCTTCATTATAATGCTACCCATAAAATGAGAATTACTAAACTTTAATAAAATGATACATATGCTAGGGTTGGCTTTTTATTTCTGATGGTATGTACAGATCACTTCAGCTTGATCTTATGCTTCTTGATTAAAATAAGCTGTTTACTACTTCACTAACTGGTATCATTTATTTCATCTGCTATAAGCAAACAGATTAAGCATCCTTCAATTTTTCCTACCTGGAATAAGTACTCATTTTGTTCCTACAGTTCCAGAATTACATCATATTAGGATATTGAAGAATTACTCTCAAAAGGAACAAGAACAACCACCAACTCCAATGCAAATGAAAAAAAAAATGATTAGGCATTAAGTGCTTTAGTCTTAAGACACTTGCTGTTTTGCTCCACCTATACCCAAGGGTGCTTCTTTTTGTGATCCAAGGATAGTGTGTGACCACCCATGGAAGAACCCAATTTCCATAATTAATTCCACATATTCCTACAGTAACTAATCTTTACTGAGGGAAAGATCATGTTACAAAACCTGGGGCTTTAACTCTACAAAATCTAAAGGCTACATACTGAATTAACCTTAAAATATCTCACTTGTCTCTAGGATCAATAACTGTATTGCTGCCAGCAGGTACCCTCATCTGAAAGAAAGTGCACAGCTGTGGGAGAAGATGGATTGCTGAATAATTATTATTAATCTTATATATATACTGCTTTATATGTATAGGTATATATTTATTATGCAGTGGTTTTGTTTGTTTGTTTGTGAACATAAAAAATATTTTATTCTACTCTGATGATACAATTTTTGGTAGTGATTTGTATACTATAACTATCCATGTTCCCCTTCCAATCTCATTTTTTTTAAGTCTAACCAACCCATATTCATTCAGACCTTAACACTGAAACACCTAATTATTCCTGCTGATCCTGCTGATCATTTCTCATGTCTTTCTTGAATTGTTCAACACATAACACTCCAAGTGAGAAGTCAGTGGAGATAGGTAAAGAGGAAGGATCTCATACACTGATCAAAAGAAACCACTCACTACAGAAAACAGTTTGTCAGTCTCCCTAGATAACAATGTTCTTTTTTTCTGCTGAGTAGTTTGGCTGTTTTGAAAACCAGCCTGAAGATGCTGATGAATGACAAAAAACTCTGAAAACTGTAGGAGATTGAAGTTTATGAGGAGTAAAACTCTCTTGTGAGGAGTAAAACTCTCTTGTGTGTCGTTTACTTATGAGTCTGTATGGGACCTGCTCACTTTTTTTTTTTTTTTTTTTTTTAAATTTTACGGCAATGTTTGCATAAATACATCTGTTTCCAAGGCTTTGAGCAATCTGAAATTAGCCTCTGTGACTTCTCCCTCTGGAAAGTAACCAAGAAAATCATTCTTTAAAAAAAAAAATCTAATAATGAAATGGAACCTAGATTTCTGGGAATATTTTATACATGTAAAATGCTGTATTTATTTTCATGGCTACTATACACTGCTTTTGTTATTCTTCTCTCTGCATTTCCTCTTTAGGTATACCTTATTATAAAATGGAGATGCATTACCCAAACATTGCTGAGGTGAAACAGTTTGGGAATAATTGCTCATTTTATTAGAAAACTACAGGCAGAGAATGTCTGGTACAGAAATCTGCAAGGTGGAAGCTCAGAACCAGAAACATCTGTAATCTGGAACCCAGATGAGCTCAAACACTTGGCTTCTGGGTCTAATCAGTGCTCAAATGAGCCAAGGTGGGGTACTGAGCTTCAGCATCAGCCTCTTGAGATTTTTGTGGTTACTGAAGTATTGTCTCATTCCTAGTGTTGGAAGTTGTTCATAGTCTGATTAGAATTGTTCTTCAGTGCAGAACAATGCCAAAGAAAATATTAAAAATATACTGAAACATCTATTTGACACTGCACCAGAACCTTAAGGTGTTGAGAACGGAGAGGACGAGTGATAGGCCAAATACTGGAGACCTAAGTTGTTTCCTTGAAGACACAGGAGTGGAGCCAACTCCTCCAGTGATAAGTAAACAGTAAGAAGATAGACACAAGATATAAAGAAGGTGATCAATGTACTGTAGGATGAAAGATCTGAAAGTTCCATAAGTGTATGTATAGGTCACCCCAAAAGTAACACCTCCTATTTTTTTCATGAGAAATTATAGCAAATAGGAAAACTTGACAAACACGATTCCATGGTTCTGACAGGATACATCTGTGAGTGTTGAGGGAGCTGGCAGAAGTGACTGCCAAACCACTCCCTATCATCAGTGAAAGGTCATGGAGAACGAGAGTGGTGCCTGAATATTGAAGGAAAGCCAATATTACTCTAGTCTTTAAAAAGGTCAAGAAAGGTGATCTTGGAAACTAGAGGTAAGTTAGCCTCACCTCCATTCCTAGAAAGGTGATGGAGCAGCTTATTCAGATGTCATCTCCAAGCAAGTTGAACAAAAGAAGATTATCAAGAGTAGTCAACACGTTTTCACCATACAGAAGTCATACTTGACCAGTCTGTTACCCTTCTGTGATGTCATGACCAGGTGGTTAGATGAGTGGAGAGCAGTGGATACTGTGTTCAGCAAGGCTGTGAAGTCTCATCCTCTGGAGACATTGAAAACCTGCCTGGATGCCTTCTATTGCAAACTACTCCAGCAAATCTGCTTTAGCAGGGGGTTGGACTGTATGATCTCGAAATATTCCTTCCAATCCCTATAATTCTGTGATTCTCTGTGAAGTATTTCAGTAAATTACAAGGTGATAAGTTAATACAATCTATTCCACCACCAAAATCCATTTACCTTTCCTGATGTCTTATTTGGAACTTTTGCCAGCACATTCAATATTAAGCACAGAAGATTTTCTGATGTGTCAAAGCCTGAGAGACTATTGTGACAGAAAAACTCTTGCTATTTTGCTGTCTTCTTCATTTTCTATTTCTTGAAATTGTTTGCCTCACCTTGTAAGTGATTATCTCACTACAGAGAGTGGGCTATATGATCTGAAATGTCCTAGGCTTTTCCAAAATGAAAATGCTCAAGTAGAAAAGGAGCAAAATTTTATTTCAAATGTATTATCTCAGCTCTTATGAAAGCATAAAACCTGCATAAAAGGTTGATATTTATAAAGGCTGATCTGAAAGCTGTGTCTCCTGTTTTATTACGTTGGCCCACAGTGTCAGAGGCAGATTTTGGTGGTATGGAAGTAGAGGTTGAACTTTCTTGCCAATATTCTATTATATTTTGGTGTTGTGTGACAGAGGGCAGCAGAGGAATAGTCTGTAAAAATGCCATCTGATGTGAAAGCATGTATGACATAAAGGTGTGGAACTGAATTCCTCTGTGTGGAAAAAAACTGTACCCATAAGCATTCACTCACGCATGCTAAACATTAATGGAAACCAAACAGTGAATGTGAGCACAGTGAGTTTGTGGGTGGTAGGTTGCAACAGTGACAACAGTGATAGTGGGTCACCTCTGCTGGTGCAGATTTTGATGAGCGTGGCATTCAGGCTCTTGTTCATCACTTGTGAAAATGCACAGTTAATGATGGTGATTGTGTTGAAAATAAATATTTTTTACCTGTGGATCTGTGCTATCAAATAGTGTTATTGTGCTTCAGTGTGTCTTCATTCCCTCCAACCTCTTTACGGTACTAAGAATACTTTTAGTTTTCTCCTCTGAGCATCGACTTGAGCTCTGTATCTTAGCAGCTACTAAGAGTTCAAAAGTTACTGCAGTAGCTAGACACTGTTAGGGTACAACAGTACCTTACATATGCCTAAGGCACTGCCTGATGCAGTCTTTGAGTAATTGGAAGTGTTTTTAGGAGTCTGCACAGCATATGCCATTTCTGACAATGTTTCTTCAAGCAGATTTTTCCTATTTGCATTCTCCGCACGTAGCCAACAGAAGTATGATCCTCTCAAAGGAAAGAAATGCTCTCTCATGGGAATGAGCTTAGTAAAGATATTACTTCCTTTTTTAATGTATCTTGTGGCATTTCTGAGCTTTCTTAATGATTGGGAAACTGCCTGAAGAATCAAGCAGCAAAGAGTAGGGGAGAAATCTTCCTGATCACAGATCCTTAGCAAGCTGGAAGATCTCTTGAGAAGGATTTTACAGTTTCTGGCACATTTTGAATATTGGATCTGACAGAGCTTAATACTATAACACCATGGTGATTTGCTGCCATAACTTTAGAAAAAAAAATGGTGAAGAATTTGGTTTTGATTGAATTAGATCTACTTAATAATGTTCACTATTTTACTGCCATGTTTACCTCTGATACTCCAACTTCTGTGTAGCTGTGATGAGTTGTCATATTGAAATAACTAAATATTTTCCTCTGGCACCAAATAAAGAAAAAAAAAAAGCAATAAAAGCAATAAAAACTATTCTCAGAAATAAAACAGCTTTTCTCTTTCTACAAGACGGCTTTTTTCACTTTACTCAAGGATGGATTTTTTAACCAAAATCCTACTCACCTGAAGATCAATATAGATAATAATTCACCACAGAACAGTAAATAATTTGAGGTTCTGCCTCATGATAACTGCTGGGAATTAAAGTATCTAATTCCAATAAAATCAGATTCATAACTGTATTACATGTGAAAAATTTATCTTTAGTCTCTTGTTTTATCAAAAAAGGTAATACAAAGATATTGATAGGAGAGCTGACTTTTCCCTGGTGGAGAAATGGTAGAGGGCAGTGACTGGGATGGCAAATATGAAAATATAGCACTTCAGGTAATTTGGTTTTATTGTTACTATAATTTAAGCTATTGTTATGATTCATATTCTAATATAAATGTAACCTAGATCAATTGAATTGAAAGAAGTGTAAAAATTACATTTACTTTAAACTATGTTTTAATTTTTATAGATAATTCAGGTTGGTCTCTGAAAATAAATGGGTCTTTGTCTTTTCTTTAATTTTGTTTTTGTTGTTGATAGTGAACATTGTGGAGGAGTAATATAGAGAATGTATGGTATATTCTTGTGGGATCACCTGAAACTTTTACAGTCAGCACTTGAAGATAGTTTTGAATACAAGATTCAAAGCTGTAAAATATTTCTTAGCTCATAAGCATGTTTTCTGTTTCATACACGCACCATACATATGAGTACAAATAAATAAGCTTCAGTGTTTTGTGCAGAATTAAAGCTGTGCTGTGGCTGGGGAGCACAGGATCCCATAGCATCCCCTTCTGTATGATGGAGTGCCTTGGTCATTCATGTGTGTAGGTAGAGACACAGTTACCAGAAACCTCCAGGCCAAACTGTGGAAATGCAATGTGCTGAGAAGGAGTATGATATTCCTGAGAAATGAGAACTCCAGAAAGCAGTAGTTCCACCAGATCCCCAAGAATGGAGACACTCAGGGCACCAATGGCCAGACAAAATATAGGAGGTCACCAGCATATATTGGCAGCAGCAAGAGGCTGTGCAGTGCAGACCTTGTCAAGAAGCAGTGGTCTATCTTTCTGAAGCAGGACTCCAGTTATGTGAATGTCTGATGGGATAAGGAATGCTTGGGAGTATTTTGAACAACTGCACAGATGCCATTGCCATGTCAGGATGAACCACTGCTCTCCTGTGTCCAGAGCAAAGGTAAGTGAATTTACTGCACAATTATTTGCTATTAGTAACAACAGATTTTATTAACATTTACTGCTTAATTAATAAAAAGTGTTCTAATTGATATTATGATCTTTGCATCTCCCTAGCCTTAGAAAAGAAAACCTAATACCAGAGCATTAATTGAAATGTAGCACAAAAGAAAGGTTGGATTTAGTTAGGATGAGGACACTAAAATTCATAGTTAGTCCTCAAGTACTACACAGACTTCCTCCTTACCAAAGCTAGAACTGATTTTGCTGTTGTTTCCATGCGACCAACATTTCACTTTATGCCCCATTCCAGTAAATACATCCCACTAAATAAATGTCAAAATTTATAATAAATACATTAAAAATAAATAAATAGATATAACAAAAACAAAACAAAACAATAAAACAACCAATCAACCAAAAAGAAAAGAAAGAATATCACTATGCCTTTTGAAAGATGAAGTTGACTTGTGGCAGAGGAAGATGGGAAGAACAGAGGGGAGTAAGGATCATTTGCTGGTTACTTCAAGCAAGTAAGAGTGAAGGTTATATAAGTATTTTGTGGTATCTGGAGATTCTGACTCAGAAATATTTTATTCTATATGGACAGAAATTACTTGAACCATTTCATCAATGTCAATAATAATTATCTGAGATTATCAATGTTTAAAAACTGTCACATGAAAACAGCATTTTACTCCTGGCAGTCTGTTTCCAAGGTTAGGGTTTAAAAATGAGCAGTTTATTTAAGTCAATAGATTATACTGGTTCCTCTGCTTAAAAGTAATTATGCCTGACTAAAACAACTATTTTTATTGGTGAAATACAGTAAAGGAATAAAATAGATACAATATTGTAAGTTCATTCAAACTTTTCATCCAAGGTTTTAAAAAGGCTCCAGACTTTTATTCCTATTGTCCTCTTTTCCCAAGAGGGCAAGAAAATCTGCACTGCTTTTCTGTGTAGCACCTCTGTAAAACTCATAGGACTACAGATTATGCAGACGGAGCAGTAATAATTATTTTGCATTTCTTTGCTTTATTTTTGGTTTTGACTGATTTGAAAGCATAAAAATAACCACATTTTGTATTACCAACTGGTCCAATTCCTGGTAGCATAAGAAGCTCAGGGAAAAGCGTGGGAACCTGGTGAATACTATCATTTGAGTAATATTGTTCCTTGCCGTATCTACCTGTAATCAGTAACTACAGTAATCAGTAGTTAAGATCATTTTCCTGGGAGTTTCAGGCAGACTATCACACTCAATTTGTAAATCAGATATTTAGAGAAGAAGAGATAAAGCATTTGTTACATGCAGCAACAACAACTTCTGATGAATAAATGCAGTCCCACCAGATGAGGCTGCTTTGTGATGTCTATGTCCAAGAGTTTGTAAAGATGTGTTATAAGCAGAACATATTCTGCCTTACAAAGGAGAACATGGTTGGTTTTATTTTTTTCCTCTCTCTTGTGGTCTACTAACTCTCTGGAGAGTATTTTCTTTTTCTTCTCTTTAGAGATAACAGCCAAAGTTGATAGATCTACAATAACAAATTTCCTGTCATCTTATGCCTCCAATCTTTTTCCTATCACCTTGCTTGCTCCTGGGATTTTATATGCTGAGACAAATTGAGTATCTAGCACATGTACCTTGGATGTTTGTTGTACTTTTTGCTGGAGGCTCTGAGCAGGCCAAGAGTTGAATTCTTTTCTACTGACAAAGCAAGGATGAAAGTACCCTGCCCTCACGATTTTCCTGCTGTATAGGAGTCAGAAAGTTGAAATACTGCTTACTAAGCACAGGAATTATTATTTTTCCAACAAGCATGCCTAAATTAAGTGGAGAAAGAGAGCTTAAAATGTTTGTTTTGTCTTTGCAGAGGAGGTGAAAGCTGAATAATTTTTCATTATTACCATTTGCTCCCCTGGAGGTAAGGTTAGGTCAGCATTTGCAGTTTAAACTCCTGTTTCCAGAGGTTAACAACTCAGCTGTAAGGCTTCAGTCTCAGTTGAACATTTGGCAGAGTTACTGCCTTGAAATAATACCTCTGGTACACATATTTCTAATACCTTCTCGCAAGGGGTCTCAGAGCACTTTAACACATTGAACTGTGTAATGGCTTGTTTCACCCACCATCAAAATGCAACTACTTTTGAGGTGGAATATAATCTCATGGTGCAGAGGTCTATATAATAGTTTAGGTGAGGAAGAAATTATTATATTAAACTAGAACTACAAGAGAAAGTAAAATATTCACATATCTGCAAGAACGGGAGCATTTCAATATAACTGGTATTTTAGGTGTATAACATTTTCACTTTAGACATTTTTCTCATAGTCATAGCAATAGTACAGCATTGAAAAGATTGAAAATCATATTAAAAGGACAAAGAAGTCTCTTTTTTCTAAATTACTCTCAATTCTTCTAATCATTCCTGCTTGCAAAACCTTTTCTAGAAACTTTCTGTTCAATGAGATTATGCTCTTGGTTATGTAAGAATTGCTTAAATGCAATGGAAGTATTTTAAGAACACAAGGAAATGTAAATCTCAGCAATAAACACTAAACATGTCTAGAATTAGTTTAGTTGCTTTTGTGTTTCCTACTAAGAGTCACCATTTTGGTACTGACAAGTGAACAGAGAGGATTATTTGTCAGTTTACTACTTCAGCAGAATGAAGTAAAAAGAATGGTTTTGTCAAAAGCTTTTCAAGACCAATCGCTGTGGTCAGAATACTGAAACCTGTGAAGTTAGGTTCTGGTTTGCTATTTAGGTTCTAAAAAACCAGATGATTTTCAAACATGCTGACCATGATGGGAATTAGTAAGGGATCTTGAGTTTTTTATTCAGTGATGGACTAGAATAAACACGAGTACCAGCATACCAAGAAATACTTCCGAATGTGCTGCAAAGTTAAACACTGCAGGAAATCAGGACGTTAGATGATTATATGCGATTTTAGATGGCTCATATAGTCAGCCAGGTTTAAAAGTGCTTCCTGTGCTTTATTTTTTCAGGAAAAAAAAACAAAACAAAACAAACCACCTTAAAGAAGCCTTGAAGAAAAAGTATGCATGGACGGACTAAACACTCAAGCACCTATCTCTCCCATTGCAGCAGCACTCATACCTCTTAATAATGCAGGGTAAGGACTTGGAACCTCCTGGTAATTGAGTGGGAAGTTTAATTATTGACATGAAGTTGTGGCCCTTGCGAGAGGAATAGCGCACAGTTGGGGCAGCGTGCCAGAGGCAGTTTGGACACAGACATCTTGTTCTGGGAACGGAAGCAGAGAATTTGGATTTGTGAATGTTATTGGTCTAAAGAGAGTTCTGAAGAAAAAGCAGGAAATATTAAGTGTAAGCCGGGAAGCCTTAGAGGCTCCCAGATCTTTTCAGCACATCAGTGAGTAGGCAAGATTGCTTAAACTCAGCCTAAATCTTTCTCTAGGCCTGAAAGTCAAAATGAGTTTAAAATAGGAATGCATGTCTAAACATATGTTATAAGAGGTGGCAAATGAAGTCTGAATTGAAGCAGTACTTCAGCACCAACCATTTATTAATCTGCTTACTACTACCAAACAATTTGTGCCTGCAGACTCCAAGTGTAAGCAGATGGGTTAGAAGCTGGCTGCAACATACTACTTACAAGTACTCAGGGGCTGTGTTTCCAATACCATTTCTAGTGGAATAAATCCCAAACAAAGTCAAGTAAGTTTCTTCAAATAAAAATTAAGCCAACAAACACATTAAAATACCTGGGATATTTCTTTACCAGTTAGGCTGGTTTGTAGACCCAAAATGTACCTTACGAACTGATGTTATTTACTGAGAAAGCATTCAGGTAACAAGCACAGGTATATCCATGTAAAACTGCTTTTGTGACAAAAGAGCTTTGCACATGTTAGAGCTCAGAAGCTGCTGACTCTGAGTGACAGCTCAATCTGATCTTACTCTTCCCTTACAACTTAGTCTCTCTTAGCTGGGTAAAAATGTAAAGCAGCCATAGATCGAAGAGTGTTCTAAATGCTAAAGAGGAAGGAGATGGAAAAAGATGGCCTATGTTTTTCAAAATGAGTGATGATTTTGGATATTTCAATTTTGGGCCTCTTCATATGGGTTTTGATGATCAGGGTGCAGTTGTTCAACATAATATGCTCCAATCCTGCTGTAAGAATGTGACCTCTGGCTTCCATGTCATAGCACTCGTCCTGTGCTGCTCGTCCACAGTCCCTGCCCATCAGTGGGACTCAGGGAGCATCACCTGCCTGCTCACTGCCAAGATCACCATAGCCCTCTGCGGGCTTTAAGCTTCAAACTTTACAGATTCTACACACAATAAGGTAAGTAAGGTTTTAAAAAGAAACTTGTTTTATCCTGCCCTTTTGCCTAATAAAAACACAGTCTCTTCCTTGCTAAGCTAGCTTACTGGAGAGCACTCCCAGGCATAGCAGATGAGATACAGAGCATTTCTGTATCTCAAAATTAATTTTTTCCACTATTTAAATTCTGAAAGAAAAAGAAAAATAAAGTGAGCTCTCAAAAATGTATATATGAAATATGGTTGGAAATTATAGAACATTCCTTTTAAACATTATACTAATGTTTGCCCTGCTGAAGGGATTTTGGAAATTCTCTCTCCAACTCTGTTCAAAGACTTTTCAAAACTTAGTGCAGTGCATGCTGTGTGGTGAATTTACTTCAAAGCTACAAACTCTGGAAGCAATGAGGTACATATCAACCCCAATAATGATCTTACAGAAAAACTTGGAGGACTCCAGTTCATATTCGCCAGTGAGTCAGTGCAAGTGCTTGATGCGTGAGATCTTGTCATAAGACTTGATTTGTGAGAAACTTTTTTTTTTTTTTTTTTTTTTTTTTTCAGTAAGAATCTCCTTTAACATAAAAAAATGGGTCTTAAGTCTCTAAGACATTTTTGGAAATTGTGACTAGTACCAATGCTCAGGAGGTGCAGCACTGTCGCTATATACCTAGTATTGAAAGCTAACTCAAGATTTAGTTTGTTTCTTTGGGGCATTTTTTTGCCAGATTACTCTAAGCAAAGCAGAATGCTTCACTGCTTATAGTTTTGACAGAACCACTTTTCATGGACTATAGAACATGGGAATACTAGGATTAGTTTTTGGTGGATCAGGATCATCCACTGATTCTGTCCTTGATATGCCCTTTTATTACAAACAATTCAGTGTGTCTTTGGAAATGTATGATTCCATGTGGGATGCAATGACTGCGCTTAATGAGGTGCTTTATGGACACAATTCAACATTAACTTTGAGTTTCCTGGCTTTTGTTGATTTTTGTCACAACCTTAACATTTTTCAAACATAGAATCATTACATTAAAAAAATAAATCTGTATTTTAACCAAGATTTATTATGCCCCAGTGAGATAAACCATGTTTTCACTTTTAGTAAAAACATGATTTATTTCCACACAGCTGAACAGTAAAAAAAAAAAAAAAAACACCAAAAAACTGAAAAATAATACTTCCTAGCACAAAAAATGTAGACTTTTATAGGAACTTCTCATCCAGTCTTGAGAATGAATATATCAAGTCTCTGTCAAGTTTGTTACATACTTACACAAATGCAATTTAATAAGAAACTCACTGATGTGAGCTTCAATTTCTAAAATTTTCTGAAGGAACTAACCTTACCTTACCTATGTGGCTGCTGGGCAGACTCAGGAACACTGACATTAAATGCACAGCTACCAGAAGCTCCTCAAAGGAATTAATATTATATTATCTACTATTTTGTTATCTCCGATCTTTGTGGAAAGCTACCCAGTGGGCTGGTGCTTAGTGAGGCACATATACCCTCGAACCACCTGTGACATGTGACTGGTATGGCTCTCTAACAGATTTTACTGTTTTTTAAATATTTCAACAGTCCCATTTCCACTTTGTCTCGGATATTCCATTTGAATACAACCAGATTGAAGGTTAGAAATGGGACACATCATTCACTTGAAAAGGAAGGGGATGATCTTTAACTGCTGACACAAAGTGTGAGTAGAAAGACAATCTCCTAGGTTATTACTTGGTGTTCTTCTGTACATCTAGATGAAGCAGGTGTAAATACATAAACTTACCCACCTCCATGCAGTCTTAGGGGAGGTAGACTCTGTCTGCAGACCCTCTGTGGCTTTTGGATAGCAAAGGCTTCCCTCTTGCTTTTCCTTCTGTTTTCTGAATTTAATCCTCATCAATAAACTTAGCAGAACAGTCAGGTTTATCGAAACAGAAATAGATGCAATTTTTTCCCTTTGTGGGTTAGCTGCTTTAAGACTTTGGTGAGGCTTTGTGGTTTTCAGGAAGACTCCACATTCAGCTTTCCCATTTGGAAACAGTTGTGCTATGTTTGTTAATTACCATTTTGCAATTCTGCATGTTCTCTTGCACTGCTTGCTGAGTCTCTTGTTCCAGCATCCAGCATTGTGTATCAGGAGCAGGGAACTTATCTTTTTCCTTTTGTCTCTTTCTCTTCTTTTTGGACGTGTCTGTTCTCTTAGTGACTTGTTTGGGCTTTATTCCCTGTTTTAATTTAGCAATTTCCACAAAGGAACTGAAAATATCAGAGTTTTGGAGCTTCAGCCTCTTGGGATCACAGCCTCAAATGTGTGGACTACTTTTCTAGCATATTGCCAAGGGGACTATCTTTTCATTCTGTCATACCTACTTCCACTGTACTGGTACCCTTTCCTAATATCATGAGACTCCGCAGAACTCACAGAATCTTCCATAGCAAATCTCTGAACATTTTTTTTTGCTGTTTCTCAATTTCTTCATCAGTTTCTCATTATTTAAACATACAATTGTGGACACCATGTCTCAGTTATCTGTCAGGCAGAACAGATAGGAAGATGGTAGTGGAATGGACTGGAGCACAATGAGGAGAAGAAATATTGGCATAAATCTTTACTTAGATGTTAGTACCTCACTCTGAAATTTTTCATGCACCAGACACAGTATCTGCATGCAATACAGGATACTTCAGATACAAGATACCTCTTCTCCCAGACCCAGTAAATTGCAAGGGATTCCATTTATACAACTCTGTGGGATAAAAGTCTGAATCAGGACATTTAAGTATCTGAGTTTATTATCAGAGGAAGTGCAGACATACCAAACTTCTAATGCAATGGGTGATTAGATCACATAAGGAAGTCTCCCACTCTTGTCCTTGGAAGCCTACTTCTCCAATGACTCCAGAGACAGCTTGAAAAGATGAGCTTTTGTAAGCTGAAGTTAGCTTTTGTGAGAATCTCTGTGGGGCTACTCATCTATCTCCAGTAGAGAAGGATAATGTTCTAGCAAGCTATATGGATTTACATTATTTAAGTATAGGTTGCAATTATCTACTGGAAAAATTATCTATAAAAAAGCACAGGGGAGTTTTAGTGGACTGAAAAATACTTTCATATGTTTTCAAAGAAATCTTCCTGGGATAATTAGATACTTTCTTAAATCAGACTGAGAGTCAGACAACTCAAATTGCTGGTGAACTAATGAATAGGAGATGACTAATTCTCATATAACAGACTCATCTAGAGACTGCTATGATTAATGTATTGCAAAGCATAAAATAGAAAGCACCTGAATTAAATCATCTGTCTGAGAATACCTGAAGGCAAAGAAGGGTGAATAGGGAAGGGAAATGAGTATGAATCGTCACCAAGACTTCTCAACCAACAGTCTGAGTCTGTCTGGTGACTTCATGGAAATTTATAGAATTAATCTTCATTCATAAATAAATAAGGTAGAAGAAAAGTGAATAAAGGGCAAAAGAAAACAACACAAGCAAGAAGAGCAACTCTCTACTGTTGATTCTCTTTTGGGGGTAAAATCAGTCAACTTCCTCTGTAGAGTGTGGTGGCAGGTGAATATACTTCTTTTATCTGCACTATACACAGTCTTCTCCACTAGAAAAAGTGAAACAAAATGTTTACTAGTAGCAACATGCACAGCCAACAGCAAAGCATGTTTAACTTTCTTGATGATACAATTGTTCTGGTGCTGTAGATCTTAAAGGTGTCATTCAGGTCCTTAATCTTTCTGCCTGAATGGCTCCTTGAGATGCAGTTCCATGTTAGACAGGGGAGATACTACCAACAAAAACTCTGCTGAAGGGGGCATCATTTGTTAACCCACTCTTCTTCTGTTTCCCAATTCTAGGCACACAGTCCCATTGCTTATTTTATTTAGCCCCAAAATTTAACAGATTCCTTAAGCATGCTAAACCTGTAGAAAGCAAAACTGGAAAGTTGGTTGATTTTATTCCCTCTTAATGAATTAGTATGATTTACAAAGGGACCTGACAGAAGCCAGAGCTTTTGAAAAGGAAAGGATGGGACTGCAAACTGAGGGGAAGAGGGAATGAGATTAGGTGGATTTCTTCTTAGAGAAACAGGAATAGGTTAGAGCTGTGAATAATAGAGCTGTGAAACCCCAGCATGTGACTGAAGTGCCACAGACCATGTCTTTACTTTGGAAAGTAAAATCCATGTAAAGACCAAATAAATGAGCTAAATGTGATCTACATGAAGATTGATTAAATGAGTAAAAATCATTGTAAAGACCATGCAGAGACAAAAGATTATGAAAAGACAAAAGACCATGTGAAATCCAAGACCATGTCTATCCTCTGGAAAAGTAAAATCTTGCATCCAAAGCAACTTGCACATTCTGAGCAGAAGCTGTGCCAGAAAGTTGCTGGCTGTGCTTCTCAGTAAGAACCAAAAACAGTGAAAAGATTGTAGCCATTTTGCACAAATGGAGCTGTACTGACAACTACCTGGCAGCACAATTGAATGTGTTCCTGTATTCTGTATTTTATATTCTGTATTCTAATTTTTCCCTTTGATTATTTTGTGATCTCATTCTGATGTCTGATGAATACACAGAGGGAAACTGAAGTAACAAAACCTATAGCCTTTGAGTGGTGATCCTGTGGTTCCCTGGTTGTCCTTTTGCAGCTCCTTCAATAAGAAAACCTGTCAGGCAAATGAACCATATTTCCAAATGACCTTTATCTATATTTTTGAACTCTCTTACCCTCTGCAGCCGTCTTGCTGCATATGAATTGCCTAGATGGAGGGGCCCCCTGATTATGCTATCTTTTCCACTATGCCCAGAAATTAGTTGGGAGTGTGCAAGTTGGAATATGTCAAAAGCATGCCAAGGACTGGTCTAAAAACAATCCAGCATTTGGCACTATGTTATCTACTCTACAGATACAGCTCTAATCTGTTCCAGGCATTGCAATTGCCACTGGTATACTTACACATTAATTATTTTCTAACATGGTAGGCAGTGTGGATTTGCTGAAAGTGCATTCTACCTTTTTAATAAGGGTAGATAGTATGAGAAAATAAACAGTAGAGAAATTAAACAGTTTTGACTACAGTGCTGAGTCTTGACCTGCTGCCATGTTGACTTCAAACCACTGACTGCTATGCTTTGAGTATGTGGCAATTTCACAGTGTTATATTCAATTTGAAATAGCACAGCTTTTGTTTGTTTGTTTGTTTGTTTCCCTTTGGTACCTTAAGTTGGTACCTTAATTTTTGAAATTACTTCAACTTCAAAAGAGTTCAACTGATTTTCATTGAATTCAAGAATCAACAGTTGTGTTCAAACTCCTGCAAGTTCAGTAACGTGGTAAAGGATATGAGTAAATTTATAATAAGATTCTACCTGCACTTCTCAGGTTTAATATGCTGAAAAAAAATGGAGATAATCAATTCGAATGTAGAATTTAAATCAGTATGAAATTCCAAGATTGTAAGAACATTTTGTATTTTTTTTCCCCAGAAATGGAAAATTATATTCTCAATTTCATTTTACAATGCCATGAAAATAAAAAATCAAATAAATAAAGTAATATTATGAACCCTTCTAATAGTATACATGTATTCCGTAGATATTGACATTATCTGTTTGAATAATTTCAATAACATTATAGTAAAAGTTGATAATAAAATGTTTCAAAGTTATAAATTCAATACATCTTGTAGTTTCCCATGAAAAATATATTCTCAGCCAAATCAGTGATTTAAAAAGAAATACTGGTATGTAAGATTATTTCCAAGAATCTCTTTGGAGGAAATACTACAGATTATGTGAATAAACAGTGGGTTAAACTGAAGATAACAAGTTGGACTAGGTCAGTTCTGGATGGTCTTTCCAACTTAAATTATTCTATGATTATATTATTTAAGTAAATGTATGTGATCATGCGAATGTGATAGAGAAGTTCTGGAGTCATGTAATTCTTAAATAGTCACAAAGAATAAACAGTGACTCACAGCTGTGTGAAATATAATTGAAGGCATCATAAGCATGAAATGATTGTTTTCACTGACTCATCCAAAAATGTTGGCTGTATTAATTGGAATACTTAAATTATCCCATAACAAAACAAACCAAAACGTAAATTAAATTAAAGATTGCTTGCAGAATAAAAATCAAACTTGCTTAATTATTTTAAAAATAGGTTTACAACAGTGACAGATTGTGTCAAATTGTCTAGAATCACAATTGGAAAAATTAAGAATATTGCCCTTAGAGAAAGCAAAACAATTACAAATCCTTCTCTTTGTTGATGGTTCAGTTCCATCCCATTTCTCCTTCTAACTACACCTTGTTTCAGTTATATATTTCTCCTTGACCTTTTCTTCTCAGGCATATTGAAAAATTGATTCCAATTAAGTCAGTACCATATCTGGCTTCAAAAATGACACAAAATAATATCAAAACCATGTCATCAATGCATTACTTCATTCAACAGTCTTCCTGTTCTATCAGCTTTTCACTGATTGTTTCTTTCCTGTGTTTGTCTGAACAACAAAAGAATTTATTTACATTTACTGAAATATTCATCTAGATCAGTAACTTTCTCCTGAACAGCCTCTTTTACTAGCACAAGTAATCTGTCAAAATTAATCCCTGAAGTTAAAAGTTAATGTCCATCTTTGTCCCTTCTTGAGCTAAGTTTTTGCCTCCAGATTTTTATTTTTCAGAAGAAGATATAGAGGACTTTAAGTTTTACTTATTCTTTCTCCTTTTGAGAGTGAGGGAAAAAGAAAGAACAAAATCATTCCCTTTTAAAAATACAAGATTTAGAGCATATTTCTCATTTGCAGTATTTGTAACAACTGTATAAGAATAATGAGAAGGAAGCATGCGAATCCTGACCTTTAGAAGCAAAAGAATTTAACAATAGCCAACCTGTTGTTAAAATGAAAAGAGGAGTAGAAATGTAGCAAAAAGTGATATTTCAGTGATCATCCCTTTACAAAACACAGGCTAAAGGATAAGAGCTGTTGAATGGAAGAGGCCAGCCTCTTCTTGGTGGTGTGTAGTGATAGGACAAGGAGCAATTGCCTAAAACCGGAACGGGAAATTCCGATTCAAACCCTTATGGTAAGAATGCCAGACCACTGGAACAGGTTGCCCAGACATTGTGGAATCTCCTTCTGTGGAAATATTTAAGACCCATTTGGATGCCTTCCTGTGCGACCTACTGTAGGAAACATGCTTAACACAGGAGTTAGACTCAAAGATCTCTTGAGGTCCCTTCCAACTCCTGTGATTCTGTGAAGTGCTGTGAAGAAAGAAAAAGTAAAGTGATACAGACGCTTCGAAAATAGTATCATAGAAGAATGACTTAAAATGATCATAGAATCACAGAATCATCCAGACTGGAAAAGACCTCCAAGATCATCAGTTCCAACTAACAACAGGACCTAAACAGTCCCATTAACAAACCATGTTGCATTAAACCATACTTAATGTGGAGTAGGCCTCTTTGCTCTCCTCAGCTACCTGAAAGGAGGTTACAGCAAGAAAATGTCAGTCTCTTTTCCCATGTGATGTGTTATACAGGTCATGGAAATAGCCTCAAGTTGCACCACTGGAGGTGTAGATTGGGCACTAGGAAGAATTTCTTCACAGACAGTTTTGTCAAACACTGGAATGAGCTTCAGTGGAAGTGGTGGAGACCTCATTCCTGAAGGTGTATAAAAGACATGTAGATATGGCACTAATTGATATATTTTAGCAATGGGACTGAGTAAGTCAGGTTAACTGAATTAATGATCTTGAAGGTCTTTTCCAAACTAGTTGATCTTGTGATTCGATATTTCTATGATTCTGTGGTTGCCGTAGGAAGCTGAGAAAAGTAGAGCTCCTAACACAGACACACAAAATGAAGTCTATAAAGTAGATTGTGAAAATGCATTTGTTCTTCCGTAAATAATCTAGCTTGAAGAATCAAAGTACTTGGATCACACTCATCCATCTAAGGAAGGGGAAAGTCTTCCTTAGGTCAGTCCTATTACAAGGTAAGGTTCATATAGCTGTAAACTGCATTTTCACCAAAAAAAAAAAAAAAAAAAAAAAAACACAAAAACCCACAAAACCAAACCAAGCAAGCAACCAAAAAACCTCCAGCAACCAAAACCAAAAACTTATCTTAAAATTTAAAATGTTTCAGAAGAAGACATTTCAATGACGACATTCCAGAAGCATTTCATCAGACAGAAAATTTTTATTGATAGACATGTTGCAAGAATTTTTGCCTCATAGTCCACCCTGTACAACACGCCAAGTTCTTTTTTTGACCAGGTTTTATGTTTATATTTAAAATGCAAATACATGTGTGATACCAAAAATATAGGGGACAAGAAATGCTGTGGAAAATGACAAAATAGCTGATGAGAAGGAAAAAAAAAAAAAGAATGATTGCAAACAAGGATACCTGGGTTGGAAGCTCTTGGGTGAATATGTAGAACTGAGGATTGCCTATGAAATTTGACAACTTTTGGGTTGGGTCCATGAGGTATGCAAAAGTGAAGCTTGAGATAAGGAGAGAAGTGAGATGAAGAATGATGAGTATCTCTCAGGCAGAAAAGGTGAGGAGAGGAAAGGTGTAGCTCTTGTATTTGTAGAGAACAGACACAGGATCCTGAGTTCAAGGAAATCTTAAACCAGCACCAAAACCTGATTGTGCTATTCTTTCTTTCTTTCTTTCTTTCTTTCTTTCTTTCTTTCTTTCTTTCTTTCTTTCTTTCTTTCTTTCTTTCTTTCTTTCTTTCTTTCTTTCTTTCTTTCTTTCCTTCTTTCCTTCTTTCCTTCTTTCCTTCTTTCCTTCTTTCCTTCTTTCCTTCTTTCCTTCTTTCCTTCTTTCTTTCTTTCTATGCAACCTATCTGTGCTAAGAATTGTAAGAAAAGGAGAGAAAATTATTTTCTGGCATTGAACTTAATTCCTAGTACTCAAGATTTCAAAATTTAGCTTAAACTCATATTAGAACAAAGTTACAAAATACTGTAGTCTATTATGATTTTCTTTTGTTTATTTAGTGAAAATAAAACTTTAAGATATTTTGTTTTGATTTTCTGTAGATATAATATAACACAGAACGTATATCAATGTGTTGTTTCAACAAAAGAAATGAAATACCATTCTGAAAATGTTAAGTTAGAAAGTTTCAGGTCTTTTAGAGCTTCTCACAGTAATTTTTTCACAATGTTAAATCTGAAAAACCCACTGTCCCTGACATTTTGATTTTGATGAAAAGCTAGGTTTTATCCATCTAACTCTATAAACCACCATGAAATGGACAGTGCAGCTCATCTCATGCTGCTCATAAATGAGACATAAAGGGTTTAAATATACAATTCAGGCTAGCAAATATTCTGTTACTGCCAATTTTAATAAGGTATTTTTCCCCTTGTAATAATCTAAGTGGCTCTGATCAAAACTGCCAGATGTCTCCCAGAGAGTGCAACAATTAGTTCATGCTATCAGTTATTACAATATGGATGAGTATAATGAGAAGGCAAACTCATTTAGTAGTAGGGATTAATAATGAAATCGTTTAATTAAGACTAGGATCTGAATCAAAACCTGGGCTCCAAATGCCCCCTAACTTGTGAAAGGAACTTCACAAGCCAAATCATAAAATTCATCCTCATCACTAATTTTACTGCACTGAACCAAAATTATCAGTGGTACTTCACTTTATTTTTAAACAGTTCATTAGTTTGATTTATTCTGGTGTTGAATAAGAGTTGGTAGGCAGAAGGTTGCAGTTATGTGTTATTCTGCAGCATTGTCAAAAATGGCTATTTATGTTAGAGATTGGCTAGAAAGTGGGCCTCATTTAATTCAGCTTCAACTAGAACTGTCCCAGTGCGTAAGGATCTTGTTTAACTTAAAAAAAAAAAATAGGTTAAAAAAACAAAACAAAACATCTTTTTTCTCATTTTATTTTATGGAAATGGAGTTATTTATGGAGATGAAGACTATTCCAGGTAAAATCATGATCCACAGGGCACTCAGCATAAAAGAATGAGGGAAATAACCTAGGGTTTAATTTTAGAAATACATTATGTCATAACAACTGTTCAGAATGTCTTTCAGCTTTCACTCAAGGACATTGATGGAAAAGTTTGGTAATAATTTTACATACACTTGATTCAATTACGTGAAATCAACATCACATTCCTAAATCATCAACTAGACTCATGTTTTTGTGAACATAATGTAGACCCTTGTAATGTCACAGATTTTTAAAGTCTTGGTCTGATTTGTCTCTCCCGCAAAATGCTGATTAAAGTTAGAAATGAGTAACATATTGCAATTACAGCACCTTCCATGCAACATTTTAAAGGTTTTTCAGTATGATAGCCACATATTACTTTTCATTTTCGCTTTTCTAAACAGGCAGGGAAACAGAGGCCTAAGCAGCATGAAACCTGGAAGGTGGTTGCTGTGTCAAGTACAGATAGTTTATATTTCAACAGGCAATTGAGAAAGCCCTCACAACCCCTGGCCCATTCTATTGTTAAATTCATAGGGCAATAAGGAGAGGAGCCATCAGGAAAAAAAGCACAATTATGGAGAAAAAAAGGAAGAGAGACAGTTGCAGCATTTTCAACTGTTTAGAAGTAAAAGGATAGTGGATTCAATCATTTATGATTCAAAACTACGGACACCATCTTGTCTTACACAGTAAAGTGTTTTCAGACTCTAAGCAGGGTTAGGCAAAATTCCCTGGAATTATCTTCATTTCATTAGTTGGAAAGCTCTACAAGACTCAAAGGAGGGTATTCATCCTTCGGGGGATGGTTGACCTCTCAAAATCTACCTTATGTGTTCTAAACACCTAAGACCTTCTCACTCCCACAGAGCCACTCAGCTGATCTATTGTCCAAGACAATCCTTAATTATTAGGCTGGCATAGCCTTTCTAGGTTTCTGTGGAGCCTCAGTGTTCCTCACTTGTGAGGGATATTTTAGATGTGGTTGATGCTGAGTACAGTCTAGGACTTGTGTCTCCCGCTAGGAGAAATGAGCAGCACCTTTAATTCTCTTACAGATGGATTTAGTTATAGTCCTTCCAATGGAATAGGAGCTGAATAGTGGTAACTCTTTGCTTTTACTTAGTTAGCTCAGATGGATGTCAGAGAGACGCATATTTTTGCAGTCTGTTATAAGTACAAGAGCCTGGGAAACTTTTAGATTAAATAGGAAGGTACTTTAAGTACCTTAGGCCCTGAAAGTGGTCTGTGGACTGGACTAGTTATGTGCAGTTTGTGAATGTTGTAGTTATTTACACACCAGCTTCAGTCAAGTTCATGAGGTTTCATAGCTATAAACATTTCTTGTGCACACTAGAGTCTCAGTAGAACTGGGAACCAAAATACCATCTTCCCTCCTCCATTTTTCTAAACACTAGCCCATTGTTGCTTATTGAAAATCTCTTTTTTCTGTTTCCATTTCCTTCTGTTCTCATGCATATTAATGATAATATAACGATATGCACTCTGATCTTACCCTTTAATAAACCACTTAACAAAACAAAATATATTTTTATCCTTCAGTTCTGATCTGCTCAAGCTGGCAGATATTATAATTGACTGTGCATTGACATAAGTTGCTCTGTTTTCATTTTTGGAAAGAAAATGTTAACAACTGGAGCATTTCTCTCTCTCTCTCTCTCTCTTTTTTTTTTGTTGTTGTTGTTCTACTGCTGAAAGAGTAGCTTATTTAGAGAAGTATAACTGTGTATAACTGTTCCCTTTCTCTGAACATTTAATGAGAGGCAGCCAGTTGAATCACTTCCATCAGCCTGAAGTCTTGATCCCTGAACTTTGCATATAAGTGCTTCATTGCATTTTTGCTTCAATTTGATGACAGTGTCACTGCAGATGAAAACACTGAATGAGGAGCAGGAATGCAGAGGTACAAAAAGTGGATACTATTAAATGACTTGACATACTGAGAGGCCAAAGGATCATAGAAATGCTCTGAAGCAGAAAGCATTTTTGACAGAGAAATTAAACATGAAAACACCCTCGTTCTGTCTTCATTAGAGTCCAACTACAACATTTTTTTTGTGAGATGCTTCAATTCTGCGACCAGCTGTTATAAATGGAATCTCATTAGAATCCTCATTAAACACTCTGAATCTTTTTGCCTTTATCTGCTGCAGTAGATAGTGTCCTCTGCAAAGGAGGCAAAATATGGGATTGGATGAACCAACAGATTTATGGCAAAGTATACATTGCAATCACCTTCAAGATTACCTATTTATGTCACAAAAAATTGTCCCTCCTATATTAGTAATACATAATATGTTTTAAAAGCCTGATTATTCTGTTTATTACAGTATTTTGATGACATTTTACTTGTAAAATAATGTCCCTTTCTGAGCACTACTTCTGCATGTTTAATTCCATAATAAATTATTATTATTCTAGGACAGATTCTACTTTCAGAATTTAACAAACAATGCTGGGTCAAGTCCTTGAGAAAGGTGGAATTTACATCTATGAACATGAGGAGGCTATCACAGTTTATCAGTTCAATATAGACTTACGTGTTACAGAACTTTGTGCTGTCTCTTTGCCTCCTGTTAAAATGTACTTCATGCCCTAAGTCAAATAAACAAATTGAAAGCTTCCTTGAGAGACAAGGTTGGAGAATGTCGTACTTCACTGACAGAAAAATAAAACTTAAATAACATAATTTGGTCTGGTTAAAAATGAGATTGTTAAGCAGCACTGACTGCTTTATATTAAGAAATGATGAATTATTTGTTAGAAGTGAAGCCTAAAATAGACATGAAACAACTTGACCAAAGTGGAACTAGTTCATAAAATATTCACTTTAAACTTGGACAGAAGATTCTATCAGTTTCCAAAGATAATTTTACCAAGAGAGCTTTGTGATAGTTACATGGTGATTTTTACCAGTTATTACTACATTTGAGGCAAAGATAGTGGTAAATCTTTATAGTTCATTTCTCCCGTCAGTAAAGACAAATACTGTCACAAAGATAAATATGGTTGTCACCATACAGTAAGAACCTTGTTGTTTATAATGTTAATCAGTTAAGCTGAAACTTGCAAAGTTGGTGATCATGGACCTGAAGTGCTGAAGTGTTTGGAAAGTTTAAGCTCATTTTTTTGTTGCTTTATTTTGTTTTTACAAGAATGAAAGTGGAAGAAATGTTCTCAGTTTGGAAATTCTCCCAGTTCTCCAACAAGACTAATGCTGGGCGCAAGGACTTGGAATTCAGAGGTGTAGCTAAGGATGGGGCTTTAAATTCTTCCATTTGTTATTTAAAATTTGATCAAGTCACAGTTGCTGAAGATATCAATGGAATAAATTGTTTGGGTCAAATGATATCTCACAGTAAATGTTAAAATAGAAATAAAAATTATAGCAAAACAATTTTTTTTTTTTTTTATAAAACCATGGAATCTAGTGTAATCCTCATGTCTCCTCTACAAATTTCTTCCTCTCTTTTCTGCTTTTACTTTTGTATTTGCCTGAATCTTTACCTGGATGAGTTATGTTGCCCCATTAGCATGAGTGAGATTTAATTGTTGGCTTGTAAGTTGGTTCAGATTCAGTATATCTGTTCCATTTTTCAGTAATCAATACACACTTGTTTTGAATTACTGTTGTTAAGGTTTATGGAAATACATAATTATTGGCAAATGGTACAACTATGTGAGTCTAAAGATTTCCAGAATACCGTGTGCTTCTGTGTCTTGAATAATGCTTTTATTTTAATAAACTAGAAAACTCTACAGCACATTACCATTTATTAATGGAATTAGATCCAGGTGCATTACATTAAATAAATATCACATTTATTTTACTAATTTGAGTAATGTATCAAAATTCTGGTAACCATAATGCACTTATGCTGCCTGATCTCTCTCTATTATACTTTACCAACAGCAGTTATTATAATAATACTGCATCAAATACACGGAGCTCTATAATTCTTTAGAAAGTTATATAACTCTAGCATGTAGGAAAATTATATGTTTATATTTAATATGTGTATCTGATTTTAAGCTGCACTTAGGTACTGACTCTAAGCATTTATTAGTAGGAGGAGTGTGTGCTATAAAGATTTAATAGAATGTAAAATGGTTCATTAAGCGTTATCTAACATGTCTAAAACAAAATGCAGGCTAAAGATGTGGTACTTTGGATATTATTACAATTTCCCCAAGCACTATATGTATAATTGCAATCCCAAGTGATTAATTTCCACATTTAAATGCAAGTAGAAAATGGAGGACTAAATTTGACTTCAGAATATGAGTATACTGTGATGGTAAAGAATAATTAAGGTTCTGATGTGCTCTTGTACTTTACTGCAGATGTTTGGAGTACAGTTAACTTAGTAAGGTTCAGAAGAGAGAATAGGTCTGTCAGGGCAGACTGCTGTGTAATGCTGGTGTCTCAGACTGCTGAATGAGCTGGTGTCCAGAGATTCCAGACTGCCTGTTGTCAGCGTTTTATACTTTGGCAGTTAGGAATATTGCTTAAAAAAAGAATGGACTTGTAGATGTGATTAAACAGGTGTCTTGCAGAGCTATTTTTTGATCCTTATGCCATTGTACTTCCACATTTCTGGAGTGGACTGTATGAATGAATGGCAACACCACTAATAAGCAGTAAAATGATCTATATGTTAATGAGGGTGTTATTTAGATAATAATAAAAAAAAAAAACAAACCTGAAAGATTTTCCTTCTTGATGCTTAGATTCAGCACAAGGATACTTGAAATTGGATCAATCACATTCCTTGTGCAAATATGATCTTAAATGTTTCTAGTAGGAATTTTAAAAATCTTTACAGACCTCTAGTGACATTATCTACTTAAAACATTTCTTAGATCTTTCCAAAATTAATAGTTATTTGACAGAGACAAGAACTTACTACTACCAGCCTCTTCTATATTAGTGTGAGACTAATATGAATGAAAGGAGAAATGTGGGATTATCAGAAATCTGTAATGAAACAGCTATGAAACCAACTATTTAATACTGCTCCGTGAATGTCAGGGAATATATAAAATGTTAAAAATATACTTAAAGTCTTATGCTTTCAAATCTCAACATTAATTCCAATCATCTTGGTGAACAAGCTATTGATACTCTTATTTTTTAAGTTGTTCCAGCAAGAGAAAGTCTAAACCTTCTGCTGTGTGAGGAGAGTTGCAAGACAAAATATGCATACCTACATTTTGCATCACATAAAGATAGCAATCCAGGTGGTGATACTGTGACCCATGTTGTTTATTCATGTTTCTTTTCTCCCTTCAGCTTTTTCAGGAGGATACTTTTGCTTTCAGGGAAGGAATTGAATCATAGAATCATAGAATGACCTGGGTTGGAAAGGACCTGAAAGATCATCTAGTTTCAACTTGAAGTCAATTGCATACATGTTTTTCTTTAGTATTTAATAACATTTGTATAGTATTTATTCATCTACCTGTTGATCATGTTGTGATCTTTGAGAGTTGCTTGGGGAGTAAAAATTATACCATGCTTTATCTGAAAAGCATTGAATTAATAGGACATGTAAAATCTACTGATCCAAAGATAGAGGCAGGGACAAATCTGGATGGAAACTGATTTATTGGATCAACAGAACTCACATACACTTTTTTTTTTGTTGTTGTTAGAAGCTTATATAATGGCCAGTTGTACAAAACTGAAGAGCAGATAAATTGAGCTACAGGAGGAAGTCAGTATGAGTAAATTTATTCAACATAGGATGAAGAGTTTTAAGCTGTATAGTCTTAGTTCAGAGAATAATGACTAAGATCACTACCTAATAAATTCTCAACTTGACTTACTTTTCACGTGTGACTATTCTTGTGTAGCTAAACTTCCTATTAATAAAACCCATTAATTTTCATAAAATGAACAACATTTTTAAGAAGAATTCTATCCTGAGGAGTCTTGTATGCATTTCTGAGAGAGAAGTAGAAATACACCCTAATGCACTTCTTGCACAGAGGAAATGATCAGAATATCTGTCTGCTTCTCCATTAGGGGTAACTATAAGAGGCCCTCTCTAGATCCCTTGTGGCCCTAGGAATGGCTGCCTGAGACAGAATCTAGTCCTATGTCTAGACAGGAATGCAAAATGATTTTGGCTGAGATGATTAGCACAAGAGTGTTGGCTCTGAACATTATACAAAAATAGGGAAAAGTGGTTTTCTAACAAAAGAATTATGACAGGCAGGAGAGTGGAAATTATTTCTGTTCTTTTTATTATTTTGTGGCAATTCCAAGAGAAAAAAAGTAATTTGGGATAACGTGAAACAGAAGACTTCTATAGATATTAAATTAATATAGCAGAGATGATTTTAAAACAAACCCAGTTTCAGTGTAATTTCCAACACATTTATTTCTTTAAATAAAAGTAGAGTGATGAATGAAGGAGAAGCTTCAGCAACAGCTCTGAACCAGTGACAAAGATGAAGAAGAAAGACTGAGAGGATCAGGAGCATGACCAAGGTGCGACAGGTACAGCTTCACATTTTTTCCTTGAGTAGAAATAATAGCTTAAACTCTTGATAACACTCTTGATAACAATGCTGTGCACTAGCTGCAGAACAATACAAAATTTAGGACTCTCAAAACCTCTGGCTGAAGTCACTCCATGTATATTCCATGGAATATTCCGTGGCTTTCTTCAGATAATCACTTAGCTTTTTTTCTAATAACCAAGACTCAAACAACAGCAAATACTGAATCACTGATACAGAGAATGAAAATATAAGAGAACTCTACCCCAGACTATCTGTTTCATGTGCACACAGCTTCCTCAGAAACTTGAGTACAATCTCTAGTATATCCCAAAATAGCACACTGAACCAAGGTTGCCCACATTGACACAAGTGCCTGCCTGAAATGTGCAGTGGAGGATCACTGTTAATCTTTGTGCATGGCACCCAAAGTCACTCATGAACCCCATTACACAGAAGAATGTAAATGTCAGATAATCTATTAAATATCTATTAAATATATAAGTTCTCTCTTCACAGTCAGTCCATTTTTCAGCTGCAGTCCCTTCTCTTGTACTCACTTTTTCTCTTTTCAACAGATGGGCACAAGAGCACAGGTAGTTCATGCTGTTTCAAACTTGTGTTGCTGGCTACAAGATACTTTTATTCCTATTGTTCAGTGCATGGGACTAGATAAAGCATTACGCTACCCAGACACATTCACAGATATTTTCCTTCTTCACTCATGATGTATTATTTTGTATTTTTAATTATCCTTCTTAAATATATTCAGATATTTTCCAGAATTTCTTTTGATGGATTTATTTATTTATTAAGGGTCTGATTTTATTTAAAGTACAAGTGCTACTTACCCCTTCACAGTCTTGCTGGCATTTCATCTTGGGTATTGCATAAGTTAATCTAACATCGTACTCAGCATTCACTCTATTCCTGTAATTACTTTTTTTCTTTTCACTACATCCACATTATTCTTCTTCTGTGGCCTGGGTGGATTTTAAGCATATTCTGTAAGGAAGCAATCTTGTATTGCTCTCATAATTGTGCTTCCTTGCTAGATTTTCCCACTAATATTTTCCTAGGAAATGTCTAGGTAATTGAACTCCAAACACTAGAGTAGATACACACTTCCTTCATCTGTAAAAACATTTCCTGATATGCTTTCTCATCCTCTCCTGAAAGTCTGGCAAGGTCCAAGAACTAACTTTTTCCATATCTCACTATTCATTTTACTTCAAATAGTCTCTGCTGAGGCAGCCAAAATCCTAGTGTCATTTATTTCTGTTTATTCAGTATTCTCCCTTTACGCAATTTACTCCTTCCCTCGTTACTTTTGTTTTACCTCACCCATCTGCAAACATCATACCTAGGTAATTTTATCTCCCAGTTGATAGCTTGATTTAACCAAGCCTTTGTCATTTCAGTGTAATCATAATTTTCCCTCAACATATGTTTCTAATACAGTAATCTTCTTGCATATGTTTCCAGCATTTGTAAAACACATTTGTCCTGGTTTTTGTCCTTTCTCTTTTTCTTTTCTTCTGAATTTGTAGCAAGAAAGAGTTTCCATATTGACTTCATTTGCAAACTCAGCACTCTTTTCTCTAACCATTACAGTCATTAACTATGAACTCTAGCTGTTGAGGAGTAAGAAGAAATTAAAAATATTTAAGTTACTTTCCCCATCTCAATCTGAAATGGTTTCTGCAAAGTAAATCTCTGGAGATTTATTAGCAGGTTATTAGATCCTGGTAGGTTATTAGACCTTTGCTTTAGGTGAGAGGTCTTAAAATATTTCTTCTCTTCACAAAGGATTTTAAACCAATTTACCAGAAGTTAGTGTGTAGGACTACTCCTTTGCCTTCTTTATTCAAGGGTTTCCCTGGAAGGTTATGTAAAGGGCAGACCCATGTTACTTGTTCTTTCCTTGTCAAGCAATAACCCACGTTGTCAGTTTTCTCTTGGAGCCTTCAGTGGACTAAAATTCCCAAAAGCTTTCTGAAACCCTTTCAATATCTTGAACTTTTGCCTTGCTGAGAATTAGAATATTGAATTATTTGTCTGGGTTGCTTGTATTTCAGGTCTCTTTCTTTTCCATCATTCAAATTCATTGTTCTCATTTTCTTACAGAGGATGATACAGAAGACGTTGGATGCTTATCAATCTAAACAAATCTAATTCTGGGAAAAAAAAAAATCATTATCTATCTGGTAACAGCAGATAGCTGCTGTCTGGCTATCCTGTATCTGCCCATGGGAAGTACAAGTGTAGTCTCAGAGGACTGAGATAATTGCACACTAATCTTCAATCTAGCCACTTTTGCCTAAACAGGGGGCAACACTGTAACTGTCGAAATGATTATAGATTTACCATTTTCCTAATCTCTGAAAAGCACAGTTCAGAAGTATACATGTTTTCAAGTTGAGTAAAACTGAAGAAAATGTGATTATTCTGTAACTCAGAAGATTCATAGCTTTCCTCTTCTTCTCCTCCTTTTTCACTTTCACTGTCTCTGTCGTGTTGTCAGCTGTTCCTCTCCAGTTGCCTTATTTTACAGCTATTACATCCTACTTCTTTTGATATATTTACCTATAAGCTATGTCTACATCTGCTCACCAACCTTCTCCTGTCTAACTAACCTCAGACATATTTCACTGCTGTTCTGTTAGCTGCATTAGCTGTTAAGATTCTGCCAGCTGATGATGACTGACCTGGTTTAGGGAGCATGAAAAAGTGGAATGTCTTTTTACTTTTCCTGTCAGTAAAACACCTGCTTCTAAGCCTTCCATTAAAGACAAAAATAAAAAAATAAAAGATTCAACTGTATTCTATTACACTAAAACTGTAGGGTGCAGGGAGATCCAGATTGGAATATACTTTGAAGTTTGAGGGTGAGGGCTATATACTTCAAAGAGCTTCCAAGAATTTATGGAATAGTCTGTAAGCCTGAGACTACCTCATGAATCCAGCAGCATGGATGCAGTTCCAGAAATCTGGATGCTCACATCTGACACAAGTGAACATATGAAACACAACTAAAACTGATCCCTATTTATAGGAGATGGGCCTATGATAAGTGGAACCAGTTATATTTTGGTGTCATGTGGTAGAGAGCATGGGAAGAAGTGCATCACTGGTCAATTCAATACTGACTGATAAACAGAATGGATCTTGCTAACTCTTTTGTAATCTATTTGCTACTTGGAGAAATACCTTCTGCAGTGAGGTATACCTTCCTCAGAACAATGTGTACTCTAATTATATAAGAAATAAGATCAAATCAAGATACAGTAGAAGCTATGTCCGGATCAACAAAAAAATGAAGAAAAAAATTTGATGATGCAGAGAGAAGAAGAAATGTATCACAGCGTGAAGGAGGAAGAAGGTAAGTCAAAATGTAATTGAATAACTGTAGAATGAATAAAACAAAAATCCACAAAACTGTTGTAGAAATAGATGAAGAATACAGATGTAAAAGATCGGTAATATGATTACACAAAGAAAACTGCTTAAAGACATGCATTTTTCTAACATTTTTTAAACTTCCAAAATAGCATGGCATCAATGCCAGAATTACCTTGCAACCATTAGCTCACACAGCACTAAAAGCATTATCATGTCAATTGCTTGTTTGCATGATTTTTCGTATTTCCAAGAGTTGAAATGGAAATGATCTGTTATGTAGCAGTATAATTTCTGAACACTTGAAAAGAGATATTGTGTCTTACCCTTTATAAAAGAATCTCCAGGATAATAGTCTGATGGATATTACTTTCCATCATCAAAGGAGGACAGGCTGTAAGATGATATTTTTGAGGGTGTGTTTACTTTTAATATAACAGATGACTAATGATTGTGTGTCTGAAATGTTATATCTACACTTTAAAATTTGATACAAGGTGATTATAAGGAACCACATGATCTCATTTTACTCTAAGCGATCTTGAACATGACATTATGATCACACTCGTGGTCAAAATCTCCTGTCACCCCATTGAGCTAAATGGTAACAGAGGGAGCTTAGCACCTTCCACAAGAGCTGTGGATATCTAACAGAATCAAACCAAGACTATACAAGAGGTGAACCGGGAATGAGGTGTTGCCATGAACCTGGAAATATCCATGGTTGGCTTTATCATTCTGTACATGGCTTTTCAAAATAAACTCATATAAATCAGGATGGCAATACGAAGTAAAAATTGACCGAAGGTATGATTATGTGGTTAAATATTACTGTGAGCTAGAACTGCACATTTGCCTACGGGGAGAGATTAGGCAGTAATTCCCTGGTTTAACAATAACTCTCACACTTACTTTGGAATATTCAAATGTCCTACAAACACCCATACAGATTTTTAGAACAAATATAGCTTTTCTTCAAAGTTTACTTAATATTCCACATAGGCTGCTTGCCATGATGACTAATGTACTGCAACCTTTCTGTTATGCATTAAACCTCATGAAAATGTACATCTGTACTGGATTTTTTTCTTTCCTTTGTTTCTAAAATGCTGAGTTCTGCTAAAAAAATTGGATGGAAATCAAATATAAGAAGCTTAGCCAACTTCAGTGAAATGATATCAGAGCTATATTATCCCTTAATGAAACAAGTATAGAGGGCTGATTGATTTGTGAAACAATTTTTTGCACCATTACCTACCTTGATTGTGTACAAACAGTTTTCTGTATTCGCAACCATTGTGTCCCTGCATTTCTTTTAGTACATGCATTTCAAAAAGTGATGCCTTTGTAAAAAGGACTGAAAGATCTTAAAGTTTCACCTGAATAGTGTTGATGACATTTGAAGCTGTTTAGTGAACTTTTATACATTTTAACACTTGTCTGTAAAAATGACAGACAAATAGGTTCCTTTTTCTTACTGTGACTAATATCTCTTTGAAACAGAGGGAAATTTTAATATTCAGTCCATTTATATTGCTGTGCAGCTGTAACATGGTATTCTTTCTTAACCTTCTTTTCAATAAAGCATGTGTTATTCTATATGTACAGTTTGTTCATCTCCATCCACAAAGCCTATAAACTGCAACTTCAAGAGATTATTGTTTTAAATGTTGTTTCACCTGGCTCCTCCCGATCCTCCAGTTTTAGGCCTAGATCTGATGAAGAAATGTTGATTGTCACAAGGATTTACAGAAATGTAGTGTTTTTTCCCTCAGACCCCACCGTGAAATAACAATGTGACCACCACTTAATGATATAGTTTCTCTGCAATTTTCAGAGCAGTCACCTCTGGCACACGGGGTGAGAGCACAGGAAGAAAGCCCTGGTCTTGCTCTTCTCTTAGAAGAACTTTGCACAAAAATGTCTGAGCAATGACAAACTCCATGACATTGAGATGTTATATTACTCAGGTGATCAGAACACATTTTACTGACTTTTGACTTAAGCCTCAGAATTAAAGAAAAAATCATCAGAGGTAAAATACTAGGAAACTTTAAGCATTAGTTACCTCCAACAGCTTAAAAAAAAAAAATAAAATAAATAAAAAAAATTGGATACTCAAAAGCTTTAATTCTGTTCAAAACAGATCTTGTTTTCTTCTGTGTATAATAACATAATGCAAAGAAGTTTTTCAAGGGGAAAAATCTCCCATGTGCTGCTGTGCATGAATGAATACAAAATGTCTGTTCATTGAAATAATGGATTTTCATGCATTTTTCCATTTCCAGTATTTCAAGAAATCTAATTTGGAAAAGGAACCCGCTGCACTGGCTGATTTCCTCTCTGTGGGGGTCTAAGTGTAATTGATACTGTACTCCAGTACAACAACAATCAGGCTGTTTTCAGCCTCACATTTTGTACACATAAGTGAGAGAAGGCAATATTTAAGTGAGGGGGATAGAGACTATGCTCACATAAACACTTAAATATAATAGGCCTAATTAATTTCCAGTGTAATTACATGGATATTACATTGGTTACATCTATAATTCAGAAATTAATCTGATAAGTACTAGCCTCAGTTGAGCTACAGCAGAAATTACCCAGTGTTAGAAAATGTCAAAAGTGAACATGATCTGATTGCATATTAGAAAGCAGTGGTGTAGATATTTCTGCTTTGAAACCTTATACCAGTTTATACACAGAAGAAAGAGGGTGATAAACATGGCAGGGTTGGCAAATTGGGTGCAAATGAGAGGGTAAAGAATACATCTGCCTATTCAGGTATGTCACTCCTGTTTGCAAGTTCCTTTTGACATAAATAAGTCCACTGGGAACTTGTTCTTCTGGATGCTCGGATCTTAGTCTCTGGAATTTATGAAGTCAACACAGAGCATAGCATTTGTGCTATTTGCTGTTTAAACATGCTAAACAACTCTGATGCAACCTTCAGCAACAGTTTAATAAATGGCTCAGAGAAATCAGTCTGAAGCTATCCCTTCTTCACAGAGAGAAGCTGGAATTCATTGTATTTTATATTTTGTTCATCAGAGAAATCTGACTGTGTCATCAGGGACTTTTTCAACACTAGCTTAATGACCTATTTGGCACTTTCCATAGAAAAGAAAATTCTGCTGATACTTTTCCTATCTAGTAAAAGCCAAGAAAAACAAGATCTGCAGAGGTGGAAGTCTTTCAGAGAACACACCTGGCAACAGAGACAACCAGGAAGATATCCTTGGAGCACACCGTTTGGAAGAGTATCCAGGGGCAGGAGTTTTCGGTGAATGACTATCAGCAACCACAGTAATTGCCAGCTGAAAATAATCCAGCCATTTCCAAGTATATCTTCCCATTACTATGAGAGCAGGCCTCTCAAATCTCCTCCAAAAGGGTCCTCAGTGCAGTTGTTTTGCCAAACATTTGCTTCTGTTGGATCAGACTCCTTGCTAATGTAGACTTAGTCAAAGACAACAAGCCATGTTTCACACTGGCTCTGAAGACTCTGAGCAGTATTTGTTAGACCATCAAAATACTAGCATCCAGGCTTTTAGGGGAGGTTCTGGGGGGTGAACTTTTAGGATTATGAACATAATGACCTCTTATAAAGCGTTTTTCACACCATGTGAGACAAGGAATGGCAGAACCCTAAGAAGAATGATATTTGCAAAAAAGGAGAGAGTGCAGCCGCTGGAAAACAGCAGGAAGTTGAAAAGTAGCATGGAAGGAATCCATTGTAAGCTAATACAGTTTTCAAGTGTCCATGAATCACATCAGGTAATCTCATTTTCTTCATAAAACAGGCATTCCTGGACAATTAAGGAACATGTTGAAGCTTTAAGGATGAGAACAGAAACATCAGAAACTATTAATTGGGTTAGGCAACTTTGGGAAATCAGTGTAATAAAAATAACCATAATCAATCTCGGAAGAAATAAAGGTCTCTAAATAGGATCTCTGTGTTGGTACAGTGTCAGCTACAAAATAACAATGTGACTGCTGGGATTCAATGGACAGATTCACTGTAAATTGTTGTAGAAACTAAGCAGATGCAGAACTGACTGACCTTGATATAATAAGCATTAATAAAAGTAAGGGAAAGATTGTCTGTAGGGCTTCTGGGAAGATACAATTAAAATATCCTATCTTCTGAAATGTAATAGCTGAAAGTTGTCATAACTGAAGGTGAGAAGACAATGTCAGAATATTGGAGTGAAAAACAAAGTTGCTTATTTTTTTTTTCAGTGGATGCTGAAACAAGTTTAAAATTTTGAAGGACAATATTAGTCTCAGAGCTGTATCTTAGATACCAGTAAAACAGGCTTATTTTGTCTAAAAAGAGCTTACTGAAATACTGGTAAGTGACATAAAAAATTGTAAGAATCTAAATGCTTTAATTTTCCCTCACACACGTATGGATTTTAATACCTGCTCTATCTTTCACAATATTATTACAATACTGCCTGCAGGAGTATAGCAGATCAGTCATCAGATACCATATACTAAATAAAGGCTTTGTTATGTAGGACATGAAATACATTATTGGCTTCCAATTGTTTTCAAGTTCAATTTTTCCAGAATCCCTCTGTTTGTACTGAAGAATCAGCAGTCACCTTTCAAGACACTTGAGGTGAAACAGGGGCCTTGCATGGCATGACTCTTCCAAGTTAACTTAAAATGCTTCACTGATGTTCTTGTTGACATTCTATTATTTGTTTCTCACAGTGCTTTCTCAGAGTAAAATCTTAATCACATCTGTCTTAGCATTTTCTCTGGAATCTATTAAATATAGAAATTACTGTCTTCATTAGTATTTTCTGTTTTTCTTTCAAATTCAGACATTGCTTCAAATATGTTTTGTTTTGTTTTTTTTAAATACACAATAACTTCTATTTTGACAAAATACGTATCCCTTCACCAAAATCTTACCTAATAAAACACTTTCCTTCAGCAACACTTTTCTTCTTTGCTATTGAATAATAATTAACAGAAACACTAGAAGTGAGCCCAAGGTTAAAGCTGTCACCACATTATGACAGTTCAAGTTCTGTACATCACCTTGTGATGCCATTTTTTGTGAAAACACAGTGTGGATTGAAATTGTTGATATTCTCATGGCCATACTGCTGTAATAATTCACAGGCTATTTTTTATCAGTTTCCCACCTTTCAGTTTCCCTTAGTTTCAAAAAGCTTCTGCTGTCTATCTCAAATGTTATATCTGAAGTTTTACCAATAATCATCACTTACCAGCTTTCATATTACTTTCAGATTACCAGATTTTTCACTCCTAGAGTTTAGTTCTTCAGGCTGTATCAATAGTCCTTGATCAATAGCGTTAGAAAGCTATGTACGAGATCAGTTTTATTTTCTTCTATCAAGTCATCTTTTTCAGTTTATCTTTCCATTTACCAGGTTACAGCTGCCTCAGTCTAATAAATATTCATTTGATTATTTTCAAGACAGTCACATTTTGACCCGTTTAGGTCAAGAGACTTAAAGAGCACTCATGATTTTAGACTGTGTGTTTGTGTAGACTTGTTTCAAATGTTCCTTTATCAACACAGTGATAATACTTTCATACTGACCCCTAGTCTATGCAATAGCCCTCCACTTTCCTTTAAGATTCCTTTGTATATTTAATGACTGGATTTTTTTCTGTTTTCTGACCTACATATGGAAGGTAAAAATTAATTCCTTTGTTAGGGCACCATTACAATGATCCTATAATATCCTGGGATAATTGTTTTGTTATTGTTGGTAAAAACCTGACGGATTTTGTTAGCACAATGATGACAGTTGAAAAAAAAAACAAAACACTGAAAGTCACTAATCACTCATTAGATTTCCTTGGCTGCATTTATTTTTCTTAATCATTGAAAATTCAGTTGTCAAATATGTATAAATAACTTTT
The DNA here is from genome assembly GCF_987193195.1 of Phasianus colchicus. Classification (NCBI taxonomy): domain Eukaryota; kingdom Metazoa; phylum Chordata; class Aves; order Galliformes; family Phasianidae; genus Phasianus; species Phasianus colchicus. The sequence goes on along the minus strand of NC_143438.1, from coordinate 70,078,998 downwards.
TTCCCCCACCACAATTTCTGTCGGGATCTGGAGGGATCAGGAAAGGTTTCCTTGCTACATGACAGATAACTCCATTCTCTAATAGTCTGCTCTCTGCAGCTGTTCTTTCTCTGCTGTACTGTTCTTTTTCTTCCACTGTTATTGCATTACGTTTTTTCTGTCTAACAATCCTGTGGGATAGATCCTGCTCACACACCTTTTACGTACAGCCTACAAATAAAAGATGCAAGAAACAATTTCCACAAATGTGGAATGTTTGATATTGTAGTAACGGGGAATTTAAATTAACTGAGGTTTTTTTGTTCACTTCAATTCACTTAATTAAACTAAAAAGAAGGAAAGAGTAAAGAAAAGCAAGACACCAGCTATGAAAAGATATTAAGTAAATCAGAACAAAACAAAGCAAAGCCATACTCAGAAGTGGCGATACTTTTCTCAAAAACACTGATGACATTAAGTGTTTCTCTCTGTTCCGGTAGAAGTGGTAAATTTAATCCTGTGTAGCTGGAGGTACTCAAGAAGTCTCCTACTGATATTAGTGACTATTAATAAAAATACTTGCTCAAACAGGCTTTAGAAGATTAAATATAAAATTTGAACTTAGCCTTTCAGTCAATGATGTCACATCTCTGCATAAACACTTGATGGCACATAGGTGTTTGCTTACAACTTTATGTTCTAAGCAGGTAAAAACATTTGTACATGCTTGGCTTATAATGTTTTCATGTTTAATAATCTATCTTAGGCCACACAACAAATCAGTGACAGTAAGCACCTAGTATTCAACAGTGATACTGGGTTCAAAACTCCCACTGACTTAGTAGATGTGATATGGCCAGTCTTCCCAATAATCCAGGCAATACTCTTGTGAATCAAGGAACATTTCATTCTAATTTCAAAGGGAATAGAAAATCTGTATCACATGACTTGTTACTTTCTCATCAGAAAGAATATAAGAAAAACAAACAACAGGTCTTCTTTAATGCAGATTTTGCTCAGGAGTTTGTGGCAAGAATTTGCTTGTACCAAATCCTGTGCTGCACGTGTAAGGACTCTATGGTTTAAAATGCCTCTGACTTTAATGTTTTGCTTCTGCATTTGCAGTGGGAGATTTTACTTTGAATAAATAAATTTTAGATTGATTCAAAGTTTCAAATTATTCTTCATACAAAGATTACAGATTAATCAAAGTGACTATTTCAATATTGCCATGTTGTGCAAATTAAAGAACTGAAATAATATTTTTGTGTTTTGATGTGCATTGTTAACGGATAAGAAAGAAAAAGAAGGATGTTTTCTACAGCCTAGTTTGCCCTGGAGTCCCAAGTGTAATTTTGGGTTAGTCCACTGGTTACCTGAAGGTCTCTATACCTGTTTACACATGTATTTTTCCTACACAAATCTCCCAATTCTGATAGTATTAATTTGTTCCTAGAGTATTTTATTCTAATGAGCACCTTAACATGAGGCAAATGTCCTCGCTTCCCAATAGCACCCTAAGGGAACTGGCTGTTTTCAGTATAATAGAGTTGGAAAGGGAAAGTAGACTGATTTTGGTGCACCTGCACATAAAAGATAAAAAGCTGTGTGAATAACTTGGACGTGTGTGCTAATTCCTGATGTATAAATGTTAATTAAAGATTTGCTGGAAATGAAAAATTTGACTGCAACATTTTCTACTCTTCAAATATGCAGCATTCATTTCCTGAATTATCTTTCTGGCTGGCAGGCAAGATACAGATTTTTTGTCTGCTACTAACAGCAGGCATCTGAAAATATCCCAACAGCCTACTGATTTATGATTTCAGAGGGAGTCACAGAGGTTACTGGGCATCTTTCAGACCTTGACAGTGAAAGGGAGAGGTGCACAACTTCCACTCTGAGAACTTTCTCCAACCCCTTACTGTGTGAGAAAATGAAGCCTTGGCCAAGGGATTGCCTCAGATCTGTAACTGAAGTTCTAAGTTCTTTCACAGAAATCAACAGGTTTCCAAAACAGCAGTGGCTCTCTAGAAGCTTGTCTGAGGAAATGTCTTACCGGCAAAGAAGCATGGATAGCTTATCTGGATCCAACAAAGACTCTGTGAAGGCTGACAGTGACAGCAAGAAGCTCAGGAATCGCCACCTTCAGATGACATGGAAAGGCACAAATAGATCACCATCCATCCGATACAGAGATAATGTAAATGAAGACCTCTCCATCACATACTACAATAATATAGCTTTCTGAGAGGAGCAAGGACTGAAAAAAATGCAAAACAGCACAGTATAATCACAGCAAAACAGCTCTCTTTAGCTGTTGGATTTCTCCTTCCCTATTTATTGATGGCAGCTGTGCTGTAGTGTGCTCATGGTGCTCCATGGGCCACAGCACACACAAGCTTTTTTCTGCCTTTTCAAGGTGATAATACTGTGGTGATTAGGCATGCTATGAGGCTGAGCTTGTGAGGGCCACTGGTATGAACTAGACCTTGGGATCAGGTGTCCTATGAAAAGATGGTCACAGGCAGAGAACAGGTAGATAATTAGTAGTCCTTGAACAATGAAACCTTGAAAGCTAGAGAAAACAAATGTAAGCATAACAAAGAGAACAAAGAAGAAGCAGATAAATGAGAAAATGGTCAGTCTATGAATAAGGCACCTGATGGTGGTAGAGGCCAAAGGCTAAGAAACTGCACGTATAGCTGCTGGGAAAAAGATAACATCATGATATCATCACATGGTTTTGCTACATGTGCTGAGTTAAATCTGGACACAGATGAACCACTCCAAATACCGACTGCTTGTGGACATGTTGTCCAGCTTGGCCAGCTGCTCATACAAAAGAGTGTACTGTATTTTGACTGTGCGTGGAGCTTCTTGCATGCTTTCCAAGGACTACATATAGCTATTTTTTATGCACAGGGATGTGTCTCAGTATGTATTTTCCCCATGATTTTATTTTCCATCTACGATTATTAGCACTTCTGAATAAAATCTTATTTGAATAAATTTAAATAAATCAAATTTGCCTCTCTGTGTCTTGGGTAAAACTGACACCTATAGATTTTCCTACACTCATCTTTCTGGAAGTGAAGCATGTGGTCTATATTCAGCACTTTCCATAGCAAAAAAAATGTGATGAATCCATTATGGAATTAAAAACTACCTTTAAACATCCATTGTATAATTAGCTGAAATCTGGGCAAAGATGTTGCCAGATATAATTTGAAAGCTGAAAATCACTCCTGGCAGCAGTTATCACTTTGAGAGGAATTTTGCCACATAATGAAAAGCATATCTCAAGTTTAGACCAGTCTCATTTTCCACATTTTCGCTGATGTGATCATTTTGCGTTGAAGTGGTTCAGCCCTCCCAGAAGTTTCTGACAAAACTCACATCAGTATTAAATGTGCAGGCTTTAAGATGTAATTTATCTCTCTTCATTCTACTCATTTTAGGCCTGAGTATAAACTATTCTATGCTACATTCCCTCTTTAAAAATGGGAAAGAGCCAACTCAGAGGCAACTCAGCCCATCCTGTCTACACTGAGGGAGATGAACGGTGACCTGGCAATTCCAGATCTTAGCTCAGGCTAACTTTTGAGGGAGCTGAAATCAGATGAGCTGTATGCTATCTACACCCAGAAGTATCAGTTATTAAAAATGTTTAATTTGAACTTTAATGCTTATTCATCACGGTTCTGGCATGGCCTTTGGTTTTCTGGAAGACTGATGTAAATACAGTTCTTTACCAACAAATATTTTTTTTGTTTTGTTTTGTTTTAATTACTCCATATTTAGTAAGGATGATTTCTGAATACTACCCAACACAGACATAGCAATATAGGCCAGTGAAGTTGTTTTTTCTGCTTTTGTGGTTAATCTGATTTTTTTTTTTAATGCTTCTCTGTTAGTGTTTTAGATATTACGTGTTTTGGCATAGTCCTCTAATTGAAATAGTTTGGAGGCTTTTATGCTTACTTTTTCCAAATGATTGTATACTTTTATAGCAACATTTTGAAAGACGAATATTAAGTACATCACAGGTAAATACTGTTATTTTACACATAGGAAAGGTAAATGAAAGGCTCAAGAATTAATTCAAATCCTACAGTGTTATTCTGAATTGTGATCTGTTTCTGAGACACAGAAACACAAATATAAACTATCAAATTGCTAGTTTTCTTTCATACACTAGGAGAAAAATAGGTTCATCATGAAAAATTGGCAGACAAATGTATGGGTATCAGAAATGGTAGCACAGTAATAAAGATACCTTATAATATATGAATATTATGCCCCTACAGCAGTTTCATTGTAATGCCATTACAAGAGTTTATGCTATGAGTGCTATAATGCAATCGTATTATGAGCAAGAAGAAGTAAAGAGACTGCTGACACACCATCTGCATCTTAAGCCTGTGCTCACAAGTTATGTATTTTTGAGCTTGTATTTTACTCATTTGCTTATATGGATTTTACTTAAACTGTTCAGCTACTCTGAAACATGTGGTGGATTGAGAAACATAATAATAAAAAAAAAATTCCAAGACTGATGAGTCTTAGTCCTGCACTTGAAATATCTAAGGGCAGAAATTTGTAGACAGGTACAATCTCTGGTCTCGAGGCTGTGGTTTCCTATTCTGTGAGCAAGCTGGGTTTTTTTGTTTTGTTTTGTTTTGTTTTTCTCCTAGTTCATTGCATACAGTCCATGTACAGCACAGAGATGACTATTGTCAGGAAAGAGCAGCAGGGAGTTTTTCCCCTTGGCTCCTTAGAGCCCCTCCTAGACCTTATAAATTAGCAACAAAGTTCTTTTTACCTCTCAGTTTTGATACCAAAAAACCCGGCAATCTCACAATGTCAGTATGTGCTGGCTGGGCTGGTAAGAACTGCTGCATGGTGCTACCAGCAGAGCACTACAGCTTGTCTCTGTCAAGATCACAACATCAGCAATGAACAGGGGTGTAGAGCTACCAGCCTCTAAGAGAGCTCTGGTCACACCCGGAATTTGGGATGAAAAGAGAAGAGGTGAGAGAACCTGCAGTGCTGTCTCTCATTCTTATTGTGGAACAGTTGTGGGATTAAGTGCTAACTGAAAAGCAAAGGTGAGAATGGGACATCAGTATGATTTTGGGAGATAGTGAAGACACTGCATAGGTACATAAGCTATAAATATTTTATGACTCCTGGGCTGTGTAAAATAAATAAATAAATAAATAAATAAATAAATAAATAAATAAGCAAATGCACCATTATCTGAATCAAGATTTGACAGTCCTAGTGCAAGAAGAGAGAAAGAAATTAGCATCGTATCCTTAAGGTATGTGATAAATATTCATTATTTAAATGCTCTGTTTTAAGAAGCCTCATGGCCATCAGTACACAATTACATCTATAAACTTGGAACCAAGTTAAGACAACGTCTGGTTTCTTTTAGAAGCATTGCCAGCTGGGAGTCATTCTGAGCCCTGCCTGTTGCTGGATGCCCTTGGAATTAGATACTAAAATATTAGGCTGTAATAGCCTTGCTGGATATGTGGAATCCTGCAGATGTTATCTCTCATTTTCTCAAACAATCATTTTCACTCACCTAGGTTCACAATGAGGACAGCAAAACTTTACAGCAGCGAGAGCAAATGTAACATACCTTGATCTCCAGGTGCTGCCATACTGCTAGTAGTTACATCACTGGGAAATAACTGTCAGGAGAAAAGTCAGCATGGGGAAAAGTCAGTGGTATTCATTTAAAGTGAAGCATTTCTTTGTAGTTTTTAAAAGCACTGCAGTTAGGTTATAGCTGATTTCTCAATGCTAAGAGTGGCAATTTATAAACTAAAAATAATTTTTATCATAAAATAAATTTTCACTTACCAAAAAAAACGTCCAGATGGGGAACCTTTTCTCAATTTTCTTCTGGTTCATATACTGTTTGTTGCCTGGTTCAGTTGCTAAATCTGTCAAATCTATCGTAGTTAATGCAGCAAAAATAGTGTGGCTACTTAAAAAAGGTTATTTTTGCAATGTTTTGGTTTAATTCTTTATCTTACTTTGGGCAAATCCTGTGTGTTGTTCTTTTTGTTTGCTGTTATGCAATTTAGACTGCTGATTTATAAGTGCAATCAGCGCACAGAGAGATGCAAATTCCTATTAAATTGTACAGGAGAGCGAGAAACAAGATATTGTATTCATCTGTTTTAACACAAAGATCCCTGTAGATCCTAACTCAGTGAGTCCAGCTATAGCTTCCAATGATAATACTGCTTGCTGTTTTGTACAAACTACAAGAAAATTTTGTCCAGTTAACATTGGAAATACACTAAAAAGTGTGTCAAAAGGACTTATAGTCTCTTGCTTTTCACCAGATAAGCCTCAAAATTCAAGTCTCTGTTTTCTTAAATTTTGAGTAGAGCAGCTACAGAGACAGACAGGCAGAGGGGTCCCTGCTTTCCTTTTCTGCATCATTATTTCAGTTTTACTAAGATTAAGTTAAAAGGGCCATCCAAAACTTAAGGCACAAACACAGTTTGAAAAGTGTTGCGTGACATATCTGTATAGAGCTGTCTATTCTGTCTTCATTCTCCATCCAGTGAGATTGAGGTGCTCTCACAAGGACATACTTAAGCACCTTTGAAAACCTGATCATATATACCTATTTTACTTATGATCTTGGAAATTTAAGCAGAGAACAAAGTGGACCACCTTCTAAACCATAATTGTTTGTATTCTTCTTCTTTTCTCATTTTTATTCCCCATTTTCAAGAATACATGATGTGTTTACCTGTAGATAGTGGCAGGCCATTTCATTTTCCTGTTAACCAATGCTGACTCAGTAGAAGTCAGGAAGTGCTCTTACTTTAAATCTTAAGTTAAAAAAATGTTAGAAGATATCCTAAAAGTTTGTAGCTAAACCTAAGGAATGAGTTTACATATCCAGGAACCACTGAGATAACCACTTGCACATAAATTTAAACTATGGCCTTTTCCTTTTCACTGTAAGATTTAAATCTAAGAAAGAAATAGAACTACTCAGAATTGGGGGGGAGGGCGGGGAAGAACAAAACCTGCTGACATATATACAATAAGTAGACATTATCAATAAATGTGGGTAACACAGGCAACACTTTGTCAGTCTTCTGAGGACAACGTAGTAGCACGTGCTTTCCCCATTTTTTTTTTGTGTAAACAGCCGTTCTTGGATAAGGGAAATAACTTCCTTCCTAATGGATTAATACAGGCACCCTTTAGCAGCACATTGGTGTGGAATTAACGAAAGCTTGTCTTTGTAGCAATTAATTTCCTGTACTTCTGTAATAACAAAGAAAGGAAAGGAAAAGCTACTTTCCTCCCATAACTGATAGCTGTGTTCTTGGCCCTAAAGCACAAGCTTGGAGAATCAGATTGTTTGGATTATATTCCCACATCTTCCATAACATTCTTCATGACCTTGGAAAATCATTTGATTTCTCTGTGCCTTAAATCTTCTTAATTATACTTCCCTACATCCAAAGAAGTGTCATTAGGCCTAATTAGTTAATGTCTGTAAAGTGCTTTGAGAGCAGTCTTCTGACATATAATACTCTAAGTACAAAACATCACAGTAAAAATTTGTAGCAGTCTGGTTTAGTGTTATTTGTTTTGTACAAACAACATTCTTGGCAGACTGGAAATATCAGTTTGATGCATTAAGTTATTCACAGACAAAGATAAAAAAAACTTGCATTTACTTGGACTCTGATTCAGTTAGATATTCAACAGTATACCTTAATGTAAACAATAGGTACCAATAATGCATTATGATGCATTTAGTGCCCTCAAACTGAATTTTTACTCATCATTAGTTTTCCTCAGTACAAGAAATTTCCAGAGGATTTCTTAAAAGTAATTTTTTTAATTGGTGGGGTCATATATATATATATATAAATAAAGCAGGGAGGAGTGATTAGGGAAAGACCAATGTTGGAAACTTCAGGATGTGTGCTTAAAAGATAAGATCAGATTTATGCATAAGAAAGATCACTTTGGCAGCATTTTTAGAAGACCTGGAAAGTGATATTTCAGGGCTGGAACAAACAATTCAGAGGTAGATGAAAGATTGTGCTGATTATTTAGACCATTAACTACACAAGAGAGTGCAGACCTTAAAGTTTCAGTGAAATAACTAATAAGATTTGGATGCATCTCGGAAGTGATACAAAAAAAGAAAGAAAAAAGAAAGATGGGTACTCAGCTTGAAGAGTTGAAGTGTAAGAGGAGAACACTTTTGAAAAGAAAGGGAAAAAATATAAAGGACAAAACAAACTTTGTTGCTCAATACAGCAGCAGAAACATTCCTCAAAAGTTATTTGTTATAGGAAAAAGTAAGCACTTTTGCAAGTTTGCTAAAACCACCTACGAAAAGAAGGAGGTTGTGCCTACCATTACAACCTGGAAACAAAGAAAAGGGATAAGAAATGTGATGTGCAAATACCTAGACCAATCTGTCAACAGTTTAATAAACTTCAACTTTTATATGTTTTATTAAATAATTTTATTAAAAAAATAATAAAGTATGTATGAACTGATTTGTAGAGTGAACAAAAGAAAGTGTCCACACATTGCTGAAAGTCCATGCTGTACCTACCTACTCACATCATCTATGTATTTCTGGGCAGAAAATGTAGTATGTCTCTGCAGACTGTTTCATGGGATCATGGCCTAGAATAACTTCTAGTCTTCTACATATATTACCTTGAACATATTTTTCAATAACACTTCAATTCATTAAAATGTCATCAACAAAATGTAGTAAAAAAAGTTACATTTCCCTATCACAACCTATTTACTTACTAGCTAATGATTACTTTTAATTTATAAGATCAATCAAATAAATCAATTTCAATGCATATCAATATCTAACTTTAAAATATATTTTAAGCTTTTGAGCAAAGGTGTGTCAAGGATTGCAGAAAACATCTTTTATGAGTTACTGACAAGACAAGGAAGAACAAGGCTGAGACTCTAAGTAAGGTGTTCAGTACTGTTGAACAGCTTGAACAGCTTCAGAAGTTATTGCTCTGTGTATTTCATGCACAGCCTGAGGGAAAGAAATTGAGAGGCCAAGTGGATTGTTAGATCTCACACACTGAGCATGTTTTTGTCCCTGTAGAGTGGCTTAGCCCATGGAATTAACAACTTAACTTGAGCCAAGCAGTGACTACTCCAGCTCTCCTTTAGAGAAGTAATCATCCTGCACAAGTTGATAGTACAAAGAACATAGTTGTAAAGTATCTCCCATAGTACTTTTGAACTTGATTTGGAAAAAACCAAGAGCTAGTTTCTGCTTTAGGCCTAAGTCCAAATACAGAAATCACCCTGCCAATGCTTTTGCAAATAGGAGTTAGAGATTCCTGTAGAATTGCAGAACCCGGATTTTGATTTGAATATGTAATGAATGGTACATAATAAAAACAAGCCAACAAAACAGAAAACAAACAAACAAAAAGCCCCACAACAAAACAAAACAAACCAACCAAACAGCAGCCACAACAACAATAAAAACCAATAATATTCAGTTTCTACAAATAAAAGAACTTTTATCCTTCAGAACTGGTAGGCTTTTGTCATCGACTTTGATGGAAGTGTGGAGAGCTTACAGATAGCATTAACTGCCTACAGAATAAAAGAAATACACTAGTAAAAATCCAGATTTTACTGATTGCATTAGCTACACTCATGAAATCCAGACCTATTTGAAAATACCAGTCTTCAAGTGGTTTAAAGCTTCCAAAATAGTCATAGGAAGCAAATAAGAAATCAACAACAAAACAAACCTATCCTCCCCAAACCGCTTCTTAGACCAACCCAAAATTCATTAAGATACATATAGTATCACAGTTTTCATCTGGAGATTTTTTGAACTTTACAAAAGCAGAATATTCAGATGCATTCAGGGTCCAAAGTTGCCCAAAATATTACTGGTACTTCATTTTAAGAAAATTAGAACTGCACATATCCCTTTCTCACCTCTCTTTGTTTTGTAAACAGAAATAAAGCTAGGCTTAGAAGTTAAAGCAGAGGCATTCATGGGCTGCTAACTCCATCCAGCTGTCCAAAACTGAATCATGTAATTAATGATACACTGTGAGCCCTTTTATCCCCACATAGGCGCCTAAAATCTTGTGACAGATGCACTCTGACCCCACCTCTGCATTCCCAGTTTTGGTTGCAATTTCCTTTGGGGTTGTAAATTGTCTTTTTTTTCCAGTCCTGTGCTGGCACTTAAATAGCCACTGAACGTAAGGTATCACTCATTATTGGTGCTAATGCAACACCAGCTCTGAAACCTAGCTTGAAATACTGATGTTTGCCCTGTCCTTGTGTATAACTGGTACATTAATACCCAGCTCTTCAGACGTTGAGAATGTAGCTGACCTGATTTGTGTGATTGGGGAGGGTCAGGTTCCACTCTTCAAAGTGATTTATTTGATAATTGTTACATCTTTGTTGTTCAATGGCTGGGCAGGTACTGAATAGTCTTCAGGGTCTTTAGCACTTTTTGAGGTTTTAGAAACAGAATGTCCTAGAAGCTAAGGTATAAAATATAAAGTAGTTGCATGCTCCACTAGTCTACAGCAGTAACCTAGGTCCCAATAAATTTTAAGGCAGCTGTTGGTGCATTTTTATTGACTTCTCCCTAATAAGAGTCATAGAAGAATGGTACTTCACCACTACATCTCTTGAATGGAGACAATATATAAAGCTATTCAGCACTAACTCTGACATTCCCTTTTGAATCTTTCTAGATGCTCAAGTAAGAAATAGTGCTTACTAAACTCTTCATTACATTTTTGGATAGTTTCCTCTGAAGAGATAGAATAATTTACAATTTTTACTGCAACTTGCACTGGTAAAGCTTTGCACTGGTAATTTAATTCTATATTCATTTAGTTTGAATTACATAGGGAACATCTGCAACAATTCCTAACAATAACTACATTTCAAGACAATTACAGAGTAATAACTAGAGCTACAGGATAATGTCAAAGCCAGAAAAGGAAAAAAAAACACCACACATACACAAGCTTTGTGCATGAAATCAAATTTTGTTCTTAATTGGGAAAAGGCAGGTTTATCAGAGAAGAGTCTTTGTAACACCATGCATCTATTTTATATACATGTGAATCTATTCTGTATGTACTGCAATATCTTCTATTTGCCAGTTAGTGAATCTGTCTTTTTTTGGGGTACACAAATTTCCTTTCCTTTGCTGTCAATTCTTCTGAATAAGATGAAGGCAGTGAAATAAAAAGATTCTGTGGGATTTTCATTGTCAGTCTTATGGAATTAGAACTGTGGTAGGCAAGGAATCAATTCCTGAAATTTTCTACTGCAGTTTTTTTTTTTTTTTTTTTTTTTTTTTTTTTTAAAGTAGATCTATGGCATTTTTAGTGAGTGCATTGTTACTTCTCTTGTGTTGTGCTATTTAACTAATTCACTTATTTGCAGGATCATGTGTTTTTGTCTGGAAAATCTAGATGAATGAGTAGACACACGCAGTGAATCCAACAGCTCACACACATATCAGCACATGTGAATCTATTCTGATCAATTTGGGATGCTTTAAGTTTGTCATATCCATCCAGCAAGCTGAGCATAAATTTGCTTGATAGTACACTCAGCTGGATCATATGCTTATGATGCCTTCTGACATACCAGTTTACCTAATAGATAGTCATATTTTTCTTCCCCAAATACACTTTATGTTTATACATAGTCAACCACAGCATAGTAGATATCAATATTCATTTTTTGTATTTTACTATTTTCTTATGTTTTAAAAAGGAAAAATCCATTGTTATATAGAGTAATTGTACTTCTGGAATTTCTTCCTTAATCTGATCAGTGAAGATGGAAGCTTGTTTTTTTCAGATCTTCAAAAATTTGTATTCGTAGTCCCATCCATACAAACCACAAAATATTTGATCTTTCACTGTTGTATATCTTTCCATCTTTTCTAGTGACTGAGCTGATATATTGGCTATTTTTTTCAAAATTGTCGTGTTCTCTAAGGAACAGTAATACTTCCATTGACAGTTTGTCTCTGCTGTCAAACTAATGCTTTCAACTCTTAGTCCTTGTCCCACTTTGATCTATTCCATAAAATCTGTCCCTTCCAGCTCTCATTCTCTTACACTGGTAAATTTCCTCTACGCTCAAACTATGTTGCTCAGATGGAATTGACTGGTGAGAAGCAGAAATATGTTTGCCTGCATTTTTTCTTCATGTCATCCCCTCTATGTAAAGGGAAAGCCCTGAAAAAATATAGAGTAAGCACCACTTTTGGTGTCAATCAAGACTCCTTGTGAGCACAGTACCATGAGTGAAAAGTCATTCAGAACTAAAATCTGGGGGTTCACACTAGCTTACAGATGAGAGAGAGAAAATCTGCACCATCAATCATCCTGCAGTCTTTCTCATAAGGGCAGTGTCATTCAGAAAGGAAGTTTGTCACCTAGAAAAGATCTTCCCTCTCAGACAATTCCAGCAAATGTTTTGCTTCTCAACGTTCAAGCAGGGGAAAGCTCTATTTTGTTCCTTTGGCTTCCCTATTCCAAATCAATTGCTCAGCCCCTTAATTTTTTCCTTCTGCTTTTGTTATAATAGCATGGCTGTGAGCACATTTGTAGTGCTTAAGCCTTAGCTCAAAATTGTTGCTTTCCTTGATACTCCTTTTGCCAAATTACATTTTTTTTCTGTTAAAACAACAACAACAAAAAACCAAAAAAGAACCCTCAAGGTTTTTTGGTAAATGCCTCCTATTTTATTATATTGGCCGATGATGTCAGAGGCAGATGTTGGTGATATAATAGTTGATGTTAAACTTTCGTGCCAATATTATCCTTTTCCATTTCCTGGAACCTGGACTAAACATCAGCTTTGACCACTGCATCACAACAGTGACTAAGCTGAAGGTTCAAACTTTTAGGGTCAGGCCAGAGAAGACGACAAACTTTATCTTGCAACATGATAAAACCAACATCCATACCAAATAGAAGACCATGGAACAATTTCCAATTTCGGCTGAACTGTCCTAACACATCCACCCATTTTCTGGATTTGGTGCTTTCTTACTTCTATCGGTTTGAAATGATGAAAGATAGATTGTATGGGCAACATTCTCCTGACAACTGCATCATCATAGCAGCTGTGGGTCATCTTCTTTAGTGCAGGAACAGTGGATCACCTACATTGGTGCAGATTGTTACAAGAGTGGCATGCAGGCTCTTATTCATCACTTATAAAAATGCATTGCTAATTGTGGTAGCTATGCTGAAAAATAGTGTTTTGTAGTGGAGGATTTGCTCTATCAAATAGTGTTACTGTGCTCTTTGTATCAGTTGTAGTTTTCACAGAAATTACTTTCAGAACAACCTTTGTACTTGCAGAAGATGATACCAAGGCAGTGAACATACTAATTATTTCTCATTTGAAGTTTGAATTGTAAACAGTTTCACTGAATTAACTTCTGAAATTAATCAATTCCAGAAACACATTTTTTACAATCTTATAAAAATGAATAAATAATTTTCACTTGGATAATTGGTTAGATAAGTAAAAATATAGGGGCAGAAGAAAAACTAGACTTCTGAATTGGCAGAAATAATACCTACAGTATTAGTGCAAAATTCAATTACAAAAAGAGAGATCTGATTGCACATTTTTAAGATCATTTTGATTCCTTACTGTACATGCATATACTTTGTTGAAATTCATATTTTCAGATTGCTCAATAGCATTGCACTGCATCAGATGTTACTGCTTAGCAGGAATATCTTACAGCAAATATCTGACACGACTTCAATAAACTCTGTGGGAGAATTAAATAAAATGTGTATCAAATTATTTTTTATACTTACATGATGAATTAGATTTATTTTGAGGGTCGATTTACTGGTAATCATGAGTTGCATGGAAGTTTTTATATTCGAAATCTATGCCTTCGCATTCTTTTAAAAAAAATTCTTAAAGGAAATAAACATAAAACTGATTAATAAAATTGTGCTGAGTCAGGTTTCTTATTTTGTCTTCGAAGACTTCATGATTAATCCAGTCAGTGCGTCCTTTCTGGGAATACTTTTCTTTTCTGCATGAGCATGAAGCATGTGGCACTTACAAGTGATACTGGTCAACAGAAATTTACACAGCACAGATCAATAAAAACATTTCCTGTGGTAGAATTAATAAAGCAGTGCATACATCAAAGACAGCCATTTCTTTTCCATCTTTTCTATTTCAGTCATGAATCAGCCAGACCTGTGGGTAAGTGTGCAGTGTGCTTGTAGCTTTTTTTGAGAGAGAGCATTTATCAAAACTGTGGTCTGATAATAGTTGTCTTGGAGATTCTTGGTTTTAAATATCAGATGATCACACTCACACATTTCAGGAACTGCCCTTGTGGCTATAGCTTTTCAGCACTTCTTAACCTCAAGTCCTCTTTCTTGGGAATTACTCACCCAAAAGCTGATGCATGCATAACAGCCACATTAGAAAATGAGAGGTTCAGTGAAGAAAAACTATGACCCAAAGGACCTTCCACTTCCTTGAAAGAATGTGATGCTAGGGCAGGACATGTGCTTCAGAAATGAAAGAATGAGTATTGAAAAAACCTTTTCATCACTTGTAAGCCCCAGAACAAACTGCTAGCACTGGTAGTTAGTGATTCTACCAGAAAATAAAGAGCTTGTCAGCATTTTATCCCTTGGAGACATTCATCACTTGTCCCTAGAGCCTTTCAAGGAGAGGCTGGATAAGGCTCTGGGCAACATGATCTAGCTTTGGTGTCCCTGCTCATTGCAGGGGAGTTGGACTAGATGGCCTGCAGAGGTCCCTTCCAATTCTAAGGATTCTATGATTCTATAATTTTATTATCAAATTTTAAAATTGAATCTTGTATATTCACTTCAGTCAGGAACTTCACACACATCTGAGGTCCAAATACCCTTTATAAATCCCAAACTTAGTGTACAAGTATTTCAGTATAAAGTGAAGAAAATAATGTTGTCATACCAGTTTTATACAAATGCAGTGGTAGAATTATCTTACTGTGTGACTCTTTGTCTTGCTTGCATGATCTATATATCCATGTATCTATTTAGAACAATAAAACTTAATTCATTTAAGTATCATGGTTGGGCTTTTCCTTCTCTAAGTGATTTTGTGTTGATAGGGAATCTCTATTAGTGATTCAGTGTGGTCTTTGGAAGTAGGACTACTCTTAAATGCCTCAGATGGAAAGAACTCTGGAGTTACTGTGGGTCTTGCTTCTTTTGCTTCCCTCTGCCACTGAAATTCTCTTCGTAGGATGTACATTTCTAAGCAGGAGGGGAAGTCTTTCCAGCACATCTTTATGCCAGATCAGTGGAAGGAACTGTGGCAGAAAGGGGCCAGGAGGTTTCTTGAGGATAGTCTAAGAATTTGGCAATTCCTCCAAAATGTGTGAACTCTGCAGAGCTGAAACCCATGGTTATCTCTGTAGGAAAATTTTGGGACAACTTTACAGAATAAATTTGGAGAATTTCCTTGTACAAATAGGCACAAAGTGGACTTCTTAAAAAACACAGATTTAAGTTAATATTACTTATGATTACAAATTCTATTGAGTTCTCAAAGTTACAGAATTTTGCCAGACTACAGTAAAAGGTTGAAGTTATCTCAAACTCCAGAAAGAAAAAATAAGGTAATTAGATTACTTTCATTTTTGAAAGTGCCCAGGACCTTAAATATTGGTTTTATAAATGATGTCTTCTACTGTAGTCATTAGTGTTAAAAATTACCTGCCAGCCATGATACTTAGTTTTCAAATAAGACTAATAAAATATTTAAACATTTTTAAAATAACAAGCAAAACTCCTTGAAATAAGGAAACATTATCATAAGTAAACATAATGTTGTTCTGTCATGAAATATCCAAGAGTCTTTTCCTTCTTGGAGAGATGAAAATAACTGCACATGTTTCTTTCAGGTTTGAAAAGAGTGAGCCATTTCAGTAGTCTGCAGCCTTCTTTTTAACAAAGAAGTGTGTGGGCCTGTGTGTAGGCCCACGTAGCACTATGAAAACAAATATATCAGAATGAAATGGAAAGTCAAATCCAAGTCCAAAATCCAAACTGGTTGGATTTTACCGGTAGTCTCTTTATCTGCAGTGAAAAACTAAATAACACTCAGTGCTGTAGAGAATCTTGGATCCAAATTTTGAACTGCCTCATAGACCTCTGAATATTGGAAATACTCTCACTGATGAGAGTGAGCTTTTCACAAAGTGTTTATATTAGCAATCTGTGGTTTAGAACTAATAAGTAACTCTACTTGTACCTTATCTTTGCCTTCACAAATGCAGACATTTCTATGTTGGCAAACTCCTGATGCAGAATAGCAGGTGCTCTGGGCAGTCTGGTAGAAACCAGACAAATTGGTTTGCAAAAAAAAAATATATATATATATTTTGGCACTATTGCTGAAACTGTTCTGACAGAAAAATACCTACTGAGTGCAAATTAGTAGATCAGAGACTTAATGTTTGTGATAAATATGAAAGGGATATTTAGTCCAGACTGAATGGCTCCTCCTCACAAATGAAAATAAAATTACTTAAAATATGAGACATTGATACAGATCTCAAGCTGAACTGCTGAGTATTTCCTGTTATTATTGTATTCATTCATACTAAAGTAAATTGAATAGCTGAAAGTAGAACAGGCCATCAGAATTTTAACGTTTCTGTTATGTCTCCCATGCAGAGAAATTCAAAAGTACATAAGAAGGTGAGGACCTCTTTTGGAGACACAAATTCTCCTCTTGAGGTGGGGAGTTCAGAAGAGGAGGGTGAGCTCAAGCCTTGAGAGACTTTTCCTTTGTATGGATGATTCTCATAGAAAGGTAAATTACTTGCCTTTTGAGTAGGCTGTCTTTCAGGAAAGTGTTATGCTTCTAATCCTAAAATATATTAAACTTTTCCTGCTCTAGCTTTCAACAGGAGAATATCTAATTTGAATATTATCTTACAGACTTCTTACCATCTCTGTATCCTTGAGGCATACGTGGTAAAATGTATTGTGACCATTTTGCATGTATAAACCTGTTGACTACATCTTACCCATATTTTCTAAAAAGTTTTCCTTTTTATAGGGTTTCTGTTTATTTTTCACCTTCTTTTACTGCCTTCAGTTGTTGACATTTACATCTACAAACTTCATAACTGACTACTGCATCTTGGCCATACTAGCCTTTACTGGCCTTTAGATGTCTGATGAATTTCCTGATGCCACTCTAAAAAGCCCCTATGCACTTTCCTAGCAACATGCTGCATTTGTGACCTGAAATGATGAGTAAGCTGACCTTTTACAGTTCACAATTACATCACCCCCCAGGACTCCAAATGATTTGGTTGTAAAGAGAGGAAGGAAAGATGTAGAGCCATCACACAAACTTCTCTATCATCCTTTGAAGGGGAATGGTAACAAATGAGTGAAAAAGCCATTCAAAAAATAAATAAATAAAAAATAAAAAATTATTACTGATAGTGGTGTTCTTACCGCAAGGACAATATAGCACACAAACAGATGTAGCTCTTCTGGATAACTTCTTTGTCTTTACTCTAAATATTGCTTTCCTACACACCCTTTGGACATGTAGAAGTGACGTTCCTAACAGCACATTTTCCACAGATCTGTAAATGTCATGGCCCTCCCTCTGCAACTTCATAGGTATCTTCCCAACCTTCACATAATTTCAGGGAATATTAGTCCCTTGATTGTGTCAGTATTTCACAGAAACAATTCACAGTTGTTTCCATGTCCTTGAAGTTCCAACCTCTCCCTTCTAAGAAGTATTGCCTTGTACCCAAAATGTTCTGTTCAATGACTGCATGATCTTCCTGTTTAACAATGGAAAGCAATGGAATATATGATTAAAATAACTTTGCTTAGTCACTCAACTCTCCAGCCATCTTTAGAACACTGCTTTAGTTGCATGAGCATGCTGTATGTCTGTTACTTGGAAACATTACAGCTGTTTGATCCAGTGAGATGAGGATGAATGAGTGAATGTCTCCTTTTTGCTAAATTGCAGTGAGCATTCTCCTTAACTCCTTCACTGAAGAAAATCTGAGTTTATGTAGGTCTGTTTGTTGTCGTGTATATTCACGATAGATCCATTGTGAAAAGTTTTTTTTGTTTGCCTTTGTAAATTTTAGCTTCTGCACATGCTACCAGCAATGATAAGGACAATCCTCCCGCCTCCTTTTAATCCAATTACCACAATCTTGCACTACTTTTTTTAAATTAGAAAAATATTTAAGATTACATAACTGAATAAAATGCTACCCATCTCCACTTTATTGAGATTCCTCAGCGAAGTTTCATAGACTGCTTTGTCTTCAAACTGACACTTCTGAAGTCCTTGCTTGCTTCTGATGTCGTCCTTGGTTTTCTTTATGACAGTAAGTCACTGTGTCACAGAATGTATTTCTGAACATCAGTTATCCTGCTGTCTTAGACCCTTGACTTGCTGATGTGGTATGTACCCTCCCATTTTAAATTACAAGGAAACACATCTCCAATAAGTTTTAGTGGGATGGGAAGCATCGCAATGAGAAATTTGAAGGTGTAACAAATTGTGAGGGTAAGAATGCTTGCTTTTCCTTATGCAGCAGAATAAATCACTGCATATCTTGTTGAAAAACAGTGTAATTGCACCAATAAGAATGGTATCGCATACTGTGATTCACAGAAAATGCACCCCCAGCCACTAATATTCAGAAAAACTGCAGCTTATTTTGTTCTGATTCACTTACATACAGAGAATTTTCTTAAAAGTTAGAGGCCCGTGCAAATTTGAATTAGCCTATTTTAACCAGTATTCTTGTAAATAAGCCATGTCGATTTAAATACAGAGAACTCCAGCATATCTTATTCACTAAGGGAATTATATATGCCTACATTTTGTAACACACAACCTCATTCATAATCTGTATGATTCATACAGGAAGTTATTCAAAAATAGAGGAAAAACAAAAGAATTACAGAGGGAAGTTAAGAGAGTGTAAAGCAAAGAAAGAAAGCAAACCACAGAGTTGAAAAAAGGGATGTACGTGAACTTACTGTAAAAATGGGAGAGGATTAAAAAACTTTAAGAGAAGAAAACTGCTGTAAGAGAACTGTGGAACTTAAAAGCATGAGAAGAATAAGCTACTTATCAAAGAAGCATATTAATTATGTGTATATTTACCTTACTATTTACAAATAGGCAAGAAGAACCATTCATGATCTGGGCAGAAGTGATGAGAAGGTCTGGAAGGAAGCAAGTGGTGGTCATACAAAAGATCTGATAAACAGAGGCAGGTTCTTCCAGACAGATCTCTCTAGAGGCACCTTGGATGTATTTGCACCATCTTTAGTGAGCAGGTTTTGTTTCAGATGAGAACCAGATCCCCAAAAAGCAGAAGTGTGGGCTAGTTGTTCTGTTATATACAGCCTCTGCGTTGTGTTTTTCTCCTCTTACTGAAGTTTCCCATGCCAAAGAGCCTGCCAGACTTGAGCATATAGCTTATGTAGACAGATGGACGACAGAAGATAAATCTGTGTATGAGTTCGGGTTGATAAAGTATTATGGATATACTAATTGTCCCACAGAGTGCTAGAAGAAAATCAAAACCCCATTCTGTTACCATTGTAATCAGAAGGTTTAGTTCCTCTTCAATAAAAAATGTTGTCTTTCGTTGTCTTAACTTTCATTTCTGAGACTATTCTACTAGAAAAGAAATAATACAAATACTATATAACTAATTGGGAAATAATAAACCAAACTACTATTAAAAAAATATTGTAAAACCTGCGGACTTAATATGTTTTCATTAAATCTCTTTGGTGTAGCTATTTTTTCCCTTTATCAGCTCTTCTGACTAACTCTGTCTTTAAGACCTCCTGCCCTTCTGCCCAGCCCTAGCAGTCTCCAGAAATCTGTGGGTACCAGAAGACTCTTAGCTTTATGTTTGATCAGAAAAATTAAATCAGGAACTGTTTAATGTATTCTCCTGCCTCTTATTGACCTTTTCACAAGAAATGAAACCTGAAAGAGGCACAGCTATCTCTGAACACTGATGAAGGCAGTTCCTGAGCTGGCATGAGGAAAAAGAAAAAAAATTAAGACTGCAGAATTTAAAGAAAAAAAGAAAACCCCAATGCGGTATACTTTACTCCCACTACCAAAGCCTTTGTATTTCAAATTTAAATGCATGCAGCAATGTAAAACACATTTTATCCCTTCTTTTCTTGTTTACCCTTTCCAGTTCTTTTTATTTACATTCTACTGTTGGGCCTTGTCTTTTATGGCAAGCACCAGTGAAAGCAAGAGCAGTTTTCTCAGTCCTCACTGACTTTAGAACTGAGCCTTGGATAGGTGAGATCAAGTCTCAGATGTGCAAAAAGTAGTGACATATGACTTGAGGAAAAATATATTTACTAGCCAAACACTGCTCTGAAATTTACAAGAGCTACATTTCCTATATCACTCCTTTCATGGTGTTATCTAAAGCATCTATTTTGCTCATGTAAATAGTAAGATAAAATTATATTTATAGAAGGTGTTTTTAAGACATCTTTGCTTAAAAATCCTCTTGCCTTTTTTTTCTCTTTCAGATGCAAGAAGTGCTAATGTAATTACAATCTTTGCATAGCTCCAATAGATACTTCTCAGTAATCATAAGAAATATTTTTACAAAACTTAAGCAATAATTTTCCTGATAGAATTTGTGTTATGCCACAGAAACATGATAAATTCTGAAAAGAAGAGCAAATACATTCCCAAAATTTATTGCATATTTATAACTCTCACTGATCCAGGTGATACCATAAAAGAAGGCTGAGGAAAAATTATTGTCTTTTCTCCAAAGTTGCAGTCAAAATCTGCTCTTCCCCTAAGAAAATGTCCAAAGGTCAAACCCTCAGCATTTAGCTGAAGATATGTGGTTCCTAGTGCCATTTCTAGGCTGAGAATTATTTCACATTTTGCACTGGAAGTGAGTCTCTTATTGTGGAAGAGAGAGTTAATTAAATCCTAAGGGGATTGACTAGAAATGACAGCTCTCTTCAGGAACTACAGTCTGCTTATATAGAATACCAGTGATTTGGCCTTGTAAGCATCACAGTTCTATAAACAAAAAATTGTAAGAAAACTGAGTGTGTTGAAGCAGAGCACTGAAATTTGACGTTCTAGCCCAAGGGTCTTACAGGAAGTTTTGAAGTGATCAGATAGAAAATACGTTACTGTTCTGTGAATTTCAGAGTAGTTTCTGTAAAAGTCTTTCAGTTCCGGGGACATTGACTTTTCTAGGACATTGCTGGAATCTTTCAAACCCTACAACAAGGAAATGCGTTTGAGTTTCAGTGGTCACTGAGAGGCCACTGCTATCAGCAAGGTGCCATATGGCTGACTTCTGCTTAGAAATTTGGAATATTTATTTTTAATAGCTTTTTTTTAGATAAAAAGAGATGCTAATGTTTTATTCTGCAACATTATTATTATTATGTTGATCTTTATCTTTTTTTCCCACTCCTAGCTTGTAGACTTTATTAGTTTCATATGGACAATCTGGTGACAGATGACAGCAGCTTTCTCCACTTCAGCCTGTATTTTTATTAGAAAAAAACCAAACCTGATTCTTTAATCAATATTAAAGGTTCATTACACCCCAAGGAAAATGAACCATGAGTGATTAATCACTCACTGAATCTCCTGGTGGTCTTGTAATAGTGTCTGACTGTTTTGCATTACTAATTGCTCTGTGTTCTCCTGCCTTTTATTAATAGTATGTAAAAAGTTATCAACATATGTAGAAATTCTCTCAACTGTATGTGTTTACATAGAGAAGGTGAGAAAATTCAGCCAACGCTATTCTTGTTTCAAAGCTGCTGTAGATGCTCACCTGGCCAGAATTTTGGCAGATGTTATAAATAATGCCTGGTCCATTTTTCATTTCTGGAAAATGAACAGATTCATTGTTCTCCTTACAGAGATGAAAAGTGAACTGGGTATTTTTGTCTTTACAAAGTACTTGGCCAAAGAGCATGTAGCTCTATATCAGAAATAAGAGCAATTTTGCTGTTTTATCATGTGTTTGGCAAATAAATACTGGGTCATATAAAGGTCAGAAACTTGTGAAAAAAATGTGATTTGCTTTTGATTTAGGAAAAAAAAAATGTTTGAAGGATAGTGAGAGATCCGTTGGTAAAGACAAACTCATGCTGAATTATCTTCACTTTAACAGATGTTGATGAAATTGATGTTTATTAATGAGTAATAACTTCATTGTTGCCTATATTGTGTTTAACCCACATTACCTACTCATTTTTGTGTTTTCAGCCCTTAACCTTAATTGATAACCCTTATTTATTGATTTAAGTGAGTGTCTAAACATTATGAAAATATCTCAAATATTCAGTAGGCAATTCCTGTCATATTTCACAGATTTCTTTTCCTTTCTTTTCTCTTTTTTCTTTTCTTTTCTTTTCTTTTCTTTTCTTTTCTTTTCTTTTCTTTTCTTTTCTTTTCTTTTCTTTTCTTTTCTTTTCTTTTCTTTTCTTTTCTTTTCTTTTCTTTTCTTTTCTTTTCTTTTCTTTTCTTTTCTTTTCTTTTCTTTTCTTTTCTTTTTTTCTTTTCTTTTCTTTTCTTTTCTTTTCTTTTCTTTTCTTTTCTTTTCTTTTCTTTTCTTTTCTTTTCTTTTCTTTTCTTTTCTTTTCTTTTCTTTTCTTTTCTTTTCTTTTCTTTTCTTTTCTTTTCTTTTCTTTTCTTTTCTTTTCTTTTCTTTTTTTTTTCTTTTCCCTCTCCTCTCCTCTCCTCTCCTCTCCTCTCCTCTCCTCTCCTCTCCTCTCCTCTCCTCTCCTCTCCTCTCCTCTCCTCTCCTCTCCTCTCCTCTCCTCTCCTCTCCTCTCCTCTCCTCTCCTCTCCTCTCCTCTCCTCTCCTCTCCTCTCCTCTCCTCTCCTCTCCTCTCCTCTCCTCTCCTCTCCTCTCCCTCTTCCCACAGAACTTTTAAGTCAGAGGACTCATTCTCGCTTTCTTTTCTGACTTTACTGAATGTAATGAAACAAAAGTATTACACAGCAGACTTGCATGCAGCCTGTCAACTTATATGAGATTGCAGAAATTGTTCTTTTTCTACAATGTTTCATCGTCAGAAGTTGAGGTTGACTTATCATTTTAAACAAATCAGGTATGGATTTCCAAAGAATGGATTTTATTTATCAGCTGATATAGATAAAATTAGTAACAGAGTTTCCTGCTTATCACAACAGAAACTGACAAAGTCAGAGCAGATGAGAGCAAGGGTACAAAATGATCATGAGTCTAATGGCAGTTATAGACTGCTCCATGTACTCTGCATTTGTCACTGGGAGGACTGTTTGATGAACCATGTCTTGAACACATCCAAGTATGGGGTATCCTTAACTTCTCTGGGTAACCTGTTCCAGCACCGCATCACTCCCTTAGTGAAAAATTTCCCCAGGACATCTAATCCAAATGTCCCCTCTTTTAGCTTAAAACCATTCCCCATTTTCCTATCACTACCTTCTTATGTAAAAAGTTGTTTTCTCTCCTTTTTAAAAGCTTCCTCTAAGAATTGAAAGGTAATTTAATAGTGTTATTGTGCTCATGTAGATTCCATAGAAATAAATAGGAGGCATTACTTTTGGAGTGACCTCCGTATGATTCTACAATTCTTATGTGATTTGTTACTCTTCTATTTCTCTCATCAAAGATAATGAAACAGATGAGTCAGTGTAATTGGTGAATTATCTGTAGAGAATGGCACAACGCTCTCCAACATGGTGCCACAACATTGCAGTAGTTAGGCTCCAAACAAGGCAGGAACATATTTTAATCCTAGAGTAATAGTGATTTAATTGGAAGTAATAATAATAATAAAAAAAAAAATTAGAAATTGTTATTATTGACCTTGTCCTTGGTAAACTCATTTCTTCTTACAAAGCTAAAGCCAAAATCTGACAGCACCTTCTTCACACAAGGGAGAGGATTTACATAAAAATTGAACAAGACAGAACTACAGGTGACAAAAGCAGCTTTATAGGATTCCATTAATCTAGACACTAGCACAATAATTAACACTGACAGATAATTATACTTGTTTAGATAAGAAAGAAATTCTGATTGGTTAAATTGTGTTGCCCAACAACTTGGTGCACTGCAGCTGCTTTTGTTTCTCTGATGGTGTGGTACCCATTAACTCCTTATTCTCTGATGCTTAATTTTCAGCTCCAGTCCAGCCACTCTAATACTTCTTGTTCTAAAATGAATTTGTCAGTGCAGTTTCAGAGGTATACCTGCTTTCCTGTTAGTCCAAGAAGATTACTCACGACTTAAAAATGATGATTTAACTTTAAAAAATTACATGTTGCTTTTCTGTATAACGTCTGAAATCACAAAATTATGCAGAATAACTGGTCAACAATCTGAAATCCTTTTATAAGGTAGTCAAATGCACATTACATTTAAAGCAATGTCACATAGAATCTGTCAGTGTGTACCTGATACGGTGCATCTTCTGCACACAAATCTTCCAATATCTTTCTCTGTACACATATATTGTAATACTTGTCTGTTTGACTTAAAATAAGTATTACATATGCAGATTTCCATGTCAAGAAAGTCACATAAGTAAGGTGTTTGTACTTGGTTCATTTTCATTTCTTGCTTTGCTTTCATTTTCTTTGTACACAGAAGGATGTTCCACTAATTTATCTCCTTATTCTGATTGCTACTGTCTGTATACTGTATTTACCTTTTTTTACCCCAAAAGCAGAATCAAAGGAAAAAAAATGAAGAGAGGATAAATCTCCTCATAGTGATATTGCTCATTTTCAGTACTTCTTGTATTCAGACTTTGTACTGTTCACAAGTTGACTGCTTTCCTAAGGCTAGATGTAAACAGAAGGAGAGGTGTCAGACAATTCCAGCTTTTTATACTCTGAAATTTATGCCACAGGCTTTTTTTTCAGTGAAAAACTAAAAATTACATGTGAACACTAAGAGCTTCTCTACTTGCAGTACAGAAATAAGAGAGTTCTTCAGCCATGCTTTGAAACTTCAGCAGAAATCATAAAAACCCAGGTATATGAAGGAGTAAACAAATACGTCAGTAATACTGCCTCAGGAGGAATGGAGCCCTGTGGAGCAAAAACCTCAGTTCTTCTGAAGTATTTGATGACAAATCCAGACCTAACAACTAGAGTAAGGGTTTTATGGCACTTTGGGCAGGATTCAATAACTTAAATTTTGGCATCTAGCATTATTTTAGATTCTGTAAGGCATTCAAGCCACTGCATGTATTTGGTTGATAGAGAATAAAAGACTATAGAAATCTGCAATGCTCTGCAGTGACAGAGAGATGACAGGTACCAGGAACCTAGTAAGTAATACTTACCTACAAGTAATAATAATAATACTTACGTACAAGTAATATCTACCTTCATGTAATTCCCTTTGGCACTTTTTGTGTTTGGTTCCTTTATGCTTTACTTTTGCAATTGTTTCTCCAAATATTAGTAATCAAGGTCTAAATCCTATTTTCAAATGTTTTATTTCCAAACAATCCTAGAATCATAGAATTACCCAAGTTGGAAGGGACCCACAAGAATCTTGGAGTCCAACTCTTGATTCCACACAGGGCCACTCGAAATTCAAACCACACTTCTGTGGGTGTTGTCCAAACACTTATTGAACACCACCAGCTTGGGGCCATACCCACTGCTCTGGGGAGCCTGTTCCATGCCTGCCACGCTGTGGTGAAGAATCTTTTCCTAAACCCCACCCGACCCTCCCGTGATGCAGCTCCATGTCTTTCCCTTGGGACCTGTCACTGTCACCAGATAGCAGAGCTCAGCACTGCCTCTCTGCTCCTCTCATGACGAATGTGTAGGCTATGATGGTGTCACACTTCAGCTTTCTTTAAGCTAAGCTAAACAAGCCAAATAATATCAGCTGGCAAACCAAGTGACCTCAGTTATCACAATGATGAGATGTACGAATTGATTTTCTAATGAACTGAAGTTCACATATGCTGCAAACTAGTCTGAAGCTCATTAGTAAAGCTCTGAAAGGTCAAATATATTTTCAAATGAGACTTTAAGACTGATCTGAGACTAATGTCGTTATGAGTCAGGGAAGATCCTTGATGTGCTATTCAGTATCTCTTTGGTGGAGAGCAGACTCTTGTAATGCAGGAAAAATTCATGCCTTATCCCACAGTCTCTGGCAAGTGGTGACTATTTTGAAAAATACTGTTTTGTAACTGAGGATTTGCTCTATTGAAAAGGTTTTTTTTGTGATCTGTGCATCTGTTGTAGTTTCAATGGAAATAAATAGGAGGCATTACTTTTGATGTGATCTATGTATATAAAATACATAAATATAGAAACAGAATACTTATTTACATTTATCAGTATTGTATCAGAATCATAGAATCACCAAGGTTGGAAAAGACCTCCAAGATCATCCAGGTAAATCGTTCACCTATCACCAATATATCCCAATAAACCATGTCCCTTAGTGCAACCTCTAAACGTTTCTTGAACAGCTCCAGAGACAGGAATTCTATCACTTCCCTGAGAAGCCCATTCCAGTGACTAAACACTCTTTTGGAGAAGAATCTTTTCCTAACATCCAGCCTGAATCTCCCCTGGCACAATTTGATGCCATTCTGCCTAGACTTATCACTAGTTATGTGGGAGAAGAGGCTGAGTCCCACCTCACCACAACCTCCCTTCAGGCAGCTGTAAAGAACGACAAAGTCTCCCCTGAGTCTCCTCTTCTCCAGACTAAATAACCCTAGTTCCCTCAGCCACTCTCTATAAAACTAGTGCTCCAGACCCTTCACGGCTTCGTTGCCTTTCTCTGGACATGCTTCAGGGCCTCAATGCCTTTCCTGTAGTGAGGAGCCCAGAACTGAACTCAAGGTGTGGTGTCTACAGTGCTGAGTACAAAGGGATGGTCATTTCCTTGCACTTTCTGGCAGCACTATTTCTGATACAAGCCAGGATGCCATTGGCCTTCTTGGCCACCTGGACACACAGCTGGCTCTTGTAAACAGCTAAGTATCAACTAACACCTCCAGGTCCAGCTGCTCTGTCCCAGGTCTGTAGTATTTCCTGGGGTTGTTGTGGCTGAAGTGCAGGATCTGGCAATTTGTCTTGTTGAACTTCAGCTCACTGGCCTTAGCATAGCAATCCAGCCTGTCCAGATTCCTCAGTAGGGCCTTCATACCCCTACGCAGATTGACACTTCCTGCCAGCTCAGTGTCATCTGCAAACTTACTGAGGGTGCACTCAATGCCCTCATCCAGATCATCAATAAAGATATTGAAAAGAACAGACCCGAATACCAACCCCTGGGGAACATCACTC
This sequence comes from Phasianus colchicus, assembly GCF_987193195.1. Taxonomy (NCBI): domain Eukaryota; kingdom Metazoa; phylum Chordata; class Aves; order Galliformes; family Phasianidae; genus Phasianus; species Phasianus colchicus. Next base: position 70,051,563 of record NC_143438.1, on the reverse strand, counting down.
GTGACCAGTCACCAGCTGGATTTAAATCCATTCACCACCACTCTCTGGGCCTGACCATCCAGCCAGTTCTTTACCCAGCAGGGTGTACCTGTCTAAGCCATGGGCTGCCAGCTTCTCCAAGAGAACACTGTGAGGCAGTGTTAAAGACTTGCTGAAGTTAATGGCCTTTCCCTCATCCACCAGGTGGGACACCAGCCTTCCTGGACCACTCTACCCTTCAGAACTGAATTTCAAGGGTCCCTCTCTACCAGTGTCCTGAACAGTCCAAAGACCACCCATCAAAAGTCCAAGGCAGCAGTTTTGCTGGCCCTCCTCCTGATTTCACCTAGAATCAAGAACCCTGGTATTTCATGGTCACTCTGGTTAAGACAGCTCCCAGTTTCCATTTCTCCCATCAGTCCTTCTCTGTGAACAGCAGGCATAGAGGGGCATTTCCCTGGTAGGCTCTTTTACCAGCTACATCAGGAAGTTGTCTTCCATATACTCTAGAAACCTCCTACACTGCTTATTCAGTGCTGTATTGTATTTCCAGTGCATATCAGGGAAGCTGAAGTCCGCCGTAAGAACAAGGGCTGGTAATCATGCAAATTCTGTCAGCTGCTTGTAGAACACCTCCTCTGTCTCTTCATCCTGGTTAGGCAAACCCCCAACAGGATGTCCACCTTGTTGGCACTCCCCTGATCCTTGCCGATAGAGATTTGACCTTACCTTCTCAGCCCCAAGCTCAATAATATCAAAGCACCCTAACATAGAGAACCATGCCACCACCCCTCCTTCCTTGCCTGCCACTTCTGAAGAGCTTAGAGCCATCCACTGCAGTACTCCAGTCGTGGGAGCCATCCCATCAAGTTTCAATAGTGACAACTAAGTCATAATTTGCCTGCTGATCAATGGCTTCTAACTCCTACTGTTTGTTCATGATGCTGTGTGCATTGGTGTAGTTGAGCTGCACTTAAGCTGAACCTCTTGCCTCATCCTCCATCACATCCTTGTTCCCATAGGCTCATCTCTAACATGGTTTTATCCCCTTCATACCTAGTTTAAAGCCCTCTCAACAAGCCCTGCCAGGACATGTCTGGGAATTGATAAACAAAGAATGGATGAGTACTTATGGCTTCTTTCTGCTACTTGTTACTAAAAGGAGCCAGTTACTTATCAAGGAAGACTCAAAATGTGCCTTCAGTGTGCTCTCAGCTCAGAAAATCTGAAGTGAATCTCCTTAATGGGGCTGGACCACATCTTGCTGAATAAATTGTATATCTGCCTGTTCTTTTTTGGAGGAAGAAGGAGACTCCACAACCTGTCTGGGCACTTGTTCCAGTGCTCTGTCACCCTGAAGGTAAAGAAGATATTCTGCATGTTGAATGAAACTTTCTGTGTTTAAGTTTTAGGCCACTGCTCCTTGTTCTATTGCTACATACTACTGAGAAGAGCCTGGGCTCATCCATTTGCCCCTCACCTCCCTTTAGACATTTATAAACATTAATCAGATTTCTCCCTAGACTTCTTTTCCCTTGACTGAACAGACTCAGGTCTCTCAACCTTTCCTCATATGGCAGATACTTCGAGGCCCTTAATCATCTCTGTGGCCCTCTGATGGACTCCTTCTAAGAAATCCCTTTTTTGAACTGGAGAGTCCAGAACTGGACACAGTAGTCTAAATGTGACCTCACCAGGGCAGAGCAGAGGGGGAGGATCACCTCCCTTGACCTGCTGGCCATGCTTTTTGTAATGCATCCCAGGATCCCATTGGCCTTCTTGGCCATCAGGGCACACTGATGGCCCGTGGCCAGCCTGTTGTCCACCAGGACTTCCAGGTTCTTTTCCACAGAGCTCATCTCCAGCAGGTCATTGCCTAACCTGTACTGATGTATACAATTATTTTTCCCAAGTGCTAGACTTAGTACTTGCTCTTGTTAAACCTCATCAAATTGTTCCCTGCCTCACTCTCCAGTCTGTCCAGGTTTTGTTGAATGGTAGCCCAGCCTTTCGGTATGTCAGCCACTCCTCCCAGCGTTGTATCATTTGCTAACTTGATGACGGTGGACTCCATCCCTTCATCCAGGCCATTGATGAAGATGTTGAGCAAGACTAGTTTCAGCACTGACCCCTGGGAACACCGCTAGTTATAGGCCTCCATCCAGACTCTGCGCTGCTGCTGGCAAACCTCTAAGCTCTGCCAGTCAGGAAGTTGATAGTCCACCTTGCTGTCCACTCATCCATGAAACTTGCTAAGTTTCATAACAAGGATGTTGTGGGAGATGGTATCAAATGCCTTACTGAAGTCAAAGTACACAACAACTGCTGCTCTCCCCTCATCTACCCAGCCAGTGTTGATTGATCTATTTCTTTGTTCAATTTTGTTTTCTCAAGATTCAAGATTGTTTTGCAAATATGGTGGTGACTTTAAGGGATATCTTTGTGTTATTTGATTAGGACTAGTTCAAACACAAGAAAAAACACTCTTGGCTTTGCTAGCACAGTCTATATCCCCAACACGATAGTATCTTTATACATTATTTTTTAGAGTATACAGAAAATGTCTGTACTACATGCAACAGTTTTGACACTAACAGTGCCATTGGCTGTGAGTTACAGCCAAATAGTGTTAGTAGAAAGAGAAGAAACACTTTCTATTTTCAATAAAAAGACTAAACCCAAGAGAAACAGGCTGTAAAAAGCAGCAGTTGAATCATGTAAACAACTCTAATTGTGATTGTTCTAAGGAAGGGAAATATCAGATAAGATATATTATATCAGACAACATCCACGTTATAGTCAACAAATGAATGACAAACAACATCTCACAGGAAGCAAGCAACAATTACAAGATAGTTATGTATAACTGGACTTGAGGTAGTGGTTTGGGATTTTGGCAGGTCATTGAATTATCTGCTAGATGTGATTTTCAAAAATGAGACAGATAATATGCCTGAATATATACTGGTTAATTTGTCAATGATATCAAATTTCTGTCATCTTAAACTTAAAGCACATTACAAAGAAAATGGAGATAAAAGGATTAAATACAAAAGAAAAATCTCTGAGCACTCAAAATAAAGTTACATTGATAAATGAAAGTCTTTGGTAATTTTTCTAAGTGTTCACAGAAGACTTTTACAGAAAAAAAAAATCCAATTATGGCAAGTAGATAGACAACATTTTGAAACTATATTAATAACATTCAGTTGTTTGTAACTCACCATGTCAGCTGCTGATGCTGGGAGGCAGAAAACAATGTGGCAACAACACAGTAGCTGATTGGGTGCAGGTACTTCATTTTGTCTGGATCACACTGAACAGAGGGATTTCATAGGAAATGACTGTATTAATATGCCTCATAACTGCAGACTGGATTGTGGTCTGCAGCAAAAGTCTTGCATGATGCCATGATGACATTTCCAGAAGTAGGGCTGCTTATTTCTGAGTGAATTCGAAAGGTAGTTTGGATAGAACATAACAAAATTGGCAAGGGAGAAATACAGTGTTCCGCTCCAGTAATCAGATACTCAGATACATTTGTGCTTTACATATGAGCAACCCTTTGGTTTCAGAGAATCAAGCAATGACTAGTAATATTTATCCAAGATATTTACAGTTGTGATATTGTATTTTGGAATTTTTGGCATTCACTATTACCTGTGAGGGGTGAAGGTGGGATTGTAGGGGAATAGAGGATGAAGGACTCTGCATTGATTTGCATCATCTCTGCTTCAATAGTTAATGTGTCTATCAATTTGATATTTAAAAATGAATTTGCTAGAGCCAAGTTATTAGGAAGTTGAAAGACTTTTTTTTTTTTTTTTTTTGAAAAAAAAGACCAGTAGTCTCCCAGACTTTCGCTTTCTACTAAGAAAAACTAAAAGTGACAAAGATAAATTAGTGTTTTTGAGAAATAAAAACACTTCTTTACTTGTATCCTAAAAAAAAGCTCACCTCACCTCTGTTCTTAGAAGAGCTGCGTTTGCTGACTTCTTTAGGAAACTAAGGCCTGAAATGTTAGCTTTCATGCAATTAGAATGTATGATGTGCAGTGAACCCTGAAGCCTCTTTTTTTCAAAGCTTGGTAGTTGTCGGAGGGGCTGTAACAGTGATGTATGTTTTGAAACAAGTACTTCTCCTGATTGTTCCTGTACAAAAAATAATTCTTGTGTTTGGTTATAATTATATTTATGGATCAGAGAAAAGGTTATAATTGGATTATTTAGCATGATATTTGGAAAATTATCAATTTTTTAAAGAATCCCGAGAGAGAATAACTTAATGTGTTTTATCAAACACCTTGAGCAGATCGACTTCAGAGCAGAGGGTCTCACCCTCTGTGAAGGAATCCTTCACAGAGGTAAATCTGACAATACTGCAGAAAATCAGTGCAAAAAGAAGCACAGGGAGAGCAAGGGAGCCCCTAGTCCCCCCTGAGTAGGAAGAGCAGTGTCAGTAACATGAAGCAGCTCTAACCTGGCAGGGGCAGAGTTGTGAGTGAGGGCATCCAACCCCTCAGATGTACAAAGAGTGTTGTTCCCAGGGAACACAGCTGCCAGGAGTGCTGTGGACAGGACATGCAAACAAGACATGGTACATCAGAAGGGCATGCTACAGAGGTTTGTGTAACAGCTCAAGCAGGCAGAGTGAGCAGGGAGGGTGTTAGGTAGGCTGCTCCTTTCATCTGGGCATGTGAGGGTGCACATGCTATTGAAACTAACGTGGTGACCACCCACCTCCAAGGTTGGGCTGAGGCTGCAACACAAACAGAGGGGCCACAACTTTTCTGCCTGACATCTGCACCCAGATGGACCTCCTGAAGAATGAAAGAAGTGCTCAGACCTCTGAACAGGGGAGGGGAGTTCTGGAATCTGGAAGTTGCCCAAGGGACTGAGGTAAGAGTGAGGAGTTGTGGATGCATATATTCCCAGCTTGATGATCTATTTGAGCAGCTGACCAGGCTGTGAGAGGAAGTTGCCAGGCTGAGATGTATCCATCCGTTGGAGAGAGATTTATGCCAGCCATTGCACAGTGGCACGGGCAGACTGACAGCCCTGACTAAAGTCACAGCAAGGCAAAGAAGATAAGAAAGCTTCCAACCTGACAGAGGGCAAACGTGTAGGATGATGGAGACTGGCATCTTGTCTCTCAGAGCAGAAAGAGCAGTGCCTCCCTTTGCCCCTGAAGTCCCCCTAGCCAACAGGTATGAAGCTCTGGGAAAGGAAGAAAAAGAAGTAGTTTGGAACCAGAGAGAGGCAACCATGCTAAGAAAATTCAACTGAGAACCAGAATCACAACCAGTGTCCTCTGAGGTATGTAGTTCTTCTCTTCTGAGAATCAGGGATCCAGAAAGCTGTCAGTCCACGGAACTGGAGTGTTAACTCTCTAATTCCCCAAGCTTTACATGATGTTAAGATGTGGAACACTGATAACAAAAATCATAAAACCACGACACTAATATTTTTTATTTGTCAGGCTTTCCAAATACTGCAAAGGGAAGATGTGCATACAGATGGTGTGTTAATTATAATGAAAGTATCTTACCATAGATGCTAGAAACAATAACAAGAACTGTGAAGGGCAGGTAACTCAGTTATGAATTACGGTCATATGTATGGCATGAAGGCCTTGGACCACTAGGATGGGTCTTTGTTGTATTTTTTTGTTTGTTTGTTTGTTTGTTTGATTCAATAACAGAGATGCTAAGAAAATGAAAAGAAGGTAAGACAATGATGCCTATAAGTAAATTGGAAAGAATTCATTAACAGATAATAGCCTGACCTGCCGTCAGGAAGACAGTAATTTTCAAGTACTGACAAAATTTCTAGACTTTATCTAGCTATGAGGATCAGAGGTCATTCATGAACATGCTAAACAAATGTATATTTCAAAATACAGTGAAAAACAGCTGGCAAGTGTGCATATCTGTGTCTGAAGAAAATAGGAATGGAGCATTGCCCATACTCTGCAAAAATTATCACAATCCAAGTTCCACTTGTGCCAATCAATACAAGACCATGAAGTGACATGAGGAGAGGCTGTCACAGGAGAACTCATGACTAGGCAGTCTGAGTGCAGCCAAGATAGACAATATGGGAAAACTCATGTGAACTCAGAAGTTTCCTGACAGGCACCCAGATTTTTGAATTCTTATACACATTTATGTTCACAGCTATGTGTCTGAAACTTATTTCTCTTCTCTACCATTCCACAGTGGTCTCATGCCCTGTGACAAGAACTCAACGTATATTCATTTCAGAAAAAATGTTTTGCCATGCTGTTTTTTGTCACAATATACCTAATGGAGTGAAAATATATCAAGAATGCCTACATTTTTTTTTCAAACTGTTAAAGCTAGCACAGATCATGTGCTGTTCTTATTAGAATACTAATAACTACACAGTTAGTCTAAAGTATCTACATTTGAATTAGGAGCATTCAGAGCTTTTGTTTGTTTATTTGCTTTTGTTTGCTTTTTGTTTTCTATTGTGTTGTTTGCTTTTTTTTTTTTTTTTTTTTTTGTCAGACATTCCAGAAATGAAGTCCCTTTGAATTTAAAAATATTTACATGGGGAAGCCTGTTTGGCAAGGAACTCTTCATAAGTTCAAGAAATATTCAGATGTACACAAACCTGAGAGATCTTAATTAAAAACCAAGGGATATGACAACAAAAGTATGGTGAGACAAAACAGGAAAATTTTTCAGTTAGTTTTGCTAGAGTGAGAACTAAATTCTTCATTTGTTTTATAGATATAAAAATAGATATATGTACCTCACAATTTTTTTTTTAATTTATTTTTTTTAATTTTTTTATTTTTTGCCAATTTTGATTAACTGTGTTCTATCTATCCTTTTCCTTTTTGTTTTGCCCATCAGAATAGCCATGGAGTTTATGATTCTCTTTTGTGAATTTCAATTCATTAGTTGGGAAGGTCAAGATTCAAGAACTCAACAAACATCTAAAGACTACAGAAAAGAGCTGTGCAGTGCTTGAGCTTCTTTTTGCACTGAGAAATTGTGGTGAAGACATCCCAAGTGCCCCAAGAATTTCTGTATCAGAAAATGAACTGCAGTTTAAATGTCTCACAACATGTGCTTATAGGGAACTTTCTCTGAAGAAAGTCAACATGTGTATTACAGCATGCAAAGTAATTTCTTATGTTCAGCATTCTATAGAACATGAATGGACTAATTTTTAATAAGCTGCATCTACTCAATCTATAGTGCTGTTACACTTATTCTGCGCTGTGTATGGTTTTGGAATGTTGCACATTTGGCAGTCTCACATTCAAATTATAACAAAATGAGAATGACTGATGTAGTACATGCTTATGAGAATGCATGGTGAAAGTGATATTGATTATATTGATGCCACTTATAAAACCATGCTTGAAGCTTCGATGGAAACACATATTGTAATGACACTGATATCAGTAAGTTCCTGGGGAACTTGCTTAGTGATTACAAGCAGCAATACTCCGACAGAATAGTTCACTTCAAATTCAAAGTGCAGAAAACAATGAAACTTGATAAAAGGAGTGCTCATTTTCTTCTCATTTGTTCAAAAAGTAGGGGTTATTCACAATAGATAGCAAAATATTTCCCCTGAATTTTCCCTAAACATTTTCCTATGTTTCCTGGACACTTATGTTTACATATACCCACATACAGACAAGTAAGAGAGAAGTCAGTGGGTAGGAAACAGTAGAAAAAAGCATTTAAAGGCAGACTATCCTTCATAGCATGTAAGTGATCTGATCTATACTGGGGAACTAATGGGTTGTGGTAAGCTCAAGTTCATTCTCACAAACTGTTGGAAATATGGTGCACAACTGTTATTTTGAATAATATTTGACATAAATCTGTATCTCAAACATTCATTATAAGTGCCCTTGCCATGAAACTGTTAGCTAAGATCTTTTTAAAATCAGATAATCTCTCCTGGACATTCTGATAGATTTTTCGAAAAACAGATTTTCCTTAATTGGTGCTTTCACATGAAAAATATTTTTCTATAGCACTTAGAAATATACCTAGAGATTGTCACATATTTTTTATGTTAGACATGCTGGGAAAACAAGGGTAGTGGGAACAACTTGTTTACATTTATTGCAGATTTGTTTCCTCTAGAATGTGTGTAAACCTAAGGGAAATTTTGGATAAGCTGGAAAATAAATGGTAAAATACAATGATGAATATTAAAATCAGACTTCTGGCACAATTTCTACAGATAAGTCATTTTTTCTTTGTCTTCCAACTGTTGCAGTAGAGTTGATTTTGTATAAAAAGAAAAGAAAAAAATCAATGAATTGAAGGCTTTCTGGTACTATATCTATTTTTATTATTTCCACTAACACAGTGGTAGAGAGAATTAATTTCTGAAATGTAAAGAGGCACAAAGATACATAATCTACAGGGAAGAAGGGGCATATACTTCTTCATTGTATTCCATGATTCAGAACACGAAGAAGCAATTGACCTTGACCTTTACATTTCCTTTATGTTACCTTTACCTGTTAAAATTGCAGTATGTAGCTAACGCTCATGGGGCAATGATATTCCCTCTTACTTCTTGTAAGTCTTATATCATGGATAGTCAAGGATGACAGGCTTGCTTTCAGAATAGGCTATAATCAAATTGTATTTCTCAATCTACTACTGATTTGGAAAGGGAGTCAGCAGACAAAGACTTATGATACTTCTGTGCAGGTTTTCTTTTCAGAAATCTATTTCCAGCTACACTGGACTTCACTGTGGACCTAGACTAGGATAATCAAAGTGAGAATAGACAGTGAATCCAGGAGCAGAGAGCGTGAAGAAGTCCTTATGTATACCTGTATCTCATTTCTCACAAGCTTTCAGAGAGTCCAGAAATTAGTATGTGGTTTTAGTGGTGTTTTCTTTGACTCTTATCAGTGTTTAGTTCACACTTAAGCAAACTTATCAACTGCAGATAACAGTAACAGTTAAAATCAGAAAAAACAGTTCATCTCTAAACTTTAATGTAAAGAATAGGAAGAAGAAGTAGAAATGACTTATTTTGAGAAACAGAAAATCATTTATTCTACATTATTTATTCATTTTCTTATCACTGGACCTGACAATAGTTTATTTTATGTACATATTCTGAAAATACTGAGAAAAAAGGTTTGGAAGGAAAAAACTCTGAATTATTTTCTGTAGCTGCAGAGATCCTGAGACAATTTTATAACCATTAAAAAGTTGGTTGTCTTGACTCTATACAGTGATCCTACCTTGATCCTCTGTTTCTCCTTTCTGTCAGCTAAGTGGATGGCCATATGAAAATTCAAATTGAAAAATTGCCACACAGAGCTGTTGAAGCCAAGGAAATTTTGAAGTTGCTTCTTAAATGGTATCATTGCTGCTGGTACCCTGTATCACTAATATGACTGCCTTGGAAAATTTTAATTCAGTATTTGATTTATTTTTATATTTTATATTTTATATTTTATATTTTATATTTTATATTTTATATTTTTATTTTTATATTTTATAGTATTTGAATTAATTTAGTATTTAGTATTTAATCAGTGTTGTAAATGATTGTTCAACTCTTTTCAGATCTGGGCTTAACATGAAATCTTCAGTCTTGTGAAATGACAACATTGCATGAAATTTTCTCACAATGTGTTTGGAATTAACATTTTACGTAACAGTCCTGCCAGGAAGCTTGTTTTCTAGGATACTTTAAAAAACAAAAACAAAAACAAACAAAAACAAACAAGATTTTGTATTGAGGGAGAAACTGATTTGGTGTGCTAAATAATGGGTTCATGGCCATGTGCTTCTAATGAGACAATTTTAGCAAGCAAGCCAAATTCTTTAATCTCTTTGCATAAGATTTTCATCAATTTATGAGTGAAAAAACCCTTATTAAGCAGTTGAATAAGTGCAAAGTCCTTTCATCTTAGATAAAAATTCAAGATAAAGAATTAAAAAAATCAGTTTTTCACATCATTCTGTATATCTACATGGGGCAGTCAACAATTGCAGCACGGTAAAGCAATAACAAAAATAGGTTTTGCTTGAAATCTAATTGCTATCATGCATACAACCAGAACTTTTCTTCAGAAAGTCAGAAAAAAAGTTCTCCAGAACTTCCCCAAAAGGCTGCGGGGTGACCTCATTGCAGCCTTTCAATACCTAAAGGGAGCCTACAAACTGGAGGGAAATCAACTCTTTGAAAGGGTAGATAACAGCAGGACAAGAGGAAATGGTTTTAAGTTAAGGGAGAGAAGATTTAGGTTGGATTTCAGGGGGAAGTTCTTTCCAGAGAGAGTGGTGAGGTGCTGGAACAGGCTGCCGAGAGGTTGTGAATGCCCCATCCCTGGAGGTGTTCAAGGACAGGTTGGATGGAGCCCTGGGCAACCTGGTCTAGCATTAAATGTGGAGGATGGTGGCCCTGCCTGCAGTGGGGGGGTTTGGAGGTTCTGGATCTTTGAGGTCCCTTCCAACCCTGGCCATTCTGTGATTCTTTGATTCCATGATCCGAAGGTGAAGTTAAACATGATGATTCTGAACAAACAATGTTTGCTTGTTGTAGTTACAGCACTTGCCCTTGGTAAGTTTTTAAACTCTCTAGCATATTTGTTGATGCATTGTGGCTTCCAAGGAGGTAATAATCTCTGTTTGGGATAGAAATCTTGAGTCTTCGCATGGAAGTAGTACTTCAGATTTTACTTCAAAAGTCCAGGTTAGAGAACTTTGGTTTTGATATATATTTTTTCCCCTCCAGAAACCATCTAGAAGAAAATGCAATTTAAAAAATACTTAAATTATTAGAAGTATTGTACAGAGTTAATTCTTTCAGCTGGATGGAGAGGTCCAGATCTATAATTCCTTATGTCTTCCAACTTCCATCTCTGAATTATCACACTTTACCATTTCCTACTTTTGTTTTTTTGTGTCAGCCTTTTTTTAATTAAGGACAACATTCACTGTTAAAATTCCAGTGAGTCTGATACATGTAAAAATTTTGTTTGTGTAGTAGACTTGGTGAAACTACAAGGCACTGAAACTTTGAACATTATGTAGCATTCATTAGGAACATTATTTACTAAGGACAGTGAACTACAGCATTTTTTTTCTGGGTCTGAGAGTCCCATCTAATATTTTCATACAGTTTTGGTGAAATATTGCTAGTGTACCTAAGGCTCTCAAGAATAAGCATTTACATTTATATGCTGCATTTGCAAATACTGATTTAACTACAGATGTGATAGCTTTTATGTCTTAAGAACTATGCTTTTGAATGCCATTGGTCCTCATTTCCCTTTGTACTCATTTGAAAATTGTGCATCAAACTGAAGCACTGCTGTCATAACTGCCATAGGACTAAGGCTATTAAAAAATATGGGAGGTGGCCATGAATAAATGGACAAAGAGATAAAGTAATAAAATAAATAATAAAGAAGAAAGAGGATAAAAAATTATCTGATTATAACTCAGGAGTTTTATTCATCGAAAGAACAGTATTTTGGCCTAAAAAGTACTGCAGACACTGGAGAAATTACTACATATTCTGTATCTTGTCCTCATGACCCTTCTTTTGGTGGTAAAATAAGAAGCTGTTAATTAAATAGCTTGTGACTGCACAGTGTAAGTTGATTTACAACATTAAGAGGTACATGAATTCCTTACTTTGCTCAGCTCAGCCAATTTCAAAGTGGTTTCCTTTAATCTTCATTTACTGGAATTTCACTCTAGCTTTCACTAATATTTATGGCAAACTGCCTACTGTAGTGATGGGCTGCTGCACCTTTCAAAAGATGTAATACAGGCTTGGAATTCTTGATTTCTAGTCTGCTCAAGGAATTTAGACACAGACATGAAATTAATAGCTGTCATATCAAAACACAGATTAGATATTAGTTAGAAATTAGACAAGGTATTACTATTTTACTCACCAATTCTCTAATAGTTTATATAAAATATTAATATTTTATCTCCAAAAGATATATAAATAAGTGATAAAACATTCACATACATTAGAAAACAATGGTACAAGTCTTTATTCTGTTTTCAGCCTGCTACTTTTTTATTGAAAAGGTTTGTTAAAAATTTTAAAGTTCCTTCCTTTGCCCCAATTTACCAAGAACTGTTTGTCTCTGAAGTCCAAGATTACTTTTTCTGTGAAAAGCTTACTGTACAGAACCTATTTTAATAGAGCACTTTCTCCTTAGATTTAAAAACAAAGTGAAACACAACTGTCTTACTGCCTTGTTGAAGCAAACTTATCTACTTTTATAAATATATTAGTGTGAAGGTGAATTTAATGTATTACTTTGATACTCATGTGAATGGTTTGAAAATCCCATCAGAGGAACTCTGAGCCAGTATATTCATACAGAATACCTTTATATGACAAGTTAAATTCTTTTGTACTTGGAAGTTAAAGAGACTTGCTTCTATGATTAGATTTTTTTATATAAGCACTCCACTAAACTTTGATACCACATTCACACTGAATTATTTTTTCAACTAATTTCAAAAAGGTATATGAGTACTCAATCATTATAAACACTTTAGTATATAAAAGTACACGAGGCGATACATTTAAACATTTGTTTCTTACAGATTTGCAATAGTCAGAATATCTGCCCTCTATGTTATGCTTTATAAACATGGCAAGGTCATGCAGTTACTTCAGTCTTTATTGCATCTGTATTTAGTACTGAAATTGTCTTTGAATGGCCAAGTAACACAGTAGTTTGTGAAGGTTAAATTCAATAGTGAACTCAATAGAATTCTCTACCATGTTTTTTAACAGCAAAACTTAGATTAAAGAAATAACAGCCCTAGCTCATTACCTATGATTGCGCATTCATTCAATCTTACCCCATATTTATTGCAGTGAGACATAGACATAAAGAGGAAAAGAAAGTTTGCTTCAATTAATCGCTTAGGGTAAAGAAAGGAGCTACCATATTTCAGAAGAGGCTAAATTCAGCAAGCTGGTGCAGTGCCACATTGCTGTGTTATATTCCTGACCAATGTCATTGTTATGGAACAATATAATAAGACAGAAGGCATTACTTTTGGAGCATTTCTAGTATTATAAACTGTTTATTTTAAACTAAATAATGTCAGATCAGATGAGCTCTCTGAATAAGAAGTTAGGAAATCTGGAGACTGACCTTATTGGCTGGAGCTTGCTTTAAAGTTTACTAATTTCTCTGGGTTGATTTCACTTTCCTTCTGCCTTCCTTCTATTTGTTCTTTCTTTTCTTCCGTTCTCCAAGAATCAGGAGGAAGTCAGAACATTTGTAAGAATGCCCTACTGCTGATTTTTGACAACACTAGTCTTGGACTGGTAATTAGAGTGGTAATTTAGCTGCTAGCAACATAATGCATGTTAAAGAACAAGAATTATTCAGTCCAAAAGCTATATAAAATATATATATATACTTTATTTACATTTTTTAAAGAAAGGAAATGTGTAAGATATTTAAATGTAAACTTTACTGCTCTCAATAACTCCCTGAAAGGAGTTTGTGATGATTTAGGGGGTTGGCCTCTTCTCCAGTAACTAGGATAGGATGAGAGGAGTTGTGCAAGGTGAGAGTCAGGCTGGATATTAGGAAAACTTATTCTCAGAAAGAGTGGTGATGCACTGGAAAATGCTGCCCAGAGAAGTGGTGAAGTCACAGTCCCTGGATGTTGTTAAGAAATGTGTGAATATGGCACTTACAGGCATGGACTATTGGTCATGGTGGTGATGGGTTGATGATTGGACTAGATGGTCTTAGAAGTCTTTTCCAACCTTAGTGATTCTATGAATATAAAACATGAATACCCTACAGAAATAATAGATGCCTTGAGTGTGATTAAAAAACAGAAAATCTTGCTAAATGTTCCTGTGAACGTTAAAGAAGTAAGCTATATTCCTATTTTCTGACCTGTCAGAAATTGAATTTTACAAAGTCTGTATTAGGAGACACACTCAAACTAGTCTTCTGGAAGTATGTTTTTAAGTATATATATATTTTTTTATAAGAATATCAATAGAGAAAAATTTTCTTCATTAAGATCTTGGTTATATGATAAAGTAAAAATACCTGAATTGTTTGAACAGGGAAAGATATGGTTTAGAGATCCAAGAAATTAAGACTTGTGCTCAATTGTGTCCTATGAGAAAACAAATCTGTCACAGTGAGTGATCCAATCAGTTTCTCAGAACAAAATGTATAAGTGAGGACAGAAAAAGCATTATTTTCATTTCAGAACATTACGGTTATTAATTCAGAAGTGTCTATTCAACACAGGCATTATTTTGCTATATTTTGACATTGGAAAAGTGATAGTGTATCAAATATCAGACTTCAACAGAACAGCTCTAGTTGTTCTGGAGAGGGTTGCTTGTGCCTTTGTAGCTCATTTCATTTTCATTAAATTTGTACTCTGGAACTACAAAAAGATTTTTATATTTCTCTTCACCCCCCAAATTTGATGAGTTTTTATCTCTTCTTCTAAAGCAGTTTAAACTCAGTTTAGACCATGGGAATCCAACCTTTTGTCTTGCCAGGGCTCCATTTACTTAATTGAAATTCTCTTGGGCCACATATATGTAGGTTGCTCCAAAAGTAATGCCACTCATTTATTTCTATAGAAAATACAACAGATACAAGGAGTGCAATGACACTATTTGATAGAGAAAATTCTCAGCTACAAAGCACTTGTTTTCATCATAGTCACCACCATTAGCTATGAATTTTTGCCAGCGAGGAATAATAGCCTGCATGCTGCACTCAAACATCTGCAGAGGTCACACACTGTCCCCACTGCTGAAACACACCATCACTCCTCACTGTTCTCACATCCACTGTTTGGTCTCCATAAGCACACAGAAATCATTGATGAATGTCAGTGGGTACCATTTTTCCTGCATGGAAGAATTCAATCACACACCTCTGCTTCATACACATTTCCATGTCAGCCATAATTTTTTCAGACTGACCCTCTGCTGCCATCAGTCACAAGGCAACAAAATGTAATGGGATATTGGTGGGAAGGTTCAACTTCTGCCATACCACCAACATCCACTTCTAATGTTGTTGAGCAATCATAATAAAACAGGGGGTATTAGTTTCAGAGTAGTCCTCACGCTATATGTAAGATCATTAATATATAAGTAACAAAATATTTTAATTTTTCGTATTTTTCTTAAGACATTAAAAAAAGAGAGAGAGAAATAAACATAAAACTAGTGGGATATTTGACCTTGCTTTTATGAAACTAACACAACAGTTTGGTTCAGTGGCAGTGGTTGCAATTCTTAGTGAGGTCTCAAAGTGTTCATCAGAGATTTTTTTAAAGAAATTTTACTCTTGTGCTTTATCCTTGACAATAGTTGTTCAAAATGTGTGTACTGCCAAAAAGCAATGACATGAATAGGCTGTAATTGTGAAGCAAAGAATATTTTTCTCTGCTAAGATAGGGATTCTAATAAAGAGATGGGATCAGAATTTTACATCATAAATTGATTAGTTTTTTTGGCAGTCTTGAAACCCCAAGCTTTGGGGGGTGGTCAACATGTCCAAGGGATGGGATGATTCCTCTTAACTGTGCCCTTGTGAGGTCCCAGCTGGAGTACTGCGTCCAGGTCTGGGGCCCCCAGTACAAGAAAGACAGAGAGCAGTTGGGGAGGGTCCAGAGGAGGGACACAAAGATAATCAGAGGGCTGGAGCACCTCCCCTACAAAGATGGGCTGAGGGAGCTGGGCTTGTTCAGCCTGGAGAAAAGAAGGCTTTGGGGTGACCTCACTGCAGCCTTCCAGTACCTAAAGGGAGCCTACAAAAGGAGGGCAGTCAATTCTTCACAAGGGTAGATAATGGCAGGACAAGGGGAAATGGTTTTAAGTTCTTTACCAAGAGAGTGGTGAGGTGCTCAGAGGCTGCTCAGAGAGATTTTAGATGCCCCATCCCTGGAGGTGTTAAAAGCCAGGTTGGGTGGTGCTCTGAGCAGCCTGATCTAGTATTAGATACACAGGTTGGCAGCCCTGCTTGAGGTGGAGGGGTTGGAGCTTGTTGATCCTTGAGGTCCCTTCCAATGCAAGCAATTCTATGATTCAATGGTTATGATTCTATGTCATCAGAGATACGTAGACGCTCAAACACTGGGCCCAGATCACAAATCACAGAATCGTAGGGGTTGGAAGGGACCTCCAGAGATCATTGAGTCCAACTCCCCTGCCAAAGCAGGTTCCCTACACCAGGTCGCACAAGTAGGCATCTAGGCGGGTCTTGAATATCTCCAGAGGAGACTCCACAACCTCCCTGGGCAGCCTGTTCCAGTGCTCCGTCACCCTCACTGTAAAGAAGTTCTTGAGCACATTTGTGCAGAACTTCCTATGCTCCAGTTTTTGGCCATTTCCCCTTGTCCTGTCTCCACATACCGCTGAAAACAGTCTGGCCTCACCACTCTGCCCCCCACACCTTAGATATTTATAGACCTGGATCAGGTCTCCTCTCAGTCTTCTCTTCTCAAGGCTAAACAGACCCAGCTCACTCAGCCTTTCCTCATAGGAGAGGTGCTTCAGGCCCTTCACCATCTTTGTGGCTCTCCACTGGATTCTTTCCAAGAGATCCCTGTCTTTTTTGTACTGGGGAGTCCAGAACTGGACACAGTACTCCAGATGAGGCCTTACCAGGGCAGAGTAGAGGGGGAGGATCACCTCCCTCAACCTGCTGGCCACGCTCTTTTTAGTGCACCCCAGAATGCCATTGGCCCTCTTGGCCACAAGGGCACACTGCTGGCTCATGGCCAACCTGTCATCCACCAGGACACCCAGGTCCTTCTCTGCAGAGCTCCTCTCCAGCAGGTCATCCCCCAACCTGTACCGGTGCATGCGATTATTCCTCCACAAATCCAAGTGCAAGGTCTTGCACCTGGGTCACAGTAGTCCTCACTGTCATTACAAGCTGTGGATCAAAAGAATAGAGCACAGCCCTGCTGGAAAGGACTTAGGGGTTCTGGTGGATTGTAAACTGGACATGAGCCAGCAATTCATCTTTACTGCCCAGAAAGTCAACTGCATCCTGGACTGCATCAAAAGAAGCGTGACCAAGGGAGAAGCAGGTCAAGGGAGGTGATCCTTCCCCTCTACTCTGCACTGGTGAGATCTCACCTGGAGAACTGCATCCAGATGTGCAGTTCTCAGTAGAGAAGAGATGGATCTGTTGGAGCATGTCAAGAGGAGGGCAATGAAAATGATCCAAGGGATGGAATACCTCTCCTACAAAGACAGGCTGAAAGAGATGGGGCTGTTCAGCCTGGAGAAGAGAAAGCTCCAGGGAGACCTGAAATCAGCCTTTCAGAATCTAAAGTAGGAAGGGGACAGACTCTTTAACAAAATCTGTGGTGACAGGAAAAGGGGAAATGGTTTCAAAGTAAAAGAGAGGACATTTAGACTGGGTATACAGAAAAAAGGTGTTTTTTTTATCTGTATGAGTGGTAAAGCACTGGAACAGATTGCCTAGTGAGGTCATGGAAGCCCTGTCCCTGGGGACATTCAAGGCCAGGCTGGATGGGGCTTTAAGCAATCTGATATGGCTGTAAGAATGTCCCTGTTCATTCACAGGAGTTGGCCTAGATGATCTTTACAGGTCCCTTCCGACTCTAAGGATTCTATTATTCTGTGATTCTATGTTCAAATTCCTTTATCAAAACAGAAGTCACGGCTGTGTATTCTTCACTGTTATGAGTCCTGTGTTTAGCCAATGTGTCAAAATGCATACAATTATTTGCCATCACTGCTCAGCACTGCCCTCCCTGTGCCCTGCTCTCAGTCAGCATAGCACTAATAGTGCACTGATGGTTTGGCTGATGCTGAGCAATGGGTGTGTGCCCAGGGCTGCTCTGCAGGGAAGAGCTGCCACCTTTTAATTGCGGAGAGGGGATGAGCCACATTGCAAGCTGTGGTGGGCCTCATGTGGCCCATAGGCTGCGGGTTGGATATGCCTGGTTTAGACAAACTTTCTGTCAGCTCTCTGTGGCTGTGAGTAATGTAAATGCTCAGAACGGCAGTTAATATATGCTCTTAACTTTCAAGATATGCAATGATAGAGAACATCTGCAACAGATTCATCATATTTCTTTAAATGCGTGAAATGCATCCTAGGTGTTAGGATTTGCTGTTTGTGATAAATTGGCTATATTTTATTTACAGTATGAATGCTAAAGCAACTACACTTATATGGAATATCATAGAATATTTTACTAATATGGCTGAACACCATATTTTCTTATGCATAATCCACTTTAGGTGCATCAAAAGTACAATACCTCGGACTGTGCATGCAAATGTTAGGATACTGTATTATCAGAGGCCAGTTTGAAATGTATGAACCCCAGAGAAAAGCGGAAAGACCTTTCCTACTCACAGTAAAGCCTGCACATAGGAAATGAGGCAGTAGATTCAACACTGCATAAAGCTAGAGTGTACAAGAAAAGAAGAAAAAAATTGACATCTCAGCATTATTATTTCTGTGTTAGAGAACAAGAATTAAATTTCTATGTCAAGTTTCCTTTGGGATTCCTTACAGAGGGAGACTCTTGGTTTGTGGCAGGCCTACTAGCAGAATATGATTATTTTATGACAGACTGAAAAAGAGATCTATAGAGTAGTATATGTAAAGTAGCAAAACAAAGTGGACTTTATTAATCAAAAGACAGAGAGAATGCAGAAGCCCTTCTGTGTCCTCCCAGCAAATTTTGTTATCCAGATGTTTTCACTCATAATTTTGGTTCGGCCTTTTTCAGTTTAACTACCATAGCAATGAGTCATTTTCATTTTCTTTTATAAAACAAGAAGAAAGTGAGACAGTTAATTAGCCAAATCACCCTTCTTTTGATGCAGCAGCAAGGCTAGAATCCAATTAAAAAGGCATCATAGGACTATTATTTGGCAGAGAGTGGCTGCTGGGAAAGGAGCCTGGGGTGAACAGCCCACACTTTCCTGACAGCAGGTCAAGTTGATAGCACAAACCACTCTCCTATGAAGACAGTAAAAGACTAGTGGTGTTAAGGGTGATAAAATGCCTGGTGTTCAAATGTAAATTAACTGGTGGTTCACTTTTCAAGGGATCAAGTTTTCTTCCAAGAGGAAGTTTTCTTATAAGTCATCCAAGAAAACAATCAGAGTGATAACACTACTTCGAGAGGAGATGACTTTATACAGAAAGTAATTCATGAAAAGACTATTGCAAAGTGGTATTTTATGACTATAACTCTGGAAAATGAATGGTATATGGTAGAGAGAGGATGAAACCATAATAGGTCAGATACATCTTTGACTCTAGCAAGATGTTTCTAGAATTTCTAGTCAACAATGCTAAGAAAAAAAACACTGAATAACATAAGAGATGGTCTTCATTACCATCATATAAACAAATGTGAAAAATTTGATGAAGAAACTCACAGTTCAGAAAAACTTAGGGCTAGTACATCACAGACTGAAGACCTAAGTGATATTACTGGGGCTACTCCAAAAGTAATGTCTCCTATTTTATTTACTGTTCCTTGACATCAGAGGTGGAATGTTAGTAGTAGGGCAGTAGAGGTTGACTTTTTCCCACCAATATTTTGCTACATTTTGCTGCCATGTGACAGATGGCAGCAGAGGGTTTGTCTGACAAAATTATGGCTGACATGGAAGTGCGTATGAAGCAAGTACGCATCACTGAATTCCTCCATGAAGAAAAAATGGCACCCACTGACATTCACTGACACTTACTGCATGTTAATGGAGACCAAACAGTTGATGTGAGTACAGTGAGGCAGTAGGTGATGTGTTTCAGTAATGGCGACAGCGTGTCACCTCTGCTGATGCAGATATTTACGAGTGTGGCATGCAAGCTTTTGTTCACGGCTAGAGAAAATACAAAGATCACGGTGGTGACTACGTTGAAAGCTAGTGTTTAGACGCTGTGAATTTGCTGAATTATATAGTGTTATTCTGTTCTTTGTATCTTTTGTAGTTTCCATGGAAATAAGGAGCCATTACTTTCAGAATGACCTACAAACATAACTCAAGAAGTATCACTGAAGGTCTGATTTTATTTCTTATATAAAATCTCACCACGTAAAGTCTAAACTGCTGAGTGGTACAAAAATGTTCATGGGACTGAGTTAAACTATATGTACTTCAACTAGTTTGTCAAAATTTGATTTCTGATATGCGTATACAAATAAAGTTAACATATATTTAAAGTTAAGTATCCATAGACAGGGACAGTACATATCAGATACTCTGTTTTTGAACTTCTGGGTCAGGTTTCATGTTGCTTTCTGACTTTAATGAAAACTGTCTAGTTGAGTGTTTCTTTATCCAGTGTATCTGAGAACTGGATTTTCACACTCTCCATGTGAAGTGTCATTTCCAGCTGTCTCCACTCTTATTTTTTCAGTTTGATGATTCTTGTATCAAATACACAACATGATCCTAAATTCCTTTTGAATATTCTTAAAGGCTTCTATAATCTGTTCATTTTCTGAAGTCCTTTCCAATCATTTTTTCCCTTGCATTTTGATTCCTGCAGTCAGTTCTGGTTTCTACATGTTTTTTTGCCTGATTGTTTCAACACTTACAGTTCAGTGGTTTAATTTAAATGTGAAGTATCTTTGCCTCTGATCCAGAAATCTAATTCTAATTCAAGTTGTGGTTGAAAATGAAAGCTCTAATACCCCAAGTGTAAGGCAGATAAAGAAATATGAACACTTAAGTAATTCAGGTTAAACAATGTTTATATAAGCACTTTGATGTAACTTGAGTTGTGCTATTGTACGTATCTTTCCTGATGCTCTAGGTACCGTGCCATGTGACCATAATGCATTTACCCAATAACTAAAGTATTGCATGCCAAACAAAAGGCATAAGAAGTCTTTAAAAAGAAAAAGGGTACTTCTAAAGTCATTATGAGAAACAGCAGTACTGTCAATGCATTAAGGGCTCTGCAGTAGAGCTAAATTATTTTGAAGTACTGCATGTATTTCTATGCCAACTTCATTTACCAACTGTGCTTGATGAAAGGAAGAAGATCATTAGATTTCTGCTCCACAGCCCATGGAAATTCTGCAGTGTTTCCTGAATATGCATCCTATTCCATATACACTCATCCCACACATTAATGTCCTAGTGGTATATTTACTCAAGATTTTTAGTGCTAGCTGAGATACAGCAAATCATTAATCAAAGATGTCTTTCATGCTTAGAGTAGTGCAGATCTATCTGGAGCTTTAATTTGTTAATTTCACCCAGACTTCACGTTTTTCCTTCTCAATTTTGTGAAGGAGAAAAAGTATATTAGATTTTTAAAAGCACAATAGGAAATTACCATAGCTTTAGGTGTATATGCAGCTAAAATGTAGTGAATCTGTGTGAGTTATCCTTCTGTTCTACCATGATGTAAAGAGTCAGGCACTCCAGGAGGTAAACTCTCAATGTGAATTTATCCTTGCATACCTTTTTTTGACATTTCATTTAACTCCCTTATTTCAATTCTTCTTCTTCTATTTAGATAGTTAGGCAGACAGACAGGTTGGAAGGAGGGAAGGAATGAAGGAAGGAAGGGAGAAGGGAAGCAGAAAGGGAGGAAAGAAAGGAGGAAGGGAGGAAAGAACGGAGGAAGGCAGGGGGGAGGGAGAAAGGAAGAAAGGGAAGGAGGGAGGGAGAGAAGGAGGCAGGAAGGAAGGAGGAAGGAAGGAAGGAAGGAAGGAAGGAAGGAAGGAAGGAAAGAAGGAAGGAAGGAAGGAAGGAAGGGAGGAAGGGAAGAAGGGAGGAAGGGAAGAAGGGGGGGAGGAAGAGGGGGAGGAAGAAAGGAAGGAAATGTAATATTTTTCTATGATGCGATGAAACATCTCACAATCTTACAGGCTGATATTTCAAACGTAAAGAAGGCAAGAGGTATAACCTTACACTGCACCACAGTGAACGTACACTGGTACCTGGGATTTGTGCAGATCACTAGTAGGAAGAGATGAGAACTAAAAGGGAATAGATAACTGGATGTTTGTTGTCAAACATATGTTGGGTGGTTCTGGTGCCACAGCTTGTCCATATGAGTTGAAGGAGAATGCCCACTCTTCCATGACAGGAAACTGTTGTTCTGGCCTAAGTGGGAGAGATACAAAAGTCAGACAGGCAGTATACTCCAGAGGAAGGTGTATCTCTAATAGGGAGATAAGTGGACCCTTTTTTTTAAACTATTTTTTTGACCTCTTCTCATGTTTAGTAGCATATTTGACTGAATGAAACTAAAATAATTAAGCACAAATCCAAAAATGCATTTCTGGATCCTGAATCCATGGAATTTGACTTGGTACTAAGTTGTTTAGCCTTATCAGAAATGTTAATGCTTCTGGATAGGAAAAAAAGTGAATCTTTGGGTATCTTAGGTACATCAATGCTGTAAAGTGAGCGTATCTCACTTAAATTGCAGGACTTTCTTAAATGACCGATATTGAGGTTGGACTTCTGTGTCTTAATGATAACTGGACATCTGTGTCATTCCTCTGTCTTTTTGAAGCTATAACTCATGATCTTCATTGTATCAGGCATACTAGTGGTTAAAAATATATGCTTGTTTTCATGATTATTTATACTTGGATGTATGACATTATTTGCTGTTCCTCCTGAACGAGTATTAAGTCATATTTCTAATTCTGATGCCTCTCTTCACCTTTTCTCATCATAGCTTTCATGCTCAGTAGTGTCTTGATCAGATAAACCCCCTGAGAAAGAGTGTTGTTTCTGTTTATGACACTGTTCTAGTGTGTTCCTCGTTTGATTACTGTGAGTAGCTACTATCTAAATCTCCCGCACCCTCTTCAGCGGAGATCTCCCCTCTCCTGCTGTTCAGAAATGTGTTTGTTGTATAATCAGAACCTTGATCATCACTAAACCATCAAGCCTGCCAAACAGTTTATATGTGATCTCCCTGCAGATTGACAACAGGGAAAATAACAAGGAGAACGTAACATTATAAATGCAACTTTATTATTATTGTTGTTGTTGTTGTTGTTATACTGAAGAAGCAAGTATTAGAAAAAAAGTATTATATAGAAAAGGAAGGATATATTTACAGTTTTTGCCAGTAACATTCTATTTCTTAAGATTGCAATTCCATTCTTAATTAGCTGTAGTCCTGAATACAAGAAAAAATTTCTACTTGGCTGATAAATTTATTTCCAGGCAATTTCCCTGCAAACCTTGAAGAGATACTGCTTTTCTTGAATTTGACTAGCACTTCCTTTTAAAATAATCTCTCAGTACAGTCCTTTCTACAAAACTCTTTTTTTTTTTCTCAGTAAAATCCTACAA
This sequence comes from Phasianus colchicus, assembly GCF_987193195.1. Lineage (NCBI taxonomy): Eukaryota > Metazoa > Chordata > Aves > Galliformes > Phasianidae > Phasianus > Phasianus colchicus. The sequence continues at coordinate 70,028,242 of NC_143438.1, read as the reverse complement.
TCTTTTATTTGTGTCACAAGGCATTGACCACATCAGCTCTTCCATTAACTAGGTTCCACAACCTTTCCTCTTCTGAAATGAATTGTGTAAGGCATCTTGATTTTCCAAGTGAGTGCTCATTATTTGTCCCTACAGTCTAAATCCTCTTCCAAAGCTGATCTTTCAACAGTTTTCTGAGCTTTACTGCTAAACTTCTTGCTGTTTTCTTTCAAATCTCTTCATGTTCTTTGATGTTATTCTCTGTTCACTCAGTCTGGGAAAAAATAAAATAAAATAGGAGGAACCTCATGTCTTAAGTTTTTAAGAACTTCACAGTGGGAGATTAGAAGCAAGGAGTGAGAGATGAAGAAACCTGCAAGAATCAGTTACTCTGTACTACTCTATGAAACAGAAGAACTATCACTCCAATCTGCAGAGATGGGTATTGAATAAGGGCCACCTCTAAAGATGTGGCTATCCATGAGGGAAGCTAGTTGCCACATGACTGTGAACCAATACATAGGTAGGGTGGAGGACTGAAGAAATAAGGTTCAGATACGAATCTGAGAGGGAATAAAAATGACTGACTGACACTCTTTGATTTATACAAACTTAAGTATTGGTAAAACCGTGAACAAGATCAGAGTAATCTTCACTCTGACATCAACTTATTTTAAATCTAATTATTGTACTCAATTTCTCTAAGTAATGTTTCTAGTTTCCAAAGAGAAAAGTAAAAGATTTTTTTCTCCTTTTTTAAAGCATCATATCAATAAATATTTAATGCTTCACCTATTTTCTGTACAGCATGTTTGCAGACACAGACATAAAAAGTACTTCATTTACAATTCTCTACGTTTCAGTGTTTTTTTGTCTTTCCTTCCCACTCAGTGCTCTTTTTCTGCTCTATTTTTTTTTTTTTTTTTTTTTAAGGTACTTTCTAGGTTACTAGATAGGTTGTGTATTGAGACAAACGTACTGCAGTACATTTTACTTTAGTTTGTCCCTCCACAAAACAGAGATCACCAGAAATGAATTTGCTCAGAGAAGAATTGAATCTTTTTTCTATCAGAAAAATCTTGACTAGTTCCTGACTAGGCATCTATTCATCTTCTGAAACCAATTTTCAGCCATAGTGCTTACTCTTTTCCATAAATATAGCACTTCTCAGTCAATAAGAGAGGTTGAAATTTTCTCTTGTGTATGATGCAGGGCAATTGCAAAAATTTAGGAATTTCCCAAACTGCAGATACTTTTTTTGTTGAACCATCAGGCCTTGGTTTCAAGACTGATCTTGCCCTTTCCATATGCCCATGAGTATTGGCTGTTCTGTATATTCTAAATTGATCAGTTCAGCAGATTTTCTTCCTTTATCATTTTTTCCCCCAGCCATTTGCTTTGGCTTAAATATTGAATATTGCCCTTTGCTCAAACTCCTGAACTCTACTGACTAATGCTATTGTTATCATTTGACTGTTCAACTAACATTTTACACACTCCGATTGTATTCATTGACCTAAGGAGCTCACTAGTTAATTAAAACAGACCTAAAGGAAGAAGATAAGATATGAAGAGAAACTCATGCAAATGGAGAGATGCAAGTGAAGATGGGATTTTTTGAGGAAAAGAACTGGACATCCTAAAAAAAATCATGAAATCAGCAATGGGATAAAAAAAGTGAAGGAATAAAGAAAATCAATAAAGGAGATGAGAATGCAGCTATTGACAGACTGTAATAGAGTGAGAGCTTTGAGGTTGTATGTTGCAAGTACATCAGCAATGACAAGCATTTTGGACAAGAAGAAAAATATAAGAGAAAGAGAATAGCCAGTGTGTCCAGCTGTTGCTACACAATAATTGTGTAGAGAATATAAGTATGGAGATAATACAGATGGCTCATTGCCAACCACACTCTTCTCTCTTCTGTGTCCCTGAAGGCTACCAACCCCCTCAAATTTGCTCATGTAACTACACATGTAGCTGTCCCCAGCCTGATTCTGTCAAAAGAATTTGGTTTTAAAAACCTACTAAAGCACTTCTCTGATAGGGTTTTATAAATCAAGTCATTCTGACAGAACTAGGTTAAGGAGCACTTGTGCTTGTAGGTCTGAGAAAGCGGTTATTTTATAGAAGAGAGATATGACAAAGGTTAGTGTCTGTGTACTAAGATATCTTCTGTTAGGATAAGGTAATAATTGGATAATATCTACTTAGCAAAGAAGATAAATGTAAACTGAAACTAGTTTCTTAGTGAAAAATCAAGGAAAAGAGAAGAGCATCTTTATGAAGATCAACACAGAAGCAAAGGATTTAAGAAGAGAGAAGAGCACTAACAGTGACATAAATATCTGGGAGTTTTGAAAAAGAAGGGAGGAGAACAGGTTTTGGGGATTCACACATTGCATGACACAAGAGAAAATCAGTGTGATTGTATATAGGAAGGGCCTCCCTGCAGCAATCACATACAAGTGGTTACTGCTAAGTTTAGACAAGCAATCTAAGCAGTGCCATGCGTGAAACACAAGGTTTCCATTTCTGCCACGTTACTGCTTGCTCAGTCAGTTTCAGAGACTTGCTTTAGAAAATCTGTATGAAAGAAAAATGGATGAAGCACTGTGTCTTGTTTCATCTACTGGCTAGATAACAGTCCTGCAATATATGTCATTTGATATTTGCAATAAATCAAGCATGATTCTCTCTTGTTTATTCACAGTGATCTTCATCTATCTCATACAGAAAGGCAAGACATTTTATAAAATGCTGATTTTGAAGATCTCTCAAGACTATCTCTTGGGCAGGTGTGTATCTTGCAACAACACGATAAGCTCTCACATGCACTCTCATAGAGGATGAAGAATAAATTACAACTTCAACTTAGTTTACATAATGCTAGGAAAGTACTTCTGAGACCTCCATTCTCCTTATTGTGCCTTTTTCATCCTCATGCATCAAGACATATCAGTCTCAGTTTGTATATCCTCTGGTACCATCACTAATGGAACAGCAGAAGAAACCAATTTTATCGTTTAATGTACTCCACGGCCCACGTACAAAGTGCTTTACGTATTGTATAATTCAATTAAATCACATCCAATTCTTCTGGGGCTAATAAAAACACAAATAAGACTTGGAGTTTCACTCCGTGCCAAGATTATGCTTCTCTTTTCTTCCCTGAGGTGTTGTAGCTGCTTAATAAAAAGGTCACAAACAATATTTCCTAGCAACTATGAATATTTTCTTTAAAATGGCAAAATAATTTTCAGTGAAACTATTACAAAGAACAATAGCTCCCCTGACTCTGATCAAGCACTTCAGAAATTCAGCCACATGCTATGAACTTGCTTTACCAATGAACTTCATTAAGTGTGAATCTTAAAGATAGGTACTTGTTTAGGTACTGTTCTGAACTGGGAACACCTCAAGTCAACCTAAATGAATTATGCCAGAAGGGCAACAAGGCTGGTGAAAGATCTAGAATGCAGGTCTCATGAAGAGCAGCTGAGGGAACTTGGATTGTTTAGTCTGGAGAAGAGGAGACTCGGGGAGACCTTATCACTCTTTACAACTACCTGAAAGAAGGTTGTAACAAGGTAGGAGTTGGCCTCTTCTCCCAGGTAGTTAGTAACAGAATGAAGTTAATGGCCTTAAGTTGCAACAGTGGGGGATTCACATTGGATATCAGGAAAAATTTCTTGGGAAGAGTGGTGAGGTATTGGAACAGACTGCTCAGGGAAGTGGTGGAGTCATTGGCCCAGGAGGTTTTCAAGAAGTATGTAGATATGGCACTGAGGGACATAGTTTAGTGAGAAAGGATGATGGATTGGTAGTTGGAGTAGATGATCTGAGAGGTCTTTTCCAACTGTAATAATTCTATGATTCCATTTGGATTCATAGATTCCTTTAGAATCCATCATAAAATCATTACGATTGGAAAAGACCCTTAATATAATCAAATCCAACCACTACCTGATTAACTATCAAGTCCACCACTAAACCACTGCATTACTTCCACATGTTTCTTAAATGCCTCAATGGATGGTGACTATCATTTCGCTGGGCAGTGTGTTCCTATGTCTACCATTGGAAACCATTCTTTCCATGAATAAATTCTTTTGTCTAATCTGAGCCTGCTGTGGTGTATCTTAAGGCCATTGCCTTGTTTAGTATTATTACTAGTCACTTGAGAAAAGAGGCCAACAACCTTCTTATTGCAATCTCATTTCAGGTAGTTGTAAGAGAGCTATGAGGTCTCCCTTCAGTCTCTTCTCTGGAGTAAACAATCCCAGTTCCCTCAGTTGCTCCTCATAACTCTTGTTTTCTTGTCCCTTCACTAGATTTGTTACTCTGCTCTGCACATACCTGAGTAACATTATCTTTCTTGTAGTAACAGGCCCCAAACACAATACTCAAGGTGCATTCTTACCAGTGTCACATACAGATGGATAGTCACTTTCCTAGTCCTGCTGGTCATATTACTTCTGATGCTGGCCAGAATACCCTTGGCTTTCTTGTCAGTCTGGGTATACTGCTGGCTCATTTTCAGCCAGCAACCCCAGTTCCTTTTCTGCTTGGCAACTTTCCATTCACTCTTCCCCAGTTCAAGAACTATGCTGGGTTGTTATGACTCAAGTGTAGGCCCCAGCATTTAGCCTTGCTGAATGCCTTGGGATTGGACATGACCCATTAATCCAGCCCATTCAGATTCTTCTGATGAGACTTTTTTACCCCCAAGCAGATCAACACTGCTACCTAACTCAGTATCATCTGCAAACTTATTGAGGGCATATTCAATCCTCTCATCTAGATAGCTGATAAAAAGTTTAAACAAAACAGGCCTAAGTACCAAGCCCTGAGGAAGACCACTGGTGATCAGCCACCAACTGAATTGAACTCCATTCACTGTCACACTTTGAGCCAGGCCACCCAGCCAATTCTTCACCTAGCAAATTGTACACCTGTCCAAACCATGAGCAGCCAATTGCTCCAAAAGAATTTTGTATGAAAAAAAACCCAAACCATCCATAGTCTTTCCCTCATCTAGTAAGAAGGTCATCTTTTTGTAGAAGGATATCAGATTAGTCAGGCAGGACCCCCTTTTCGTAAACTTACACTGGCTACTTCTGATCACTCACTTGTCTTTTATTGCCCTGTGTAAGACTAGCAGTTCTACTCTGTTCTATCTCACTTGTGCACTTCTGCTGGATCTGGGATGTGAGTGACCCAGTTCAGGGAAGTAATTCTTATGAAAAGAAAAGCCCTCTTTGTGTCTCACGGCTTTCTCCTGCCTTCCTGGCTATTTTTCAGTTAGATTAGCTGATCAGATCCAGATTGCTCTGTTGGTGGGAAAGGGGAGCAGGAACCTGTAGCTCAAATTAGAGGGAAGAGGCACTTAACCTATGTGTGAGGCAGCTCATTAATGCAAGACTAAAATTATGATGAAATTCTAGCTGCAAAGATCTAAAGCTATATAAAGCTATGGTGAGGTGCTGGCACAGACTGCCCAGAGAGATTGTGGATGCCCCGTCCCTGGAGGTGTTCAAGGCCAGGTTGGATGGGGCCGTGGGCAGCCTGGTCTAGTATTAAATGTGGAGGTTGGTGGCCCTGCATGTGGCAGGGGGGTTGGAGATTCATGATCCTTGTGGTCCCTTCCAACCCTGGCCATTCTGTGATTCTATGATTCTGTGGAAGCTACAAGTCCATATACAACTCCTACAATAATTTTATTTATTTTAAATCAAGAATTTAAAGAGAGTTATCATATTGTCAAGAGAAAAGAAAATGTTCAAGCTTTTGGTGTAAACATTGCACAGAATTTTAAGCAAAAAAGAAATATATATCTTTTACTGCAATAAATAAAATCTACTGGGAATTTATTACATAGTTTCAGGAGCTGCTTTGTACTTATCCAGTAGATGATAATATCTACTTCTAAGAAGTTAATTAGCTACATCTCAAGAGATGGTGATGTCCACATGGAGGATTGTCTCTGTAGGACACTGATTATGTTACATCTAGATAAAAGATTTTGGCTAACCCTTTCCACTTCACTGTGTGAAAGGTGTAAGAAAAAGCCAATTACAAAGATAATAGTTAAACATTTGCTTTTCTAATTGCAGAGTCTTTCAAAGTATGTAGAAGTCAGCCATACATATGCAGTATTGAAATAGGAGGTCATTGCACTTAAAGGAAGTATTATTTGATAAGATTCCAAGAGAATTTAATATGCCCACCCTTTTATCACTGGATCAGTAGGTGCAGAAAGCATGAAGAATGTATTTTCAGACAAAAGCTCCAGATAATTGCAGTGATTGGCTTAAATTTTTTCAGATTTCAAAGCATAGCTATTAAAGTGAATGTCAGTAAAGAGACCCTGTGGTACCTGACAAGTTTATCTTAGCCGCAATAGGTGTGATATAAACACTCACTCTAAAGCTATGGCTGAAGGATGTTTTTATATGTTAATGCCTGAATATGCCTATGAGCAGGAAATCAAATGAGGCTTAAATAGCTAAGAAATATCTAGCAATCCTGAGAAAGAAAAAGTATGCAAATTTTGTGTGAACACATCAGCTATGACCCACAGTAAACCCACTTTTCTAGCTCTTATTATCTTTTGCCTCCCAATTGTGCCAAGCTGGCAGGCAAGATAATTACATAGGTAATCATTCATCAGAAATCAGATTGAGCCTATCACTTTCAATGTCCACTGTTGCCATAATAAGCCAGTAGAAATGAAGCTAGAACATTAAACCACTAAATGTTTTAACCCTCTGATCTGTAGTTACTCCAGCCAGGAAATGAATGACTGCGCAAATGTGCCATCTGTGGGCAGAAATAAATAAATAAATAAATATTTAAAAAGTAGGTCATGATTTAAAATCTGCGTTAGTGTCAGACAGGATCGATTTCTTCGGGTACTTTCTAAGAGTTTGTTTATGCTCACAAGGGCTCTGGTCCAGCAAAGCACTTTCACTTAAGTGCAGACATTAAGTTAAATAAGTACCTAAAAGTCTGCTGAATCAAGGTTGAGAGTGGTGCTACAAATGGTATTTGAATTCTATCTGTTGAGAAGCTTTCACAAAATCTAGTGAAAATCCAACTTTTCAGCCCCATGTTTCAAACCAAGTGACTTTTCAACTGACTGACCCAATCTGATTTTTCAAATGGCAATTTGAAACTTACTGCCAGCAATGTTTTTAGTCTCAAGCACTGCAGTCATACTAGATCTTCTGTGTTCCAAGCAGAATATCAGTTTCCTTGCTCTGCCAGATTCTTTAAGCACTTAAATAAATGTGAGAAAAATCATACTTTTCCTGTGATGGAGATCTGCCAGACTGTGATGATCTATCACAGCTGGGTTTGGATTCCTGGCAGGTGGTGATCACAAGGGAAGCTAGAATTTTCCCTGGACTGCTTGGATTGCTTGTCCGCTCCAAGTGGACATCACACAGCACAACTCAGGGTGATACCATCAGATCTTATGAATGTCAACAGAGAAAACATGAAATAAAAAAGTGAATAAACAGGATCAAAAGAGTTTAGAATAAATGAAATTGCTCTTACTGTAGAGAGATGAGGTCATCTACTATTTAATATTAATGGTGCATTTTATTAAAACAATGGCAAGTTAAGACTCCAAAAGCTAAATAATAGGATTTTGTCTTAATTAAGTCAGTGTGTTACTTTTATCGACTAAAAACAAGAGAGGCATAGGATCTTGCATTCATTTTTTATTATCACTTTCAGGCCTTCCTTTGTTCTTTCCCTGCTTTTTATCCTATCCCATGTTCTAAACCTCGTGTAAACTCTGATAGATTATGTCAACGCATAATAGAGGGCTGCTGACAGGTTGCTATCTGAATTCATCCTATGTTGCGCAGCTTCTTTCACTATTAAAATAGAGAGCTTGCGGGCCAGTGAGTATGAAGGAATGCACATTCAGAACATTTGGCAGTATTAAGGATTCATGCACAGCTAAAATTTGATATTGTTAAGCCAGAGCATAAATCAGGAAGAATGCAGAAAAAAAGAACAAACCCTAAAAACAAAGAGAAAGAAAAAAAAAAAAAAAAAAGCAGGCTGAGGCTGTGAGCTGGCTTAGTCCCTACATGGTGTGTTTCTAAAGTCTCTCCTTTTTTTTTTTTTTTTTTTTAATGTCACCAGTACTAGTGTGTGATTAATGGCATGCATCAGGAGTTCAACTTTGCTTATTGGCCAGGAAAAAAAATACTGGAGCACCTTATGGTTTAGGTTTCTTTTACTATTGTGGATGGCAAAATGAAGATCATCATGACCATCTCAAGGGTTTTACCTGCCAGTCTGTATCATACATCATTCTACTTTCTTGATTTTCTGCAGCTAACAAAACCAAGCAGCTCTTACTCCCAGAGTACACCTAAAATATTTCCAGGTATTGGCATCCTACTACCAAAATCCACCTGATGTTCTTCTGTGAGAAGAAGAACATTTTACAGCTGTGAGAGAGACGGTATAATTCCTAAGAGTGTTGACTTGGCCAAAGTAAAGGAAACTTAATCTAGTGTTTGCATATCAAATGGAAGATGGCAAAGGGGTTCTTGCACACTGGCCAAGACTCATGGCTTCATCCTGTTACATGCATTCCTTCTGAATTAAATAGTCAAACATTTTTCCATGCTGCGCGGTACTGACTGCATATAGCATTTTTATTTTCAAAACGTGTCTTATAAATGTAAACCAAGTAAGCCATATCATATGCTTGTGAGATAGTTAATTACATATTATTATCTTATTCTGCTAATAGCTAAAATGAAGGCTAGCTGTAGAGGCAGCTTGCCCAAGACTGTGCATTAGCAGTATTAGAAACCTTTTTCTAATCAATCACATATAAGTCGAATATGCTCTCTGGGATATTCAAATACTTCATGCAACTCAGAGCTGAGGTGAAACACCAACACCATAGGAAGTGTGTCTAGAAGGAACATAATTAGAAGCAGACTGTTCCTGTACAGCTTGGTTCATAGCTAAGCTCACTGAAGATTAAAAACCCAATGAATTCTTCTGCCCATTCTCCAGAGACAGTCAATCCTAGTTGCATAGACTGAAGCGTGAATCATATGCCCACTGCAGTAGAATCCACACAAAATGAGTTGGAAGAAGCTTTTTTCCTGTTTCTTCCCTTTCTATGCAACACTTCAGTGACTCACATAGTTAGGAAAGTTATATGAATCAGGTATCAAGTGATAGTCACAGTCATGATGCCTTCCCTCACCTAACTTGATCAAAATCTACATTTTCTGAGAGACTGCTTCAGCCAAAGGTTTTTGGAAGTTCCAGGGGAGGAAGGATTAAACAATGTTTCTGGATCTGCAGTATAATTTAAGAAGAAAGTCTTTGAATACAAACTGATAAAAGACAGCATTCTTCCTTCAGCAAAAAACTCACAAAAAAATAAGGTGATCTCAGTTGATGTTTAGGTCCGTGCTATTACTTCCAAAAGATATTTTTCCCCTCTACCCTGTTTGTACAAAGAAAAGGTAAAAATGAAATAGTAGCTCTCTTCACTGCCTTGTCTGCTGATCCAATACAGTCAAACACATTTCTGAGCAGTCACGCAGCTCTGAGACAAAGAAGTCCTGCACAGCATCACTCAGTGCTCTCTTCCAGTCTAGTATTACTCCCAAAACAGGCCATTGTCAGCTAGACGTTCTCGTCACTTCTAACTTCGTATTTGCAAAGTTATTGTCAAGGGATTAACTTCAAATTGCTTTTGTAATAATTTTCTATGAGATATTGAAATTCTATTGAAATTAATAAGTGTAACAGATTATTCTGCCTTTTTATTATCATTATTATTATTTTAATAAGTACTTTGGAGAACAGGTCTGAGACTAGGCATCCTGAGAGAAGTGTCTATGTGTAAGATGATTAATGTTCTTTATTAAAACCTGTTACAATTTAGTTCTGTAACTGAACTTATGCTTGTTTGGTTGTGTAGAGCACCTCACTTCTGTTTATGCTCTTCTAAGAAACTAAGCTAAAAATTCCTTCCTTTTATCAGACCTTCATTATTATTACTTATTTATCAACTGTTAGATTATGCATGATAAACCAGAGCTCCTCAATTCCTAAATGAATTGTCTTTTCCACAGCTGTAATCTTTTAGTTATCTGTGACTTACCAAGGCAGGACTCATTGCTGCATTAGCAATGAAGTGGTGTATCAAATTCTTCAGGGAAACTCACATTTCGGTGATGTCAGGTCTCACCACTGTCTGTACACAGAGCCAAAGTGCTTCAGTAGAAGCTCATTCTCCGTTTTGCCTGAACACCTCCTCCTGCCATAATTCACAACAGGGAGCACACATCTGAAGGGTGTTTGTGGAAGAAGAGCTTTTGTACTGAGCACAGAGGCCAATGGGGAAGTGTTGATACTCACAAAAACAGAGTCTACTGGCCCCTATTTCCTCTTACATGGATATGACATGGCAGGAGGTCACTGAGGGAGCATGGGGCCTCTTCACTAAAGGAGATGAGCTATCTGACCACATAGGAAGAATCCACTATCTGAGCAAGAACTGCCATGGGCCAGATACAGCTAATGGACGATGAATTGGATTATGTTTGCCCTGGAAAGCAATAATCTAAGCAAAAAAAAGAAGGGAATATGGATTCTCAGTGTGAGGAGCAGACCACCTTGGTCACAAGGTTACTTTGTGATCTGTAGTGAAACCAGTCTCCACCTTTCCTTCTTCCCCTGGAAACCAAGTTCTGCACAGAAAGCAATACAGAATTTATGGAGCCTGAAAAATAGAAAGAGAGACTAACTTTGCAGCTTGTTAATGGAGCAATCCCTGGCCCTGAAGGTGTGCCAGATTCATTCCCTGCTCCAGGAACTGTGTATGCATTTTGTATCACATCAGGTACATGAAAAGCAAAGGAAGCAGAGATTATCCAAGCAGATGGCTGTTCAGCTATTTAGCATTTGAATTGCTGTCTAAGATTACTACTTTCAGGTGTATCGGAGATGCAAGTTTGGCAGTTTTCTCTCACATTCAGCTCTAACTTCATCACACGAAATAACTGTCCCCAAAATTACTGTATATTCATGCCTCATCTGTAGAAAATTGGATTGAGCAACAGTGGTTATACATATGTATTGGGTAAATGTATCAGAGAGGCCTTCTAAAATAGCTGTGGCCAATGTGAAAGAGACAGTCTCCCCTCATGGCCATAGCCCATGGGTGTGCAGTCTTTTGGCTTGCCTGAGATACAGTGAGTGAAGAGAAACTGTCTTGGGCTACAAACACAAAGGTTGCTCTGTATGTAATGCCTCCTATTTATTTCTGCGGAAACTACAACAAATACAAAGAGCATAACAACACTGTTTGATAGAGCAAATTCTCAATTAAAAAACCACTATTTTTTAACAGAGTCACCACCATGAGCTATATATTTTTTTTGCCAGCAATGAGCAAGATCCTGCATGCTTGTCTAAATTTGCACCAGCAAAGGTGACCCACTGTCACTGTCACTGTCACCACAGCTGAAATGCACCACCCACCGCCTCACTGTGCTTGCATCAACTGTATGGTCTCCATAAACATTCAGCAAGCATCAATGAATATCAGTGGGTGCCATTTTTTTTCTGGATGGAGGAGTTTGATTGCACATCTTTATTTCATACTCAATTCATGTCAGCTGCCATTTTGTCTGCCATCTGTCACACAATAACGAAATGGAATATTGGTGGAAAGGTTCAACCTCTATTGTCATACCATCAACATCTGCTTCTGACGCTATAGGCCAACTTAATAAAATAGGAGGCATTAGTTTCAGAGCAGCCCTCATAAAATATATATTTCATGCATTTAAGTAACAAAACTTTATTCCTTAATGCTTTCTATTGAAACAAAAAATGAGAGAAATAAAACTGTAAAACTAGTGGGACATTTGACATTGTTTTTGTGAAACTAATACCTCATGCTGGTTTGATGGCAATGGCTGCAATTCTTAGTGAGTTTTAAAGGTGTTAGAGATTTTTGATGAAATTTTACTCCTCCTGTACTTCATCCTTGACAATAATTGTTCAGAAGTATATGTACTGCCCAAAAGCAATGGCATGAATAAGGTGTGATTGTGAAGTGAGGAATGTTTGTCTCTGCTAAGAGAAGGTTTACAAAAGTAAATAGACATGGTCAGAGTTGAATATCTAATTGCAACTCTACACACTCCATTTGAAAATTCCCAGGTGATGTATTTATGTCGACTGAAAATGGTCTCGCAAATATACCAAATAATGGTGGTTGTTTTGGCAACCTTGAAACATGTTCTCAAACTCTTTTTTCAAAAGGAAAGCAAGGCTGCGTATTTTTTGCTGTTCACAGGACAGTGTTTAACCAATTAATCAAAATGCATACAATTATTTTCTATAACTTGAGTTAACTCTGCTCTGTGCCCTCCCTGTGCTCTGCTTTCAGCCCATTGTTAATAGTGCACAGACGTTTGGCTGTTGCTGAGTGATGTGTGTGCTCCTGGGGCCGGGCTGGGCTGCATGTGGCCTGCAGGCTGGACATACTTGCCATAACCTGAGACAGCTGCAGCTATGAAGGAGAATTTAGGATAACTTCTGTGTGTGTGACACTGTGATTCAGTGCTTGATTTTATGAGCTCTACATCTTCTTCATGCCCTAACACAGGGACCTCAGTGCTACATCTTTCCTGATCTCCTTTTCACCCATGTTTAGCTGCTTTCATTCCCTCTGTGCCCTGTCTCTTTCCCCACACCCCTCATCCTTAAATCGTTCTCCGTGCTTCTACTTCCGTGGCAACGGAACAGAAAGCAGCAAAGATAGAAAAAGAGGGGCAAGAAGAGTGACTTCTTGGAAAGAGTTTGTCTATATAGGCTCCACATCTCATACATCATTTGCTGCTCTAAGCCTTCAGGCTAACATATATAATTCAGATTCTATTTAAGGATGTAGATTATCTCTTTGCTTGTTGGCAAATTACACTGCTTTTATTGAGAAGTAGGTTATGTGAGATGCAGCTCTGCACATGTGATTGTGAGCTTTCTTCTGAAGCTCAAAGAATTAAAGCCCATCAAATGATGAGAGACATAGCTACATGTCAATATGTTAAAAGACTAGAAACAGCTTCTAAAATTCTCAGAGTTCTCATCTTTTCTCTACCACAGATATCTTCTCTGTTACAGAAAATGACATGGTTTCTCTCTGCTATCTTTACAATGGCAATAATTCCTTACTTTACAAAGTGGCTTTTGAGGATCAAATCGCTAACATTTAGTGACTCTTGCATATAGTCTGTCAAGACATAATGTGGTGTTGTAGCATGTTTCTTATGCATTTGGTATTGTTGGAATCCTTAATACAGTTGTTCACTGAAATACTGCCAAGGCAATTTATTATGACATGTTCTATTAATAGTAATGCAATAATAACTAAAAAAAAAAAAATATGGGAAATGAATTATTTGGTAGTCAGTACTTTATTGTTCTGCACTTTTAGTGGTGGATGTCTGATTCTGATGTTGACAATGTTTTATTTCTGTGGATGGAAGATTGAAAGACTATAAACTCACTTTTATATATATGTATATATGTTTTTTTCCCAGGGTCATAAAGAGATGAACTCTAACAAAATGAAGCACATTAGGATGCATTATACAGCACATTTAAAAATCTAATTTGAATAATCACATTGATTGCTCAAAAAGTTTATTAATAAAAGTCACTGATGTCAACTATATGGATTTCAAAAAGACCTTAGACATGGTTCCCCATAACATCCTTCTTTCCAAATTGGAATGATATGGATGTGATGGGTAAGCTGTTCAATAGATGGGGAACTGGTTGCAGGATCATGTCCAGAGAGCAGTGGTTAATGGCTCAATGTCCAGATGAAGATCAGTAGCAAGTGATATTCCTCAGCAGTCAGTACTGGGATGAAGCCTCTTTAATATCTTTATCAGTGACATCAACATTGAGATCAAGTGCATCCTTAGCAAGTTTGAAGATGACACCAAGCAGTATGGTGTGGTCAACACGCCTGAGAGACAGAATGCCATCCAGAGAGACCTAGATATACTCAAGCACTGGGTGCAGAAGAACATCGTGAGGTTCAACAAAGCCAAGTGCAAGGTCTTGCACCTGGGTTTCAGTAATCCCCACTATCAGTACAAGCTGGGGACCAAAATTATAGAGCACGGCCCTGCTGGAAAGGGATTGGGGTACTGGTGAATAGCAAGCTGGACATGAGCCAGCAGTATGCCCTCATGACCCAGAAAGTCAACTGTATCCTGGGCAACATCAAAAGAATCATGGCCAGCTGGTTGAGGGAGGTGATCCTGTCCCTCTACTCTGAGCTGGTGAGGCCTCACCTGGAGAACTGCATCCAGATGGGCAGTTCTCAGTAGAGGAGAGACATGAATCTGTTGGAGGGTGTCCAGAGGAGGGCAACAAAAATGATCCAAGGGATGGAACATCTCCCCTACAAGGACAGGCAGAAAGAACTGGGGCTGTTCAGCCTGGAAGCTCCAAGGGAAACCTAATAGTGGCTTTCCAGTATCTACAGGGGGGTCTATAAGAAAGAAGGGGACAGACTTTTCAGCAGGATCTGTGGTGATAGGACAAGGAGGAATGGTTTCAAATTAAAAAAAAGGAGATTTAAATTGGATATAAAGAAAAAGTTTTTTTTTCTATATGAGTGGTGAAACACTGGAACAGGTTGCCCAATGAGGTGGTTCTGACTGCAGTCAGGAGGTAACATGAATTTAAGAGCTGAGTCAAAAGAAAAGAAATGCGGAGGAAAAGATGCTGTTGACTGAAAACTCAGAAAGAACTCAAAAGAGAACTAAGCTCTTTTCTGTACCTGAGGAGATAAAATATTAAAAAGATTTAGTGTTTTTTCTCTTTCCTCAAAGATTTCTCCAACATATGTGGTGAAATATAGTTTAGAGAGGGGTAAAAAAATTATTTACTATTGGACTATGAGAGATGCTCAGTGCTGAGTACTCCCTAAAGGCCTACATTGACTGGATTGTCATACTTGAAGTTAAATAATTTCATATATGAGCCTTCCACGAGCTATGACTTTTATTCAGGAAAATGAAGGAAGATGACTATCTGAACATTTCTATTTACAGATCTTTTTTCATATACTCTCCACTTCTCCCTTCTTTTAGAACTCTGATGGATATTCTATGTTATTTAGGAATTGTTCCTCTCTTTTCAGCCTCTGTAAAAGAAATGAACAATCTGGAATAGAAAAAAAGTGTTGTCAGCAACTGAAGTCTTTTCCCAAAATTAATCATATGGTCCTTTTAACCAAATAGGACTTATCTAACAGTGTACTGCTGTGTAAATATGATTCCTTTTATCCTGAAACAACACACTTATTAACCCAGCAAACAGGAGCTGGCTACACAAATGTGAGAAAAAAATTCAAAAGGAAATCCTATGAATGCCATAAAAAGCAAACCGATACTACATAAAGCTTAGTTCTGCATTGTGCTTGATTAGCATATTCCTGAGTTCAGTCTATACCTGCTTATTCTCCCTCCTTAATTTCAATTATAATGCGCTCCTTTGTGTTGCACCATTTATTACTAAATGAATCTAGTTCTAAGGATGTGCATGCAGCCAATTTATTCATTAGATCTATTGTAGTGGAACTGAATAAAAGGTTTTATTATCAATCTCCTTAATTTCCAGATAGGATTTAGTGGAAATCAATATTAGAGAATGCATAATTGCTAAATCTTCTTAAATTAATAGACTCATTCATTAAGCCCCCCAAAAATACTTAGCTGGTATTTCTTGTGACTTTCTCTAATTAATTAGCAAGTAGAAAACGATAGTGAGTAGAACAGTTTTGGCAATCATATGGTGGAATCTGAAGACCAATCTTGAGGAAGAATTAATTTGGATATGTACATACAGTATTTCACTCGTAAAATTGATTATAGGAGAATGCACTGCAGAAAAAGACAAATGGCACTTCTATGCTGATGGTCGGCAAAAAATCCAGTACCCAGCAGGGAGTTTTAAGCATTTCAAGCTGGGACGCGTACCAATGTGTATTTGCTAATGAATAACAGGCAGTCTTAAAAGCTTTGAAATTAAATATATTGTAATCTTCTGTATAAAGCTACATGGCATATATGCTGTATTTATGAAATTTTCATTTGTGCCTAACTAGACAAGTTTTCTGGGCCAGAAATGAACAAACAAGACAATAACACATTCCTAGAAGAGAATAGCAAGTTCTGAAAGGTTACATGTGCAACTCAGATTCTGCATTATCTGTATATGAATATGAGCTCTCTATCTTCTGGTCTACGAGCTGTAGGTTTTACTTTGTCCTAGAAGTGTCTTGAGGGAAAGGAATACACACTGATGAATACACACAAATGCTGGCTGATTGTCAGCCTCTATTATCTCTCCTGTGGGTTTCAGCAGTGACTGAAGTTATGTACTCCAGAGAATTTGTTGGTGACATTTCAGTGGAATTTAGACTGAGTCTGGCAATTGTGATATAACAGCAAAAATTGTTGAGAAAACATCTTTCTGCCACCAAACATGAAGGCTACACTACTTTTAGCTCACTGCTTTTAAGCAACCTAAAGTAAGGAAAGAATTATGGAATGAACCCCAAGAGAAAAGCATACTGGAAAAGCCTTTCTGATCTTTCTGACTCAAGTCAGGGCATTACTACTTTTTGAGTTTTCAGTATGGTTCCATATTTAGTACTTTCAGCACGTGTAAATTAGATTTACTGTGTCTTATGACTGAGCTACAGAGTATGCATGTACACACAGGCAGAGGAAGGAAGTGACTCTAGTTCCTTCACATTTGCCAGACAAGTTGGAAGAAGGGAGAGGACTACATATTCCCATCTGATAAAGCATCTCAGGTATATCCTCTCTGACATAATTACAGAAGAACTGGAGGTGCAGTCAGGTGTACTGTCCCTCCACATTCTTCTTATTGTGTTGCCTAGTTATGCAACTCTGTAAAGTCATTATTGTTTTCCCTGCAATCAAACATAGTAACATGCTCTTACAGCCCATCATTAGAAAGACAAAATGATGTAAAGGGAGAAAAAAGCACTTCTAATACGTTGTAGGGCAGAGTTTCATAAAAGTCTGCAGTGAGATTGCTATCTGACAAGAAACAGTGATGCTGAAATAACATGGCTACTTCTCCTTCAATGGCAATGGGATAATACATGTTTGAGAATCTTGAAATTTGACAGACATTACACTGAGAAAGGAAAGAAAGGTCTGAAGAAGTCTGTATCACCCTCACAGTGTCCACTGTTGGAAAGATTTGTATCTATGATGCTGCCTCAGTACTCAACATACTTTCTGACATTTTTGTTTCCTTGCAGGAGAAAAAAAGAGAGAAATAAATATGTATTGACACACTACATCCTCAAACGAGAATATAAGAAGATATTCCCTCTTTTTTTTTTCTTGTTTTGCACTCTTTAAACAATTTTGTAAATCAATGTAACTATCTTTATACTAATCAGCAACATTGAAATATATGCATTTCCTTAGAAATAAATACAATTCTACAGATTTTATACTACATAAAGAAGGAATTTTTCGTTTTTTTTTAATCATTATTCTCCCAAGAAGCAGTTATAAGCTTGTGCATTTTTCTTAGATTATTCATCATTATATTCACCATTAAATTCCTTTTCAAATGGCTGTATTAAGCTCATCTGCAATTGTGTCTGCTATGGCATCTAGGTTCAAGAGAGTGCTACACGTTAGACTTCCTAGTATTTCAGCTTGACAGAATTTGGGCGGGGAGCAGTTCCAGAAATAGGTTCTCCGTAACAGTCCATTTGAATATGACCCCAAGTATTAGGGGCCAGTACTAATGCTGGAGAAGATGATCTCTCCTTCAAAGTAAGCTGTCACATAAAACATAAAACAGAGGTAGATATACTGGACGGAACTTGAAGTAAAAAGAAAAAAAAATGAATCTATTGTAGTTCCACTTAATAAACATTGCTCCAGTCTGCTAATGGTCTAACATTAAATATACTGATAATTGCCTAAATTTCAGGAGAAAATCACCATTTAAGAAAAATATTACGTTAGTTATGAAATCAAATGAATAGTTTGGTTTAAGATTAACCACAACAGTTGTTGGTTTCTCTGATAAATTCTTAAATCTGAAAGATTTTCCTTTAGATTAGCTATGCCACAAGGATGGGTACTCATATTCTTTTTGGATTACAGGAGATTTATAAGAGTGCCTGAAAAAAGTGGTATAAAACAAGCCACCCTAAATTAATATATCTGCTGACTTTTGGGACAAATTGCATAAAATTAGTAAATTAGTTGACTCTACTACTGCAACATATACATATATGTATTTTAGGATCAGATATTCAACAATAATATTGTGATCATTTTTGTTTTTCATCACAAAGTATGTATGCTCTAATAAGAGGACTGGATAATTCCCCCCTCTCCCAGTACCAACATGGAAAACATGTATGCAGGAGAATTGGAGTGTATATTTTTTGTCAGATGAAGCTGCAAATCTTGGCCACCAAATGACAACGCCTTCTAACATCTTAGAGAACATTAGTTTTTTTTTTTCCTTAAAAATTACATTTATTAACTGATAAGATCTTCTGTTCTGATTTTATTACTTTAAAAAGCCTATCTTGCGATTCAGGAAATAAAAATATCAAATATGTATGAGAAAAGGAAAAGTAACACTTTTCAGCAAAACTTCTAACTAGTTTATTTTTAGTTAATGCAAACAGATTTCAAATTCACCATATTTTTAATAGAAAAGAAAATAACAGCACATTTAAATGCATTTTTCCTTCGGCTCAGACAAATCATTCCATATGCTAGATCTGATTTTTTGTTTTCAGAACACAGTACCATCTCATATGCTTTGAAATGACTGCAATCAACCTACATGTAGAGAAATACTTTCATTTCTGTGCAATTGCTTACCTTAAGTATTTTAAAATAGTATGTGTACAGGGACAGAAAATAATTTTCCTCAGATAAGAAAGGTTCATCTTTTTTGATTTCTTTAAACATAAGAAAAAGTGATTTTAAAACTAGTTTTAATTGCATTGCCACTTGTCATTCAAAGTAACAAAACTTTCTAACATATATCTGTTTAAAATGCTGCTGTCATTTCCTGAGTAACACGGCATTTTGAATTCATTTAAGAATATGTTGTATATTCTTAAAAATACATTTACCAGTTAATGCTGTTTATAGTTTCGTGATACTGTGTGAATCTGGGATTCAGATGAGCCTCAGGGAGCTGATGCTAGAAGCAGGAAAAATTTTCTCTTGCACTTAATTTATTCCAGTCTAAACTGAAGAGATAAGGAAAACAACCAAACAAATGAACTAAACAAAGTACTTTCCTAAATACCCTGGAAGCCAGAAATTTTGAAGATGTCTTGTGTAAGACACATAGTTTGGGAAATGGCTATGTTGCTTGGAAGGTATATTTACTGACTGAAATTGAAATTCCTGTCAGTTCTATGTTTCTGCTATTTGTAGAGCTAAACTTGACATGAACAGTGACATTGCTATGCAATAGCCTGGGACCATGAGGTTTGTAGCTCTGGTTAAAGCTCAGCTCCATGGAAAATCACCAGAGATCTATAGCATCTGCACCCATACCAGTGATGCTAGGACTTGGGCAACATGACCCTGAGAGAACTTGGAGAGGCAGATCTGCCCTGAGCAGATCTCTGGATCCTGATTCTGAAGCAGTCTGTATGGAAATCTTTCTGTGTGCTGAAAAACATCACAGAAATGAGGGAGTGGAAGGGAGATCAAGACCTCCAGGTCTCTGAACTGAACATAGCACAGAAGCTCTACTGGAAGCTGTGGCTGACAGAAGCTTGAAAATGTGGCTTTGAAATGGGCCAACTAGAAGTACTATGCCTTTATCCTGGTTCATTTTACCTGACAGGTCTGCCTCAAAAGCTGGGATTTTGAGGAATCCCACGAATCCATGAAAAAACTACCTTACCCTTTATCAGCTTTTGTCAAACTCAAGATGTTTCTGACAAAGCATATTTGAGTCGGTAACAAGTTCCCATGAAACTATCTTAATCTGAAAGCAGCTAACCAGCTGTAGTAGTTATGCAAATCAAAAAAGACAGTTTATGGAATGGAAAAGCATCAAGGACTAGTCAGCAAATAGAGTGCATTATAGAACACTGCAGCTCTCAACACTTAAGGTAACAGCTTTTACCTATATTACAATAAAATTCTGAAGCAGTTTGAATATATAACTCTTATCAAAATGGATGGAAATGTTGAGACCAAATCTGGTCTTATAAACCTACATATAGAATTCTGTGGTCCCCTATGAATGCATGTAAACTTGCTGTCTAAATCTACATTAATAATTCCAGAAAACTGAGACACAGAGTCATCAGTCAGAAAAGAGAATGGTCTATTTACTCCCAGAAAGTTAAGAAAAACAATCAGACAACTGAAGGAGATTTGACATAGCAACTAGAGCCTTAATTCCTTTCCTGGAAATGGCTGTACCAGCCAAGAAGTAGGAATGTTAGAGCTTGTAAAAGGGCCTTGTAGGAGCTCACTGACAGAGAATTGACTCAGGATGTGTGAGATTTGGCTTCAATTCCTTCCTCTCCCATTTGAATTTCATCACCAATTTCCTAGGTGACTTCTGAGATACGATTTAGTTTTTTCCAGTGAGTGTCTCCTGATGAAACAGCGACAGAATGAGCAAGTGAACATGGCTTTCCAGATGGGTGGTGGGAGTAGTCAGTCAAGATGGGAAACCTGGATTCCACTCAGTGAAAAATAAAATATTGGCAGCAGCGAGAGCATCCACCTGAGTAACGTGAAATTTAGAACTGGGAGAGGAATCAGTATCCTGCATCTTGCAGTAATTATATGCTTGATAAAAATGGGGGAAGGAGGTTACCAGTGAAAACTTGTTTTAACCTAACACTTAGATTTCAAAAAGTTCTGACCAGCCAGTGGTGGTGTCCTGAACGTGTCTGCATAGCTGTTACACCGATTGTTCTGCAAAGAGTGATTGAATCCTGTGATTTGCTTCAGATTTACATTTTTTCTATGATGATGAGTTTTTCATATGACATTTTCATATGAGTCCGTTATCACAATGGCTGATTGCAAATTGCCCAACCAAATGATGTCTGCATCCAGAAAGGAGTTAAACTACCAGCAGTCTTAACTCCATATTGAATCTATTGTTGAGATGGAACTGCTACCAAATCTCCCTAAGTATTATTTAGAGACTAGCCTTCAAGACAGACATTTCCAGTGACCAAATGTACAGGCTGTTTTGCTCAGATCCACTTGGCCGGAGCAGAAGAGAGGATATCTACACTTGGAATGCTTTAATAGCTAACCCTGATATATGTACCATTGCTTATTTTAGCTTGTTGGGTATAGGTCCATGGCATCAGGGGTCAGAAAGAAAACAGATGAGAAAAAAGCTTAAGGAGAAAAAAATTGCTTGCTAAATATTCTTTACTCGAGATTTTGTAGCCACAAATGTTCTTAGAAAATATAACAGTGATAGACAAAACTGCAAATAATGTCTAAGGCAGGTTAGGACTCCTGTGTGTATATTTGTCTTATATGACCTGTAAAAACTCACATGGCTTAGAACTAAGATGCTCGACACATTTGACCATTCTGATAAAGGCACAAGTGTTATAGTAGCTTACGTGTTCAAAGGCACGTTCAATCTGCAGCCCATGGGCTGCCTGTAGACCAGCCCATTGTGCAGCCACCTCCTGCCCTGAGCCATCATGGTGTTGGCTCTGTCCCACCTAGTGGCCTGGCCTGGCCCCAAACTGTCCCCCATCACTCAGCAATAACTAAACATTCATGTGAGATCAGCACTGTCTGGGCTGAAACCAGGGCACAGAGGGGGAACATTGCACTATTACGTTATGGCAATTTTATGCATTTTGATACATTGGTTAAACACAATCCTGTGAATAGTGAAAAATTTGCACCCAAGCTTTCTGCTTTGATATTGGAATTTGAGAATAGGTTTGAATACTGCCAAAACAATCTTCAATTTATATTTATATCTCCATTTTCAGTTGATATAAATACATTACCTGCCAATTTTCAAATGGAATGTATAGAGTTGCAGTCAGACATTCAACTCAAAAATTTGATCATGTCTTTCTACTGCACTTTCATAAGATCTCTCCTACCAAAGAAAAATATCCCTTGCTTCACAATCACGCTTTATCCATGTCATTGTTTTTTTGACAGTATGCATATTTGTGAAAAACTATTTTCAAAGATAAAGCACAGGAAGGGTAACATTTCATCAAAAATCTCTGATGGACAACTTGAGAGCTCACTTATAATTGCAGCTATTGACACTGAACCAGACTGCTGTGTTAGTTTCACAAAAAACAAGGTCAAATATCTCGCTAGTCTGTGTTTTCATTGCTTTCTCTTTTTTAATGTTTTAATATAAAATATTAAAAATTAAAATGTTTTGTTACTTATTTATTAATAATATTGTATATTTTGTGACGGCTGCTCTTAAGCTAATGCCTACTATTTTTTTCTGTGGGCCCATGATAACAGAGGCAGATGTTGGTAGTATGTCAGTAGAGGATAGATATTCCCACCAATATTCTGTTACATTTTGTTCCTGTGTGACAGATCACAGAATCACAGAATCACAGAATCACAGAATTGCCAGGGTTGGAAGGGACCTCAAGGATCATGAATCTCCAACCCCCCTGCCACATGCAGGGCCACCACCATTCCACCTAATGCTAGACCAGACTGCCCAGGGCCCCATCCAATCTGGCTTTGAACACCTCCAGGGACGGGGCATCCACAACCTCCCTGGGCAGCCTGTTCCAGTACCTCACCACTCTCTCCGTAAAGAATTTCCCCCTGACATCCAACCTATATCTCCCTTCCCTCAGCTTAAAACCATTTCCCCTTGTCCTGCTGTCACTCACCCTTTCAAAGAGTTGATTCCCCTCCTCAGATGACAGCAGAGGGGCTGTCTGACAAAATGCTGTCTGATGTGGAAGTTAATATGAAGCAAAGATGTGTAATTGAATTCTCCATGAAGAAAAAATGGCACCCATTGACATTCATTGTGGCTTCCTGAATGTTTAAGGAGATTGAACAGTGGATGTGAGCACAGTGAGGCAGTGGGTGGTACATTTCAGCAATGGGAACAGTGAGAGTGGGTCACCTTTGCTGGTTCAAATTTAGATGACCATGGCATGCAGGATCTTGTTCATTGCTGGCAAAAATGGATAGCTAATGGTGGTGACTATGATAATAATAATAAAAAAAATAGTATTTTGTAGTTGAGGATTTGCTCTATCAAACAATGTCATTGTGGTCTTTGTATCTGCTGTCATTTTCATGGAAATAAATAGGAGGCATTACTTTTGGAGCAACCTATGCTACCCACAACCATTCCTATTCTCTCAGTGTGGTTCGGGCAAGCCAAAAGTTTGGACACCAATAACGTACATAAACACTTTTCTCCACATTATATTCTTTGATTTTGTTCACCAGTCTGCTGTGGTCCAACACAACCATCATAAAAGTCAGCTGGATGCTTGAGATAGGATCAACCTCACTGGAGAAAATACATTTTTTTTCCTTTCTTTCATTAGCATTGGTGATGACTATAGAGGTTTCCACCTTCTACTCTGTCCTCTGTTTTTTTTATAAAGGTACAAGTTCATTTTCTGAAAATACTATTTTTTCTACTTTGAACAGCATGAATACCCATTTGTTGTGAACTACAAACTTAACTTCTTTCTGTAGAGGAGCAGAAATGAGGCTTCTTAGGAGTTCTGAATGAGTTCTAGCACTATTTCTTTAGAAATAGAAATAGAAATAGTGACTGATGGCAGAGAACAACAAAACCATATTGCAGACTTGCTTATTTTCTTCATGTCGCTGTACTCCATTGCCCAAATACAGTAAACAGTAATGTCTTTCTAAAAGCTTGTAAAATACACATTTAATGTAATATTAAAAGGATAGTTATGGTCTCCTAAAAGATTAAACATTAAAATGTGCACGTAGGGTGGTGAATACAAGAGCATTGTAAAAACTGTGCAGTTCAGAGTTGTTAAATTTTCATGACAATAATCTAATTTGGATTTAGCATAAAGTAAAAGTACTACAGTTGAGGGATAGTTACCACTAAAAATGAAATCTGTAACCCTAAAACACAGTATAGTAATACATCCATGTACATTTAAAAAAATCCCACATCTCATTGTGTAGAATTTCAGTTGCATTTCAGAGTCAGCTCAGAGATGACCTCATAGCGGTCTTTCAGTATATAAATGAGAGCTACAGGAATGAAAGGGGTGGACTTAAGCAGCATCTGTTGTGATAGAAAAAGGGAAATGGATTCAAGCTCAAAGATTGTAGATTTAGGTTAGATATAAGGAAAAAGTCTTTTACAGTGAGGGTGATGAGGCACTGGAGCAGGTTGCCTAGTGATGTGGGTCGATACCCTGTCCCTGGAGACTTTCAAGGTGGGGCTGGACCATGCCCTGGGCAACCTGATCTAGCTGATTCAGAGACACCTGCCCTTGATGTTTTCATTAGTATCTTGGAAGACAGAATGAAAAGAACTTGTATGAAATCTGCCTTGGCCATAATCTGGAACAGATGTGAGACCTTCACAGAATTAGAATCATAGAATCATAGAATCATAGAAACATAGAATCACCGAGGTTGGAAAAGACCCACAGGATCCACCCAGTCCAACCATCCACCTATCACCAATAGCTCTCACTAGACCATGTCCCCCAGTACAATGTCCAAACATTCCTTGAACACCTCCATGGTCGGTGACTTCACCACCTCCCTGGGCAGTCCATTCCAGTGCCCAACCACTCTTTCAGAGAAGTAGTATTTCCTAACATCCAGCCTGAATCTCCCCTGGCACAGCTTGAAGCCATTCCCTCTAGTCCTATCACTAGTCACATGAGAGAAGAAGCTGACCCCCAGCTCACTACAACCTCCCTTCAGGTAGTTATAGAGAGCAATATAAGATCTCCCCTGAGCCTCCTCTTCTCCAGACTGAACAATCCCAGCTCCCTCAGCCGCTCCTCATAAGGCCTGTGCTCCAGACCCCTCACCAGCTTTGTTGCCCTTCTTTGAACCCACTCCAGGGCCTCAATGTCTGTCTTGCAGTGAGGGTCTCAAAAGTGGACACAGTACTCGAGGTGCGGCCTCATCAGTGGTGAGTACAGGGGGACAATCACTTCCCTGTTCCTGCTGGCAACACTATTCCTGACGCAAGTCAGGATGCCATTGGCCTTCTTGGCCACCCAGGCACACTGCTGGCTCATTCAGCTGTTCAGCTGAGCATCAATCAATACCCCCAGGTCCATTTCCTCTACACAGTCTTCCAGCCACTCTGCCCCAAGCCTGCAGCGTTGCCTTGGGCTGTTGTGGCCAAAGTGCAGGACTCAGCATTTGGCCTTGTTGAACCTCATCCCATTGGCTTCAGCCCAGCTATCCAGCCTGTTCAGATCCCTCTGTAGGGTTTCACTATCCCCAGGCAGATCGACACTTCCAGCCAACTTGGTGTCATCTGCAAACTTACTGAGGGTGCACTCAATGCCCTCATCAGTAAAGATATTGAAGAGGACGGGCCCCAGCACCCACCCCTAGGGAACACCACTCGTGACCCGTTGCCAGCTGGATTTAGCTCCATTCACTACTACTCTCTGGGCCCGGCCCTCCAAACACTTCCTTATCCAGCCAAGAGTGTACCTATCCAAGCCATGGGCTGCCAGCTTCTGCAGGAGAATGCTGCAGAAGACACAGTGTCAAAGGCTTTGCTGAAGTCTAGCTAGACTACATCAAAAGCCTTTCCTTCATCCACCAGGTGGGTCATTAGATCATAGAAGGAGATCAGGTTTGTCAAGCAGAACCTGCCCTTCATGAACCCATGCTGGCTAGGCTTGATCCCCTGGTTGTCCCGCGCATGCCGCGTGATCTCCCTCAAGACAATCTGCTCCTCAAGACAATCTTCCCTGGCACCAAGGTCAGGCTAACAGGTCTGTAGTTCCCCAGATCCTCTTTACCCTTCTTGTAGATGTAAATGGCAAACCTCCAGTCTTCTGGGACCTCACTAGTCAATATGGAGCACTGATAGATGATAGAAAGCGGCTCAGCTATCACCTCCACCAGTTCTCTCAGCATTTTCGGGTGAATCTCACCCAGCCCCATAGAATTGTGGAAGTTCAGTTGGAGTAGTAGGTCTATGACTGTGTCCTCCTGAATCATGGGGGTTCCCCCATGATTCCATCCCCAGCTAAGACTATCAGGTCAGAGAGTGGAGTACCCTGGGGATAATTGGTCTGACTTTTAAAGACAGATGTAAGAAGGCATTCAAAACCTCTACCTATCCTTGGTAATCACATTCCCAGCCTCATCCAGTAAAGAATGGAGATTCTCCTTGGTCCTCCTCTTATTGTTGATATATTTATAAAAGAGTTTCTTAGGAATCAGAATATTCCAACAAATGGTAAGTTGAGATATAACAAACACTGCCTCAAAGGAAGAAGTAAAAGGGCTTGTAATCCAGAGACAAAATCTACAAAGAAAGTAGGAACATGATACAAGCATATAAATTGTTAGAGGAAAGGAAGCAATTTGTTTACAGTATCCAGCATTGAAGGATAAGGTATAAAGGATACTAATCAGTCTTAAAAAGTATGAAAAGCTTTCTAATGTCAAGATAAGTGAAGGCCAGGCTGACTGAGATTTTTTTGGGAATATTTTCTGTTTTTAAGAACTTTCGTGATTCTTGTAAGCATAGCTGGTTCTGTCCTGAATTAAAAGAATGGACCCCTTGGAGTCACTACCACTTCCAGTTTTGCACTTATTTGAAACTGTTAGGAATAAATTACTAACACAAACATTATGAGACTAGTTTAAAAGTCAAGCTAAAACATAAAAAAATCTTATGTGCCTACATCTTTCATTTTTATATTTCCCCACTCCCTTAGAAATTTGCAAGTGATTACAGATGCCCTGAAAATGCAGGGGAAAAGCACTGTATGAACTGTGATAAAATCCTAAGTATTTGTCAATAAGCGTGAGATGGAAAATTGGTGCACATGCCACAGTTTAAAAACAAAATTCCTTTTGCATTCTTTCAATCGATCCACTTTGAGCAGTGAAATTATTTTCCAAGAAACACTCTAGTTAGACAGAATGTCTGAACAAAAGTAAGGGAAAATTAATCCCATGTAGGTTGCTCCAAAAGTAGCGCTTCCTATTTCTTTTCATGAAAACTACAACAGCTACAAAAAGCACAATAACACTGTACGATGAAGCAAATTATCAGGTACAAAATGCTATTTTTTAATATAGTCACCACCATTATCTATGCAATTTTACCAGCAATGAGCAAGAACCTGCATGTCATGCTCCTAAAAATCTTTATGGCCAACCAGAATGTGGCTTGCCTTTCATGTCATCTTCATCACTTCTGATATGCACCACCCACCTCCTCACTGTGCTCACATCCATTGTTTGCTGTGCATAAACGTTCAGCAAACATCAAAGAATGTCAGTGGGTGCTCTTTTTTCCTCATGGAGGAATTCATACAATTTCTGAACATATCATTGTTATTTTAGGAAGCAATCATGCTGACATATGAAATGAAATTTGTCATTTATAAGAGTTTGCACACTGTCCATAAGAAAGCTGAATGTACAGCAATAGATATACAGTAATTGAACCTAAAAAGACTACAAATATGAACAAATATATTTATAGAAATGAGAATGGACAGTGTGTTAGCAAATGCAAATGGATTCTGGCCTAATCAGCAATTAATACAAATTAGAATGAAACATTTTTTTTTGTAATTGTAATAAAAAAGAGGGAGCCAAAGAAGTTCAAAGGACAAGCAGTTTAAAATCATTCAGAGTATTTTTTTTTTTTGTATTTTTAATTCTCAATCAGTGATTCTCATCTCACTGTTGCAAGAAATAAAGACCAGAAAACTGAGCAAGATTTTAAAACTAATTATGTGGATAAAGAAAGACAGTTATACTTTGCAGAATTCAAAATGTATGTGCATTGTAATGATAAAGAAAATGAATTCCCTTGACAAAATATTGGGAAAACCCATATCTCACAATGATATCACAAGGCACAAGCTGTTTTCAGTTGACTGAAACTTGGACGCGCTTTTGAAGCTTGCTGAATGTGGGATGCTATGGTCTGTAGTGCTAGAGAATGGGATGTTCTGATGTGAACTAACACAGCTCTGATTTCCACTTGGTGGCAGTGCTCCCACCTTATTATCCACAACAAAATTCTGTTATTAATAAAGTAACTTTATTTGTCATCTTTCTCTAGCCCTCTCTCAAGACGGTGATTTTTTTTTTTTTTTTTTTAAAGATTAAAGGCATTTCTTTTTTTAAATTAAAAGAGACATCAGGATAAGATAACATTTATTGATATATTTGGTGTGTAGTATCATGACATACTTGCTTCATTTCTTATTATTGAAGATGTGTGATAAATAAGGATTAAAATGATATTTGAATTGCAAAAAGAATTTTAATTTAAGTCCTAATACATTCAAAATTTTATGCTCCTTGTTTTTATGTCTTTATGTTGTTTGATAAGGAATCCTGGCATTTCAGACTGATCGCTGTTGGAAATACGGAATGAGTTAACAAAGTAAATTTGTCTCTTATTTTTTTCTTAATTTCAAATCTTTACAAGCATGTCTTGCAACACTCTCTGTTCTTTTGTATTTTAAATACTCTTGGTCATAGAAGCATAGAATCATAGAATCATTTGAGTTGGAAGGGACATTTAAAAGTAAATTTGTGCAAGTTCCCTGTAACAAACAGGGATTTATACACCAAGATCAGGTTGCTTAGAGATTGCTCCAGCCTAGCTTTTAATGTCTCCTGGGACACAGCATCCACCAGCCCTCTGGGCATCCTGTGCCAGTGCTTTGTAATCTTTATTGTAAAAAACATTTTCCTTATATCCAATCTAAATCTCCTCTCTTTTAAGTTTGAAAACATTTCATCTTGTCCTATCACCACAGAGTCTGCTAACGAGCCTGTCGCCTTCTTTCTTACAACCCCTCTTCAGATACTAAAAGGGCCCTCTCAGGTCTCCCCCAAGCCTTCTCTTCTCCAGGCTGAAGAGCCCCAGTAGGAGAGATGTTCCATGCCTTGAATCAATTTTGTCGCTCTCCACTGGATGTGCTCCAACAGGTCTATGTCTCTCCTGTACTGAGGACTCTACATCTGGACTCAGTACTTAAGGTGAGTTCTCACCAGTGTAGAGCAGAAGAGCAGGATCACCTCCCTTGACCTGCTGACTGCAATTCTTGAGATGCAGTCCAGGATACAGTTGGCTTTCTGGGCTGCAAGGGCATATTGCTGGCTCATGCCCAGCTTACCATTCATCAGCACCCCCAAGTCCTTTACAGCAGGGCTGTGTTCAATCTTTCATTTCCTCCGCTTGTATTGATATTGAAGATTGCCAACATTCAGGTGCAAAATCTTGTACTTGGTTTTTTTGAACCTCATGATGTACTCTTGGGCCTACTGCTTGAGCTTGTCTAGGTCTCTCTGCATGACATCCTGTCCCTCAAATAAATTCACCATACCACACAGCTTGGTGTCATCTGCAAATTTGCTGAGAGTGGACTCAATTCCATTATTGATGTCATTGATGAAGAAATTAAAGATCTGGTCCTAGTGGTGACTGCTGAAGAACACCACTCACTATCAATCTCTGTTTGGACATTAAACCACTGACCACCACTCTCCGAGTATGGTCTTACAGCCAGTTTCTCATCCATTTAACAACCCAGCAAATCTGTATCTTTCTAATTTGGAATAAAGGATGTTTTGGGGGACTGTGTCAAAATCCTTACTGAATTAAAAAAAGATGACACGAGTGGCTCTTCCCTTGTTCATTCACTAGGCAGGACTTCCTTTTGGTGAAGCCATCCTGATTTTCCTATATCACCTTTCTTCCATGTGCCTTAGTATATATTCCAGGAGGGTCAGTTTCACAGTGTTCCCTGACACAGAGATGAGGCTGACAAGTTGATAGTTCCCAGGGTTGTCTTTTCTAACCTTAAAAGTGAGTGTGACGCTGCCTTTTTTCCAGCTACCAGTGACTTCACTTGACTGCCATGACTTTTCAAATATAATTGAAAGTGTCTTGGCAGCCACATCAGCCAAATCCTTCTGGACTCTGGGATGCATCTCATTGGGACTCATAAAATTACGAAGGTTCAGGTTCCTCAGGTGGTCACAAACAAAATCTTCACTTACAGCAGGTGGAACATTGCTTCCCCAGTTCCACCTTCTCAACCACCTACTTGAGATGTTGTGAAGATCGGCTGCCAGTGAAGACTGAGGCAAAAAGCTGTTGAGTAACCCAGCCTTCTCCTTGTCCATTGCCTGTATTGCTTACAGGGGAGGTACACCGTCTGGGACTTTGCTTTCCTGGTTGATGCACCTGTACATCTTTACGTGTCTTGCCAAGTCCAGATTCTGTTAGACCTTGACCTTCCTGACTCCATCCCTACACGTCTAGCAGCATCCCTATACTCCTCCCAGGTTACCTGTCCCTTCTTCTACTACCTGTGCCTTTTCTTCTTGCTTTCCTGTTTGACCAGCAGGTCTTGGTTCAGCCATGCCAGTCTCTTGCCATCCTTTCCTGACTTCTGCACCTGAGGATGAATAGCTCTTGTGTGCTAAGGAAAGCTTCCTTAAAGATCTGCCAACTCTGTTCTTCTCCCTTGTTGTTTAGGATAGTTTCAGAAGAGGTTTTGTTGACTGAAAGCTGGAATTAGGCTTTTCTAAAATTTAGCATAATTTTATTCTCTGTCTGCCCCATATCCCTCAGGAGTGTGAACTCCACCACTGCATGATCACTACAATCCAGGCATCCTCCAAACCTGATGTCACCAATAAATCCTGGGAATTAAGCAGTACTACTGAATGTAAGAAGTGCATTTGTTGTTGCATAGCAGTCAGAGTTGGGTATGAAAAGAAAGACACACTTAAATGTTATTGTGTTCTGAATATCCACCTACCTTGTAGGTAGCAAGTAACAATTTTCCTAATTGTATCTACAAAAGAGAGAAAGTGAAAGCTAAATCAACTGTTTGGACTGAAAATCCACCAGCACAAAAAATAATTAGAAACCATGTCCCCCATGCCTGTAAGTCAGTGTAATTAATTTCAGGGGACTCCAAACAGCAATTTCTGCACCCTTCCACTCTCAGGTCCATTATCTGATTCAGTGGCACTCGCATCAGTGTACTTCATATTTCTCTTATCATATAGGCTCATTACTGCTTTATGGTATTCCTTTATGAGAATTCCTTTGTGGCTATCTTCCTCAATATCTCCCAGATGGTTGACTATCAGAACACAGTAGAAGGCTATGAGAGCAGACGTGACCTTAAAAGCTCCCAAAACATATAAGTGAAGAAATACATATGTTGGAGTTAATTTTTCTTTTTCCTGTTGACTTAGAAAAATAAAACAATGGCAGAAATATTTGCTTTTGAGTAACAGAGCTGGCAAAAGAATGTCTGGGACAGGAAAATTCTGGTAAGGAGGGAATGGAGATTTCAGAACACTTCAGCAGCTTCCTTTTTAATGTATAACTGCTCAGAGGCTGAATATCTTCACCCTCAAGAGATGCAGACAATGAAAATCTCATGATTACAGTGAATGCCTTTGTCACTGTGGACATTTTACATTAATCTGTCATGCAAAACTAATTTCCCTAGTTCATTCATAGTTCATTAGAGACTTTATACTGATCCAGGTGGGAGCAACTGGGTGTGTTATGACGAACGTTTAAAATGTGTGTTTGCTGCAAGAGGAGTATAACTTTGTTTTTTTTGTTTGTTATTAGAACATGGACAAGCTAGTGTGCTGCTGGCAAAGTCACACACCTAACATTAGTGACCTAAGATCTGGCCACTGATCATCATTTGCTTCCTTTTACAATTTATGTGACTTGTCTCCTAAAAGTATATATATATATAAAGCTATGTTAGCATAGACTCTACATTTTTAGGCAGCTGCATTTAAAGAAAATACTGCTGTTAACTTTCATCTCCATTAGCATTCCGTACAAATTTTTTGACCACACATACATTTTCAAGCAAATATATAAAGCTGTTTCTGACCCACATGTTGTTTTTATTGAGATGCTTGGTGCTCCTCAGAATATTTTTAGCAATCAAGGGCTGAAATTGTTTTAAAAATTAAGTCTTTTTTCTGTGTTTGGTGTCATTTTTCAAGAATTTCAATAAAACATTGAGTGGTCCAGGAATGTTTTAACGGCAAATGCTACAAAGCAATCTTTAGCGCGACAAAAATCTATATTTGTGCCAGTTTTAAATTCAAGATTAGATTGCTAAGATCATTAACTGTTAAAGAAATTCAGTTCTGGCTTCAACAATTTGGTGGTAAATGTGTCTTAACTGTAAATGGCAAACTGCAATGCTTTCTCAGAAAAGCACCTTGAAGCATTGCATGACTCATAGGAGCACAAACAAGATTTAGAACTTTTCACCTGTATAGTGGCATTATGATTTCAAATGAGCAGCTGAAAGCTGTTTGGTGAAACTGATTTTGGACATCTTGATAGAGCTCTAACAATGATTTGAAGTAATTTAAACTGGCTGTGTTGTTGCTGACAACATTAGGGGGGGGGAAATGCTATTTTAACAGTTACCCAACTTGAAGAATAAAAGCCAGTACACTTTTCTTTTGAGCTGATTCTGATCAAAACCCTCATTGATCTGTTATGCTCAGACTGTCTTCCCCAAAGAACTGTGCACCTAGCTTTATTGAACTTGATAAGCTTTACTTTTATCACATCAGTATAAATATTGTCCTGCCAAACTTGTCAACATGTTTTACTGTGATATTTGTGAGCACTTCAGGGAAAAAATCATTTTTACACCTTTTATAAAAAATTGTTTGCAAGTTCCTATCCACATCCAATGTTTTTGAGTACTGTGCCATGAAAAATACTTACTTGCAAAAGACTTTAATCATCAATCAAAAGATTTAAGTGGGAGTTAAGGAAAGCTAAATCATCATGTGGCCTTTATCTTTTATTAAGATTATTAGTAGGTGTGAACAGCTATTAAAAAAGAGGTATCTTATCTACTTCTCATTCTACTTGAATTATCTATAAACTCAGGATACGCAATCTGAAAAAGAAATTTCCAACACAGGAAAGGCAGTGTGTCATTACAGCAACCAATAAAGAACAGATTCTGGGAAAAAAAAAAAAAAAAAAAAAGATGATCAAAACTTTAGTCTGACTATGGTAGAACAGGAGTGAAAGAAAAAGTCTCAGATGACATGCTGAAAACTTCTTTAAGATGTGGGAAATACCTATCACTTATAGTTTCTTGCTTACTGCAATGCTATTGTGTTTTTTATTTAAGGGTGGGGCTGGCTTTTTCAGGGAAAGGTTTTTCAATGAGCTATGTCCCCAGGGAGGTGTCCCTTGTCTTCACATCACTTTGGATGCTGTATAGAATGCTCTATGCAATCTGTACTTCTGCACCGTATGGTCCATGCAATGATAGTGTAAATTATCCATTCTGCCCATAACACTGTTCAAGCCACAGGTAATAATCACAGCTGAGAAAGTAGATTTCTCTCCCTTTTATATAACCAGAAACAAGAAATTGAAGGAGATAGATTTTTTTTTTTTCAAGGAAGGAAACTCTCCTGCACTTTTAGTTTGTCTTAATCTCCAAAGGTTGAGAATAAATTAGTGTTCCACTGAAAAGATCTGCTCAGTAAAACACAACACCTCTACTTTTATTAATCTTGCAGAAAGACATATGTGGAGCAGCCTTGTTTCAGAAGAGATATCTCAACATAAGATAATCTGACAGATATTTCTTCTGAATATCAGGCTGCATAAATGTGCGACTTAGAGGCAACACCTTGTTATCATGTCAAGATGTATAAAACTACATACAGTGATGAAAGAGATACCTACCTTTGAGCGGTACACAAAACTTCTACTCCAAATAATACCACTAAATAATACTGATCAGCAGCCTATAACAAATTCAACATATGGATAGTCAGGATACAGAGGAAAAGAAACCCCCTTTGATGCCTGGCAATTTGAATCAGAAAAAAAATCTCCCCTCTACCTAAGTCTGCAGTTTGGCTTAATTCTGGAAATGACAACAGGACATGTTCACTGAAATTACTGAATATAATGCTGTTAGCAGTATCAGCACAATCTCCCTAACATGTGTAGCTGTGGCAACCTCCAGCACTTCTGAGAAAAAGAAAACTTGCTTTCAGAAATCAGGCTGTGCACTAAGGATAGCTCCTGAGACTCCAGAAGACCAGCATTAACCTTTCAGCATGAGATATAATATAAACATGAGATAGAATGTATTTCAGTGTTGGTTGCTTGTTTAGCTTTGTGTTTGCCTACATCTGCCCAAAAATTTATTTAATTTGTTTCTGTTTATTTTCACTTAGGAGCTGGAGAGCTAGGCCAGTTTGCTGCTATCCCAGTATGCATGCTGGTTGTGTTTCAGACTTTGTTCAGACAGTACATTCCTGTGCCTATTTTTTTGTTCTCAAGGCTAGCACACTTAATATTAAACAGAGTAACATGGAAACACATACAATAATTCCAGCTTTCCATGGGTAAATCCCAGCTGGTTATTTTCACTGATCTTCTTACTCATTTAGTATCCTCTTTTTTTTTTTTTTCCCCAGATGTAATTATAACAGTTGCTTGGAGCAACAAAAAGCTGTCAAAGTAGGACAGAGGGGATAGAGATCAATAAAAACACTGCACCCAAAATGCTAAAAAAGAGTGCCTCTACATGGCTGATGCCATTAATACCAGCTGGTGAACCACACTTCTCATGAGTTTTGAATCTCCTAAACAATGACCCTACTGCTATTATTTCAGTTGTTTTGTCGTATTATATCATCATAGAATGTCCCATGTTGAAGGAACCTCTCCTCATATGTTTTGCTTTTTAAACCATTCGCAATCTCTGTAGCATTTAGTTTTATTATGTCATTAGTTTTATTTCCTGATGATTCTTTCCTTCGTAGTTTCCTTTAGCTCTGTTGCATGTGTACCAATATAAAGAACTAAACAGAGGCATCAGCTGTTACATAAACTTTCAGATCTTCTTGGGAAACAACTTGAAGGCTGATGATGTAGCTGGAAGTAAGCAATGTATATGGATATATATAGAGATAGTAGACATACATTTATGTAGAACATATGTAGGTATATAATATATGTGTATAATACATGCATGTATGTATTAGCTATAATTATGCACTAGTAGCATGATGTCATCCAAGCTTAAACTGAAACATATTAATCTGAAAAGAAGAATTATTTTTTAGAGAGAAAAATGCCACCACTGAATAACAGTCTAATTACTTCCTGAAGCACCTAGTTATTCATTAAAAATCCTCATTCCAAATGTTATTTAAGCAAAACTCCAGTTAGCCAGTGAAACCTGAAATGAGTTCACTTCTAAATCATCATGTTACAGTTTAATTCAAATGTACAATAATGCTTGATCCAGCAAGGCATTTAAGCATATGTTGAAGTCAATGGGATTACTTGTACATTAAAATGTAAGCATATGTTTTAAATATTCTACTGCAGTAGATTACCATGCATTCTGTTTTCTCACCTGTTGGCCAAATCTTTGCCCATACCTCTCTATCATTTCTTTTCAGTCTCTTCCTATTTCCTCTTACTGGAGATTAGTTGCTTTCAATTAACTCTGTCTGAATCTTTCTCTAGGGTAAGTACATATCAAATCATATCAAATCCTCCAATTTCTTTACTTTACTTGCTGCTGTGTTTCTGACATCAGCATTCTTTGATCTAGTGATCATCACTGTTAGCTGGATCCTCTTACCATTTATGCTGCATTGTAAGTGCCTTCTCTTTGCTCATGCTGCTGCATCTGCTCAGCTTCATACTGCCCTCACTTTGTAAGGGTAGCTATTGAAAAATTTCAGTACTGCTCTTGTTGCAGTCAGTTGCTCTTCTGTCTTTTCTGCTCCTTGATGGAACATTTCTTTTTAATGAAGTAGTAAAGGATTTAAGTGCTTAGGGGTCATACTACATGCAAGAGATGAAGAATACTTCCATTGAAACAAGCTCTTTTACCCATGGTGAGTTATTTTTTATTTTATGACCAAATTGCATGATAAACTTACACTTAGGCTGCCCCAGGAATTTCTGGAAGGTTGCCATTCTATAAATGCCCTACTGCTTCATACGTTCATTTGCTCATCATGTTTTTGAATATTTGCATCTCATTTCCATTTTTTCACAAGACATGCAGACTTTCTGTTTTAAGACATAAAATTAGGCTAAAGAGTAAACTATTGAAATGAAGTTTCTAGAAATCTTGGGAAATTTTGCATCAGACCTTTAGGTTTATTTGTTTGTGTATTTAGAAAAAATGAATGTTATATCTTGAAAATCAAATTTTCTTAAGTCAGTGGGTAACATCTGTAAGCCTGAAAATCTTGAGTTTAATGGGACATATTAGGCCTGCCAGTGGAAAGCTGACCTCCACAATATTTAAGAAAAAATGTCTGGCAACTTCAGCCCTGGAGTAAGACTTCCAAAATTGCACCTGGGAGACAACTATGTCAACTTAACACCAGTACTGAGGTGATGAAGCAGGACAGGGTCACAAAACTGTGGAGAATCATAAGACTGCCATTTTTATGGCTTAATACATATTGTAGGTCATTTGTGGAACCTGACACATGATATATATATCTTGTAAGGAAACATCCAGCACAAAAAAGAAAGAGCAATTATTCTTTTCCAATGGAGCTATTGGAATTCATGACCCACATGCTACTTTAGATAAGGTAGTTATGCTAGTTGAAAGAGCTGCATTTCACACTGCTTCAAGGATAGACAAGCAAGGGAGATAATATAGCAGCTACATTAAGATTCCCTACATTTATGTTGCCGTTAGCACAGGATATCAGCCTAGAAGAGTCCACCATCAATCTTGTCATAACTTTTCCTTACATTAAAAAGTTCTTTATTGTAAAAGGGAAAAAAAGAACAAGTATGAGACTGACAGTTGTCAAAGCTAATGTTAAGGACTACAGGTCTGATTTCTACATTTGAGTTGGTTGTGTAGGCTTCCATCATAGTCAACAGAACTTCAGTTAGCAGTCAATAGAGTCCAGGGTATGATTCATGTCACAGAATGTAGGTGTCTACTTTAGCCTGAGATGAACTGTGTGCTGTTGACAGGAAATTCTGGTAAGCGTGAGAATTATTCCCTTGATGTAAACATCAGTATTTCAAACACTCATATCCAGTCAGTTGTTAGCCAAACTAGCTGACAGGACAACATCCAGAGAATCTGTGAGCTCTCAAAAGAAAGTGTGTGGTAAATGTGCAATGCGTTATCAAAAACTAATAAGTGAAAATCAAAAAAAGTGACAGAGAAGAA
Organism: Phasianus colchicus; assembly: GCF_987193195.1. NCBI lineage: Eukaryota > Metazoa > Chordata > Aves > Galliformes > Phasianidae > Phasianus > Phasianus colchicus. The sequence continues at coordinate 69,990,687 of NC_143438.1, read as the reverse complement.
AATGTAATGTTTCACAGGTGATTCAAAGATGACAGATCCAGCACAGACTGGAGTCATAAATGAGGGTATGGAGAAAATTCTTTGGCCAACAACAGAGCCAGCTAGAAGAAAAATAAAAATTTACAAGAAAACAGCACAGTGAGATTTCATGTAAATGTTCTCAACAGACAGTGTCATCATCTGTGATTGGGACTGGGGAAACGGAACAAAACACTGCCTGATGGAAGATAAAATAGCAAAGTTAAGAACTTGGAGAAGGAAGATCTGCCTGCTGTAAGTGAAGGTCAGGTTTGAGACCATCTAAAGAACCTGAAGGTGCAGAAGTCCATGGGATCCAATGAGATCCAGTTCTGATGGAACTGGCAGATGAAGTTGCCAAGTCACTATCCATCATATTTGAAAAGTCATGGCAGTCTGGTGAAGTTCCCACTGATTGGAAAATGAAAACATAACCCCCTTTTCAAAAAGGGAAAAAAAGAAAATCTAGGGAACTACAGGCCAGTCAGTCTCATCTCTGTGCCTGGTAAGATCATAGAGCAAATCCTCCTGAAGGTCCTACTAAGGCCCATAGAAAATAAAGACAAGATGATGGTGGTAACCAACATGGCTTCAACAAAATCAAGTCATGCCTGACTAACTTGGTGGTATTTTACAATGGAATTTCAGCATCACTGGATAAAGGAAGAGCAACTGACCTCATCCACCTGAACTTGTGCAAAGCATTTAACACTTTCCCACATGACATCCTGGTCGCCAAATTGAAGAAATATGTATTTGATGGTTGGACACTCACTGGATAAGAAATTGGCTGGATGGTTGCTCTCAGAGAGTTGTGGTCAATGTCTCAATGTCCAAATGGAGACTGGTGATGAGTGGTGCTCCTCAAGAATCAGTGCTGGGACTGTTGTTACTTAATGTCTTTATAGGTGACATGGACAGTGGGATTGAGTGCACTCTCAGCAAGTTTGCAGATGACACCAAGCTGAGTGGTTCAATTGACACCCTAAAGGGAAGGGATGCTATCTAGAGGGACTGGGACAGGCTTGAGTGATCAGCCCATGCCAACCTCATGATGTTTAACAAGGCCAAGTGGAAGGTCCTACATCTGGGTCAGGGCAATCTCAAGCACAAATATATGTTGGTCAGAGAATGGTCAAAAAGCAGCCCTGAGGAGAAGGATTTGGGAGTGCTGGTTGAAGAAAGATTGGACATGAGTTGGTAGTGTGTGCTTGCAGCCCAGAAGGTCAACTGTATCCTGAGCTGCATAAAAAGAAGTGTTACCAGCAGATCAAGGGATCTGTTCTTATGAGATTCCACATGGAGTACTGCCTCCAGTTCTGGGGCCCCCAACACAAGAAGGGCATTAAGCTGTTGGAGCTCATCCAAAGGTGAAGGTGATCAGAGGGCTGGAGCACCTCTCCTATGAGGACAGGCTGAGAGAGTTGAGGCAATTTAGCCTAGAGAAGAGAATGCTCTGGGAGGACCTTATAGCAGCCTTCTAGTACCTGAAGGGAGCCTACAGGAAACCTGGGGAGGGACTTTTTATAAGGACATGTAGTGGCAGGACAAGTGGAGATGGTTTTAAAATGGAAGAGGGTAGATTTAGACTAAATATTAGGAAGAAATTCTTTACTGTGAGGGTGATGGGACACTGGAACATGTTGCCCAGTGAGATTGTGGATGCCCCCTCTCTGGAAGCATTCAAAGCCAGGATGTATGGGGCTTTGAGTCAACCTGATCTAGTGCAAGATGTCCCTGCCTATAGCAAGGGTTTGGAACTAGATGATCTTAAAGGTCCCTTCCAACTTAAATCATTCTATGATTCTAACATAGGTTTGGAACAGATGAAGGGAAGGATTCTTAGGGAAGAGCACTGACAAGATGAATATCATAGAAGGTGGAAGTTCTGGAGACAAGAGATAGATAATTTACAAATATCCTCCATCTTCTGTCTATCCACCTTTCAGTATATCTATATTCCTGGTTTCACTCCACCACAAAGGATGGAACGTTTTCTCTCAGACACTGAACATTCAGTCTATGGCAAAATTATCACTGTATCCTTCCATTTCTTTGCCAAGGAAAATATCACAGTAGGTGCACGGTGTATTTTCTATGTTCAAAGTAAAGAGGCACCTTTTCTTTCAGGCAAGAAAATCTCTTAATATGCCCATTTCCAAAGGATAAATTGTTAATAGTAAACAGTTTTTAATTTGGAGAAATGAAATGAGGAGTAATCAGCTTCCTCTGAGTGGCACTTACAGGTTTTTGCCACTATAAATTTACATGACATTTAGACTTCAGAGAGCTAAGAAAGAGAGGGATGTGGTAAGAGGACACACTTACATAGGTGTAAGATTCACAATACAAAGTAAGATTAACTTCAAAGAGTCTTCCAGTTGTATCTGTCAGCAAGGTAGCTGGCAGAGAGATTTGTTTCCGAAGCTGTGGATCAATGAAGTGAAAATGCCAGATTTTTGCCTTACTTTCAGAGCGCTTCAACTGGGGAAATAAAATGGAAGAAAGAGGGTTAATGTAGATGTGTTTTATTTCTCTCTGTCTGCCTTTTACAATTTCCTTGCATTAGGGGGACCCCTGAGTAACAGTGTTGCGGGTTATCACTGGCAGCAGCTCAGCACCACCTGGCTGCTCACTCACTCTCCCCACAGTGCGAAGGTGGAGAGAATCAGAAAGGTAAAAGTGCAAGAATTTATGGGTTGAGATAAAGACAGTTTATTGGTTAGAGCAAAAGCTGCATGAACAAAGCAAAAGCAAAGCAAAACAAGGAATTCATTCATTACTTCCTATTGGCATGCTCAGCCAAAGCAGGGCTCACCACAGGTCACAGTTTCGTGAGGAAACAAATGCCATCAGTTCAAAAGTCCTCCGCTTCATCCTTCTTTGCCCCAGTTGTTACTGATGAGCATGACAGCATATAATATGGAATATCTCATTGATCAGTCTGGGTCAGCTGTTCAGCTGTCCTCTCCCAGCTCTTCGTGCATGCCCATCTCCCTGCTGGCAGCACATACCTCAAGATGGTCATTCCTATGCCTCAAGACCTTCTCTATCTAGAACAAAATAAAGGTGATTGTCATAGAAGACAACTGAGGAGAACTGAGTATGGTATGAGAACTGGACCTGGTATGCCTACTAGACTCTACTCACAGGGATGTCTACTCTGGTGTGGTCTGTTGTGGTGAGGTGGGGGTTGGCGTCTTCTCCCAGGAAACTGTGATGGGATGAGAGGTAATGGCCTTAAGTTGCACCAGGGGACGTTCAGATTGGATATTATTGGAGAAATATCTTCTCAGAAAGAGTGGTAAGGTATTGGAACAAGCTGCTCAGGTAAGTGGTGGTGTCATCATCCCTGAAGGTGTTCAGGAAAAGGGTAGATATTGGTCTGAGTGCCATGGTCTAGAGTGGTCAAAAGCATGGGTTGATGGTCAGACTAGATGATCTTGTATGTCTTTTCAATCTTAATGATTCTATGATTCCATGAAGAAACAGACAATTTCTTGGCACTGCTAGGCAACAAGTAAACCATGGTGTGCTACAATAAAAGATCCCAAGCACAGTACCTTTATAAGCCTCTACAAAGAAAATTAACTCTATCTCAGCCAAAAACAAGACAATCAGACTACAACCTTCCACCTGTGATGTATTGTCCTTATAGATGTAACCTGCGGGAGGAATTACAAAAGTTATGACCTTCAAGTATTTTAAAATAATATCTTACTCTTCAGAAGGAACATATAAAATTAACTGTAGGGGTTTTCATGATACTTCATTTCCTGTGGTAAAAGGAGCAGAAGGCTAGGATATATAGAAAATAGAGCAACTGCAAGGAAATTTAAGGTTATTATGAACGATGAACAGAGATTTACAGGATTGACCTCAGCAGTTGTGTCAATAATGATTTTAAATTGTAACTTTTAATTATAAAGCTCCTGCAGATAACGCTTGTGACTGTATGCTTAAGTGATCTGAATGAAGACTTCAGGTACACTTTTATGTTCCCCGTTTGCTGGCCACAGTTATCAAATATAAAAGTTAAAAGTTAATTTCTTTCCTGAATGAGGGGTTCTTTGTGAATTCTTGCAGCTTTTCCCTTGCTACTTTCAAAGATGTTTTCAAAAGAACTGTGTGAGAAATTGCACTTCTTTGAGTACAACTGTTCTTTATTTATACTTAGCAAGGGAATGCTATGCAGCGCATGACAAGACAAAACTGGCAACCTAAGAGTAGAAGCTTTCATGTCCAAAACAGGGTGAAGTTGGCTTTATCAGTAGTGTGAAAGTTAAATTATGGCAGTATAATATAAAATATGAAAATATGCATGGGTAGGAGCACCATCCTCCTTGCCTGCTTCCCCCCCACACCCTCCGCAGGTGCCTCTGTGCAACAAGTATGAGGCCATGGGTGTGGAAGGCCCATGTGAGGGTGGTAACAGCCATCCCATTCAGGCTAGGTATGCTAACAAAATCAAACCAGGAAAAACTTTCACCCAACACCAAGGCTACTTCACTGAAAAAGAAGATATAAGTATTGATTGTAGGTGATTCCTCCCAGCAGGGAACATTCAGTCGTATGTCAAGCAGACCCTCTTCTTAGAGAAATCTGTTGTCTTCCTGGGGATCACATGAGGGATGTCACTGGGGAACAGCCTACCCTGGTACAGCCAACAGACCACAATTCCTTACTGCTTTTTCATATAGGGAGAAATGATATAGCTACATGTGGGTCAAAAGCCATCAAAAGGGACTTCAGAGCCTTGGGATGATAACTTGAGGAACTGAATGCACAGATCATCTTTTCTTCTCTGCCTCCTGTATTGGGTGAGGACACAGAAACAAACCAAAGGATCATATCTTTAAATACCTGGCTTCATTGCTGTTGTCATTGCCAGATAACTGTTTTTTTTAACCAGCAATTAGCCTACATGGTACCATGTTTGTGGACACTGAATGGAGTTTGCCTTTCTCAAAGGGAGAGAAGGGTCCTTGGGGAAAAGCTAGCGGGGCTCATGGGGAAGGCTTTAAACTAGATGTGAAAGGGGGACAGGGGAGGATAGAGAGCCTTCTCATGATAAGGTGTGGGAAAGCATAACTATGTTAGAAAGACAGGGTACTGGCAGGGGCAGTGAAAGATCCACAGCCTTGAGAGATGCTGTCAACAAAGCAGCCCATACAATACTCTATGATAGTAAGGCAGTGAATGCTGAGGCAACAGGAGAAGGCAATCAAGGAAAATATGGAAAAGTAATTAAGGAGTTCCTTTAAGGAAGTGACAACCTGTCAGTCTCATCTCCGTGCTGGGGAAGATGGTGGAACAGGTCCTCCTGGAAGCTAGGAAACATGAAAGGCAGGAAGGTGTTACGGGAGAACCAGCATGGCTTCACTGAGGGCAAATTCGCTTGACCAATGTAGTGACCTTGTATGATGGTATCAGTGCATCAATGGATAAGGGAAGAGACACTGATGTTGTTTATCTTGACTTTAGTAAGGCTTTTGACATGGAACCCCACAGTATTCTTCTCTCCAAATTGGAAAGATAATGGATTTGATGTGTGGACTGTTCAATGGATGGAGAACTGGCTGCAGGATCGAGTTCAGAGAGTGGTGGTCAATGTCTAGGTGTCTGGATGGAGATTGGTGACAAGTGGTGTCCCCCAGGGGTCAGTGCCAGGGCTGGTACTCTTTAATATCTCCATCAATGACATTGACACTGGGATTGAGTGCACCCTCAGCAAGTTTGCTGATGACACCAAGCTGTGGGGTGTGGTCGACACATCAGAGGGATGGGATGTCATCCAGAAAGACCTAGACAAGCTTGAGCAGTTGGCCCAGGTGAACCTTATGAGAGTCAACAAATCCAAACGCAAGATCAAATGATTTCAAGAGTAAAGAGGGTAGATTAAAACTAGATATAAGGAAAAAGTATTTTACAGTAAGGGCGGTGAGGTGCTGGAACACATTGCCCAGTGGTGTGGGCTGATGCCCTTACCTGGAGACTTTCAAGGCGAGGCTGGATAAGACCCTGGGCAACCTGATCTAGCTGTGGTATCCCTGTTCACTGCAGGGGAGTTGGACTAGATGACCTTCAGTGGCTGCTTCCATCTCTAAGGATTCTATGACTGTATGATTTTATGACCATAAAAATGATATCTCCCAAATCTACTGTCAGCTTCTAGAATGGCCCCCTGACATCAGGGCTGCAGTGTATAGGAAACCTCAGAAAATGGTGGTGAAGTCATCAAACAAATTCTTTCCATGGGATTTTTCTTCTTCCCTCCATATAGCTATGAATATTCCAATTCTTAGTGTAGGACAGAATGTTTGGCACTTATTTTAAATGTTTGCTGAGTGCAGTGAAACATTTTTGCAGTGTAAAGTAGCAAGCATCCTTTTTTTCAAATTAATTGTATTATGATGGCTGCTAAAGAATTCTTTTCTTCTATAGAAAATGAAAAGTACCAAATTTATAATTAGCATGATGAACAGTATTAAGTGTTACCCCAAATCACAATGTATATCAGGATTCAAACTCATACTCTTGCACTTTCCTTCTGAGTTCAACAGGATCAAATGGAGAGCAACTATCTAGGGCAAATATTCTTCAGCAAAAGAACAAACTCATTCATTCCTATTCTATAAATCATCCTCCATGAGAAGATAGTGTGTTTGTTCAGCATAATAACTACTAGTTCATCATGACCAGAAAGATTCAAATTTCACATTGAACAGTTTACTTTTTTTTTTTCTAAATGAATTTGTAACATCTGAATCTATGCAGAGGGAGCTGTGCTACAACAGTAAGTGGTAAGGCTCTATGGCTCTATGATAATGTTTTCATATTAGGGAAGATTAGCTGCCGGCAGTTTAGATTTAGGTGACTTCAGTCCCTAATTTTGACCATCATGTTCTAATTGATATGATGAGGATGATGATGCTTATCATCATCGTCAGTATTACTAGTATTTTTTGTAGTGTCTTTTTTTGTTATGTAGCTTGACATCTGAATTTCAAAGAACAGGATCCTTCACATTTTTACAGTAAGTGCTCCAAATAAATCTAACTGAAATTACTTGACACATTTTAAAATAATTATAATTATGTTGTTTACTTTCTTGTTTACATTTTAAAATACTGTACAGTTCCTTAAAATGTTCCAGAAACACTTAGCTAAATGTGAAAAATTCATAACATTTCCTGACCAATTAGGGAAAGCAGTAGACATATCAAAAAATTGTCCAAAAAAGGCTAATTTAATAAGTAAAGACAAAGCCATGTCTGTTTCATTTTGAAAATGGAAATAATAGAAAAATATACTTCTATTTTCTAGTTAATTAATAATAAAAAATACTTTCATTTTCTGCATTTTTATTTGGACCATTAGTATTCTAAGTTAGAATACATCATAGAAGAACTATTGTAACTAATTGGTATATCTAATGAACATGAGGGCTATGTCTGTATTAAGAAATTAAATGGGTTCAGAACATGATCTCTGGCACTAAGACCAACTGGCGTGAGCTGTTTGTAACATTAAACCCACCTGTCTTCCAGAACAGCATGGCCTATTCTGAGAATAGCCTCCAGTCTATCCTAACTCTTTAATAATTCCCAGAGATTGTCTGGATTGCTGCCATTTGTATCAGACCCCAAAGCATGCCAAAGGCTGTTCTCACAGTCCAAGCATACAGACAGACATAGTGCCCAGGAAAGTTCCCTGGCTCTACTTATCTTTCTAGCATAGATGTAGACAAAGAATCAGTTGTGTTAAGCAAATACTTTATTATTGTTACTAATTATTATTATTTTAGAAGTGATTGTTGTAGACCATAAGCTTGTCCTTTGTCAGGGCATGTTGGAATCCTACTGCATCATCTTTTGTGTCATTTTGTGTGCACTTCTGCTTTTCTGTTCCAACCTAGTTTTCAGGATCCCTAATTAGGCTGTGCTATTAACATCATAAATGACATAACTTTTAAGTAAGATGTTTCCAGACAAGGGACTGGTAGGACAATGTCAATTAAATTCTTCTTTCTCTTTCAAATCCATTTCTCAATTACATTCCAGAGGTATTTTTTCCACCTTTAAGACTTTGGTATCACTGGGATAAGCAAAGTGGTTCCCTTAATCATGCAGAACATATAATTTTAATTGACATGTAATGGAATTGTAGAAGCGAAGAATGAACGTTTATATTTCAGCATAAATTTGCATATAGTGCAGAAAATTCCAGGGCCCCTGAAGAGAATGAAGCAAAAATCTGTTTGTTTGGACTTTCCTAGAGCCACTCCCTTTCACCTGTGCTTTGCAAGTCTGGCATAAGTTGAAAGACTTCAGGTCTAAGAATTCAATGTGTGATTGACTTAACTGGAATATGTTAACTTGAAACTTTAAGAGGAAAAGTATGTAATACATTTAGACAATAATTTTGTGTCTTTGTTCTTGACATTTTTTCCTGATTCTTTATTTCTGGTGCAGCAGCTAGATATATATCTACAATTTATAGCATTGGTTGATTTACTGTCATTATTTTGTGCTTTAAAGTTTTATCATATTTTGTACAACTCACTACTTATTAAAATACAACACTGTAATTCATGAGTAATGTATTACAACACTCCAGTTGTTCTAAGTTAACAGTGGATAACTTAGAATCAAAATTAATATTAACATTTAATTCAGGTATAAATAGAGAAAAACTATTTTTCATTGTGTATAAGCATCAAATTTATGTTTAACTCTCATCAGCATTTTATCTGCATTTGTTCAAAAAATTATTTTAGGCACACTTAGGAACATGAATTTTAGAGTGAATCTGGAGGATGTAGGCTGTTTGAAACTAGAAGAATAAGTAAAACTAACAAGTATGCACCAGTATGTTAGTGAAAGACCATTAGTCTTTGGTCTACTCACACAATAGGATTTAGCTTGCTACTGGAACTGTGACCATCAGTTCATATAACTTTACCTCTAAAGTATGAAGTACTTGTGATCTAAGTGCTACTGTAATGTCTCTTACAATTAGAGATGGAGTTATACTCAACACACCTTCATCATCTATTTCTATTCCTGATGAATATGTCTTTCATTATCCTATAAAGAAATGACAACTTAGTTTTATTCCTTATTAAGTACTTTCATTTCAAATACAGCATGTCTTACTGTTCTGGACATACATTATATTTAAAGATACTTGATGGCAAAACCTCGTGCTGAAATATGGTGTTAGATCACAATTGCAAGAATGAAAACCTACAATCCGCAGATTGCACAAATAGCAACAGAACTAAAATGCATGTTAAAGGATAAAGAATGTACAGTTTATTTTTGACTCTGTATCTGTAAATGTGTATATTTCTCAAATGAAATTTGATTTTGTCTCATTCTAGAAATATTGAGGACAGCAGGTAAAATTTCTAAACTCTGGGGAAATGTTCTCCAGACTTTTAAGGTGTGACTCTAAAAGTGCAACTCACTCCTCTTGTGTGTGGAGCACTGCCAAGACTGAACTTCTACCTCCTGTTTAAGCACTAATTCTCCCTAAATAAGTTAGGGAAAGTAATCTCATATGGAATTTTTTGATCTGTTGTATGTATCAAATAACTCATGAAATAAGCTGATATGAAATTTGACATTTTCTATTCATGATCTGAGGGCAGAATTAAAACAATATATATGTATAATATATACATACAAGGAGATTATATTTAAGAGAAAAAAAGAATGAAGACAAATGAGGAATTTTTTCTTGAATCATATACAGTTCTCTGTGGCTTGCTGTGGATTTCAAACTACAGGTCATATCATTTTAAATCCAGCCACAGTTATCTGAAATATTTATTATGCTCAAATGTAAACACTCAAAAAGAGAACTGACAGGTTTCAGGGAAAACTGACAAGTTATATAAAACTTAAAATGACAAACTGTTGACAGACTCTACAATTAAGATTCAGATTGTCCCTGGCAATTGAATTTGTGTAGTGAAAGGACTGGTGTAGGGGGAAAGGTACAAATATTCCCATATGTGAGCTCCTTACAAGGACCAGAGAAACTGTAGTCCCAGCAGATGCTCTGTCTGGAAGGTTTTCTGTGATGTTCTCAATACTTAAAAGGAACAGGGATAGGGTGTGATGTGATATTTCTTTTCCAGTGTTTTCCCCTTGCCCGTGCTCTGGTTGACAAAGTGGATTAGATGAGAGATGGGAACTTCCTAAGCATATCTTCAATTCTAGCATATGAATATTGTTACTACCTCTATCTTCTTTTTCATGGAATATGTTTTGGCAAACCTGATTTCAGGTCCTATTTTCCCTATGTGAAAATGCTTTTTGTAGGCTCTTAAAGAAGCTAGCTGACTTTGTCTGCCTCAAAGTATGGCTAACCATCAGTTGTACCATCTTGCCAATATGGCATTCATTGATACACACTACACACACACTGTAAGGTTTTCAAGGAAAAACAGGATTTTTTTCCAGTCTATAGACACTTAGAATATCAAAGAAACATAGTGACTTCATTAAAACTGATGATAATTATTTATCCTTAAGTAAAGAGAATGGGTTTGGCTGCTCAAGAATGCAAGGCTAAAATTAATCTGCTGGTAGTTTGTTCTCTTCCACAGTAAGATAGAAACTTGCACTGTTAACAACACTGAATAGCTTAGCAAGGTGACTGTTCTTCATTTAACTGAATCTGAAGCCATTTATAATTTTATACATTAAAATTAGCACCTTGCACTTAAGACTATCTGAATAGGTACCATACTTTCCATGTAGAATTTTGAATCTGCCATCTTCTTATTTAAATCCCATTGCAGTCATGACAACAGTGCCATCTGGCAGAAATTAAAGAAAGGCAGGTTAAAACAAATGATTTTCTGCTGAGCTTTATGTTTTAAATTACCTCATCCTCCAGACCTCAAAGTGATTCTATGTGCTTCATCTACCCTGGCAGTCCATCTTGCACGTAATTCTTGCACAAACAAAGAAATGTTAAACAAAAATAAGTTATATTTTGATGCTGTTTGCTCTTATACTTAATTTATTTTCTGAATCATAATGATCAAAACAATTTCTTTTTTCTATTTGATTTTTCTTCACAATCAAGACACCATGCTCTCCACAGATATCTGAGATCAATGGTCTGTTGCTAAGCAGTGGGGATTAGTGGCTCTTTGTCATGGTGGATTATAGGAAACGTTGCAGAATCAGCTGGAACTGCAGACCCTGGAGTCGATTCCACCACTCCTTCCATTCTGTTGCATAGTTACCTGGTTGCAATGCTATTTTCAATTTTTTGTGTTTCAGAAACATTTTTAAGCTGCTATCAAACTGGCAATTTTTTTTTGTAATTTTTGGCAATTATTCAGGCTATGTGCTTTAGAATCAAATTGAACTCTCCTACTATTATAGCTGTTCTTGGAGACAGAAGAAAAAGGACTGGGCAAATCCTTCTGTTTCCTCTTGAACTCCCTTTTTCAACTTTCTTCAACGTTAAGAAATTATAGAAATCTCTTTCTGAAGCAGACCAAAAAAGGTTTATTTCTGTATGTATGAATGTATGAAAGGACCACAGAATCACAGAAAGGCCAGGGTTGGAAGGGACCTCAAGGATCATGAATTTCCATCCCCCCTGCCACATGCAGGGCCACCAACCTCCACATTTATTACTAAACCAGGCTGCCCAGGATCTCATCCAATCTGGCCTTGAACACCTCTAGGGATGGAGCATCCACAACCTCTCTGGGCAGCCTGTTCCAACACCTCACCACTCTCTCTGGAAAGAACTTCCATCTGACATCCAACCTAAATCTTCCCTCCCTCAACTTAAAACCATTTCTCCTTGTCCTGCAGTTATCTACCCTTTCAAAAAGTTGATTCCCCTCCTGTTTTTAGGCTCCCTTTAGGTACTGAAAGGCTGCAATGAAGTCACCCCGCAGCCTTCTTATCTTCAGGCTGAACAAGCCCAGCTCCCTCAGCTGGATGAATGAGCATCATTATTTGGAAGACAACTGAGCTTTCACTGAAAAGTGGCAAGGTGAGGTTAAGCTTGCTCCCCCTTCTGAGGCAGGATACTTCAGGATCTCTTGATGAACCTACATGTAAACACAGTATAGATGCTGAAAAGAACTGAGTCTATGTACTTGCTGTCTAGGTGAAATTGCAAGTAGATCATCTTAATGCACTACCATATAAGTAGGACAGAGTTACTTTTTGAGATTGAAGCAAAAAAGTAGACAATATGGAGTTAGCAACCAGCAACTGAGATTGGGAGTACAACGAGAAAAGTTTTGAAATTTTTATTTAAAATAGAGATGCATTATCATGATTCTTTTAGTGGATTATGGATTTTGAAATATGAGTGTGGAGTATTTAGAGTAGAAATTAAAGCTCAAGATCTAAATGTGAATAAAAACATTATGCATATAAAGCTGAAACACATTAATTTAAATTGAAATTAACTTTTTTCATGTAAATAAGGCCCTAGGTTATAGGATCTATGTACCTACATCTCTAGAACCAGATATATGCTGGTTATCAATTGTCTTTATATAATCAACAGTACTTCAACAGTGGAAAAAGCAACTTTCACTTAACAATCCTGTTCCTGACAGATATTTCCCTTTTTCATTGGTGCAATTACAAAGCAGAAACATTGATCAGTCACTCTACATAATATAAACATGAAAAAAAATCATTTTCTGTAGAACTGATTTTTTTTTTTTTTTTTGGTCTTAATTCATCAGGCTATAGTGAAATTACTAATTTCACGTTATCCCACATAGTGCACCAAGGAGCTCATCCCTGTCTGCATGGAGGTGACTGAGAATCCAGGGCTGGGGCTGCCTCCTTCTGCCCTGTTCCCCTGGCCCTACTACACAAAGGAGGTCCCAGCCAACAGCCAACACACAACTCTGGGCTGATGATATCTACATAAACACTTTTCACAGTTTCAGCACCTATACATATTTCATCTGATGTTCTTGAAGTTAGGCTTGAAATGAGAGCCTTTGGGAACTCCTGTGATGCTGATTTCAAGGGCCAAGAAGCTCTGGGCAAGAAGAAGATACCTGCAGCTCAGTTCACAGTGTGATGCTGTGGCAGCAGACATTCTACAAAATATTACTTTTCCACATGCAGGAATCAGACAGCAAATAACATGGGAAAAAAAAAATCAATGATTAATAAGTATTAAATATTTTCTGATTTATCTTCCTGCTGGAAGTCTGTTCTCTTCTCAGGCTTAAATAGAAATCTGTTTGAGAGAATCTTTGAACTACATGCTAAGCTCTTTATCACGCACTTTCTCCATGCCTCTGGAGCTGTGCTATTACTTTTGAATCTATGCCCATTCCTAGACACTTAGTTGTATTAAAATGAGATAAAGGGCAAATAAGCAGAGCAGTATCAAGGCAAAGAATTCTTATTTACTGAGCTAGCATTTGTTCCCAACATAAACTTTCTCTATTTTTTTTTTTCCTTTGAGTACTTTTGTGCATTTTCAGTTGACTTTCCACAGTGGTTTGCTACTGGAAAACTAACTGTTTTCTTAGTGCCCCTGCCAATGAACTCATTTTCTTCAAATAATTTCTTCATCCTTTTTCCTTGTCCTTTTCACAGCAGATCATCTAGTTCCAATACCCACACTGTGGGCAGGGTTTCCCCTGGCTAACATAGGCTGCAAAGGGCCCTATCCAACTTTCACAATATGAACATTGCTCGCAATGATAGAGAAGATCTTGGTTTTCTTGGTTTCAGTGGAGTAGAACATTTTAAATTTATTTTTTTGCAATCCATAAAAATGAATTTATCAAGGCAGTTTGCATTCTCTTGCTTTTTTAACTATCTTGATTTGTGTTTCAGCAGCAGAATTTCCTGTTTTAAATCAAATGTTTATCTATTTTTTCTGTGCTATGAATGGGACTGAAGTGAGTCCCTTTGGCCGAAATATAAAACAAAAACTAAAATTTTGTAAAATTATAAAGTCTTTTAGATTTAAAATTATTGCAGTCATTCCCATGAAAATAATTATTTCTGTTTAGATTGTTACTGATCTGTCTTTAGCTCAGCTGGTGCACACTTGAAAAATGTAGTGTCCTTTCTCTCTCTTACTTGGATGGTCTATGAAACCAAATGCAAATTGCAAAGATATGAATTTCATGCATAAGATACTCTGTGTGATATTAAGCCCTAGTGAATACTGCATGTATTAGTTTACTGTTTCTGCTTGCAAGTATACTCAAATATTCCACTGCTCATTGACTTTAAATTAGGCAAGTATCTGTAGCCAGTAAAAATCCTTTAAATTTTTTACTTAATGAAATATTGATGATTTTTCCTAATATCTTTTCATCTCTTCATATCAAGTATTTTTAGGTCTAATGTACAAGCAATGTAATCTGAAGCATGTTCTTTGACTTAACCAAAGTGATGATTGCATCAACAAAAGACAGCTTGTTTCTTTGGAAATTCTCACACTGACAGAACAGATAGATTCCTCGAGATCTTTGAAACAAACACTTTTGTTTCTTGCCTCTTTCACATTTCTGCTAAATCATTTCCTTCAGTATCTCAATGAGATGGCTTCTGCAGCAGTGGTCCAGCATTCATAGAGAATTGCCGCAAGACAATCTTCCCACTCTTCCTATGTTATTCTTACTTTTACTTGAAATACGGAATACAGAATGTCAGAACTGTTTAAATTTTAAATGACCTCTTGAGATATATTCCAATACCTAGTTGCTCAAGCAGGGTCACATAGAGCAGGCTAGACTGGATATGGTTATGATTATATATACAGATACATAAATATAGTTGGATAGGGCCCTTTGCAGCCTATGTAAGCCAGGGGAAACCCTGCCCACAGTGTGGGTATTGGAACTAGATGATCTTTAAGATCTATTCCAATCTAAGCCATTCTGCGATTCTGTGATTCTATAATACTATGATATCCAGTTGGACTTTGAGCATCTCTATTAACAGAGGTTCCACAACATTCTTGGACAATCAGTTCCAGCATTTGAGCACACTAGCAGGAAAAAGAAAATGTCTTCTTTTGCTCAGGTGGAGTTTAATGTCCTTTAATTTATTGCCATTTACTTTTGTTACTGGGCAGTACTGAGAAGAGTCTGCATCATCTTTGCTTAAGCTCTCCATGAGCATTCTCTTCCTCAGGGTGAGCAGTTCTTCAGTCTTTTAATCATCTTTATGGATTTTTTCCAAGTTTCTTGTTTACAGTTAGAACCTTGGCCTCATAGAACTCCTCTGCCTTTTTTACTTTTTAAAACAAAATCAAAACCAATACAAACATATAGACTTTTTTTTTTTTTTTTTTTCTATAGTTGGCTTCTTGGTTAATACTTTTGTTGTTGTTGTTCTTTTAAGCTTGTAATGAAACCCTCAAAACATAGACGACTATTTGCATAAAATAATATTAACAGCAATATCTTCCACAAATGCATAATATATAACCAGATTTTCATTTTATGCACTAAAATGTGGAATTATACTTTTCATTAACCATTTGATTACAACCTTCCTCTCTCAACTGCCCCATATTATTATCTGTTGAAAAATACTGAAGCTTATTAGATTAACACTGTCATGAAACAGATTACTTCAGAATGTTGTACAGCTACACATATTCTTCAGAAAGTGTAAAAAAAGTAAAAGAGCATTTTAAAAGCCTTAAATAGTGCTTTGTCTTCCCTGAATCCAACCAGTGTTAATTAAACTCAATTTAATTAAAGCTATTATTCAAATGTGCTATCTTGCAATAGAGTTAAGAAAATTGAATGTTCCTCTCTGTTTTTTCTTTCTTTTCCTCAGAATTACCTATTGTGCATGGGTTATGCTGATCAGATAACTGAGTGTTGTGCCCTCTTATTGTGAGATCAGCACTGTGGGATTCATAAAGGATGTACTGTATTTCTGCTAGAAAAGCTGTTACTGCATGCCTTGAAATACAGTGGCATCCAAAATAAATGCTTGGCATGGGCTGACTCCCACAGTTCTTGAGAACCATGTTAGCTGTAAGCTGGTCATGTTCTGCTCAAACTGGCTATTTGAGAACATCCTGTTCTGCACAATGGCCTGCCCATCACCATCAGCTAAAAATCTTTAATAATGGGCTTGTGCCAAAGTAGCATAATCAGACAAGAACAGCTGTAGGACTCTGCTGGCAGTTTGTACTGATCCTCCTTGTTTCTTCATCAGGTTATAGCTATTACGAATTGTGTGCAGAAGCACACAATTGAACTTCTTGAACAGAAGTCAAGAGCTTACCATAGGAAATTGTACATTGACGTTTCAGTTTACTTGTCAGAAACAGGTGATTTTGTTCTGTCAAAACAGGAGCATGTGCAATAATCATTAGCAGGAAATATTGATTCTCCAGCACAGAAAGAATCTTATTTTGTGTCATGCTGGATGGTGGCTGTAGGTTGAGGTGTAACTACTGGAAAATTTCATTGGAAACATACTACCTTTAATAGAGATTTGTATAAATATTTGGTAGATATCTCAGTGATACCTTGGGGTCTTGGAAAAGGCTACGAGCAGTGAGATTTCTATTCTGTCTTTTTTTTTTGGGAGGAGGGGAACGAGGGGGTTGTGAGGGGAGAAGGTAAAGAGAAGAATGGAGAGGACACTTCTAGGACTGCAGAGACTTGTAGGAATTGTGCATCCTGCAACAGGTGGTATGACATCAGATCTAACAGAGAGTTAATAAGTAAATGTACCTACAAAATTTTATCCCCAGACTGTTTTGTTCTCTGTTCAATTTTCCAGCTGCAAGCACTAAGCAGATAGTTTACTACTGTTTGGACTAAGAAAATCTTCATTATTGCAATTTTTCCGATCTGTAGCTTCTAATGAAACTTAAAGGAGACATAAATAAACTTTTACACATATTTAAAATCCATCATGGCTTTTAAATCAGCATTTCTCTCAATCAGTCACTGTTTCCTTCCCACTCTACTGCACAGTACCTTTGTTATGCTTTCACTGGAAACATTCAGTGTCTGTAATTGCCAATTCACAGTGCAACAGAAGTCAAAGAAATGATTTAAGCATTTATGCTGTTTTATTTATAATTGTGATAGTAGCTCATAGCATCAGATAGTGGAAAAAAGACAAAAACTGGTTTCAGCAGGGGCACTGTTAATAGCAAACTGATATGTGGTTGTTGCTGATTGATGAGAACATGCTCAGGATTAGGCTGGGCCACACGATGGGGAAAAGCCTCTGCCTTTATGGCATGGCAGCAGGGGTTGGGTGTGGAGCCAGGACAGCTGGCCTGAATTGGCCAATGGGTTATTCCACACCACATGACATCATGCAGAAAGTTATTATGTGGGGAGTTGGCCTGGAGGCTGGCCAGGGTTTAGTTGGGTGTTGGTCAGTGAGTTAGCATAGCTACTTTTCATTCTTTTCTTATTTCATTTTTTGTCTTAGTAAACATTTTCTGTCTCCAGCCATGAGATCTAATTTGTTTCCAATTCTTTCCCTCATCCCATAAGAGAAGGGGGGAAATGGATGAATAGCTGTGTGGTGCTGAGCCCTCTGGTAGATTAAGCCTTTTTGATGCCCAGTGTGGGGCTCAGAGTTGTGATAACAGCAGATCTGACAAGAGTTTGTTGAAACACAAATGGCAGGCATCTAGAGTGGTGGGCGCCACCATTTTTTTGAATCTTTGCTCCTGAATAACTGCAGAATCCTGAAAAACTAGTCAAATATTTGGAAAAGGTGCGCTATAGCCCTAATAACTGTAGAGAGGCACAAATATAATGCTGCCTGGCTCATGCCTACCAGCCCCTGCCCTGTTTAATGCTATTTAGCACCCTAAAGGGAAAGAGATCTCTTGATCTGATGACAATGCAGTGGGCCCCACAGTTAACCCAGACCCAGGTACAGGGTCTCTGATTGCTCCCGTGACAGACCCTGCTGCTCCTTCAGTTCCTGAGACAGGCCTTGCAGTTCAGTCAGCAAACTAGCCATGCCAATATAGTCAGCAGCATATACAAGATGAAGAAAAAAAAAAAAAAAAAAAAAGGCTGCAATTGTCAGCTTGTTTAGTAAGAAAGGAAACTCCTACAAAGATGAGAATGGAAAAAGAAGATGAGAATGAGGCAGGGCCATCACAAGAATGGGAGGAGGAAGTAAAGGAGGCAGTAACAATATGATTCCTAACTATGAGTGAGCTGCAAGATATGCAAATATGCAAACAGCCTTTAGCTGTCATCCAGGTGAGCACACAAACATCTGGCTTCTCTGATGCTGTGATAATGGGGACAGCAAATTCAAGCAGCTGGAATTGCTTTCTGCAGAAGAAGGCATTGACAAAGAAGTTGGAAATGGAACATGAGCCTTCACCCAGAGAAGGTGACCCTTGTAGGACGTGAAAGAAAAATATCCCTTCAAGGAAGGTTGGTTTGTTATCCAGGCAAGTGGAACACCATGAAAAGTGTATTCAGTACCCAAGGGAATTAGTTGTGCAGGAAGCGATACATAATATTGACCTGGTCAATGAGCAGTTATTCCAAGATCCACATGATCTCAAATGCCCATAACCCTTTCTATCAAGTGACTTGAAAGAAAAATGATTTCAGTGGTGTTTTGAGCAACAGCAAACCCTTGGACAAATTAAATGGGAGACAGTTCATGCAGTAGCTCTGGGACAAGTCCATGAAGGAAAAGATGTAAAAATTGTGCCCTACTGCACAGTTGGGGAGAATGGCCCCATTTGGAACCTCTGGTAGAAAGGGGAGACTTGAAGTCCATCCCTGGGGTTTTGGAGTCAGGGATACAGAGGATCCTAGGTCCACTGTACTCAACTGGAAAAGAGATATAGGCAGCATATGAAGCAGTTTGAACTCCTTCAAAAGTAGTTTGTACTGAAGCACAGCTCCTCTCAGCACCTCAACTGCCTGTGCTGGGCTGGATGTTCAAAGAGAGGCCCCCTCTACACATCGTGAAACTAATGCTATATGCAGTAAGCAGGCCACACTGATCACACAAGTTTTAATAGGAAACCCTAATATGTGATGTAAATGTCCACAATCTGAAGAGTTGGGCCAACAAAAAACATAAAACCAACCAGCTGGTGGATCAGATCACTAGGATTGAAGTGGCTCAGGTAGATCTGGACTGGCTGAGTTATTCATAGCTCAATGGGCCCATGACAAGGTCATCAAGGAAGAGATGCAATATGTAGATGGACTTAGGACTGAGGGGTGAACTTGACCATAGATTCTATTGCACAGGTTATCTATTAATATGAAACATGCACTGCAATCAAATAAGCCAAGTACCTCTTTGGTATGGAGGATGATGGCAGAAACATAAATATGGGGAAGACTGGCAGGTTGATTTTACTATACTCCCACACACCTGCTGCTGCAAATTCCATGTGCTTACAGTAGTGGAAGCAACTATTGTGTGGCTGGAAAAAGATCCCAGCCCACATACCACTTCCCAAAATACTATGCTGGGCCTTGAGAAGCAAGTTTTATGGTGACTTGACAATCCAGAAAGAATTGAGTCATTTCTGGTACAACTTCATAAACACCTGGGCCAAAGAGCATAGCATTGAGTGGGTATATCATATATCCTACTGTGCAGCAGCCTCAGTGATAATTGAATGATACAACGAATCATTAAAGATAATGTGCTGGGATGTTCAAACACTGGGAAACACATTTAGCAAAAGCCACCTGGTTAGATGTTAATCTGAGGCATCTGCCAATTGAGATGACCCTACCCAGCCAGAATTCCTGTGTCCTGTAGAATTAGATAAAGTCTCTGTACTTCACATGAAAAACATGCTGTGCAAGACAGATTGAGTTATTCCTACCTCAGCCAAAGGTGAACCCAATCATGGGATTATTTTTGCTCAAAAGTTGCACTTGTTGGGTAATGCAGAACAATGGGGAAATCTAATGTGTATCTCAAGAGGATTTGATGTTGAGTGAGAATAGCCAATAATTTGAATTGTATGATGTTAATTGCTATACTGTACTAAATGTCATCACAACTATATGCCTTATTAATGGTATTACAGTAAGAATCACCCAGATTAAAGAAGAATGAATTCTGATGGAACCAGAACTGGCTTCAGCATGCAACAACCCAACACTAAGCATCATTCCTCCTGCCCTGAAGGACTGCTATGATAGATGGAGCCCGAAGTCATTGACTATGAACTACCTGGACAATTAAGAGTGATGGCCCATAGGCTATGGAAATAATATTTGTGTTGAGTACTTTGGATGTATGCAAAATTGTAGTACCTGAGCTTGATGTAAATGATATGGAATAAAAAGTGGATATTGTCCTTGTTTTAGGTGAAACAATTTGTTTCCAATTCTCTCCTCCATCCCATTTTAGCTTGGAGAAGAGAAGGTTTAGCTTGGAGAAGAGAATGTTTAGCTTGGAGAAGAGAAGATTCCTGGGAGACCTCATTGTGGCCTTTTGGTATTTGAAAGGAGCGTATAAACAGGAGGAAGAATGACTGTTTATGAGGGTGGATAGTGATAGGACAAGAGGGAATGGTTTTAAACTGAGACTGGGGAGGTTTAGGTTAGATATTAGGAGGAAGTTTTTTACTCAGAGGATGGTGATGCATTGCAACAGATTGCCCAGAGAAGTTGTGCCATCCCTGGATGCATTCAAAGTCAGGCTGGATGTGGCTCTGGGTAGCCTGGTCTAATTCTTGGCGACCCTGCAAATAGCAGGGTGGTTGACACAAGGTGATCATTGTGGTCCTTTTCAACCCAGGCCATTCTATGATTCTATGATTGTAAGCAGGAGTGAGCAAACAGCTGTGTGACTGATGGGTTAAACCACAACATCCAGTAAAAAATTAAATCCTAGAAGCAGTAAGCGCCTGACAGATATTGGCATTTGGCATGGGAAACAGGGCAAAATTGATTCTCAGACTAGAATCTTCCATCTTTTGAAGTTATCCTGATTACCTTAATTGGGGTTAGACACATGAACTGTAATTTGCTTTTTCTGTCACAGAATGAAATATACTCACAATCGGACACAAATTCACCTTTGATGAATTATGAAACATTTAGAGTGAAACTTGTCTAATGAATGAGAACAAATTGAGGGGAAAAACAGCTGCAATGGATCTTTGTCTATTAATAACAATAAAGGAAAATCATGCTCAATAATTTGAAAAACACTTAGGTCACTTGAAACAGGAGACTGCTTAATTGAGACAACACATTTATCTCATTCTTTCTAGAAAACCCAGTGGAAGCTAGTTATGTCAAAGAATATTCAAAAAACATGTGAATGCTTTTCAATTACCTAATACATGGTAACTCACAAAGGATCAGCTAACCCTTAAAGACTCCTTTGTTTTTTTTTCTTTTTTTCTTCTCCCAGAAAGACTGAAATGACATCACAGAATTGCAGAACTGTAGAAGTTGGAAAGGACCTCTGGAGATCATGCAGTCCAACCCCTTTGCTAAAGCAGGTTCCTTACAGGAAAACACTCAGGCTAATTTTGAATATCTTCAGAGAAGGACTCCACAACCAATCTGGGCAGTTTGTTCCAGTAATTTTTAACTGTCAAAGTAAATAAGTTTTTCCTTTGGTTCAGAGAGAACTTCCTGTGTTAAAGTTTGTGCCTGTTGTCCCTTGTTCTGTCACTGGGTACCACTGAAAAAAAAACCTACATCTGTCCACTTGACTCCCATCCTTAAATATTTATAAGCATTGATGAGATTCCCCTCTGTCATATCATTTCCTGCAGCACTCCTGCTTGAGTAAGTGAATACATTGTCCATTTTGTTCAATCTCTGTTTCAGCAAGTGTATACAACTTTTATACTTCCCAGTTCAACAAGATTCTTCATTATTCTTAGAATGTCATTCCAGTCTCTCCCATTTTTAATACAACTTGTATATTTTCAAGAATATTTCCCAGTTTTTCCTCCAAATTACTACTGAAGATAGGGCCCTGGGTTCTAGGTAGAAGTTGAGTTCTGGATAAATTCCTGGAAAAGTTTACTTTGAGATGCTCCTAGTCTGATAGTCAAATACCAATAGTACTTTTGAGAGTAATCCACCAACTAGCTGTGTTCCCATTAATGGTAATAACACCTGAAACTAAATTTTTCATCTTGATTAGAAAATTATAATATAATATAATATAATATAATATAATATAATATAATATAATATAATATAATACAATATAATACAATATAATTAATATAACATAACATAACATAACATAACATAACATAACAACATAACATAACATAACATAACATAACATAACATAACATAACATAACATAACATAACATAACATAACATAATATATATAACTGCATACCAAAAGCACTGATTAAACATTAACCAATTCTCCCTATACATTAGACTATTTATCCTGTCAAAGAAGGAATTCAGATCAGTTTGATATCACAAAGCCTAGTTAACTTTCAATATAGCTGTACTATCTTCTCCATATCTGCTTTTAAATATCTGTTGAGAAATATTTCTGTGGAATAAAGTTAAGTTGACTGATCTGTAATTCACCAAGTCTTCCTTTTCTTTTTTAAAAGATAGATTCTACATTCATCCAGCTCCTTTGGAAACTTTCTGGTCTTCTTTCTCATACAACTGATTATGGTTCAGAAATAGCTTTAGCTAGTTCTAAAATGGTTTTCTTTAGATCCTTCTTACTTGAGCACTTCCACAAAGGCTGTTCCAAAAATAAGGCCTCCTATTTTATTATGTTGACCCATAATGTCAGAGGTAGATGTTGGCAGCATGGCAGTAAAGGTTGTATCTTCCCACAAATGTTCTGTTAAATTTTGTTGAGATGTTACAGATGGCAGCAGTGGAGCAGTCTGACAAAATGGCATCTGAAGTGGAAGTGAGTATGAAGCAAAGTGTAATTGAATTGCACTGTGAGATAGGAATTGCATCCATTGATATCCATCAATGCTTGCTGAACTTTTACGTAGACAAAACATTAGATATGCAAGCTGAGGTGGTAGGTGTTGTGTTTCAGTGAGAACACCATTCACCATTATAGAAGCTATGAAACAATGGGTCACCTCTGCTGGTGCAAATGTTTATGAGTGTAACATGCAGGCTCTTACTGATTGCTGGTGAAAATGCATAGCTAGTGGTGGTGACTATGATGAAAAACAGTGTTTTGCAGCTGAGAATTTGTTCTATAAAACAGTGCTTTTGTACTCTTTGCACCTGTTATATTTTCTCTGGAGATAAATATTTTAGTTGTTTTGGAACAACCAAAATTAATCTTATCTAAGCCTGTTTAGGTCCTTTTCATTTTCTAGCTTGAATGTCTGTCCCTTCACTTAAATTACCATTATTAATATCATTATTATTTTTAATTCTTATCACAGTTAACTTTTCTGATAAAGAGCGAAGCTAAAAATCTCATCTCCAACCTTCTCTGATATTTGCTATCCTTTTTGTTCTAGTTGTGATTCCGTAAGTTCCTTCTTTCTACTACATCAGACATATCTCTGAAACCTTAGCTTGCTGATTTTGCATTCCTACTTCTTTCTGCTTAATTTGATCTTAATTTTGAAATCCACCAAAGATTATATTTTTGTGTGCCCAGAGAATATTTTGTACCAATCATCTAAAATATTTATTAAATAATAAATAGCCTGGAGAAAGATCCTGGCCAATCCCAAATCCTTTCCTTCTCCAAAATCTCAGCTGCAAAATACTGTTTTTCAACACAGTCACCACCACTAGCTATGCATTTTCACCAGTAATGTCTTCTGACTATTTGCAGGATAATCAAAATATAAAGCATATTCTTAAGGGTGTTGTCCAAACATCTCTTGAACACTGACAGGCATGGGGTATCAAGCCTGTTACAGTGTTTGACGATTCTCATCGTAAATAAGTCTTTCTGAATGTCCAGTCTGAACATCTTCTCTTTTGGTTTTGCTCCATGCCTGACCTGCAATTGATTCCCAGGGAGCATAGTCTAACACCTCCCTCTCTGTTTCCCCTCCTCAGGGAGTTGCAAAGAGCAATGAAGTAATCTCTCAGCCTCCTCTTCTCTGGATTGGACCACCTGAGTGTCCTCACCCAATCCTCATAGGGTGTGATTTTCAGCCCTACAAGGCTACCACCTTTGTTGCTTTCCTCCAGACGTTTTCACGGACTCCCAGATTCTAAAATTCAGTTTGCCATCTTGGCTACTAAGGCACACTGCTAGCTGATATTTAGTCCACTATTGACCAGCACTCTCAGATCCCTCCAGCTACCTGTCTCTGAGTCTGTCCTATGCCTGTCACTAGTCTGTCCCAGGTGCAGAAGCTAGCATTTTTCTTTGTTGAATTTCATGATCTTGCTGGTGGTCTGATGCTCCGGGTTATCTAGAACCCTCTCCAAAGTGTAGTATCACCGCCGAACTTTGCTGAAGGTTCACTCCAGGACCGCATCCAGGTCATTTATATAAATGTTGAAAATGAGTGGTTCTAGAATTGAGCCCTGGGGAACATGACTGGAGATCATCCAGCAGCCAGATATAGATCCATTAACTGTAACACATGACAGCTCTACTGTCATGCAGTTCATCACCTAGCTAAATGTGAACCTGTTTATCAGTAGGACAGTTTTTCCAGAAGGTTGCCATGAGGGTCAGTATCAAAGGCCTTACTGAAATCCATAAATATTATGTCCACTGCCTTCCCTTCATGCACCAAACAGGTGATCTTATCACAGAAGGAGATCAAATAAGGCAGGACTTCCCCTTGATAAACTCATGGTGACTAAGCCTGATAGTAGTTCTTTAAGTGCCTTTCAATAGCTACCGATATAATTATCTCCATAATTTTTCCAAGGGTTGCGGTCAGTCTAACATGTCTGTAATTTCTTGGTTCTTCTTTCATGTTCTTTTTCGTAGATTGGTGTATCTTTAGCTAGCTTACAGTCAGAAGGAATCTTTTCAGATTCTGATGACCTTTGGTAAATTGGTGAGAGGCTTCCTGGATTTATGAATATTGAGCTGATAATGTAAACTGTTTTGTTCTCTCAATTTTGGAGTCTACCTATATATGTGTTTAATATTATCAACAGATATGATTGTATAATGCTGTGAATGGTCTATGATTCTATGATTCTATCAGTGTTCTCAAGTTGCACCAGAGGAGATTTAAATTGGATATTTCATCATGAAGAAGATGGTTAAGTACTGGAAGGGGCTGCCCAGAGAAGTGCTGGAGTCCTCATCCCTGGAGGTATTTAACAGAGTTCTAGATGAGGCAATCGACTCAGTAGGTCAAACTGATGGTTAGACTGATACTATGATACTATGATTCTATGGTAATAATATCAGTCTTTTTTGAATTGAGATAATGAAAAACTGACTGATTTTGGAAACTTGAGCATTTTTTTGTCTTTAAGGAAGGTTTTTAAGAATGACAAATTTGGGACTCAGAGGGGAAAAATATATTTCCAAAAAAGATGATGGAAAGCATGAGCATGCAAACTGAGGAAGATACCTTTGGGTAGTAATAAACTAAATACAGGATTTCGGTTGGAATTAAATAAGAGCAGATCCAGCTTGTGTAAAGTTTAAAAGTCTATAGACACTTTGCCCATAATCTAGGTTGGGTGTTTTGTTTCTTTAAATTTAGTCTGTATTTTCATCAGTAAATACAGCTCTGGTAGATGCAATGAAATCTGGAAACTCTTCTCAGGCATGTTGAGGCTGAATGGTGGTTTACTCCAGCTGCATATTAACACATGATCTCTCAATAAATTACACCAAAAAGGATAAACACTGATCAAATACATCTGCT
The DNA here is from genome assembly GCF_987193195.1 of Phasianus colchicus. NCBI lineage: Eukaryota > Metazoa > Chordata > Aves > Galliformes > Phasianidae > Phasianus > Phasianus colchicus. Next base: position 69,964,858 of record NC_143438.1, on the reverse strand, counting down.
GATGCTTAAAAGGTCCTATCTTCGCAGCCTCACTTAGTATTCTGTGTAATAACAGTAATCAAAATGAATTTATGTGGGATTCATCATCTTTTATATACGTACTGCATTGTAATTTAGTGTTAATTAATGGATATGTTTCAGAAATTCCACGTTGCAGTAATATTCTATATGCAAGCAACAGCCATGAGACATTTGGTCTTTTGAGCTGGATACTTATTACAGGAGCTGTTGTAATGTAAATAGATTCTTTAGGGTCCATAAAAAAACCTGAGTGAATGAATACGAAAAACAGATGTTTCAAATACCATAACATTCAGAATTCTGCTGAAGAATATGAATGCACTACTTGGTTGAATGCTATTGGTTTTACCTAAAGAGCACAAAAGCTGGTGAATTCAGGAATGATGTCCTGAAGTGAATCAGGACAACCAGAATAAGGAAACTGAAAAGATTCTGGCATAATTATGGAAGGGTTCCCAGCCTTATGACATTACTTACAGTGTTCATTTTAGAACTGAAATGAAGAATGTTTGGATTTTAAGGAAAGAAAAAACACTGCTATGCTCCACTCTATTGTGTTAAGCAGAAAGTTACATTTCTGAGGTGTTCAAAGCTTCCAAAATCCAAATGAGAACAATCAAACATTGTCACTGTGCGTGCTTTTCAGCATTACGTGATGGCTTTGGATAGATACTGGACTCTGTGAAGGCTATTTTTAGAAGAGATAGGCAACATAAAAAATAGGACTAATCCACAGAGGCAGTGAGAGAGGAGAAAACATTGTGGGTGGAGTGGCCTGAGTCGCAGCCCACTGAGGGGCTCTACACATCTGTGGGCTAAACCTGAAGCACAGTTTTCATGTAACCATCAGGAATTCACTTTTCCCATTCAAGGGTTTGACTATCATTAAATAATGTGTCATGCAATACTACCTTTCTTTTTCTTTCTTTTATCTTCATTAAATGTGTGCTGGTGATTTTGCAAGTTTGATGCTTCCAAATGCACATAATTGTAATACACATGGAGACAGAGTTTCTGACTTCCCTTGTTGCCTCTGAAAAATCTCTGTCTGCAAATAACTGTCAGAGGTATAGACATATGTCTAGCAGAGACCAAAACCTGACATCAAAAACTGATTCTCAAGAAATTTAGAATTCAGTCAGCTTGTGGTTCAGCAGTTAGTTTTTGGAATCTATGCTAGATTATTTAATAACACAGAGGACAGAAGTTTTGCAAACTAATGGAGATTCACTTTCCACAGAGTTCCTAAAGAATCTTAAATAGTATATCTTTTGTGATTCAGACAAAATTTTGTTTGTCCACCTGCTCCCTTATTTATTGAGCAAATATGATTTTATTAGATTTTAAACTTTTAACAGTACTTACCAAGTACACATGCTTTGTTTATCCAGTACTCATTGAGATATAGTTGATGACATATTTGCAGCTTAAAAATACAGAATAAACTACAGCAGTTTATAGCAACTCCTTAGAAAAAAAAAAACAATAAAGAAACAAACATACTTACAGTCAGCCATGTAAAATCTATTGGCAGAGGAAGATCAGATAACAGAACTTTAATTCAATTCGAAATCCACACTCTGCAGTGATTTTGTAATTAGCAGTCTTGGAGTTCTGTGGTTTATGATATCTGTTTAGTCATTAATCTAACTTAAAATCTCTTATTCCAGTAAGATCTATGTACAGAGTAAAACAATGGTCATTATTCCTGACAGATAACAAAAAACTTTCCGAGTATATATCCATTTATATATCCAATTGCATACACAAATATATATCAAAATCTGTGTTTCAAATAACATTTGCATTTACATACAAATAAATGTACATACAGTGGAAAGTATGGCTCAACAAGAAAAATGTGGCAGAAATCATTACAGGGAGGCTTTTGGGCATCAGAGGGTGCAGGTTTTTTTGTTTGTTTGTTTTTTGTTTGTTTTTTGTTTTTTGTTTTTTTTTTTTCCATATAATCATAGAATCACCAAGTTTGGAAAAGTCTTACAAGATGATCCACTTCAATTGTCCACCTACTACTAATATTTCATCACTAAACCATGTCCCTTAGTACAACATCTAAACATTTCTTGAACACCTTCAAGGATGGTGGCTCAAGCCCCTCTGTGGGCAGCCCATTTCAGTAGCTGACCACTCTTTTGGAGAAGAAATTTATCATTACCTCTAACCTGAATCTCCCCTGGTGCAACTTGAGGCCATTCCCTCTAGTCCAATCACTAGTTATACGAAGAAGAAGCGAACCCCCACCTTGCCACACCTTTCTTCCAGGTGGTTGTTGAGAGAGAGGATGCCACCCCTGAGCATCCTCTTCTTCAGACCAAACAATTCCAATTCCCTCAGCTGCTCCCCATCTTGTGCTCAAGACATCCCCACCAGCTTCACTGCCTTTCTCTGGACCCTCCAGAGTGTCAGTGCCTTTCTTGCATTGGGGGGACAAAAACTGAACACAGTACTCATCAGCACTGGCTACACTATTTCTGATACAAGCCAGGATGCCCTTGGTCTTCTTGGCTGCCTGGGAACACTGCTGGCTCGTGTTTAGCTAAGCATCAGCACATAACCCCAAGTCCATTTCTTCCACGAAGTCTTCTAGCCACTCTGCTCCAATCCTGATGCATTGCCTGGGGTTATTGTGGCCAAAGTGCAGGACCCAGCACTTGGTCTTGTTGAACTTCATTCCATCAGCTCAGTATTCATAGAACAATAGAATCGTAGAATGGGCTGGGTTGAAAAGGGCCACAAAGATCATTTAGTTTCAAGCCCCCTGCTATGTGCAGGGTCTCCAACCACCAGACCAGGCTGCCCAGAGCCACATCCAGCCTGGCCTTGAATGCCTCGAGGGATGGGGCATCCACAACATCCTTGGGCAACTTGTTCCATTGTGCTACCACCCTCTGAATGAAAAAACTTCCTCCTAATATCCAACCTAAACTTCCCCTGCCTCAGTTTAAAACCATCCCCCCTTGTCCTATCACTATCAACCCATGTAAACAGTTGTTCCCCCTCCTGTTTATATGCTCCCTTCAAATATTGGAAGGGCACAATGAGTTCTCCCTGGAATCTTCTCTTCTCCAAGCTAAACAAGCCCAATGCCCTCAACCTTTCCTCAGAGGAGAGGTGCTCCAGCCCTCTGATCATCTTTGTGGCCCTCCTCTGGACCCTCTCCAAGAGCTCCACATCCTTCCTGTACTGGGGGCCCCAGGCCTGGATGCAGTACTCCAGATGGGGCGTCACAAGAGCTGAGTAGAGGGGGACAATCACCTCCCTGTCCCTGCTGGCCACCCCTTTTTTAACGCAGCCCAGAACACAGTTGGCCTTCCAAGCTGCAAGGGCACACTGCTGGCTCATGTCCAGCTTCTCATCCACCAAGACCCCCAAGTCCTCCTCTACAGGGCTGCTGTCAAGGAGATCTTCCCCCTGTTTGTATAAATACCTGGGATTGCCCCGACCCAAGTGCAGCACCCTGCACTTGGCCTCATTGAACATCATTAGGTATTCATGAGACCTCTTCTCCGACCTTCCAGGTCCCTCTGGATGGCTTCCCTTCCCTCCAGTGTATCAACAGCACTGCTCAGCTTGGTCATCTGCAAACTTGCTGAGGATGCACTTGAGTATTCCAGTGATAAAGCCTGTTCAGATACTAAAAGCATTTATAGTAGGTCTAAATTTTTCTTTAAGTATTTGCACAAGTTGTCCTTTATATATTGATATATAGTTCATATAAAGCCATGAATAGATAAGATACTTTTTGTATATTTTTACTTGTTTCTCTTCCTTCTGGAAGACTAAACTTCAATTTCTTGAAGTAATAAATATTGAAATCAGGCTGCAATCTTATCTTGTTCTGCCTTTGTCTGAAGGTGCTGAGGTTTTACTTTTGGGATGTACGTACTAATCTCTGTGTGTCTCTCTGGACAATTAACCTACTGTAAGACTGTGAGTTTGCTACTTCTTAAATTTTTTGTTTGTGCTGCTATTCTGCATGAGGTGCTCTTTTGTTGTTGCACACTATGCTTGCATATTTTTACTAGTCTCCAAAACTGTCACCAAGGTGCAATATTTAAAAGCATTAATATTGTATCAGAAGAAGCAGATGCTTGTATTAGCCACTGTGTAGCAGCTAAGTGTTCAGAGTTGTCATATGGCTAATTTATGAGTTCCACTGTCTAAGATCCACAGTGTCTTATGATATGTTTCAATAGATCTGGCTCTGAAACGTGTTGTGCTTGTAAGAAGAGTTCAAAAGTGATGTGGTTTAGTGAGTTCAGCGAGCTGCTGACCTGATATACTATGGTCATTACCTTTGGCATAAGGGTACAAAATACACAAAGAGCTAGCATTTTTGTCTCACAGATACCTTAGTTCTTCATAGCGTGGGGCATTGCATAGATTTTGAGTAGGGAGAAGGCATCAACAGGTGGAAGTATCCCTTTATGTTTTCCAAATTCCAGGTTTACAATAGTTCTGTGTATTCCTACTTCATCCTCCTTTCTTTTAACTAATTGCCAGTCTGACCTCCTCATGGAGCCTTGTTGTTTTTGTCTACAGAGAGCCAGTAACTTTGTTATTGTAATCTGTACAGTATGTCTGTAGTTGAAATAAATAAGAGTCATTCATTGATGGTGCATCAACATTAAAAATGCTAAAACAATTGTTTTAAAATTTAAAGGAGTAATGATTCACCGAGATGCATTATTAATAAGCATAAATTATTGAGTTGGCTCAGTAGTGCAGCTACAGTTGGACTTGTGGTCCCTTGAGAGCCTGTGGTCCTGTGTAAAAGTGAGCTTTGCCAGCTGGCAAGGCAGAACATTGCGTCAGCTGCAAAAATCGGCACTGCAGAAGAGGGAGCAGGAGGTGGTGGATGGAGTCTGCTTGCAAATACATGATGTGCACACAGAAAAGATTATGCTTATTCTTGGGAAAGTGGAAGACAACCCAGTGATAGTAACTCCTTTTTAACAGAAACAGATTAGGCATAAAACAGTATTTCCCATGTCTGTGTCTCTATCTTTTGTTTGGGTCCCATTCATCTCTTTCTCCTCATTCCTTCTAAATATTTTTATATTATCTACTTAAATTAGCCATGCTCTCTTTTTTTTTTTTTTCCTTTTTTTTTTTTTTTTTTTTTTTTTAATGCTATTAGAAACAATGAGAAATGTATTTTCTTTGGCTTTTACTTTGTTCTATTTATGAAACAAGTCTAAGCATACTTTCCTCAGGCAGTTTATCCTAAACTTTAAGAATGAAATTCTTCCCCCTTTGAAGTCAATTGGATTAGTTGTTCTAACTGTGTTAAAGCTGAGAATTTACCAGGAATTATTTTCTTTTTCAAAAACCTTTCCAGTTTTTGAAATGGTATTCATAGATCATAATTCAGGAGATGTATGGGCCTGGTTTAAATGTCATGGTTATACAAAATTCCTGCGGAAGGTGAATAAAGTTGTACTCAGCTAATGACAAGGAGGTTTTTTATAATTTGGAGTTATACCTTCCAAATATCACACGCACAAAGGATGGATTTAAACCAAAGCTATCCACATATTTCCCACGCACATGCAGAGTCCTTTGGCTTTTAGAACATAACATAAAACCTCTAGAAATGCAAAAATATTTAAGTGAAGTTATAGCTTCTTTGATACAACCAGAATGACTCCAACAAGTTGTGCTGTTCTCCAGAAGTGTGGTGCTCCTCAATTCTTCATTTTCCCCAGTTGCAAGACACAGCATCTATCTAACAGCCAACACCCAGAGCAAAGCTGACCTTTACAGGTGCTACAATTTGGACTGGTCTCTCTGGAATGACGGTTACATTCATATACAGTTTTAAAACTTCCAACCAATGGCCCAGTTCTGTAAGTAGAATCACTTTCTCATTTGCACTCACTTAAAGTTAACTCTCACTAGCTACTAATTATTCTTTCTAAGATTACAATGAAGCAACTGTATTTAGTCTAAAAATAGGTATAAGTTTTGCTGTTGTAGAAGAGTCAGGTGCTTTGGTTTCTGCTTTGAATGGTTGCCGAAGAAGCTGGAAAAACTGTGATGTTGGAAAGATTATTGTAACGATGCATTTTGCTGCGTCTCCTACATATTAAAGAAGAATATGGAGTGCAATAGACTATAAACCACCTCTCTGTATCATTTAGCTGTGCATGTAGCTGTACTGAAAGCGGCAAGTATTGATTATTGGTTAAAGGCAATTAAAGTAATGGACCTGTAGCTGGCAGAACCTGCCAAAGGGTTCTTGGCACTTACAGCATTTACCACATAAGCACTGGCTGTCACATTTAATGAGCAAACATATTTTCCAAGAGTAAGCATTTAATATTAGTTCACGTCTATTTTACAGAACAGGCTTTTTATTAAATTTGTGGGTAGACAGTTTTTTGAAGGGGCAAAAGAAGGGATAACAAGGACTCTAATTACTGCTGAAAGTAATGCACAGTGTAAAGGAATCGTAAATTCACCAGATAACAAAGCAGCTCAAAGGAGGAGATGCTGTCTTAGGCTACCTGTGATGGAAAGTCCTTGCTTTCTGCAGAGGTCTCAGGGTATCAGTTTACACAGCCAAGACAGATTTTTTTGCTGTTGTGTCTGTGCACAGGGTAGCTCTATAAAACAAGAGCAAAGGCTTTTAGCTGAGCTTGCTGCCAGCACAGCTAATGGGACAGTTATAAGTGGCTTTGTCATAAGCCTTTTGGTGGCACACAGCTGAACTGCCTGGGCACAGTCTGGGAAGAAAATTTCAGTTCCAAGAACTACAGCTTCTTCCTGCTTTTCCTCTGATGTAAGGGTGAACCCTTTGCCAGCCTGCCAATGAGGCCAAGCTGCTTGTGTCTGCTGAAAAGTGAAACTGAGTTTTTGGTCATAGTCTTCCTCCACCTCCTCACTAAGTATGTGGAACTGACTTATTGTAGTCTTCAGTGACTCTTTTTCATCTTGAACTGCTGCCAGACTATTGCAAGAGAATGAAAAGAACAAAATGTACATCACTGCAGCTTCTGCACATCATTGCAAGCTCATACAGCGGGACACTGGTAGGTCTTGGCCTGGTTCACCGGTGACCTGCTGTTATGGCTGTAACACAGGTTCAAAGATGAATAGTCAGATATTCATGCAGGATTGATTTCACTTCTTTGAAGGTAACCAATGGTGTAATGAAAAGTGAAAGAACAGAAGTTTGTGGGAAAGAACTTCACTGACACAGAAGGAGAAGAAAAAGAGAAAGCTTGTGAAAAGTGCACTTTTGGGGAGGCATTCTTGAATATTACTCTCATAATTTTTTTTTCTAGATGAGTAGAGGGGCATAATGTCTCAGACATTTTCCCTGTGATGATATCAGTGTCAGTGCTTCTTGGAGCCATTCTTCAGGCTGAATATACCCCAAGATTTTACAGCTTCCATTGAGGTACCCCAGAAGATGCATAGTTACGGTGCTTCACAAGGATGCCATCTTACGGCTCTTCTGTTCCTATTTGCTTGCAAGGTCAGTAACAAAAATCCATATTCCCCTTCAAAACTGACAGTTGCAGTGCTTCCTCTAATGAAGGCAGTAAATACATGAGTAATTCCTGCTTGTTTATCCTCCTGTGGAACTTGGCTTCATTTCTTCTTGAATGTCTGGAAAGTGTCTACTTCAGGATGGAACCTATGCTGTGAAAACATTAAATGATACTATTTTCAATGTGCTGTTAAGGATTTTGAAGTTACCAATGGCACAATAATTGCACTGCCTTACCTGTCTGAAGTGAATGCTGAGATTAAAATTTGTAAAAAACATCTTCAGCCCTTACTGTGTACTTGATCAGGTCAAACTATGTAAGTTTTGTGTCCAATAACACCTTGCATCTTTGGAACAAAAAGTAGAGTTGTCTAATAGACAGAAAAAGCATCCTTATTTACTATTCATTATTGTTTCATTTATTTGTGTGATAAACAGTAAAAATGAGTTCAGCTTCACAGAAGCCTGTGAAAGTAAAATAAGATTACTATTTAAAAGAAACAGAATTATGGAGGTATTTCATTCTGCATTTTTAGCTACAAATGTTTATAAGAAGGTTGTCTAAGGCAATGTCATTGAAAACTGTTTAAACAATCATCCTCAAGGTTTATTTGCATGTTAAATTATATTTAGTATAAGAAAGATATGTACTAATAAAATGCTTTCTCAAACTGAAAGAGATCATGAAACATAATCTATTAGTAAAGTGGGCAGACTGATTATTTCCATTTGATCTTATGGAAATACCTTTCATGTAAATTAAATATTTCTGTTCAAAACACTATCTCATATAAGTGTAACATCCTCAAATTGAATTCTAAGTAATGAGTTTGAATAGGAAAAATGAATCTTGGGTAAAACTCCACTGACCTCATTAAGCTTTATGGTAGGGATAAATTTTGACTGATATGTTTAGTAGATGCATGCTGTATAGATACAAAAACATGAATGAGAGGGAATAATCTTTCTTAAGTGCTGTGATGAAATGTAAAAAGAATTCAGTAAAGAGATCTACCACACCAGTTATATCTATCGTTATTAATACAATAGTGTTCATATGTTATTGGGCTGTTCTTTTTTGCTTTGTATTTTTGTTGTTGTTGTTGTTTTAATGTGCTATTTAGACTTCACTTAAACAATAATTTTACGTGTCTATGATATGCAAATTATTGAATTACAAGATGCTTCATGAGCATTACAGCTGACATAAAAGAGAGAAAAAAAGCTAAGTATATCAAATAAGATGATTTATAATACAATTATAAATACACCCAGAAATCATATAGTCACTATGTGGAAATGATACATTTTATTTTAACTAAAAATGCATTCAGTTCTTTAAGATAAGGAGGCCAGAACTGAGATAACATATATAAAATTTTATTCCCTTCTATGAAGTACAAGTAGTTGTAGTAGATCAAGAAAGAGCATCAGATTTACCTCTGTAAACTCAAATTCAAGTAAGTACTTACAAATGGCTGTAATTTAAGCACTTGGACGAAGTAGCTTCTCTAACTGCATTCTTGCCAATCTTTGCTCACAGATCTTTGTATTTCGTGGTACTGTAAAGCCCCAGCTCCAATTTTTATTTGATTGCTTAAGAATCTTAGCCTTCGTCTGAAATTAAAAGGGAAGCTGCTGGCTTGCATGTTTTGATAGAAGAGTTTAACCAATCGAGATGAACATTTTTTTGGTATATTTTAACCAAGATTTTTTTAAAGCAAGACACATGATTTTTGGTGACAGTTAAGCAGGAACTTGTTACAGTACATCAGATGCTATTGGAAATTATTTTGATCAGTTGTTGGGTGACACTTTTCAACCAGAGCACTATATTTAAAATGGAACTGAATTTTTTAAGCATTAGAGGTATCTCATGACATGTTATAAAAACACAACTATTTCTATGTCAAAATCCTACCACTGATTACAAGAAACAAATAATTCAAAATTCAGTCATGCGTGGACCCTGTCATGAACAGCACAAATACAGGAAGACTCTAGAAGGAGGTTTATATTGAGAAAGTTTCACCAAACTGCATATGCATATGTTACCTGCTAGTTCACCGTCCTGTGATCTACTATTTTTTCTCAAATTCAAGCCAATAATTCCATGACAAAAACAGTGGGATTTTTTTTTTAATTGTTTTTTTGTTTGTTTGTTTGTTTGTTTGTTTAAATGTAAGGCTGCTTAATGAAGAACTAATTCATCTACAAGGTCTAATTGCTGGTTACTGAGCTGGACCAAAATAAAAAAAAATGTGCAGATAAGGAAGGTCAAATCCACCTCATGCTCCTTCTTTCAGTCTAATCCAGTGACCAGGGGCATAAAGTAATCCTAAAAGATTGGACATACTGGGAATAGCAGTTTTGTCCTGGGGTCTTTGCCCAGCAGGACTTCTCCAGCCCTGTGCAAACCCATTTGTGGCAATACGATTTTGCAGACAATGTGGCTGTAGAGAGAATTGGCCATTGCCATCCATCGACAGTTCTAACACAGCTTTCTGTCATAGTGCGGCTGGGAAATGCGTGTTTTGGAAGTGGATGAGAACAGATGTGAAATTATGTCCCTGGCACTGCTAATAAATCCAGGTGTATTAGACAGCCAATGGAGAAACTGGAGGGAACAAACAATTTTAAACTAGAAGAAAGTCTCAGAGGGGCATTTTCTGTCTTAATACAGTCTCCTTGAATGTTCCACTGCAACAGCTTTGTAAATTGACAGTTAATAAAGGACTCTTTATTCAGTCATCTGAAAAAATAAACATTTAACTTCTGTTTTAGTTTCTACTCATGATTGCACCAAGAAGAAAGTGAGAAACCCTCTTATAAGTTAATTTATAAGTGAAATGCCAGAACTGACCCACAGCTTTCTCTAAAAAGATAAATAATGATTGACATCCTGCATGGCTCTATGTGTGTTTTTTTTTTTTCTGAGAATTTTTGTCTGAAGAATTCTGTTCATAGAATCAGATCATTTTGCTGACCAAGTTACAATAAGCAGGTGTGTTCAAATTACAAATATTTTCAAGCAGAACTCCAAAGTCTTTGTTTTGATTGCTGAACTTGTAACTGGCCTTTAGAAAGTGAATAACATTTTTGCAATTTGCTCTCCATAAAAGTTTGGTCCCAATCGAGATTCCAGTTTTCATAGAATCATTGAATCATAGAATCACAAGGTTGGAAACGACCTGCAAGATCATCTAGTCCAGCCACCTTCCCATTCCTATTAGTACCACAAGCTACTAAACCATATCTCGTAGCTCCTCATCCAGGTGCCTCTTGAACACTGCCAGGGATGGCGACTCCACCACCTCCCTGGGCAGGCCATTCCAGTGCCTGACCACCCTCTCAGAGAAAAAGTTTCTCCTAATGTCCAACCTAAACCTCCTCTGGTACAACTTCTGGCTATTTTGTCGGGTCCTACTATTTGCCTGGGAGAAGAGGCCAGACCCTTTTTCATCACAGCCTCCCTTCAGGAAGTTGTAAAGTGTGATGAGGTCTCCCCTGAGCCTCCTCTTCTCCAGACTAAACAATCTCAGCTCCCTCAGCCGCTCCTCATAAGGCCTGTGCTCCAGACCACTCACCAGTTTCGTTGCCCTTCTTTGGACTCATTTCAGGGCCTCAATGTCTTTCTTGCAGTGAGGGGCCCAAAACTGAACACAATACTCGAGGTGCGGCCTCACTAGTGCTGAGTACAGGGGGACGATTACCTTCCTGCTCCTGCTGGCCACACTATTTCTAATACAGGCCAGGATGCCATTGGGCCTCTTGGCCACCTGGGCACACTGTCAGCTCACATTCAGCCGAGCATCAACCAACACCCCCAGGTCCCTTTCCTCTTCACAGTCATCCAACCATTCATCTCCAAGCCTATAGTGCTGCATGGGGTTATTGTGGTCAAAGTGCAGGATCTGACATTTGGCCTTGTTAAACCTCATCCCATTCACCTCAGCCCAGCTATCCAGCTTATCTAGATCCCTCTGCAGGGCCTCCCTACTCTCAAACAGATCGACACCACCTCCCAGCTTGGTGTCATCTGCAAACTTACTCAGGGTACACTCAATCCCTTCATCTAAGTCGTCAATAAAGATATTAAACAGGATGGGCACCAGCACCGATCCCTGGGGGACACCACTTGAAATGGGTCACCAGCTGGACTTAACTCCATTGACCACCCGCTGAGCACGGCCCTCCAGCCAGTTCCTTATCCAATGGTGGGTAAAACTGTCCAAGCCACGGGCAGCCAGTTTCCGCAGAAGGATACTGCGAGAGACCATGTCAAAGGCTTTGCTGAAGTCTAGGTAGACCACATTGACAGCCTTTCCCTCATCTACAAGTCTGGTCACCCAGTCATAGAAGGAGATGAGGTTGGTCAAGCACGACCTGCCTTTCATGAACCCATGCTGGCTGGACCTGATCCCGTGAATGCCACGCACGAGCCGTGTGATCTCTCCCAGGAGGATTTGTTCCATGACCTTCCCTGGCACTGATGTCAGGCTGACAGGCCTGTAGTTCCCCGGATCCTCCTTATGGCCCTTCTTGTAGATGAAGTAGGCCTTTCCAGTAGGCCTTTGTGATTCTGATCAACAGTGTAATAAGTGGCCCCAGGATGTCTCAATAGGATTTTCCTCAAAGAAAATGATTTTCCCAAGTGAATTTTCTCTCCATAACTGTCAAAACATCCCCGAGAGCCTCATGTATATAAAAATACATTAGAAAAATAACTTCTGAGTATTGAAGAGGAAAAAGAATATGCCACTCATGTAACTTTTTATGATTGTAAAGACATTACCAAAAGTTGTTAAAGTTTCTTAGTGTTTTCTTTACCTTCAGACAGTGCCGTATTAGATGAAATACATTTACCAACAAATTTATTCTTATCTTTTATTTTTATTTTTTCATAGTCTAAGGAAAACCCCCTTCAGGTTAGTGATTGAAAAAAAGTAAATCTACTGAAACCACATACAGGGGAGTTCTGTAGTACCTATTCCCTTTTCTGATACTCTATGAAGGGGACTGGGATAATATTGATGTTATTGCTAGGATTTTCAAAAAGTCATTTTATCATAAAGAAACCTTCCTTTGTACACTATGACACTACCATAACAGACAAGTCCTCTCTTTTATTCCCACTTCCTGTTGTACAGAAGGAGAACACTACTAGCGATTGGTCTATACTTCGGGAAAAAAAATGACATCATTAATTTTAGTGTTTATTGGATTTGGCAACTAATCCTCAGTTGTTTGCAGACCAGATGTGGATCTCATCTGTGTAATTTTATAGCACTGTCATTCTTAAACTTAACAAATTTCCTCCATATATACACCAGTAGAAACTAAGTGTGAAACAGTTTGTTGAAGTCTAGCATGCTATATTCATCTGTATTGCAGTTCAGGAGAACCACAACTCTCTGATCTCTGCTCAAGGGAACAAAATTCTATTGCAAAGAGATCAGATTAACACACTGCTCTGATGCCTGTCTTTAAAGTTTATGAATCTATGAGTTCAGCTGATCGAAGCTTTTCCTAATCATAGAATCATTAAGGTTGGAAAAGATCTCTGAGATCACCTAATCCAACCATCAAACCCACCAAAAGCCAGATCCTGCCAACCCTGAAATATGTATCCAAACGCTGGTCCAAATATTTGGAAGAAATGTGGATGGGATGGAACCCAATGGACAAGCATGGCAGAGCTCAGCCAAAGTTTGACATCAGGCCCTAAAAACCCCTCTCAGAAGAAAATGCTGCTGAAGCATATGATATTACAAGTTCTAAATCTCTGTTAAACCTATATATATATATCACACTGTTAAATCTTTGCAGAGTTCATATTAACAGGGAAAAAAAGTGATTTAGAAGTGCTAGAAATAAATTTTCTCCACATCTTTGTTTTATGGAACTGGGCATATAGTGCTTAGAAGTGTACAGTGTATGCGTGTCAGGTATTAAAATACAGTAAGACAGTAATGGTTTGTACTGCTGCAAACATGTTCTTCACTACCATTTTCTCCAGTATTGGATGATAATAGCTACAGAAGAAAAATGTTTTTTTGTTTCAGAAATTCTGGTGAAGTTAATGTAAGCATTTAAAATGGTGGTCTAAAGAATTTGTGTAAATATACTATAGAGTAATTAAGACTAAAAAAAAAATCTGCATTTCCATCAGGGATTTGACTCCTGAGTGCAGAGAAAAAAAAAGCTGAATTGTTTAAACTTTTGAATTATATTCTTGAATATATTTGTTTTACTGCAAAATTGCTTGGTATTTTTTTCTTCTTCTTCTTTTTTTTTTTTTTTTTTTTGTTTGTTTGTTTATATCATGAGACCTCCATCTACCTACAGTAACACTTCATTATTTATGAAGACTCAGTTGTTGGCCAGAATATCACATACTGAAATCATAACATCATAAAGTCCATGGTATCATAGAAATGTCTAGGTTGGAAGTACCCCTGGAGATCATCTGGTCAAATCTTTTGTTTCCCTTGCTATTCTACCTTCTTCTCCAGACTTGGGGCTCCCAGTTCAGGAAAGATGTGGACCTTTTTGAACAGATCCAGAGCATGACCATGAAGATGATCAGAGGGCTGGAGAACGTCTCCTGTGAAGACAGGCTAAGGCAGCGGGGCTTGTTCAGAATGGAGAAGAGAATGTCACAGGGAGACCTGAATGTACCTTACTCTTACTTAAAGGGAAGTTATAAGCAGGGTCAAAATCAACTTTTTACCTGGATAGATAGTGACAGTACAAGGAGGAGTGGTTTTAAGCTAAGAGAGGGGAGACTTAGTTAAGATGTAAGGGGAGAGTTTTTTGTGAGAGTAGTGAGGTGCTAGAACATCTTTGGAGGTGTTCAAGGCTAGGTTGAATGGGGCCCTGGGCAGCCTGATCTGGGGCCTGATTTGGTGGTTTACAGTCCTGTCCACTGCTAGGGTGAGATGTTCTTTGAGGTCCCTTCTAACCCAAGCCATTCTACAGTTCTGTGAAGGTCTAAGTGAAGTTAGCCAGGTCTCTGTCAAGCCAAGCCCTGAAAATATCTACTGAGGGAAATTGAATCCCTTTTTTGGAACATCTATTCTAAAACTCATTCTCATGGTGAAGAGGCTTTTTTTTATCATCAAGATAAGGTTTCCTCTGAAAAATTTTTGATTGTTGCTTCATTCTATCAATGTGCATTCTTGTAAAAACAATCTTCTCTATTAGTAATTTTAATGTGTAGAAAGACTGATACGAGATCTCCCTTAAGACCTGTCTTTTCCATTCTCAACAAATTGGGTTGCCTCAACCTTCTTTCCTGTGACAGGCTCTCCAGCCTCCTCATCATCTTGGTGGCCCTATGCTTGCCTCTATATGACCTTTTAATTTTTTTCTCTTCTAATTTGAAATCAAATGTGGATGCAAAATTCAAGCTGTAGCTTAATAATTATTGATTAAGGTGAAATAATTTAATTCTTTATCTGCTGCTTAGTCCTTCATGCTGATGCAACTTGGGATATGGTTTATCTCTGCAGGTCCAAGTTCTCTAAGTCCTCACAAAGCACAATGACTATTCTGGAGCCCAACATGGATTTATGGGCATACTGTACTCCAGAATAATAAAGGTACACAGAATTTGCGTGAATTTTGGATCAGGAAATTAAATGTAGTCTGTGGTAGTCCAGTACATCTTGAAATAGACTTTTTTGACAATTTATTCCACTTGCTATGGTCAGGTAACCCTGAAAGAAAAGAAAATATTTTGTTTTTATTTTTCAGTCTAGTATTACTTAAACTTGTCTGTCTCCTACTTTTTCATAAATGCTACAACTTGCTGACTAATTCATGAGTCTAGAACTGTTTTCTTATTCCTGATGATAAATTTTAGCTGTTCCAACAGTCTCTGGCATAACTTATATTTGTATTTATATAACCTGTTTCTTTCTAGAAAAGAGGATTAAGAACATAAAGATGTCTGGGCATGTCTGTGTCAGCATGGCATTTGTGAACAATCAAAAACATGTAACATATTTGATGTCAATTAGTTAGCTCGCCTATTTGCAGAAGGATCCTGTGTTCAACCACAGAGCAAAAACAGAATAGAAATTACACAATAAAAAATCACACAATAGAAATCAATTCAAATGAATGCTTAAAATACATATTAGCCTGCTTAGAAATGTACCAAGAACAGAAAAAGAGATCAACTATATTTAGTAAATTATTCACTTAAAATTATTCACTCTGTAAGTCTTAATTTAAAAAGTCATGAGTGTTCTGAAAAACATAAATCTGTTCTCTTTTTCTGAGATATGGCTTCCAGAATATATCCACAACACAACACAATTTTCATTATAGAAAGTGTCTGAATTAGGATGAGATATGAACTTACATCTCACAAGCTATTCTACAGGCTATTCAAGCCTATACTCCTATGTGGACACTCTTTGCAAGAGCAAGATTGGCTACTCCATTCCAGAGGTTACAGTGTTTTTTCCAGAATGAATCAAGTTATTTCTCCAGCTGCAGATCAAAAATATACTTACAGAATACTAGCATGCAGCAGAGAATATACCTTTCATCTCAGCTATCTTGTAATACAGGCAAGGTCAAGTATGAATGTCTCCTCTTCTCAAGAGGAATATTGATTGAATGGATTGCTTTCCTACATGGATTGTATGGATTCTTTGGCCCACAAGGTGTCTGGAAACTTCCCACTCTTTGTTACTACTGTGGTACCTATTCACTGAACCTTTATCATTTCTCCATGCTTATAGGAATAGGTTTCCCTGGGGCTCTTACAAAATCAGAAAGTTTCAGGGTGGTAACATCATTCACCTAACACATTTACAGTTTTGTCTGCCATTCAGAAATAATTATCCTGATCATCTCAAAGCTTCCAAAAATTTACTGGCAGGCAATCACAGTTCTCCTTTCCTAACACACAACTGCTTTGCACACATGTTATAGTATGGCTAGCTTTCCAGGGATATGTGAAGGAATTAGTATTCAAAAATCTACCCATAATGCCATGACTAAAAATCAGGATAAAAAAAAAAAAGGTAAGTCTTAGGAGGAAATGCCGAACTCCTGATGTAAAAGTAAATGTTAACCACAATGCATTCTTGCCATCAGTATGGTAAAAACCATTTTGTATTATCTTAAAACAAGCATCTTTATTCAACATCTGCATTATGACCACTACAGTATTTCTAAGGAAAAAATGCTCATTGACTTTTCCTTGTCATTTTGCAGTGACACGTCTTTTATATGGTGAAAATACCTCCAGTATGCAAGAGTTATTTATGCTAGTAAAAGACCCTCAGAGAAGAAATCAATAGACTGAATTCATAATCTGTTAATGGTATTTCAGATATTTCAGACACTGAAAAGCAACAGATTCACCTTAAAGAACCAATTGTTCATATCAGTTATGCTAGCTTTGCTGTTTATATTTGCCAAACGAAAAACTGGTTAGATGTGAAGGTATTGATATCAATGAAATGGTGAAGTTAAACTTGTGGAAAAGGATCTTAGTCTGTACAGCTCCACTCCCATCCTTTTCCCCTTGCCCAGCGTATACACAATTCCTTAATTCCCTTCTCCTTGTTTATATCATAGAATCATAAAATAGCCTGGGTTGAAAAGGACCACAATGATCATCTAGTTTCGACCAACTTGCTATGTGCCAACAAATAGACCAGGCTGCCCAGATCCACATCCAGCCTGGCCTTGAATGCCTCCAGGGATGAGGCATCCACAACATCCTTGGGAACCTGTTCCATTGTGCTACCACCCTCTGAGTAAAAAAATTCCTCCTAATATCCAACCACCCCTGCCTCAGTTTAAAACCATCCCCCCTTGTCCTATCACTATCAACCCATGTAAACAGTCATTCCTCCTCTTGTTTATATGCTCCCTTCAAATATCGGAAGGGCACAATGAGTTCTCCCTGGAATCTTCTCTTCTCCAACCTAAACAAGCCCAGTTCCCTCAACCTTTCCTCAGAGGAGAGGTGCTCCAGCCCTGTGATCATCTTTGTGGCCCTCCTCTGGACCCGCTCCAAGAGCTCCACATCCTTCCTGTACTGGAGGCCCCAGGCCTGGATGCAGTACTCCAGATGGGGCCTCACAAGAGCTGAGTAGAGGGGGACAATCACCTCCCTCTCACTGCTGGCCACCCCTTTTTTAATGCAGCCCAGAACACGGTTGGCCTTCTGGGCTGGAAGTGCACACTGCTGGCTCACATCCAGCTTCTCATCCACCAGAACCCCCAAGTCTTCCTCTGCAGGGCTGCTGTCAAGGAGATCTTCCCCCTGTTTGTATAAATACCTGGGATTGTCCTGATCCAAATGCGGTACTGTGTACTTGACCTTATTGAACCTCATTAGGCATTCATGAGCCCACTTCTCCAGCCTGTCCATGCCCCTCCGCATGGCTTCCCTTCCCTCCAGCGTATCAACTCCACTGCTCAGCTTCATGTCATCTGCAAACTTGCTGAGGGTTCATTTTATGCCATTGTCTATGCCATTGATGAAGATGTTAAAGAGCACTGGTCCCAGGACTGACTCCTGAGGGACACTGCTTGTGACTGGCCTCCATCCTGACACAGAATCATTGATCACAACCCTTTGGCTGCATCCAGCCAACCAGTTCTTAATCAGTCAAACAGTCCATCCTTCAAATCGATACCTCTCCAATTTACAGAGAAGGATGTGGTGAGGGACCACGTCAAAGGCTTTGCAGAAGTCCAGGTAGATGAAATTCATCACCTTTCCCCCATCCACCAATGCCGTCACTCCACCATAGAAGGTCACCAGATTGGTCAGGCATGATCTGCCCTTGGTGAAGCCATGCTGGCTGTCCCCTATCACCTCTTTGTCTGAAATGTGCCTTAACATAGCTTCTAAGAGGAGCTCATTGTCATCTAATAGGCCTAATATGAGCATTTGAATAGAAATATTCACAGTGTTGGAAAACAAGATTCTCATTTCTCATTTCCAAATTAACTAACATGCATACTAACTTTATGTCACCAGGAAAAAATCAACTCTTGAAGGATCGTTTTAAATCATCTTTGATGTAATTTTTATCTGCTTATCTGCGAAAAACATTAATGTGCAATGATTCCCTTAAGCGTTCCAGGAACTTAGATATTTTAGAGCAAAATGATCTCAAAACACGCACTGGGACCATGGATACTCTTTGTCTTCTCAGGGCAGGTTGCTGTGTCTGCATGGGTTTGTGGAAAGGCCAGCATTAACATCTTTGTACATCAGAGTTTTTCCATTAGGAAGATCAGCGTGAAAAAATATACCTCCCCTGAGGATGGTGAGAATGAGTTCATACATGTAAAATAAATTATGATAAAAACAACCAAAACAAACAAACAAAAAACCTGCAAAAGCAAGCCAAACTCTATATGATTAATTTTGCATACAGATCCTTTACATTTTGTTAATAAATCACTATTATTGTCTGCATTTAGATACAGAGAAGCTCAGAGACAGAGTTATTGTCTGACAAATCATAAATCCAGTGGTAGAATCAAGGATTGCACACTGAGATCAAAATCCAACACATAAACGAGACCATTATTCTTATAAAGATAGTTTTATTGTTTTTATACCAGAAATCCTCAACCATAATTAAAACAGCATCTTGGGCAAAGCAGTAACTGCTACTTTTGTTGCTTGCAATGCTGAGAAGGTAAATATATTCATTATATAGAAAACCAACTCTTGTTTAATTTTATATTGCCAGTGCTTTCATATTCCTGTGAATTTAACAGTGGAATCCAAACTTACTTTAACAAAAATAAACTCTCTAAATGCTTAAAGGCATTATATCAGAATTTTCCTGTTCTATCTCTGAGAAAAGTTTTTAAAATCACTATTGTGTATAAATAAACAGATGAATTCTGCTTTATAATCATACATTCATAGGACTGTTAAGGCTGGAAAAGAACACTACGATCACCTAGTTCAAGAGTTGACCCATTACCACCATGCCCACTAAATCCTTAGTGCCACATCTACATACTTCTTGAAAACTGCCAGGGAAGGTGACTCCACCACTCCCTGGGCAGCCCATTCCAAAACCTTACCAATATTATTTCAGAGATTTTTTCTAATGTGCAACAAGAATCTCTCCTGGTGCAACTTGAACTCATCACCTCTCATTCTATTTCTAATTCCAAGAGAAGAGGCTGACACCTCACATCACCACAACCTTCTTTCAGGCACTTGTAGGGAGTGATAAATTCTCCTCAGAGCCTCTTCTTCTTCAGAATGAACAATCCCAGCTCCCTCAGCATCTCCTCATGTAACTTGTGCTCCAGACCATTCACAGCATTGTTGTCCTTTGGAAATGCTCCAGGGCCTCAATGTCTTTCCTATAATGAGCGGCCCAAAACTAAACATAGTACTTGAGAATTTCTGCTATTTTTTAAAAAAATCCCATTGATTCACACACTGCAAAACTGAAAAGAACTTCATATTTTGGTGGAAAAGTTATGAAAAACAGTGGGAATTATTGTGGTTGGACTCAATGATCTTTAAGGTCTTTTCCAATCTGAGCAATTTTATGATTCTATGATTCAATTCTATATACTAAAACTGATGGGATCTCAATTTCCTATGTACTTTCCTTACTTATTGCTATAAAACTTTATCTTCCAGAATTATATCTGAATGCAGTGGAAAAGCGATCAAGCTCTGCAGAGCCATTATGTGATATTTGCCTCTTAGTGGGCATGGTACTACCCCAGAATTCTGGCAGTTAAGTTTGTTGTGCCTGTGGGACATACTACATGAGGAAATAAATAATACCTACCAAAATTACACTTTGCCAAAAGTTCAGAGGTAGAGTGATAGTCATGAAAATAAGGCTGGATAGTACAAACATCATGGGGCTGTGTTCTGCCTGAAATTTATTTTGCAAATAAAAGATTACAGACAATTAAAATCATTAAATCATGGAATAATTCAGTTTGAAGGGATCTCTGTAGTCCAGCCTTCCTCTCAAAACTGAGATAGCTTTTGCCCTATCTGGCTGCTCAGGGTCATGTTCAGATAACTTCTGAAAATCTCTTGGGATGGAGACTTCAGAATCTCTTTAGGCAAACTCATATTTGACACACTCATGGCAAGTGCTGTATCCTTAGATTCATCTGGAATTCTCCATTCTGAAACTTATGTCTTTTGATTCTTGTTCTATTGATCTGCACCTCCAGCAAATAGCCGGCTTCATTCCCTATGAACTGTCTCTGAATAGAAGATTTCTATTAAATTTCTCCATTGCTTTCTCTTCTGTAGGCCAAATGAACCCAGTTCCCCTGGCTTCATCTTGCCATTTTCTCCAGCTGATTTTATTGTCCACGACTGAATTCTCTCCAGTTAATTGATGCAAGTCTTGCTCTTGGGGATGAAATTGGATGCTTTATTCCAGGTGTGGCCCCACAAGAGCTGAGCTAAGAGCAATAACCACTTTCCTTGATGCTTTTGCTAATGTACTAAAGAGTTAGCACAATCAGTACAAGCATGCATTTCTGACTCTTTTCTGTTGACCTGCTTTCCAGCCAGTCACCCAGGGTGCTAAGATCACTGTGGAGCCTTCAATTCAACTTCCTCGAATTTCTGGGGCTTGAGATATCCACTCACACACTGATTCACTTCTGCCTCTTGAGGAACTCCTACAAAATATCATTACTTCTTAATTCCATTTGTGTTTGAAAGATACATTTCTGAAAAAAAGAAGGAGATATTGAACTGAAATATATATGGAACACATAAAACAGATATCACAACAAGTTATCATTAATCTGTGAAGAATGCTTTTATGCGCTTTGGAAGAACATTGCAAAGTAGTTTTCTAAAATATACTTCACATTATGTTATTTTAGGCAACATAAAAAATTAACATGCAGAAACACAAAAGCTCTTAGATTCTAAATTACAGTATTGCATTGCAAACGATAAATGAAAGGTCTTTCTTTCCTCTAAGTGACCTGTAATATTCTCTCAAAGCCTGAACCTCACTCGTCAGCTCAAGTCTGTTTTTGACCCTAGTAGGCCTTAGCTGTAGGTTTACTTTTTTTCCATGTGATAAATATTCATTATCTAATTTCTAATAAATCTTCTCGTATGGTACTTACTATCCAGTACCAGTAACTTTTACAGTCTTTAACACTCAGCTGCTTTACATTTCATTGTCCAACTGACCCCTAAGGGGGTGGACAATATCTTGTTTCATGCACTGCTTCTTTGTTCAGTCTTTTACAACTGTAAAATCAATATACAGTTACAGTACTAAATTTTCTGAAAAAAATGTGCATGCACTGGTTTTGCCCATCCTCCTAAAACATGTTGCCAATTAGAGCAACAGTGCTAGAGTGACACTTTCTTATTTTTATTTTTTTACTTTTTTATTATAGAACACCTAAAATACAGCCATGAAAATGATTTCATTGCTGTGCAGGACTGTGTACTCACTTGTAATGTATCAACTTTCTGTTCAGGATGCTAAGGTATTGACGTGTTTTTATTCCAGAAGAATGAATACCTAAATTATTTTTCAAGGCCAAGAATCCGTGAGGGGAACTACCATCATATCTACTTACTGACCCATGCTGTTTATGTATCTTTGGTCTTCTAGACTCCCTTCAGAAGTCACTTCTTTGATGAACTGACTCTTGATTACCAAGGCCTTTGCCTTACAAGGATAAAAGAGAGTAAAAATGTCTAAGTACTGAAATCTTCATGCCCCACATTAGTTTCCCAAAATGCTCATTGGAAGTGTTTTGATCCACTCATCTCCCTCTCAAGCAAACTCCAGGAATGGTCCTTGTGGCAGCTAATTCCAGAAACACAGCTTATGGATGAAAATGCACCAAGATGGGAGCTGTATAGTTTAAGTGAAGTCTGTACATTCTCAGGGTTCACAGGTGATTTGCAGGCTATCATAGTTTTACTCAAATATTAGGAAGACATTATTTAATGGCAATAATCCAATTTCAGCAACATGGTTTATTGCATCCATGAAACTACCTGTAGGAAAGGACTTTTTTTCAAGCCAAAATTTACAACAAATTACTTATTGAAGCTACGTTTTTATTTATTTGTTGAGATTAGTTCACTGTAGATAGCCTAAATTAAAAATACGTTTTCAGCATTTAGTTTTCCTTGCAAACTTTAGCAAATTACTGTATTGTGTAGTTACATGTATATATTCATAACTTAATATCTAAATCCATCTAAATCCTTTTTCTTTTCTTTTTTTTTTTTTTCCCCACAGTTGAACAAGCTGTATGTAATCATTTAATGCTTGGTATTCCTCTCCATGACATAGAAATAGACACTCCAATTTTTAATTGCTTGCAGAGACCTTTTTGAACGCTCTTATCTTTAAATTTTGAGTGATACTGCATCATCTTAATGAAGAAATAATAAGTAAATATAAGTATATACACATTTACTAAGTATATACTATCTATACTAATATGTATGTTAAGTGTATACTATATACTTAGAAAAAAGGTATAGTGTATACTTACATGTATAGAAAGAGAAGTTTAGAATTAGATTTCACGTATCTGGCATAATGCACACTTACAGAATGTTTCAGTTTAACCCAGCAGGCAACAAAACACCACACAGCTGTTCTCTTAATTCCCCCGTGAAAGTGGGACAAGAAAAAGAAGTAGAAACAAAATAGAACTCATAGGTTGAGATAAAAACTACTTACTGAGACAGAAAAAGAAAACAGAAACAAAAATGTGATGATAACTATACATACGTACATATATACATGTCTATAATGCAATCACTTACCACCTGCCAACTGGTGCCCAGCTAACAATACAGTTGTCTCCAACTGGTACCCTATCAACAACACAATATCTCGCCGCCCACCAACCAACATCTAGCCTGTCCCTGAGAAATGGCTGCTCCCTGGCCATTCCCTACAGCTTCATAACAGACAGCATCTGCATGATGTCACATGGTAGGCAGTAACCCACTACTTAATTCAAGTTGTCTGTTCTGGTTCCACCCTGCTCCTGATGCCACACCATAAAGGCAGCAGCTTTGCCACAAAACAGTCTGCCCTGGCTCATAGTGCACATGCATTGATCTGCAATGACCAAAATATTGGTGTGCTACTAACACTATCTCAGCTGAAACCAGGACACAGAATCTGCCACCACTGATAACTCTTTTACTGTTGCTTTCCAGTATGAGAAATTGTTCTTCAGTGCGTCATTCTTGAAATGATGAGATTATGCAAAAATATCTTTCTTTTATCACAGAATTGTAGGGGTTGGAAAGGACCTCCAGAGATCATCCAGTCCAACCCCCATTTTTGCTTTTTGTTTCTGGAATGTATCTATGTCAAAATCCTACTGAGTAAGTGGAAAATAAATTCATATTTTGATAAACGTCATTTTATACATATACTTTTAATATATTTTTAATTAAATGCTTGGCATTTACAGTGAGATGTCACAGATTGCAGAGAAATAGTGCATTCTTACTCTAGTTAAGTATGAAAATATGAAGTGGTAGCGAATTTTGTGGGTTTTCTTTCTTTTTTTTTTTTTTTTATCTTTTTAGGGGGGGTGTTGGGAAGGGGAGCTAAGGGACTGGAAGTCAGGAGCATTGCAAGAAAAGCTTACTTTGCATTAGCAACTCTCAGTTAAATGAAAACCTACTGAGCATTAATTTTTCAGTCCAAAAAGGTCTGGAACCTCTTTGTAACTGGAAATTTTTAAATATTATTTTTATTTTCAGAACTCTTTGAACTTTCTTATACTGTCTGAAAAGACATTAGTTGGCTTTATTTATCAGAGTAGTGCTACGTAATTTTCAACAGCAGTGACTGAAGTTATTGAAATTTGCTCATATCACATGAGAATCCTGGCCTGGATCAGATCATTCCTCTTTTGTCTTGATACAAATTGAATACAGAGCTGAAAGCACTCTGAAGTCAACAGTCTCTGAGAGGCAAGGGCAAGGATTGTTCCTCATTTTGACCTAGCAGTCCCCTGAAAATAATTCTATATTCTTTTCTACCAGAAAACACAAAGCAGGTGATACATGAGCTCAGTAATTAGTGCTGCTCAGTGCAACTTGAAGGAAAGAACGTAAAACAAGCATGCTGTTGACTCTGGAGCACAGTGATATTTCAAATCTGTCTGTACAATTTTAAAAGAAGTTATCACAATTTTCTGACCTTCTAAAGCAATGAATTTCACTTTGGTTGTATATTGCATACATATATCTAGAACTTCTTTATGATCTTATCCAATACTATTTCAAACCCATGGAGATATTTCCACAGATGACAAAGGTAATTCATTCAGGACAATTTGAAATATAACACACTGCCTTAAAAAATAAATAAATGTATTCAGATATATTGCTGCAGTATTTCTAGAATTGGGTACTGTTTCTTAACATATAGTTATTTACTCAAACAACAAAAAGTATTTAATGACTAAACTAATAGGCTTTCCAGTAGGCAAAATTAACGTAACATTAAAATCCAAAGAAATTAATCCTTAACTTCCATGGCATGGAAGTTTATCAGAGAATCCTGAAAAACAGTATTACATAATGCCACCTTGTGGATCTTTTACAAACATGGTAAAGAAAGACTAAGAAACTGCTTCCGGGTTGTGCTGTTTGCAGACTCTTTAAAGGTTTCCAAAGGAGATAAAAATAATATTTATTTTAAACTGAACTTGATTTTCCCTAGAGCTGACTTTCCAAATGCTCCATTAACACTGTTTAGATCTTGAAAATAAAGAAAATGAGACCGAAAGATTTTCAGTGTTTCAAAAATTAAATAGCAAAACAGAACAAAACAAAAAGAAATCAATGTAGTGTGATTCGGTGTTTTGGTGTAACTGCCGGATAATAGCACTAAAAATATAAAAACACACATGAAAAAAAATAATATTTGAAAATGTGAGTATGCCTAACTTTGCTGCAAATTGTTAACCAAAAGCTGCCATTCTTACTCTTTATGAAAGAAAATACAGTGAAATCCATCAGGTACCTCTACATGAGCAAAACTTTCACTTGAAACGAAAAGAGTAAAAACTAAAGAGTACGGCATGTGTATTTATGAGATGTATAAACTTAAACAATGCACAATGCATTCCAAATATACAAACGAAAACCAAATCTTTGTTACTTGAAATATGTTTAAGCATTTTGTGTGCTTGTATATAGAAGAGTGTCCCTTTTAAGAAACGCCGTATTTTGTACTAAAAAATCCTTACGTGAAGATGGTAGCAATGTATCTCCATCTATATGTTCTAAAGGAAATATTATTTACAACAATTTTTTTTAATCCTCAGAAGTAATTAATTAATTGAAATTATATTTGAAAAAAAAATTAAAAGAAAATCATAAGTGAAATATGTGATTTTAAATTACAAAGATAAGGCATTTTAGATGATCTAATAGAAATTCTATATCCATCTGATTTTTTTCTGTTTGAAAAAAGTTACTATTTGGATTTTCTATTATATTTTTCTGCTCAGGAAGACCATTTCTCATTGACTCAATGGCAAGACTGTCAATGTTGTGATCTGTTTAAGCCTAGATTACCTCGCTGCCCTGCAAGCAAGTAATTCTTAGAGAATGTGTAAAAATTGGTACAAAACTGTTTTCTCTACTTACTCCTAAAAGTGGTTCTTGAAGTAAGTCACTCTTTTCTACCCAGTTTTTCTTGATAAGGGATTTCTCTGATTCATCTGAGACCAGACTCTGCATTTGATCTAACTGGCACACTGTGTAAATGACAGGAAGCCAAGGGCTTTGGAGCTATGGAAGAAATGACTCAACTTCACATACATCCACCCTCATCCTTTTCTTACACAGAGTTACTGTGAATGCCAGGATTCAGATTGGGCTTGGAGTAACTGTAGATTTCTGTAACCCACTGGAGTTCTACAGTGTAAGGATTTAAAAGGAGATGGCAATGGCAATGTGGATATAGCCTCTCCTGGAACCTATTAGCACAAAAGTAATGTTACAGTATCAAGATCAGATAATTGTAGCTCTAATTACTTGAATGTTTATAGAACATAAATATCTTAATAATATTTAACTAAGAATAAAAAAAGAAAATACGTAGAAAATCATATATTGATCTCTCAGATGAACTCTCCATAATTACAAAACATGCAGAATAAATAAACGCAAAACAATGTCAGTTTTGTCCACATCCATTATATACTTCTGACTTTAGTAACAATCAACTAGCAAAAAAAAGGAGCCATCTGGCCATATTACTTGAATCTGAAAATGAACAAAACTTATTTTCATGGAAAACAAAGAGTGCAGACAAATGCCTATACCAATTTTAAACTAAGGAGTTTTAAAATATTTCTTTAATCAAGTAAGAGTTTCCAGGCATAATTAACTATTAATGATGAAAGCCTGTGGTCAGCTCACAATCTAAAAGTAATGTGAGTTACACTGTGTTTGAAAATTGTACAAGAAATCATATAAATAATGAAACACAGAATTTAAGAAAACAAAATTTCTTTTGTGATCAGTACTATAAGGTCATAAGGTCTTTGAGAAGCAGTTTATACTCTCAGCAGTTCACTTCTCGTGAAGTGAAGGGATATTTTGGCCAAAATGCCATGTGTTTTTACATTTATGGATGAAAAATATTTCATTATTTTATGAAATAAAATAATTTCATTATTTCATTTATTTCATTAACAAAGAAATACCTAGGTGGTACCTAAACATTTCTAAGTATTACAGTGTTCTTTTCAGATGGGGGAATTGTGTTAAATCTACAAATGTGAAAAAATGATCTCACTTATACTAGAGACATTTGGACAAATATATGTCTATATAATGTGTTAAGTCTGTACTCAGTCCTACAGATGTTCTGTTCAGAAAAAAAATGCATTGTAAACTACTTATCTTTTCTGAATTTTCCTTTTCAGCAAGATGGAGGTTTAAATTACAATTTGAGTTGTGAATGTTTGGGTATACGTTGTTATATAGCATATAGTTAAGCAGAACTCAAGAATCAAACCATGAAGAAGCGTATGTTACTAATAACTTTCTCCTTGGCTAGCCAGTTACATAAGTTTTGTAGCTGAAGATTTTATTTTTATGAAGATATTTCTGATATAATTACATTGTAAAATTATATGTATTCACCAATAAGATTCTGTCCTTCATTTTCAAATAAGTGACTTGTTACTTGTGTCTGTCAGGGAGTCTCTGAATAAGGTTGTTTAAGCTGTCAGCGCCAGTGACATGATAAAATCATTGTATCAAACATAAGGAAACTTTCCATTTAAATCTAGAAGAATAATTTAAATAATTGTTAAAAATGGAAAAGTTGCCAACATTTTCAATATTTTGTTGTTTACTGCTTCATCCAGAACTGGTGACAAGGAATGACAACATTGGTTTGGTACTCAAAAAGATGACATCAGTGTGAACAGCTGACTTGAGAATGTGTTGATATGCTCTACAAATGTATGCACAGCTCTTTGAAGGCTGCTTTTTTTTCAGGCACTCAGACATGACTTTCATTTTTATCATTAAGTGACATATATTGTGACTTATTCATGATGGAGATATTCATATCATTCTGCTGAAAGTATTTGCAAATCTTTAGAGAGCTTTGAACTTTGGGGTAACTGACAACTCTGAGGCTGCTATTACTCTGTTATTTGTCATTCCATGATACTCACTCCTGCGTAAATGCTAAAAGTTATTCCTTGCACTTATCATGTTTTCCAGAAAAGCCATCATCTTAGTTGTACTGATGGAGATTATATTTCTGTACGTGAAATACAGATTTTGACAGTGCTAACCAATTTCCAGAAGTCATCAGTGATAGAGTAATCAACAAAATGCAAAAATAGTACATACGAATATATCGTCCCCCAAAAGATCTCAGGTTACATTAAAGACTGGACAACTTCAGAACTATCTTCTGAGACAGACATTTGGTATGTTTTTGTTTTCATCTGAAAAAGAAATGAGGTACCTAGAGAGTAAGGAAAATTGCCTCTTTACACAATATATATATTCTTGATTGAAACCATGCAGTGAGTATTGCCCCATGGTAAGCCTAATGGCTTGCAAACGTGAATGAATATCAAAACCTGTTTTTTAAATCAGTGTGAAAATGTGTTCCCATTTGTTTATTTCTTTTTATAAAGGAAAGGGAAGGGAAAAAAAACACACATAAACAGATAAGGAGTTCTTCGAAACAAACAACAAATGATAGATTTTTCCACTTTCATTCACCGAAAGTGTTGATGCTATTCAGAAATATGCGTAAAATTTTTGAAACACCTAATGCCTGGGGAATCAAAAGTATAATGCAAGAATTCAGAGCTTGTTGCTTGTGAAGGACAAAAGAATCTAAGGATTATTAAAAGTATGAATACTTCTCCCTACAGTAACTTATGTAATCCTTTTAAACTTTATATAAAGCTAAATAATAGAAAATATAATCACAACATTAGATAACACTGTGGGATTAACTAAATCTCATTACATGTCACTTGTTCAAAGCTTCTCAGTGCCTACATTCTATGTGGTAACACAGCAAAATTATATGTCTGGAAAGTTTTCAGACATGAAAGTTTCTACTGTATCTGGTAGCAGGCAGTTTTAACTGAGTCTGGAGTTGAACACAGGAGGAGATAAATTATTTCTATGCCTTCATCTGTAAAATAAGAACTGTAAAATGATTTTTTTTTTTTTAACTAAAATAAATTTTAGCTTTCTTCCTTACTATTTTACCAGTTGTGAAGTAAAATATCTCAGAGAGATTTTTGGTATTTTTAATTTGCATATTTTCTTGAGCTTATTTCTCTTTTGTCATGGATTTTTACATAATAAAAACAGGTCGTAAAAATCCATATATGTATTTTCAGTAATCACAAAAAAAAAAAAATAATAAATAAAAATAAAAATAAATAAAGACAAGATACAAAAATACTATTTTCCCATGAAATTTATGTTCAAGTTTTAAGAAGAAAATATTTGGTAGAACACATGTGAATAAACAGACCAGAAATGTTTTCAATATATTTGTACAAAAAAAAAAAAAAAAAATTTAGACAAAGGTAATGTAAAAAGAAACAGTCTTATAGCAATATATATATATATTTTATTTATGAGTAAATGAGTTTGAATTCCCAGGAACTCAATTGGTGCTGACATGTTATTTCCCAAAGCAAGAAGCTCATTATCACTGGTTAGGAAATAACTAGCACTCATATTTATCAAAACTAAATTAACATTTTATCTATGAAATTATCTTAAAATGCACGTAGATAGTGACTAAAAATACCCACTTTTCTATAACTTCTACAAATCTTTTCATAACACACTGCAGTGTATGAAGATTTGCCATGGAAATTTTACATTTATCAAGATCTAATTTTTGTGCCTTCGGGCTTGAGGAACAAAAGGAAACACTCTCAGAAACACTCTTGAAAATAATGGAAATAGCAATGCCCACCCCACTTTCTCTTAATCTGAACATCCAGGGTTGATTAAATTAAATGCAGAAAACACACAAAGGGAAATTTTGTTTCAGAGCAATCTCCAAATGCCATTGTATCAAAAGTTCAATGGTCTGCAAAGCTTAAATTCATTTAATTGGGTTTTCTTTACATGAGAACTTTCTATTTCATCTAAAGAAATACAGAGGTCAATTCGAGTCAGTTTGAGAAACATTGTTCATATATTATTCTATGACAATTTAATCACTTGTAGCTAAAATTGGGTGGTGTTTTCCAGCTACTTCAAGTGAGAAAAAATGATATGTAATTGTAATTAACACCAGTTTCAACCTGGGAAATTTGATCAGTAGGATTTTTCCAAATGTTGTCTTCTACCTAGATTTCAAAATGTATAACTCATTTTTAAGAATGCAAGTAGATTGTACACATGCATGTTTTTTTAATACACAAGGCAGATATTTTTTAAAAATGGTCCAGTTGGAAATACATAAGCATTATGATTTCTTTAATTAACAGCTGAACATAGCATGTCCCTGAGAATTCTGGGGTGCACTGTGTCACTTCTGTCAATGAAATACATTCCATGGGAAGAGTAACTTTATCCGAGGACCCTCAGGAACAAGTAACATGGAGACAGTAATTGATTTGTCACATGTCCTGATTTCTCATGAATTTATTATTCATAAATTGATCAGCTTGGACAAAAGTTGTCAAAAGGCTCCAAAATCACCGACAACTGGGCAAATTTATTTAGTTTTTTATTGTTGTTGATTAGACTCCTTCTTAAAAGTTATCTTCTGAAGTGCCACATGGGAACTGTTACAACAATTTTATTAGATATGGATTTGACTGCATTCATTTCCTGAAGACTGAAGAGTTTTGGGTTATACTTATGGATGGCATGTAGACGGCTGTACTATATGACCCCCCTTATTTTGATAATTTTAGAATCTATTACAGAGTAACATTAGAAAGAATGACTCTGCAGTTGCCTGGATCACTTCAAGAAATAAAGTATGCTCATTCAGTCGCGTTCAACAGTATATGTTCTGCTAAATGTAATTGAAGGAGAATATGCATGTATACATCCTTTCATTCTTTTAAAACTGATCATTTGAGCTAACATGATGGATGATTGATTCTAGCACCACTAATGTATCAAACATGCTGGAAAAATGGACATTGCAGGACAGCTAGAATTAAAATGCCATAAAACACCAAACCAAGAGATCTGTATGTGTATGCTCTTCTATTTATTTATTTGTTTGTTTGTTTGTTTGTTTGTTTGTTTGTTTATTTATGGTTTATTTTCATTTTATATTTAAGACAAAGCTATGAAAAGCACTTATAACAAAATACAAAGTCCAAGGTACATACTGCATTCTCTGCACAAAATCTAGTGAAAATATCAATGGTAAATTCTCAAACAATACTACATCTCTAAGGTCTGAAATGCATTTATTTCACATTATTCACTCAGATCTAACAGGCTTTTTAAAAAATCAAAGCTCAGGAGACAACTTAGTTAATTTGTTTTGCTCTTGAATATAAAAATTTTGTACTAATACTATCAATTAAGTAAAGTTCTTTTGATTGAGATTTAATGATTCCAGGCAAATGGTTTGAAAAAAAAACAAATTTACTCAAATGAGTGGTTTTTTAGAACCCTGTTTGTGGGTTGTATAGATTTCTGACAACACTTATCTGAGGCCTGAAGGACACCTTTTCATGAACTGTCTGGCATTTTTTAAATCCTACTTTAAGTTTAGTTTGAGATAAGGCTGGATGCTTTTGTCTCGTTGTGTAATGACATAAGTGAATTTTACCCAGGAAGGGAACAAATGTCAGTATTTTTGAATGATTGACTCAATGGGAGGATATAGAACTGGTTCCTCCTCATAGCTGGTCCACTGTTGAGATTCTAAAAGGTCATTTTCAAAGGAACACTGGGAACTAGCCTCTCTAGACCAGTATCCATATAATGATAGATCATACAAATTAAAATGAGTGATTATATTGACTGTGACATTTTAGTTTTTGTCACAAAAGAAAAAGACACATGGAGGAAAAAGTCTCATTTCCTGTGTGGTTTTAACTCAAAATTTCTTATTGATAAAATCTCAGAACAGAAAAACACCGAGGCCTCTAGTGCCAGGATAAACTCAGTCATCTCTGTTGTTCATCCATGCCAAACTCACTTGTGGCAGCTTCACAGAGCACCTCACATCTCCATGGAGTTATACAATACTACATCCACAGCTTTCTTCCATCATACTGATGAATTGCTCACTAGTTTCACGGGTCCTTGAAACCCTATTTCCTAAGCACTGGTTATGCACAGAATATGTCAGACCTAAAGTAAATGTATTTTAAGAGAATATAGTTAAAACAGTACTGTTCTCTGGTACAAAGGAAATCACTTGTATAACAAGGCTTAGTATAACAAAGCAACAGCTCTCCTGGGCTACATTAGACAAAGTATTGTCAACAGGCTGAGGGAGGGAAGTGATCCTTCCCTTCTACTAGTCCTGGTAAGGTCACATCTGGAATGCTGTGCCCAGTTTTGGACTTCCCAGTTCATGGGAGATGTGAACATACTGAAGAGAGTCTAAGGGTGGCTGCAAAAGAGGACAGAACCAGGTAGCTTTGAGCCTTGCCCAATGCCAGGACAAGAGAAAATATGCACAAACTGGAGCACAGGAGTCTTCCTCTGAACACCAGGAAGGACTTATGCACTGCGTGGGTACCAGAACACTGACAGAAGTTGCCCAGAGGTGGTGGACTCTCCTTGGAGTCCTTCAGAACTGCCTGAAAATGAGCCTGGGCAACCTGCTCCATGTGGCCCTACTTAGAATCATAGAATCATAGAATGGTTTGGGTTGAAAAGGACCACAATGATCATCTAGTTTCAAGCCCCCTGCTATGTGCAGGGTCATCAACCACCAGACCAGGCTGCCCACAGCCACATCCAGCTTGGCCTTGAATGCCTCCAGGGATGGGGCATCCACAACCTCCTCAGGCAACCTGTTCCAGTGCCTCTGTGTGAAAAACTTCCTCCTAATATCTAACCTAAACCTCCCCTGTGTCATTTTAAAACAATTCTTCTTTGTTCTATCACTATCTACCCTCATAAACATCCTTTCCTCCTCCTGTTTATACACTCCCTTCAAATATAAAATTGTGGAAGGAAGGGATGCCATTCAGAGGGACCTCAACAGGCTCAACAGGTGGGCCTGGGTGAATGTAATGAGGTTCAACACAGCAAAGTGCAAGGTTTTGCAGTTGGGCTGGAGGAATCCCAGGCATCCCTACAGACTGGAAGGAGCGGTCTTTGAGAGCAGCCCTGCAGAGAAGGACCTGAGGGTCTTGATAGATTGTGGGAATACAAGAAAAACTCTAGAAGAAGAGAGAACATCTCATGGCTCTGATTGGATAAGCGCCTGTGTGAACGGTTGAGGAGTGTTTTGTAGAATGCTATGCTGACATGTAAAGGTGGATGGAAAAGTTGTAGGGGTGGATGGGAAAACTGGAAAAAGAAAACTTGTGAAAGTATATAAGTGATGTGAGAACTTGTAATAAATGATTTGGATCATTCACATCTGAGTCTGTGCATCAGACGCTGCAATAGATGAAAAGCTTAACATGAGCCAGCAATGTGCCCTTGCAGCTCGGAAAGCAAATGGTATGCTGGGCTCCATCAGAAGAGGGGTGGCCAGCAGGGACAGGGAGGTGATTGTTCCTCTCTACTCTGCTCTTGTGAAGCCCCATCTGGAGTACTGTGTCCAGGTCTGGAGCCCCCAGTACAAGAAAGACAGGGAGCTGTTGGAGAGGGTCCAGAGCAGAGCCACGAAGATGATTAGGGGACTGGAGCACCTCCCCTATGAAGACAGGCTGAGGGAGCTGGGCTTGTTCAGCCTGGAGAAAATAAGGCTGCTGGGTGACCACATTGCAGCATTTCAGTACCTAAAGGGAGCCTAAAAACAGGAGGGGAATCAACTCTTTGAAAGGGTAGATAACAGCAGGACAAGGGGAAATGGTTTTAAGTTGAGGGAGGAAAGACTTAGGTTGGATGTCAAGGGGAAGTTCTTTCCAGAGAGAGTGGTGAGGTGCTGGAACAGGCTGCCCAGAGAGGTTGTGGATGTCCCATCCCTAGATGTGTTCAAGGCCAGATTGGATGGGGCCCTGGGCAGCCTGGTCTGGTATTAAATGGGGAAGTCCCCTGCATGTGGCAGGGGGATTGGAGATTCATGATCCTTGAGGTCCCTTCCAACCCACGCCATTCTGTGATTCTGAGATTCAAATATTGGAAGACCACAATGAGGTGTCCCTGGAGTCTTCTTTTCTACAAGCTAAATAAGCCCAGTGCCCTCAACCTTTCCTCAGAGGAGAGGTGCTCCAGCCCTCTGATCATCTTTGTGGCCCTCCTCTGGACCCACTCCAAGAGCTCCACATCCTTCCTGCACTGAAGGCCTTAGGCCTGGATGCAGTACTCCAGATGAGGCCTCACAAGAGCTGAGTAGAGAGGGACAATCACCTCCCTGTCCCTGATGGCCATCCCTGTTTTAATGCAGCCCAGAACACAGTTGGCCTTCCAAGCTGCAAGGGCACACTGCTGGCTCATGTCCAGCTTCTCATCCACCAGGACCCCCAAGTCCTTCTCCACAGGGCTGCTGTCAAGGAGATCTTCCCCCTGTTTGTATAAATACCTGGGATTGCCCTGATCCAAACGCAGTACTGTGTACTTGGCCTTACTGACCCTCAGTGCCAGTTGAGCAGTGCTTGGACCAAATGACCCTCAGATGTCCTTTACAATCTCAACTACTCTGTAATTCTGTAAAAACTTGAGTATGTGGGAAGATAAAAGAGAATATAAAGGAAAAACAGAATAGTGATGTCAAAGTCCCAGGAAGCTGGCTGGACTGCAGACTGAGGGGGAGTTTCCTGTAAGGCTATGGTAATTGTCAGAGAGATCCCTTATTACTGGTTCTAAACATATCCAGACATTCCCCTTCATAAACAACAATTCAACAGGCATAGTTCAGCCTGTAAAATTTTCTGAGGATCCCTTGACTCAGGTTACTTTCTGGTAAACCACAAACTAAATTAGAAGAAGCAGCTGTCTTCGTAATGGAATATCAATATAATGTACTGCTCAATTTTTGTCTGCAACATTCTCTTTTGTTCACCAACAAAAATAATCTATTTACTTCTTCTTGATAGAGAAAGAGAGAATTGTATCATAATTTGTTTTTAATATTGTCCAAGAACCAGAGGGTGTAAAGGTATATCCACCATAAATATATCATCTACCTTGTCTGATAAGAGCATAAGTATTCTCTCTATGGATGTGGGTCTGCATTATCTTTTTTTTTTTTTTTTTTCCAAAGAAACTTGAATACTGTGATATATGGAGCTGATTGGACCAGGCAGGATGCTGTTATGGTCCTTCTTTTGGCATCAAGGTAATAGGGTGGAGTCAAAATACAAAGAATCAATACAGAAAAAATCTCAAAAACACAGGTGCAGATTATTAGTTCCATTGATGCAATTTTGATGGACTAAAATAGAGAC
Source organism: Phasianus colchicus (assembly GCF_987193195.1). Classification (NCBI taxonomy): domain Eukaryota; kingdom Metazoa; phylum Chordata; class Aves; order Galliformes; family Phasianidae; genus Phasianus; species Phasianus colchicus. Next base: position 69,929,244 of record NC_143438.1, on the reverse strand, counting down.
AAACTGATGTAAATCAGTGTTGTTCAGGAAAAGTGTTTTAAAATTTGGCTTCAAGTAAAAATATTTTTGACATATATGTGTAAAAATGAATTTACACAAATTTGTAGCATAGTCTTTATGATGTATTCACACTGAAGAACTCAAAATTATCTTATAGTAAAACTCTTAAAAAACTTGTAGCCCTTTGCTGTTTCCTCTTCAGTAAGTTTATTATGAACAAACACATGTCCTCTGAAAAATCACTGCATGAAATTTAATGTCTAAGTTCAATCATTAAAGCATGAAATAGGAATTATAAACCTAGTTTATGTGCAGTTCTCAACTCTTATAATTATAATAGAATTGGTGCAGACATTTATAATTACTAGGTCATTCAAATATAATCTGTTTTATTCATTTAGCACAGATAAATGAATAGAAGTTCAAAAGTTACTTCTTTTTGGTTAAATCCCTCAAATAAAATCTCTTTTCAGTTGATCCAGTAATGTCTCAATAGATTTTTAAAGAAGTCTAGGGAATCATGAAAGATTAAAAAGTTTGTAAATGTTATGAGTCACATTCTAGAGTCAACTTTGAGAAGTAACCATCATTTCCAGCATGGCTACATAAATCTGTTCCTGAAGTCTGAACAGATGCAAAAGTGAAAATTTGGATCTCTCCACAGCAGAGACAATTGTCTGTATCCAGCTCCAGAGCATTTTTTCATTACCCAACTTTTCAGAACAGTTGTGCATAAAGCTATTCACACATAAAATGCAAGGAAGACAGCTCATCATTGAAACTTTGCCTAACAAACTAAACACCACCAGCCACAGCGTTAAGGATCTGGAATTATACTGTATGTGAAAACTACACTATTTTATAGAGCATATTCTTAGCTACAAAATGTTATTTTTCAACAGAGTTACCACCTTTAGTTATGCATTTTCACCAGTAATGAGCAGGAGCCTGCATGCCATACTTGTTAAAATCTCCACCAGCAGAGGTGACCGATTGTTGCTGTAACCATTGCAGACATGCGTCACTCACTGCTTCGCTGTGCTCACATTCACTGTTTGGTGTTCAACAAGTGTCACTGAATGTCAGTGGGTGCCATTTTTTTCCACATGGAGGAATTCAATTCCACACCTTTGCCTCGTACTTACTTCCATGTCAGACATCATTTTGTCAGATTGCCCCTCTGCTGACATTAGTCACATCGTAACAAAATGTAATGGAATAATGGTGGAAGAGTTCAATCTCTACTGCCATACCATCAACACTTACTGACAAATGCCCGGCCATACTCTGAACAGTGGCTGCTCTGCTAGCCAACTCCCCACAGCTTTTAAAGTTTTTTTCTTCTTTTGTTTCTCATGCAGTCTTATTGTATGAAATATCTCTTTGACCAGTTTAGGTCAGCTGTCCTGGTTCTGTCCCAGCTCCTTGGGCTCACCTCACTGGCAGAGCAGTGTAAGAAGCTGAAACAACCTTGGCTCTGAGCAGCCTCTCTTCAACAACAACTGAAACATCGGTGCATTATCAACATTGTTTATCTCCTACAGCCAAGGCATAGCATCATACCAGGTAATATGCAGAAAAAGTCAATTCTGTCCCAGCTGAAATGAGGACAACAGCACATCTTCTAATGATTTCATCATTTTGCAACTGCCAGTATTCCTTCACCACAGCCTTGATATGAGCTATTTCCATTTCATTATCACATAATTTTGAAAGACAAATGCTGGATTATAGTTTTAACAGTTTTTTTTCTATAGCTCTTTACTTATGACTAATGTTCCAGACAGTTCCCAGGTGTCAATCAATCAAACAAACAAATAAAACAAAAAACAACTGAGATCTATCTAGCAGAAGGAAAAGAAGAGTAAAAAAGAAACCACTTTGCTTTCTGTTTGCTGTTTTGGCAACAGGAGTTGGTTACACAGAGAGTAAGCCTACTGTCTTTTTCAGAAATTGCCTGCATACTCTCATTCAAAGAAATTTAATAAGCAATTTTATTCCCAGGAAGCCTGGAAAAATAATTTTTCAAGAGAAACTGGACTACTGCTCTGCCAAGCAGCATCTCAAATTTAGGAAGGGAAATCAAGGGGACATGGCTCTGAGAACAAGCAGGTCTCCCAGGACCTGTGTATTTCTGCATAGGGTAATGTCTGAGGGTAAGTCTCAGACAATTCTCTTGTTGAATTTTCCCCCAGATCTTCTGGCAGAACTCTACATTAGTTTTATCATTACATTTCTCAACACAAGAAAATCTAGTTCAATCATGAAATCATTTTTTTATGAATCAGAAGAACAGGAACCACAGCTGAAGAGGAAACAGTGAAAATATTTACCATCTGCATTATTTCATTTAGGTAACCAGATTTGCATTGGATTTTATTTGGACGAAAAATGTTGGAAGATCATATATAGAAAAAATATTTTAAATAATATTTTTTTGTGTAAATAACACATTGTTTAAAATATTCTTCTGTAGACTTATACAACTTTTCCTAATGTATTCTCTATTCCACACTTTTTTGTGTACATAATTTTGAAACCATCATGTTTAAATATACTATATTATAGTTATACATAAATTGATAACCTGGATATGATTCTCCAAATAAATTATTTTCCTTGATTTTTATTTCACTTGCTTTTTTAAAATTACCTGTTACAACAACACCATCCCTGTCACAGTGTTTAGTTGACAAAGTAATACCAAGTTACACCAAAATAAAAATAACCATAAATGAGAGCTTATTTCAGTTAGAAATGAAAATATCACTGTAAGAATTTGGAAGAATAAACAGAAGAAAGCACTGCATTGTGCCTAATTTGCACTGCAACATAAAATTTTTGTTTTGCTTTGTTTTTCCCTCTTGGGGAGTGAGTACATGAAGGCCAGCCTATTCTACTTGTTGTTGAAATTGTTCTCTAAAAACAAGTTGGTTGTTGTAATGAGTTTACAGGAGACCAAAGAGAAAGTGGGACATCTCATTTTAGGGCCAACAGTAATTTAGAGCACTATTACAAAACTGCCCAACACAAAGTTATCTTTCACATAAGGCTACCAGTGCTTGGACTAAAATATAATTTGCCTCTAATTATGGAAGCCTTCTTCTGTCAGTGTTTTGCCCTATGAAATTGTGGAAATGGAAAGAAGAAAATGAAAATAAATCTGTGATTGATATTTGAATGGATGTGTATTTCAAACTCTGTTCAGGAAAATCTTGGCTGAAAAGTTGTATTTCCTGCTTGAAAGTGAATTTGTATCTTTGAAATTTGATAAGCTCTGAAATACTCAAAAAAACATGCGCTTCCAATAAATTTGTATGTTATTAGTATAAATCCAGCAACAGTTCTCCAAGTCTTCCCAGGCAAGGCAATATTCAGATACTGAGGTACTTGGTTATTCAAGGAATTGGTCTTCCTATCAGACTTTTTTTTTTTTCCAGGAGTGTCCAAGAATGGCAACCTCTTTAAAGCGGAAGTGGTCCAGAGGGCTTCTTTGCCCTTTGCCACAAGTGCAGATAGTTAGCACTAAGGAAACTTCTCCTGGAGAATTATTACTGTTGAAGACATTTTTGTCTATGAAAAAGCGCCAAATCCTGCAATCCGATGCACAAGGACCTCCTTGTAGGAGGACTGTGGTTTCCCCAAGTGCTACGCAGATCTAGCTCTCTCTCATGCATGTTTTAAAAACCTGTAAGCTATGTCCCTCTCAGGGCAATACCAGGGCAAAGACCAGTTTGAAAAGAGGAATCAAGAGCAGCTTCCCCAAGAGATGGGGAAGCTGCTCAACGATGACATATTTGTCTTAGGAATATTTTCTCCCTTTATCTTCGTGAAAAAAAAAAAGAAAAAAAAAAAGAAAAAAGAAGTATAATTGTATACTTCCTTTTTGCAGTTATAATTGTGTTTTAAAATGAAATCTGGCCGAGGACAGCTGCAAGCTGTGAGCTGGCCAAATGACATTGCTCTATTTTATTCTCATTAGGAAAGCACTTTTACAAAATTTCTAGTCAAGCTAATGCATTTACCAGATCTGCTAGATCTGGATACCTCCAATACCGCTGCTCTTGACAATCCCTCAATTCCCCTTCCTGGGCCAGGTGACAGTGCTGGCAGAGGAAACAGACCTGTCACAATGATGAACAGCATCCTCTTACTTACCATGGTGGTCATAGCTAGTGCACAGCCAACAGGCACCAGTGATCTTCCTCAGGAAGACATGAACTTTTTGGGACTGCCCCACTGTGCTTGTGCAGGGCTGTGTGTAACTCTGGCTTGGCCATCTGCACTTACGCTGACTGCAATTACATAGCAGTAGGGTGGTAACTGTGCAAGAAGACTTACCTGACAAGAGGAGAATTATTAAAGAAAAAATAAAAAAACAAAACAGCACAATAGAAGATGATCTGGCTGAGAAAGAACTGTAAAATAATAGAGGTTCTTTCTTCTGGTATCTTACATTTATAAGAAAAATATTTCTGTTATGGTGGAATCACATTGCACAGACATGAGCTTTCTCAAGATCCCCATCTTGAACAGCTTTTGGATGATTATCTCAATCTGACTCTGATGGATCCTGCTGAAATTTCATGTTATTTCTGAAAATAATAAACAGCAGTATGAGAGCATTTAAAACCTTGAGAAGGAGAGGAAGGTAGATTCCGCTAGAGCAGGAATTTAAGTGAAATGGGGCTGCAAGTTGGACATCAGACCCATTTGGAAAGCTGATTGAAAAAGATCAATTTCAAAGTGTCATTTTGTGGTGGGAGACAGCTTGAAAAGCCCAAGTACCACAGAGGAAGAGATGCAGATGGGAAAGATCAGGGTTTTGGTTGTGATGTCACTGAGGTAAGTCAAATCTGTTCAGAACTGAGAAATGACGAGGTGAAGAAATGGGATGCTGCAAAAGAGGGAAAAATAACATATATCGACCTATAGCAGATAGAGTGTCAGTCTAACCAGCACTTGTTTATTGATATATGCGCATTCTCAAAGACATGCATTATAAAATATCAGCAATATATTTCCTAACAAATTTCAAAATAAATTCTTGTACAAACTGTAGTGTGGTTTGCTTTGCTAATTTAGGAGCTAGACACTTGGCCCTTCATTATTAATTCATATTTTGATGTAATCTGAGGAACATGCGCTGCAATAGTCTGACTTCACTGAACAACTGAGGAAATGAAGGGTCAGGGCAGACATGTTCCTGTTGTTTGTCTTTTTTGCTTCAGGACTGTGTTCCCTACACTTCTGTATTGTAATTCAATCAAGCCTTGCACATTTGCTGCTGACTGGCAGACAGCAATGCCGTGGCACTTCATTGGCAGATGAGTTAGCTAGGGAAAAATAAAACAGTATTTCAGCTAAAGGCATAATTCTTTCCTGCTTTCCACCATCACCAACATTTAAAATTCCTTGATGTTTATTAATGTTTTCTGCTTTGAAGTAAGTTATTTGAAAGTATACTAAATAATATATTGGGTTTTTTTATATGAAGTAATTTACATTCATGATATCCAACAGGGCTTTAATGCCATGGCATTTTTAAAAAATACTGAGATACAAGATTATGAAGTATTTTCAGAAGTGATCTGGAGTATATTGTCTCTTCTTTTCTCTGTTTACTGTTGGTACTCAGAAAAGTGAGATTTCTCAGCAGGGAGTAGGGCAAATATCCAGTGAATTTAAATATAGCTTAAAGAATTGCAAGAAAGTACATACAGATGTACAATAGTAGGGAGCGCTTTATCCAAACCAAAATAATAATTGATATATAAGTATCTGAAGTATCCAATGTGAATCAAGAAAAAGAAATTGCAGATACCAAGGCAGAAAAGCCTACACACTAAAAAATGCAATGAAATGCATTTCCACATCTGAAAAGTCATGTCTCTTTAACAGCATAGTTAATATTAAGCAGTACACAGGTAATTTGTGATAAATATTGAGCCCAGCAATGCGAGCAGGACTATCAACAGCAGAAATGCATGTGTTCACAAGGTCCAGACAAAACATTACCCTCTGGATTCTCTTCCATAGAATTTTAGGCACCTAATACCTCGGATCAATAAAGTATACAAGATGCTTTGCAGGCGTGTAGTTAGTTTTTTTTCTGTCCGTGATTTAATTGTTTTTTTATTTGTTTGTTTGTTTGTTTTGTATCTACTTATTAATTTCAGTTTTTGCCTTATATAAATAAATCTTTGTACCCACTAAGGTTAAGAAATCAAGTTTTTTGTTGTTGTTTGTTTGTTTGTTTGTTTTTCCACCATCTATTTTCTTCCTTTGCTGCACCGGATACCTGAATATTTACTTCACAGGTAAAATGTGCTGGGATGCACAAACTACATGCTTTTTTATCTTCTATACCTACAGCAGTAATAGTAGTATTCTGTTAGGAGCATTCAGCAGACAACAGTAATATTGCCACCCTAACAAACAGTGCTGCTTCTACTGTCATTAACTCATCAGGGAAGGTCTCTAAAACCACTTATATAAACAAACAAAACCAGTATAATGTATTTCTTCTTTAATGTCACGAATAATAAAAATGTTGATGCCTTATATGGGTAATTGCAATGTTCTTTTTGTCTTCTTGCATTTCTGTCCATTCTGTATTTTATATGCCTACTCATGAAAAATCATTTCTAAATTTGTTTGATTTGCATAAAGAATTTGCAACATCATGCTTGATTTAACACAATTTATTGTAACTCTTCCTGCTGACTTTAATCACAGTGAGATGCAGATTTCTCTCTACTCTTTGTAAAATTCAGCACAACCAGTTTTGTCCAAGGCTCTGCACATCTGCTTTGCTAATCTTTACACTGCAGAGCGACAATATAAGTCATCTCAGTCATACCTTGTGCTAGCTCCAACGAATACATTTGATACACCTAAATATGCATGACAGAAAAAAGTCAAAGGAGTTTTAAAGCCTAAGATGATTGGCTCTCTAATGATTTGTATGTTAATGACTGCTAGTTTGAGAAGACTTTAAAGGAATTTAGGGGAAATGGTTTAAAACTAAAAGAGGAGATATTTAGATTGGACATAAGGAAATATGTGTAAGGCGTATGAGAACTGATGAGTCACGGCCTGAACCTCTGATTGATCACCTGAGGCAAGCAATAAGTCAGCCATGGGAGCACAGGTGAAGGCAATTCACCTGTGCTCCAGAAAGGGGTGGAGCCTGGCTCCACCTCTCCTAGACCCATTTAAGAGCTGACTACCAGTGGGGAAGGATCTCTTCTGGAGATCCTCTCTGCTGGAGTTTCCTGAGTGAGGCCAAGATACAAGTAAGTGTCCTACTTATTCTCTTTGTCTTGCTTTGCCCAGCTCTCTTGTTTATTTCATTGTTATGGTATCTTAATATTCTTTGATTATACAGTAAGGATACAAGGTTTTTAAGATAAGGATACTGAGGCACTGGAACAGACTGTGGTGGAAGCTACATCCCTGGAGACACTCAACATCACATTGGACATGGCTTTGAGTGACCTGATCTAGCTGTAGATGTCCCTGGTCATTGCATGGAGGTTGGACTAGATAGCCTTTGAGGGTCCAGTCCAACTCAAACAATTTTATGATCCAGTGAACTGATTTATCCAGATACCCACAGATCCTCTGGCTGTTATGAAAGAGTCACAATATGGTGGGTAATACGAAGACTCTTGGAGGAATCAGGCAGGGTGTTCAGATGGTAGCAGATCTTTTCTTATCTACTACTTATCTACTACTACTTGATCCAAATGAATCGCATTTCAATTTTCATACTATATCCATTTCATATCTAATGAATGACCTACTTGTAGCATAAGGAACTATAGATACTTCCATACATCAACTTCAAATTGAACAAAATATCAGGAAGGGATAATTTGTATGTGTTTTGTCATATGAAGAATGAAAAACACTTGAGCTGAGAGGAAAAAAATGTTTCACCCAAATGTACCAAAATATTTAGGAAATCAAAGCTTGTATTTTTTCTTGCTGTTATTGTTTGCTTGTTTGCTTTTCATTTATACTTGCTCATTTACTACACTATTACTCTTTAGAGTACTTGGGTATTAATTCGACAAAGTCAATTTTATCATGATGTCAGTAATCTAGATTGTAACTTTATCAGAAACTAGAGTACTTGTGATATGAGATCCCTCTTACAAATGACTTCACAGAATGCATCTGTCCCAACTCATCAATAGAAAGGTAATCACTGGAAATAAAAAGAAGAGAGGAGCAATCATTGACACCTTTTATAGTTGTAAATAGCTGCTATGGCAATCTTCTATCGCATTAAAATATGCTGCAGCAGCAGCTAAACAAAGCTGAATTATGTAGTCTCTTATTTATGAAGTCTCTGCACAATTTATACTATTAATGAACACTGAGAACAACTTCTGTATCCTTCTTGATTCTGTCTACTCTTCATTAATCCTCTTTACATCCCCAACAGCTCTTATGGGCCTGAGTCTGTTAGATTAAAGATGAGAGGGTGTGTTTTATCTACAGATTTTCTGTGCTTGAATAATTAAAAACAATATGCTCACATGATTATAGCTTTCAATTATTCCTTCATTCACACTAATCTTTCTTCTGCCTAACTCATGCAATCTGCTTTTATGGTATGCTACATAAGCCTGAGAATAGTAAGTAGAAATTTGTGTCACTTTTTTCTTTGTATTACCATCATCCACACTTGCTATTACAGTGTCCCTCCTCCCACATGCATACAGAGATGCATATTAAACATCTTAAAATATCTTATTTCAACATTTCAGTGATATGCTTTTCATCCTGAGATCCCATCATCAGCACCTTTTCTGCGGCTATGAAATCATCTTGGTTATGGTGGTGTGATTCGTTGTTTATTTGCCATTTTGTTTGTTCGTTTAAGTGTTTTAAAGATTATATTATACTTGCATAATAAAATAGGCTTCTCTAAGGTTTTGCTGATCACATTTTTGTAATGTGGCATGTGTTTTGTTTCTTACAAGACTGACATGATGCATCACAAGTGATGAGATGTTCAAGGCCAGGTTGGATGGAGATGGGGTGCAACCTAGACTAATACAGAATCTGGAGGTTGGTGGCCCTGCCTGTGGTCATGTGATGATCCTTGGGGTCTCTTCCAATCCAAGCTGTTCTATGATTCTATGGGTTTGTCTGAGAAGCCTGTTCCAAGGGCAGCCTTATGTGTTATAGACTTCATGGGAGAGAAGATACTGGGAAAAAGACAAGCTGGAAGCTACTGTGCTGTTTGAAAACGACAATATAGTTGTCATCACTGAAACCTAGTTTCAGAATCATATTTTTCTTAAGTTTAATGAGCCAACTTAAAAACAAATTGCTCATTTTAGTTCAGAAATATTCAGTTTAGCTGCAATAAAGAACAACTTATACTGGAAGCCACAGAGTAATGTGTTTCAGAGCATAATTCTTGGAAATGTCCACACTTTTCAACACAATCTACAATGAAAACAAATGCAAAAATAAGAAAATTCAATGTATTTTACATGTAGATTTTAACATTACTGATGCTGAAAGAAGAAAAAGAGGAATTCAATACTGACTTCTCCTGACCTTAGAAGTTTTACATATTCTAATTGAAAATATTGCCATAAATACTAGTATCCAAACTTTGTGTAGTCTAAGATTTAGTCTAGTTTGACTCATCATCTAAACAACTTTGCACTTGAACCTCTTACAAGTAATTAAAAAATAAATGTTTTGTTATTTATTTTTCTCTGAGATTTTAAAAGGTTCTTGTTTTTTCTACTTTTAGAAGTAGCACAAAACAAAGCAAATCTAAATAAAAAGAAAGTGTTTCATAACTCCACTATTTTGTGTTGTTTTTTTTCTTTGGTTTGTTTTCAATTTGGTATATTGTGAATTTGAAAAAGCTTTGAGCTTGGTTTCAAGTTAATCTTTTAAACACTGTTCTGAATTATTATTCTCTTTGAAAGTAGTCAATTCATTGTCAGAAAATACAGATTCTCTAATTCAGAGTATCATAATTTGTAAAATGATTTTTTGTTTTAGTACTGAAATAAGTGACAAGCAAGAAGCAATTATATTTTTGTTTCTGCATTCACATGAAACAGTGAATTATCAACTCAAGTGTAAGAGCTATGGAACTCGCACACAATTGTACAATTTGTTTATATTCAGACAGTAAAGTTTACATCTGAAGTCTACAATACACTGCCTAGATGTACAAAGAATACATTTTATTGATCCCATACATCTCACTGTTGAACAAAATTGTGCTTGTTCATTCTAGCAAATCCAAAACATAGTATGGGATTAAGGATGCAGAGAATGAATGTGGTTTGGAAAAAAACATCTTTTTATTTCACATGTCTCTGTAGATAATATGGAAAAAAGAAATTCAGAGCTGGACAGTCTTTTCATTGTGATCCATTCTGTAAATAGCATTCCTGCAACAGATACCTGTTAGAATTTCACTTCCCTGATACTTCAGTATTTAAGGAGTAGTCACAATCCCCCCTTTTTTCCTACCTGACAAACTATGAGTTCCAAGATGTAAATAAAATATCTGTTAGGCCATAGTTTCACCCATGAGCAATAGAAATCCCTCCTATTCAGTTGGATCAAACTTAATTGCATGAAACATTCATATATAAGCGCCACATCTTAAAGATGCCTCCTATAAGGAGGAATGTTTTGTTATAACCTTATTTTTTATAAATTATGGAAAATGTTGGAACTGATGACAATATATAAGGAAAGAAGCCTGGCTGGTGCAAATTAACATCAATCTGTAAGTAGAAATTTACACAAGTGCAGACTTGTCCTGATGCTCTTTTTGGAGTAGTCTGACCACTGTGAACCTGTAAGAGAAATCTGTTAATGCAGCATGTCTTGAAATTAATTGGAAAATAAAGGCACTGCAAGGTTTGAAATGGAGAGACAATTAAATGAAAATACATATAACATCTTACTAATAATCAGGAGCATTGATCATTAGGAATTTGCTTGAAGCTAACAACAGTTTCACAATATGGTAGTGATTAGTGTTGCTTTGTTTTGTTTTAAAACTGACTTCAATTTTTACAGTAGCAGTGACATATTTCTACAAAATAATTTAGTTGAAAAAGCTGTGAGATATGACTGAAGGGAAAACTAATATTTCACTGCCTGAAAAAAAAGAAAAATGTTTGTTTTCCTTACAGTGATATTTTAATGAACTAAGTCTTATGTTTTTGAAGAATATGTTTGTTCTGAATTGAATTCAGGAGGCATTTTGTATTCCATGTATGACTATTCATCCAACAAAATAGAATGCTTTATCATAGACTGAAAGAGAGCAGCTGGCAGAAGATAATATACCAATCCATAACAATATAGACAGCTAGTAGTCTGAAGGCATCTTGTCCCAAGCTGTGAGCTCCTTAACCACTCACTGATAACATATTCTATGTACTTGTACAAAGATATTATTCATGTAAGATGAACTTAGGAGGATTATTAAAAGCAGAAGTGTTTGTTTCATTGTTAAGCCACACTTACATCCATTGAAGAAGACAAACTGACAGCACTATTCTTAAACATTACAAGGGACATGACCTCCAACAAGAGAACAAATGGTATTTGTTCCCATCCTGACAGAGATAAAAGAAGGGATCAGAGATCTGTAAAGTGATTAAAGTATATAGAATGGCCTGTGTTGAGAAGGACCACGATGACCATCTAGTTTTGACCCACGTGCTATGTGCAGGGTCACCAAGCACTAGACCGGGCTGCCCAGAGCCACAATGTCAAGTGATTGACTTGTTCACACTTCATATCAAGGACTAGAGAAAATGTGTGTATTTTCTTTATGCAAACAGGCTCACACACCTGTGCACATTTACTGTTTAAAAGCACTGTTTTCACAAGACTGAAAGCAACTTTGAGAAATAAATAGTACATAAAAAGACCATACTAAATGTGTTTGACAGTGGCTTGCTAAATTTCAGACTCAGTCTTGAAAAGAAGAAAAAACAGTATCAGTAAGAAAGCGTCATTCTTTGGCCAGGAAGTTAAAATGGCAGTAGTATGAACTAAGCCAGGCATCAAATGGTGGTACAGATGATATGAAACATTTTAAGGTACCTCTGAACGACTACACTTGTTCAACATAACATGCAAATTATAGAAAGAATAGGGGTAAGCAGAACTGCAGTTGAACATATTGAGAAACTATGGTTTGCTAAGAAAATCTCATGGAATCTGCAGTTCATTTGTACATATGAGTGATCTCAGGGAGGGGGTTGTGCATTTCAACATATAGCTCTGAGCAAGGAGGGAGGTTAGATGCACCTGGAGCAAGTTTCACCAAATATTGCTCACACATATTTATAACCGCAGACCCATTTGGAACTACTTATTTTGTTTTGATATAGAAATAATTCTTAGATAAATGCACTAGTTTAGCAAAGAAAAAGAAAACTTAGAGTCTGCGAATACCTGCTTAGGGAAGAAATATTTGGCAGCTGCAATTTCTGCAATCAGAGAAGACACAGGCTGAGGTGGCTTGAAATTGAAGAAAAATAAATGCAGAAACAGGGGACTGGATTATTTATTTATTTATTTACATCCACGTAGTTAACCACTGGAACATCTTTCAGAAGAAATGCATCAGATAACTGAGTAGTGACAACTTTTAAACAAAATTCAGTGTTTTTTAGAAGTGCGTCTCATATCAAGTGACAAACAATTCAAATATGCAGTATGGTTTGCATTATGCAGGAAGTCAAAATAACTGTTCTTTTTGACTTTATAATATCTGAATCTGCCTTGTCCTACATGTACAAGATCCTTTTTATCATCAGCTTAATATTTCCTTCTTCTTTGTCTTACATAATGTATTACAAAATAAAAACAGAAAAAAAATCTGAAAACAGAATATCTTGTCATTTATCTGAGAATAGTGTTATTGCAACTTTTGTTTCATGCTATAACTTCAAAAAAATACCTTCAAAATAGAAGGTATGATGCAGAACAATTTCGGGCTAAGCTAGAGTATGTCACACACATTATTCTAGTGCATTCACTGATCCTATTTTATTATATGCATGTCAGTATACATTGTTACGTGGCTATTTTTTTGTCTATAATTTATTTTGAAAATATCATTTGAAAATTAAGAATATGTCAGTCTGCAGAGATCTGTATTAAGCTCTCATGTAGCTAAACTAACATCCAGCTCTGATACAGCTTCATTTGCTACCCTAGCTTTGCCCATGCTAGAAATTGAACAGCAGTGAGTGGCAGGTCATGAAATCAGATGAACTCTGAAGCTGTGGGTACTTTTATGAGGAGTGCTGCAGATGAAGGATGTAATACAGATTGCTTCAGTCAGCAATTCAGCTTGGGTTAAATCTTACTATCCCAGCTTTTTTTCTTTTTAATCTATACAGTGCTATTCTCTAAGCTTTTCTATAAGCAATACTGACTAGGTTTTCTTGCAGATATCTCAATATCTACAGATGCTCAGCCATGTAATCTACCATGGGCTGCATTCTGGATTCTCTTCCAGAATGTCATCTGCAACCAAAATCCAGAATTCAAAATTGTCAGATGTCTGTTAACATACATGTTAACCTGGACAGCCAGCTTTAGGTGGCCCCAATTGAGCAGAGGCACTGGGCAAGATAACTTACACAGTCCTTTACAATCTTAACCTTTCTGTGATTCAGCAAAGCACTCATTCCTAAAGGGCTCATAGTGAATTCATGTGCAGAATTTAAATATCTCCCAATTATATCTTTATCAAATGTGGAAAATTTTTTGTATCTGGCTTGTCCATACGCAGAAGGTACTTGTTATCTTGGCGTGACACCTTTGTTTTATGGTTCATTGCAGCCAGATTATCTGTTCCTGCAGACTGAGCATGAGTTTTATTACATTACATTTATGAACTTTCTCTGCATAAGAACAAAACTACTTCCATGATTTCTCAGTGATGAATATCTTCCTTTACACTGGAAGCAAAGATGTGCCTCTTGCTTAGAAAGAACAGTTATTTCACCATTTAAAACTCTATGGGAGGTGGGGACCTGAGATTTTTAATTCTTTACAGAAAAACACAGAAATCAGAGATAGCAGTCAATTTGCATGTCTCTGCACCTTTGTTACTCCTGCACAATGTTGTTTGAATTAAAAGCCAAATAAAGCACAATGCAAAAAGCAGTAAAACCGCGATTTTAATACCTTGCCCAGAATTATTTTCCCCAGGGATTCCTGGCCTCACAGTCCAAGGACTCACAGTGAAAAAATGCAGTAGAACAATGACAATGCTTTTTACAAGATTTTTGCTTTGTATTCCTGTCTGTCCCCCTCTCCCTTCCCTCCTACCCCCTTCTTCCTGCAACCTTAAACGAGACACGAAGGCCACTTTAAAGCATAGGTGTGCAGGGTAAGAGTTTGGAATGGTAGCTTAAAATGGCTCAGCCAATTTCTTTTTTAAAACAGGTGTATTTGTAGCTTATTCTACATCCTTTTGTAGTACATGTGCACACAAAAATTTGATTTGTTTCGTGAGACCATGCTGTGCCTCAGGCTCACCCAGGAGTAAAGTTTCTAACACATGATGAAATTGCCATGAACTAATGACGCATTGTCTAGGCAGGCTCTGCTCATGAAAACAATGCTTCAAGTACCATTATCATCTCAGCAGCAGGACACAAGAGGGCTACTATTAGTTTTCAGAATTTTAATTTTCAAGCAGTTAAAGAAGGAATCTTCAGCAGAGATTTATTATTATTATTATTATTATTATTATTATTGGTTTTGAGTTGGGCTTTTGTCTGTTGATGTGAAAAATAAGTTTTTCTCATTTGGTTACTTAAATAAATTTTTCGAGAAAAAAAGATGAGAGGAACATGGTATTGTAAGGAAAATAAAACTCTTTTCTTTGGAAAGTATTAATGCTAATTTTTCATCTTTTTTAAAAAAAACTACTTAAAGATTATGAAACTGGTCAACAGTATATTTATGGTAACAAAATAATTTGAAGCAGATGTATGTTAAAAGAGAAAAAAAAAAAACTTTAACTGTCCATTTTCAAAAGTGTTCCTCTTAACAGATGTTAACTAACTCTTCAGAAGAATTTTCTCTTCCCTTGATTACAGCTCTCTTTACTCACTTTGCTATCCCACAGTTCTCTCTTATCTAATCTGAAATAATTCCAGTCACCACTAAAATCAATCAGCTCATGAGGCTATAACCAGATGTAATAAGAAGTATAGTAAAGACTGTTGTAAAACCTATGAGGATGTGTTAGACAGGTTTCTAAAATAAAAGAAGCAGCATACAATGAAAAGAAATTAAACACATGGAAGTGAGGAGAAATGGCACTGAGCAGCAGAAGAAAAGAAGTGAATGGTTGCCTCTGTTTCTGTCAGTAGATTAAGACTGAACTCCAGAAAGACATGCTTGGGGATTAGAGGCTGTAATTTTAGTTCCCTGTCAATACTGGGTAGCAAAACAACTGGAGAATAAATTTATTTGTTTATTATCTTCTGTTTCTGAGCTCCTCCACCTGAAAATAAACACAAGTGTTGTCATACAAGAAATTCTCTAACCTCAACTGACAGTGCTTCATGTGGAACTGCATCAGGGCTGAACCACTGAAAATACCCTTCTGTCTGGAAAGCCCTCGATGTAGGCAATTTCCTTCCCTTCACACTCCATTTTGTGTGGTAGTGGTGTGAGGAGGGAATTGGAGAAAAGTACAGTGAAATGGAGAGTGACTTTTCATTATTGCTGGTCTTGCCAGACTGTGGCAAATGGGCAGCTGAAGAAAAAGCCTTTCTCGGCTGTGTTCAGCCTCAAGCTGGTGCAGAATTTTACTGTGTTAAATCCTGATTCATCCAAGATGAGGTTGGTGAATAGGAGGTTATATTATCACTGCTGTGGGAAATGAACAGCTAGAGTAAATCTTTTTTAATAATAAATTTTAATATTTCCTGGCAGATGTATAAAACAGCACACAAAACATCAAACATTCTCATGCAACAGGACTCTCCGAATTCTCAGGTAAGGTTTAGAAACTTGAACACTGTGGAGAATTAAAGCTACTTGCCTTGTTGCATCTATCAAACTAGATCACATGGTCTTTATAGGAACAATCTCTCAAAATTTTCTGTGTGAGCTATGCATAAAACCCATTAGTGTCTACCATGATTTGAGTCTGTACTCTACATTTTATTAAAAATACTCCACTGACTGGTCACAAATCCACACTGTGTCCATAGGGCCCAACATATGAAGTCAGTACAATACTATGAAAGCAATAATGGTTTAACTCAAGGTGTATTAGTTCAGTATTCCATTCACTTGTTTAAACAGCTGATAATAATAGAATTTGTCTTATTCGAGCCAAACCTATAAAACAAATACTAGTAAAGGCCTTAGACTGTAGTCCAGTATCCAATGCACAGATCTTGATCTTTCGACTGTTCTTATGTAAAATAATTCAGACACAATGCTTCTCAGTGTGTCTTTGTTCTGTTTACCCCACAACCATTCATCACAACCCTGAAGAATAGGTCCGACACTATAGAGAAATAATTGACATTTTTCAGGAAAAATAATGAATTTGCTCATTATGGCAATCTTTTTCCCTTATAATAAAAAACTTAGTTTTTGAAGAGTGTAAAATATTGATGTATGATCATTTGGTATAAAACAGATGCTTTGAGTTCAATAAATTCTTTTATGAACTGCTCCTTTGGATTTCTTTAATATCTTTAAGATTAACTTAAGGTGTTACTCTTCTAGTTTAGTTTTACCCCTAAAATCAGCAACAATGTTCACCTGGTACCTTTTTCAAATAAAAATACAGATTTTTAAAAACCTGTTGTGTTGAGTAATTGGAATTAATAAAGAAGCAGTAGAATATTTGTATTAGTATCCACTACAAATGACAAATGTAAGAGGCCTGATTCATCTTTCATATACTCAAACCTTATGTTCAAATAACTTAAATGAAGGACAAGAAAGATGTCTGGAAAGCCCTGTTTTTAAGGGAAAAGGCTTTAGCGATAACATTAGCAAGACTGATGGCAGACGTACTGCATTGGATTAGCTCAGATAAGATGCTGCCAAAGTCTCAGAGGTGCTCAGGATCAGACATTTTTGATAAAAATGGTAATTCAAGTTCTTTCTGATACACAAAAATAAGTGAGGGGCAAATGAAGATCCTTTTAAAGGCAGATTCCACTGCGAGCTTCAGGGCTGAGAAGGTCCTACCCACACACACATGCAAAATGCTAGGGGCTGTCTCTCAGGAAATGAATAATTTAAATAGAAAACTTTTCTACATTCACCGCATCAAGAAGTAGAATTGTTAAATAACTATATTAGCTCTCAGTTCTTGAAAAGGATGGGCAATACGGCTCCTTCTTAATCAGTTGTTGATGGTAAGGGTAGTTAATATATCTTCATATATTGTAAATGACAATATATAATTTATATATCATGAAACAAATAACACTCAGAATGACAATTCCATTATTTTCCTATCTATAATTAGTGATCATTGTGATTACTTTTTTAAAATAAATCAGCATTTATCAACTACCATTATATTTATGATGCTTCCTATTGAAATATCCTATTTCTGTGACATTTCTTATTCTAAGGGTGACAAAACATTATAGTATCACCAACACTATGATTTAATAAGTGTTTCCAATATGACTTTTTGATGGCAATTGATACAATTGTCTCATCTTCTTTAAAATGAAAATTAATATTAGAATCATCAATTTAAACCACACAACAAATTAGAATTAGGAAAATGAATCAGTGTCTTTTCCAGTTTGCAATGCAAAGTCAAGTAGGCTGCTTATTCTGGCCCTTCAGATGAGATCCTTTCTGAAAGCTTCTGCTAAATCTGTACACTGACTTGACTGACTTTGGATTTGAGCAATACTTTGGAGTTATTCATCATTAGTTGACAAAGCATTCCCCCTCCTGATAACCCTATCCCTTCCCTTTTTTTAAGGGAAGCAGGGAAAGTGGGGTTTTCATCCTACTTCCCAAACTCAAAAAAATTCTGTCAACTCTGACATAGAAATTGATGCTCAAGTTAGCTTTCCAGAAGAAGTATATCATATAATTGTTGTCTTCAAACAATGTTTGTTCTTTTCAACCCTGTGCATGTGAGAGTTTGCAGAGACCTGCCCTTAGGTAATAACTTTCACGAAATATTAAAATTGCTGAAAGGGATTTCAAGCTGAAATAAAATTGTACTTGATATCTCTGTTTGTGAAATTCAGTTTCCAAACCAGCCATAGTTACATTTTGAAAGATATCAATTAATCATTGCTAAAGGATCTTTATAATCCCAATAGTATATCTCTACAAGACGTTTTTCACAAGCATTATAAATTCAAGGGCCACTTAATCTTTCTGCAAAATATCTGACAACTTCTTTTTAGAATGCTGCCATGACCAGAAATGTTGATTTATAACCAGTAAAACCATGTTTGTTAGTTCGTTTGTTATTTTCATGTTCACATTTGCCTTCCATTTGCTCTTTTGCCAGTTTGAATTGGTAGATTATATTTTCAATGATTTTAATCTTCAACAATTGTTTTGTTGGTAACTAACCTAGAGGTCACCTGAGGACATAAAGAAAATGGCCTATTTCCATTTAAGAGTAGAATTAATTTTGTTTAATTTTAATTTAAATATATACATATATATATATGGAATTTCAGATAAGAAACTAAAATATTTTGCAGGGAAAAAAAAAGAATATTTCCTAAAGAAAGCAATTTTTATCTGGTTTTCTAAATGATTAAAAATAAAGTACATCTTACAAATTCCACACTATGCTATAGAAATTTAGAAGCCACTATTAATTTAATGTTGTTATCTGTAGATCACTTTGTAAAGCTGAATTCCTAGGAAGATAAATTAGCCAAGATGGAGATTCAGTTAGTTGCTGATATTCAAAATAGGTTGTCTAAAACAACTGTATTACCAGAACACAGTACTGCAGTGTGTTGTCCAATTACACGAGAGAAAGGATTTGCCACTATAACAACTGCTGGTACCATTAAGCTATCAAAATAGAATGTTAAAAAAAAAAAAAAATTGTGAAATGGAGATAACAATTTAATGCACTGTTCCAGAAAAGTTAAAAAAAAAAAAAACACCTCAATAGTTTCCAAAAGTTATAATCTTCGTCCTTGTATGATTACTTCCTATATAAATTTTAATAATCATTGACTTCTACGAGTGTATCAAATATTTTGCCTTACAATAGACTCGTATCAGATCTTTTCACACACACAAAAAAAAGGAAACAAAGGCTTAAAAATGTCCGCGTCCGTAAAACAGCCAAAAATTTGGTACAGGAGTCAGATACACATGCAAATAGCACTGTATACACTCATGTATCGCATTAAAATATGAGTCACATAAGGGTCTCAGTGATCAAAATTCAGAGATACATTCCTACTCTGATAGAGATTCTGTTCTAACCTGACAGAACAAAGAAGTATTTCACTAGAAGAGCTTCCCCAGCATTTTATCAGTCTACTTCTGGTTGTGAGGAAGAGCATATGTTTCATGGTTGGGGTAGAATAGATGGGATGTTGGACCCCTCCTTGGCTGCTTGTAGGTGACAAAAGCCTCTGTGCTAGGTGACAAACACATTTCTTGAGACAACTGACACATCCTCCACAGCTAAATGCTTCCTCTCTGTGGGCATATTCAAATCTGGAGATCATTGTCTCTTAAGGACTCTAGACTTACCCTTGCTTTTCAGCATGTGGTGGTGACTGTCATGTTCACACTTCCTGCATAGTCCTAAAGCCAATGAACTTCAGATCAATTGGTAATCATATGCAGACTTTCAAGTTAATCTCAGATATAGTTAGTGGACCATTTCCAGCTCACCCAAAACCTTGCCCCCAGGGTTTCAACAGTATCTTTGAGCACAAAAAGCACAGAATAGAGGAAATAATTGTTTTAGTTCTAAACAATAATAAAAACACAAATTATAGGAAGTTATAGGAGGATTTCGGTAAATCACTGTGGTTTCAAAGAACTGTTTCAAATGATGAGTTGAACTACTCAAATCATATTCCCTAAGAATCAGAAGGTAAGATTTTTGTGTGTCCAATTTCAGAAATCCCATGGGAAAATTAACTACAGGGTGAAAAGATCTTTCAAAGCAATTATTTTGCATTTAACCCCTAGAAACCATTTCAAGGCTCAGAATAGTGATTACCAAGACCTCTGGCATGTGGCCACAATCCATGAAAATATAATATAACTCTGGAAAAGGAGTGTTTCTCTCTCATTATCCACCTTCAGAGCTATTAAAAACTTTCTGAAATCTCCTTCCCAGAGCACAAACCATTTGCAGAAGGGACCTTTCAGACACAGAAATTCATTTTGCAGACATGAAAAGAAATGACACTCCTAAATGTCTGAAGTCTGTTTTTCATATTTATATCTGCAAAGTAAAAGAAATGCTCCTGGCAGGGTTTCCTGACAAATAGCAGATACTTTATTGGATAGCTGACATCCAGGTCCAAGTTTTGGTGAGCAGTAGAAGGATTGATTGTCCTAGAGAATAAGTAACTTTTATTACCTTCTGATGGTTCAGTGCAACTCACTTTAAAACCTGTTCATCCCTAATTGTGGCAGGTTTCATCCCAGTGTGTATTTGTAAAATGCAGTCAGTGTTGGATTTTTCTCCTTAGTGTCTTGAAGCAGAAAGCCAGACTTAAATACAGTTTATGACAAAGTGATCTATGTTCAAGCTGCATCCAATGTAAGCTAACAAAGAATTGAACATTCTGGGCCTGATCTCTGTCTTATTAAATCACTGTGTGCTTTTATATATTGAAGTCAATTGAAATGACAAGTCAAAACTTTGCAACTTTGTTTTAAATATAAAACAGGAACAAAGTTATTTATATTAAGAACAAGTAGGAAGTTCAGCTGACAAAAAAAATTAGTTATTTTTCTTCCTAGTCCTTTGATCCACAGATTGCATTCCAGACAGATCTGACATGCTTTTTGATTAACACTTCATAAAAGCACGTACTTTTACTGAGTATGGTAAAAACTTGATTCCCAAAACACAAATTTTTGCTGGTTGTAAAAACAGGCATTTAGAACTAAATTTGATTTTTAAATCTTCTAATGCTCTGTCAAGCAAACAGTTGAAAATTTTAATTTTGAAATCACATGAAAAACACAGTTGAGACTATCTATAGAACTTACTGAAATTTACTAATAGAAAAAGGTAAAACAGTACAATGGCTGAAAAATATTCATCTGGAGTACACGAGAAGGCAATGTAAATACTGAAGTTGTTTTTGGAGTCATAAAACATTTTTTTTTTCATTTTTATGTAGAATTATCAATTATTTTTGATTTAAAAAAAAAAAAAGTCATACTTATCCTTAAAAATTATATTATGTATTCACTTTAAATGAAAGGCATCAATCAGCATTTTGAGAATGAGAATACTTACTCAGAAACAAGTTATCTCCATCTTTTCATTTTGTTTTGTTCCATTATAGAAAGGAAAGCCCTGTTTTCAGAAATGTTCTCAATTAGCATTGTTGGTTTTTCTCTTCTGTTGGATCCCTCACCAAATGTTCTAACAAATAACTCAAAGGCTGTTGGTGTCTTCCTCTGTCACTAAAATAATGTATGTTTATTAAGTATTTTAATATTTTTTTTTTACACTTTTGATGGCAGAAAAGTGGATAAGAGTTTACTGTTGTAGAAGTACTTTTAATAGAGCTCTTATTCTGGAAGGTAGGATCCCCAACCAACCTTGAATCCAAAAGGAAGGGAGCTACAATTCCTGATCTCTGAGGTATTGGATTAAAAATAAATATGAAAAGTATTTAATGTGAATGACACAGATTTCAGTCTTTTGAAGCCTGTTCTGGAATGTGGCAGTGCTCAGCATCCTGCTGTGTTGGACAGGTACAAACCCTGCACAAAAGCAATAGACCTGGGAGTCAGCTCCCAGCAGGGTATTGCATTCTCAAGGAAGAAAAAGTCACTGCTATAACACTGTGAAATACTTACACATATATTTTTGACCCCCATTTCCCAAGGTACCTGAAGAGTATTTCAGCACCAGCAGTGGTTTTCATTTAAATGCGAATAAAACAGCGCTGAACTGAAGTGTACAGTTACTTTCATTTCCACACTTGCTAATATTATGCACTTTGTTTACAGAGATAGAATCATGTCTATTCTGTGGGGTATGGTAAGCATTCACTAGAGCAACTTACCACGTGTCATGACTGAGAAGTCAACAAATCCAAATAGTTAATAAATACTGGGTAACTAAATCCTACATGCAGGCAAGATGTGTGGAGCACAGACACTGAATCACAAAGAAAGACAAGGCTGCTCAGAATAGTAAAAACTGCAAAGACAGTCTTTCTTAAGAGGCCCAGAGCTCAACTGCAGCTGTCTGGATGGGAGTAATGTCAAAAACATAGGTGTCTCCTTAAGGAATTGGAAGCAACTGAAATAAACTTTTCAAGATCTGAAATTTGTGTGTTTTATTCTTGCAGCATTTAGATGATTAAATTCTACGTGTGCAACACTATAGGTGATTATTTCTGTTACATACTAGGAAAACTTTTCTTACAGGAAAAAGGGCTAAATTAGACAACTTTGCATAAACATAGTATCAAGTGGAATATGAGCTGAGTTTGTGAGGTTATGGGACAATTTGTAATTTGCAAACCTTATCCATTTTATATGAAAAGTAATCTAACTGAACAAAAGTTAATGTAGGGTTATCTTTTATACATGATAAATATATCAAATTTATACTGTCTATGAATGATCAGGAGAGTCGTACATATTATCTCAAGTTGGCAGTGTTAAAAAGTGAGCCTTTTCTTACTGGGTTGCTTTTTCACTTCTTTCCATGGTTTATTTTTTGTGGTGCTGGAGAAACAGAAAACACCCAGTTAGCATAGAAATTATTACAGTAACTTCCTTTGAAAGCATGACATATATTACAATATTTCTATTTCACGTCATAGATAAAAAACAGCTCTGTAGTGAAATATCATTGTGTAGAGGGAAGTATAGAGCAGAATTTTAAATGACGAACATTCGTGTATTGTTTTTTTTCTATTTCACCATTTGCTAAAGTAAAGCTTCTGCATTTTAATCTATACAAAGATAAGTTGGGAGTGGCATTATAACCTGATATCATTATGAAAGTTACATCATTTTCTGTTCTTCCTAGGGTTATCATGTCGAATCATATCTATATCCATATTAAAAAAACTTTTCTTAATATGAATGTTGGCTTGTGGTATTAAAAATTCATAAGCCTGTACATACGCTTATAGGAAAAAAAGTTAGTAATGCTCCAAGAGAAGTGATACATTGAGCTGTGAATAAAGAGGATGTAAACAAAAATATGTCAGAAATATCGCCTTGCTGAGGTCACCAAGATTTCTATCAGGCAAATGGGTTTCAAAAGTATATGTGAAGGTGATTCATCTGGGAATCAGTCATTGCCATAGTACAGACTTCCTAATAGACACTGTTCTCTGATGGAGCTTTATCTCTCAGAAGTTTTTCCAGCTCCTTTCAAGGTTAAAATCCTTTCCATTATTTATCAAACAGTGGAAGAGTAGTCATATGGAAAACAGATAGCAATCAAGGCCTATCAGTAACTTTTTTTTTTGTAAAAGGGCAATATTCATTTGGAGTGGATGCTTCAATCAAAATCTCAGCTACACCCTCATGAATTCAATCAGAGAACTCTTATTAGTTTGAATAGAATTTGGAGCTCATTTAAAGTGCTTTACCCTTTATGCATTCCTTGTGCTGTGTCTCTCTGTGCTAGGATAATGTCAGTTTTCATCTTTATCTACCTGCCAAACTACAATTAGAGGATCAACCACCACTCAGCATATCAGAAGATGTCATCTTTTTCTTCCCATTATTGACCTCCCTTTTTCTCCTCTCTTGTATTTTTGTTTCAACCAGATCATATGGGGAGCCTGATTGGTTTGATAGAATCTCAGTGTTATTGACAGTAAAGTAAAACACATCACACAGTTGAAATGATGGCTTGTAGTCATCTTTACTCAGTCTTCACTGCAACTTATTTTCATCTACAAACTTCAAATGATGGAAGTATCTACAAAGCATACAGAGATATGCTGCCTGTGAATCACCTTAGTGTCTTTTTTCTGATTTAAATGTCTCCAGAAAATGTATTTTTCAGTCATTATCTACTGAAAGAAACCTATAGCTCATGTATTGGCTTTAGGTTATGCCAAGAATGTTATCATTGCTTTAAATAAAAATGGAACAATGTTGTGTTCAGTCCTAGGAAATCTACAGACAAAATATTTTTTAATTATATTGTCCAATTTTATAGTACACCTGTAGAACATTCAGGGAAAAAAAAAAGTACTCTGATCATTGATTGTCCTAAATTTCCAGATTTTTATGCTGATATGAAATCTGAATCTAAACATTAAAGTCAATTCTTTGGTTAGTTGCACACTAGAATAATGTCTATATAAAGAAACAAATTTGATAGCATTCAGCTCATTGGAAACTTAACGTGGCAACTCTATAGAAGATTTTCCATTCTCTGCTTGTACAGAAGATTTCCCATTCTCTGCTCATCCCTTGTCTGAACCTAACTGACTTTTTAAATAAACGTTATCATATGGAGAAAAGTCAATGTCTCCTTTCCATCATAATCAATTAGTTTTTCACCAGTTTCAATATGTTTGAAACAGTGGTTTTTCATTGATTGCCAAGTTGGAATGCAGTTTCCTCCAGCTTCCAACTCAGTTTTCTATAATCTGGTAAAACTTTCACTCCTATGAAGATACCTGGAGATTTGCAGCTCATTTCAGTATGAACAGAATTTTGCTAGACTGGTTTACTTCTGGAAAAAAAATGATTTTCCTTTAAAGCTGGTTGCTACAGTGTGTGATTTGTAAAAAAAAAAACAACATATTTTTTGGAAGCTGTCTTCTTAAAATTTAAACCTAAAAACAGATGTGTCCAGAAGTTCTCCTAAGCTGAACTGAGATGACTTAAAAAATTCTGGAAGACTTACACTAGTCCTACATACTAATAGGATACCGGATACTTGACCTCTGTCTGAATTTCTCTGTTGGCATATTGAATTCATAATCACTGTTCTCTGGACTTGGAAATGGAACTTCCTTCTTCTAAGTGTTACAGGCTGATGATATCAACAGATGCAGAAGAAATGACAAGGCTGTAAGAAATTGAAAGGGCTTTAGCATGATAAGACCCAGCTTTAGAGGAACACTAAAACAAGCAGTAAATCCTAAATATATATATTAAATGATTAAATTTTAAATATTCTTATTTTAAAAAGGATTATATAGATCATGTTACCACATAAAAACACTCGCATATGAATAAAAATATTAATGTTGCTGTAATGCCTGTTTTGTGAGTAATATAATACTTTCATTTTACTGTAAAATGTTTTAATGTCTTCTGAAACAAGTTCATTACAGAAAGTTTTTTCATTTCCTTAATGGTTTTACACTTAGATTTAATTTCCAGAAGAGACTTCTACCATAGATAGCATCCAGAAGTTGTCTGGTATTTCTATGGGTATCTGGAATGTTTCTATTAGATGTTTATATTGTTTCCTTTTACAGCACACTTTTTTTTTTTTTTTTTGGCAACTAATGTATTAATACTGTACATGCTATCAAAGAGCTATAGTTTCTAGAGAGTTAAAACTTGAAAATCAATAAATCTACTTAAGAATGAGGAGTTTCTGGAATTCTCATCAAGGTTACTTCCTGTACAATAAATAGTAAAAAATAAGCAATACAAAGATGTAATATGAGATTAAAAATAAATAAATAAATAAATCAGTTGAACTAATGATTACATCCTTCAAGTAAAGAGTTATCAAAGAACTGTTAAAAAATATATTTATGAGCTGAGAGATGTTTATATTATAAAGGCATTTTGTCAGGTTTTTAAAGTAGAAACTTTTAAACTTTATACATACAAAAACAAATTGAGAGTAGAAAGTATGCAATTTAACTTAGCTGCACATTTTTTTAAGTCACTGAGTCCAGTCCAGATGAGGGATAACCAGCAGAATTTGTTCATGCAACTTCTAGTCATTTATCCATTTCCCACTAGTTTAAAATCAGTCAAATGCATACCAGCACAGGTCAAAAAATACAATATTACATTAAAAATCCCTATCCAGTTTTACAGCTGAAATATTGCAAGTGTATACTCCTCAGCATCTTATGTCATGCCATTAAAAAATCAGTTTATGAAGACCCAAGTCCACAAAAGAGACAATGGAGCACAGCATAAATTGAACATAATTCCAAGATACTACAATAAGAGAAGACTAAATGTGATACCAGAAACAGCAGCTGTGACATCCTGGTCTTTCTTGCTTCCTGTGATTTCTTATTTTAATCAAAAGGTGAACTATGAATTTATCTCTAAAGCCAAGAGTTCAGGGCCACCATCTGTTTACTAACCTATATATATATATATATGCATATTCTTCTCACTTTTCAATAAAAATATTTATTCCCATGTTCACCCATGTTTAGAAAGGTGATATGAATAGTAAACACAAGCATCTGAGGATAATACCCAGTTTACATTCACAATTAACTCCCAAGGACTTAAAGCTGCCAAATTTCAGTAGTTACAAATAAGGTTTGTACATCTGGGCTCTTGCACATGTGTAGGAGTGTACAAGGTTTCCCTTTCTCTGCGCTATTTTTTCCTTCCAGTTTACCTTCTGAATTAGGATTTCCTAAGGCAGCTGATAGTATAATTGGGCTCAAATCAAACAAACTTTATCATCTAACTCAGAATTGAGTCTATCAAACCCCTACAGATTTGTAAAACATTGCAAAAATCAGGGTTTTTCATCTGAGAAGGGAGGGGGGCAAGAACAAGGGAAGATAGAAATTAAATTCAACGGGAAGAGGTTTGATACTTTTATTAAGGATTTGGGGGATGATTAAAGAGGAGAAAATATCACATTTAGAAGTTCTTTGGATGGCCCAACACAGTGGCGTCAGAGCTGGGGAGGTCAGTGAGGGGTACTGGTGGGATTGGAAAGTAACAGAGAAGCCAAAAGACTAATTGGGTACTCTAACGTTGGAAGTAATTTCTTCTGGATGCTCGTTGTTTGGTTAACAAACAGGACAAGGAGCAAGGAAAGCAATATTATGAACTCATGAACACTTATGTTCATGTCATTATGTCCTCAGGTTGCTGTAGTGACTCGCCACTACATCAGTGTTTGAGTTGATTTATTTTTTTCATTACTCTTTCCCAAATATTTCAAGCAACATTTTGGGTTTTATTTTTTCTCGGGACTACTTGGGAATGAGTTCACATTTTCAGCAGGAGCTATCTAGCAAGTCAGAGCACACACGGGCTAAATCCAGATAATCCCATGGAAACCTTCCAGGTATAAGTATTAAGCCTGAATACACAAAGTTTGTGCTCCCATGTAGGGTTTAGCTGGAAGTGCCTGTTATGAGTGCTGGAGCAGCACAGTCATTGGGCAGATAGATATGCATGGAGCCCTCGGTAGTGGGCCTCCTCCAAGCTGGAGAGCCTCACCTGGGAGTAACTCTCAAGAGCCCATCCTAGCTCTTCCCTATCCCAGCTCTGCCTCTGATACACTGCAGGTGTAACTGTACCTGGCCACAGCCTTCATGGCTCTGACCAAGCCTTGCTGGATTCTTCTGCTGCCTTCTCAATCCTGTATAGTTACTGCAGATGTATATGGGAACATCTGGGATCCCGGTTGCCCCAGGCTATCCTCACTGGACTTAACATTATTCTGGTTTGTACACAGCGGGAGTGTGTCCATGTTGGTGAGGGCACTGATCTGCCAGCCTGGCTCCTATCCCTATAAGATCAGCCAACTGGACTCTTGAAGTTTTGCAACAGGATCAACCAGCTTGATTAAAGTAAGGTTGTTTCCAGAAAGTCAATAATATCTAGAGAATTTAGGCAAACATATAGATATATACGTTTGCCTAAATTTGCAATTTTTTTTTTGCAATTTAGGCAAATGCATTTAATTATTTTCTACTAATATATACTATTTAGTTCTGGTACAGCAGATGTATAATTTAAATACATCTTTAAACACCACATAAGCACATGGATAGAATAATCAACATGTGTATGATGCAATCTTGAGATATTATATTACAGTATAACAGAAGTTCAAGGCACATGTAATGACTTACAAGTGTTAAGTATGTCATTATATAATACTAATAATAGTAATAAATATAATAATAACCACAGTATAGCAACAATAATTGTAATATTGATACTTAGTATTTATAGAGCATGTTTCAAAGAAGCCAACTGGGTCCTATTTTGCTCAATATTACATGAACATAGAAATAGTAGCCCCTTGCCATATTTTCTCTTGCAAAATATGGGACAAACTGGGGTTACACAAGGTGGCAGTGAAGGTATAGCAAGAGTAGCACTAAGTTGTGAGACATGTGAGGCTTACTAGCAAACTAGAGCTGGTAATGAAACTGAAATTATAGGAAATAAATCTTGGCAGTTATATCTGAACTTTTAAGAAGTGTTCTACAGTGTCTGCTTAATTAAGTTCCCATCCACCTAGTAGATAAGATGTTATTTCAGAAGTTTAAAAAGAAAGTAAATCAAAATCCTTGAAGGGTTTTATCTGAATTACAGGCATAAGGTTAGGGAATGCACAACTTAGTTTTAGACTAAGGATTTCTGAAATATAGGATTGGACAACTTTTGGCTGTCCTCACTGACATCAAAGTCCAAATGTCATTCACCATTGCTCTTAGTAACTCTGTTGAAACTCAACTCAGCTGGAACTCCCTGCACCAGCTGGCTTTGACTACAGTGCACTGCTAGGGAACAAGCATCTCTTCCATTTCTTTTATCTCCAAATATCCCCATCAGCAGATCTAGCTGCCTTACCCTGGATTCAGAAGCCAGATCATGAGTCAGCAAGCTCATGTGAACAGGCAGTGTGAGCAGTCAGGGACAATGGCTCAAGGGCACTGTCAGAAGCTAAAATAAAAGCATAAAATTCTGAAGGATTCATAATTTTTCAGCCCTAGGCACAAAGAGAAATTGCTACACTATTTTATAAATCTCTGGAACCTTAAAACTACTGGGCTACTCAGAGTTAAGGTCTCTGGATGTTCTTGAACCTTATCTCCAGGCTTTTCCTCCTCAGAAAATCCCAGCATGTGAACTGGACTGCATGTTGGAAGATTTTTGAGAGACTGTCATTCTCTGACAGTAAACTACTCTCAGAAGAATTCTGACCAGCTCTAATTTTACCGGAATTTCTTTTGGTTCCATTAATGTTTAACTCACAATATCACACAGGTTTAAACTTTATGACATACCTGATTTTAAGGACAATTGTCTACTTTCTGCATCAGACAGTGTTTAAGGAGGAATTTGTAAAATGTATTGTGTCTGTGTAAGAGATTATTCTTTTACATCATTGTCTCAAAGCTTGCTGGGGACACAGATGAACAAGTCCAAGCAAGTCCTGGGCAAGGGTTGAGAAATCCTTTGTCTGGACTACACTGATGGACAAGTCCTGGGCAAGGGTTGTGAAATCCTTTGTCTGAGGGACGCAGATGGGCAAGGCCAGGGGCAATGAGAGAGAGATAAGCCGCAGCTTAATGGCTGTGAAGCGGCCTTTTGTGTGGACTTATCTCGAGGAAGATGGCCATCTCAGGAGGTGCTGCACATGACTCTTACCCAACCACCCAGGAATACCAAGCTGGCAGAAGAAGGATAAAAAGGGGACCTACAACCATGAGGTTGAAGTTTTCTGGCAACAGATTCCTCATGAAGAAGAAGAGGTTTCTGCCATGAGAAACCTCACAACCTGCCTCTCTCCCTCCTGGACTTGCTCTGCGCTCTACCAGCATGCTGAAGAAGAACAAAGGTGTCTGCCATCAGATTCCTCACTACAGAATTCCTTACTTCACATGGAATTCCTCACTATGGATTCTCCTGGGCCCGCTACCTGAGTCCTGCTGCTTCCCCCCGGATTGGCTCTGCGACTGCCTCCTGCTACCTGCTTGCTGCCCAAGGCCGGCCATGCTGCTGCTCTCCCTGCTTTTGCCTTGGACCTTCGAAATGTCGTGCAATGGGACCGCTGCTGGATCCTGGTGGTGACTGTCCCCGCTTTACGTGATTCTTGCTTCTTTCCTATCTTATCTATCACCCTTCTTCCCTTCCCTTCCCTTCCCTTCCCTTCCCTTCCCTTCCCTTCCCTTCCCTTCCCTTCCCTTCCCTTCCCTTCCCTTCCCTTCCCTTCCCTTCCCTTCCCTTCCCTTCCCTTCCCTTCCCTTCCCTTCCCTTCCCTTCCCTTCCCTTCCCTTCCCTTCCCTTCCCTTCCCTTCCCTTCCCTTCCCTTCCCTTCCCTTCCCTTCCCTTCCCTTCCCTTCCCTTCCCTTCCCTTCCCTTCCCTTCCCTTCCCCTCCCTTCCCCTCCCTTCCCCTCCCTTCCCCTCCCCTCCCTTCCCCTCCCCTCCCCTCCCCTCCCCTCCCCTCCCCTCCCCTCCCCTCCCCTCCCCTCCCCTCCCCTCCCCTCCCCTCCCCTCCCCTCCCCTCCCCTCCCCTCCCCTCCCCTCCCCTCCCCTCCCCTCCCCTCCCCTCCCCTCCCCTCCCCTCCCCTCCCCTCCCCTCCCCTCCCCTCCCCTCCCCTCCCCTCCCCTCCCCTCCCCTCCCCTCCCCTCCCCTCCCCTCCCCTCCCCTCCCCTCCCCTCCCCTCCCCTCCCCTCCCCTCCCCTCCCCTCCCCTCCCTTCCCTTCCCTTCCCTTCCCTTCCCTTCCCTTCCCTTCCCTTCCCTTCCCTTCCCTTCCCTTCCCTTCCCTTCCCTTCCCTTCCCTTCCCTTCCCTTCCCTTCCCTTCCCTTCCCTTCCCTTCCCTTCCCTTCCCTTCCCTTCCCTTCCCTTCCCTTCCCTTCCCTTCCCTTCCCTTCCCTTCCCTTCCCTTCCCTTCCCCGTCTCCCTGATTAGGATTTATAATAAACTGGTTGGACCAACATTTGAACAGGTATACAGATATTAAAAGAACCCCATCTCCCTCCTATAAACTGGAGCTAGACAGTCTGCATGCATCTTTCTTAGCCTTACAAACTGATTTCTAAAGTTTAACATAATATGCTCAAAGCAAATAGCTAAGAACATGAAAGTGTAGACAGAGGAGTAATTTGCTTTTATTAGTATTGTGAGATAGTAAGGAATATCATTAGTTTGAGTTAATTAGTTAATATTTGTACAGTTATTTCAATATAGAATATGCTCCATATAAGCATTATGTTGTTGTTATTGTTACTGTTGTTATTAATGTATATTATCACTATGCTGTCAAATCACAATGATCTGCATTGTTCTTGCCTGGTAGGTGCTTGGAAATTAATACATATCTAATAATATGGGCATTAGATCAATCACTGATAACACTGAATGAGTCATTGAATCTGTTTAACAAATGACAAGAATGCTTGTGCTTCAGTTGCTATAAGACTCACTGTTAACTTCCTTCCTATATCAGGTATTTTCTCCTTTCTTTCATATGAATTGATGATTATCTGTTTACTGAATTTGAATGTATACAGATGCCATACTATGTTGGTAATATTTCTACTTGCAAGAAATTTTACATTCATTATCAAATACTTCTACTATTTCAACAGCTGAGTTTGTTGGAAATCCTGAGATCTTCATTCTGGAGGTGGTTATACATGTGCTAAGAATTAATATTTTCTGAATTTTTGTGCTGATTATTTGATTATATAGACTACGATTGGTTTTCTTCACATAAGCATCTGATGAAAGGCAAACATGATTTTACCTAGTAAGACAGTTCAAGGTATTACAAATACTGACCAATGAGCTACCGTATAATCATAGAATGGCTTGTATTATAACGGATCCCAAGGATCACCAAGTTCCAAATCCACTGCCACAGGAAGAGTCACTAGATCAAGTAGTAGATCAGACTGCCCAGGGTCCCATCCAACCTGACCTTAAATGTCTCCAGGGATGGGGCATTCACAGCCTCTCCGGGCAATCTGTTCCAGCACCTACATTTTCAGTAGAAAAACTTTCTACTGACATCTAATCTAAATCTCCCCTCCTTTAGTTTACAGCCATTCCCCCTTCTCCTATCAGTATCAATCCATGTAAAAAGTTTATTTCCCTCATGCTTATAAACTTGCTTCCAATATGGAAAGGCTGCAGTGAGGTCTCTTGCAGCCTTCTGTTATCCAGGCTGAACAAGCCCAGTTCCTTCAGCCTATCCTCATAAGAGAGGTGCTCCAGCCCCTGGTTCATCTTCGTGGACTTCCTCTGGACTCTCTCCAAAAAATCCACATATTTCCTGTGTTGGGGGCTCTAGTCTTGGACACAATATTCCAGATGAGGCCTCACGGGAGCAGATTAGAGGGAGACAATCACATCCCTTGCACTAATAACAACCCCTCTTCTGATGGAACCCAGGATACTGTTGGCTTTTTGGGCTGCAAGCTCACACTGCTGGCTCGCTTTTCATCTATCAGGACCCCTAAGTCCTTTGCAATAGGAGTATTCTCAAGGATTTCTTCTCCCAACTTGCATACGTATCTGGAATTACCTCAACCTAAGTGCAAAACCTTTCACTTTGCTTTGTTAAATCTCATTAGATTCACAAGGGCTCATCTTTTGAGTCTGTCAAGACCTCTTAGGATGGCATTCCTTCCTCCTGCTGTATCAACACTCAGCTTGGTGTCATTGGAAAAACTTGCTGAGGGTACACTTAATCCCATCATCTATGCCATTGATAAAGATTTTGAAGTGTAATGGACACAAGACAGACCCCTGGGGGACATTGCACTTTCCTGGCCTCCACCTGGATATTGAGCCATTGACCGCAACCCTCTGACTGTGACCTTCCCACCAATTCCCTACTCACTGAATAGTCCACCCTTCAAGTCCATATCTCTCCAATTTAGAGATATGGTAGTGGTGGGGAACCATGTCAAAGCCCTTGCAGAAGTCCAGGTAGATGAATTGTTTGCCTTCCTTTTGTCTACTGATGCTATCACTCTATCATAGAAGACCACCGGGTTGCTTAGGTACCACCTTCCCTTGGTGAAGTCATTCTGACTGTTTCAGATCACCTATTCATCCCTCATGTGCCTTAACATGCTTTCCAGGAGGATCTGTTCCATGATCTTCTCAGGCACAGAGGTGAGGCTCATGATCCTGTAGTTCCCTGGGTCCTTCTTCCTCCATTTCTTGTAAATAAGAGTAATGTTTCCCTTTCTCCAGTTCCCGGAGACTTCCCTGACAGTCACAACTTTTCAAATATAGTGGAGAGTGGCTTGGCAACCACAGCAAACTCCTTTAGGACTCTGGATTTCATGTCATCCAGCCCCATGGACTTGTGCAAATTCAGTCTCATGAGTTTGTCTTGGACTTGCTCTGCTTTTAGAGTGGGGGGAAGTTTGCTCCCCCAGTTCCCAACTAGAGGTTCAGGGATGTGATATTCATGGATGTGAGAATCCTAGCTGTCAGAGGAGACTGAGGCAAAGAACTCATTGTGTACCTCAGACTTCTCCATGTCTGTTTTAGCCAGTGCTCCTTTCTCATTTAGCAGAGGAGGTACGCTCTCTTTGGACTGTCTCTTCTGACCTATGTATGTATAGAATTCCTTCTTGTTTTTAACATCTCTCGTCAAGTTCAGTTCCAAATATATGCATACAAGTTGACATAATAGTGTGTTGCTAATAATGCAGTATAATTTGCAGTGTGACCTGACTAGAACCTTGCATTGTCGAGTGTGATTCTTGTTGTAAATCACATCGCTAATCAAGGAGTCATAAGCAATGCCCTTTGGGGGCAACCTATTATTTTTGCATAGGTAAATGTGACAAAACAAAAGGAGAGAGACAAATCATAGCATCAGACACAGAGAATAAAGAAAAAGTAAAAAAAAAAAAAAAGAGAAAGATGAGACAAAACACAACTGAGATGAAAGAATTTAAAGGTTAGTGTTAATCATTTGTTGTTTTCTGATTCCTTCAAGTGCAAAGTATTTCTTTCAGTGCCTCACACACATGAGAATAGGCTTATTTCAAAGTAACAAAACTCAATCACTACTTTTTTTATCCTAACCAAAATAAATCACAGGTTCATAGATTTTTACTGGCCATTCAATGTGAAAGAAATAACTATATTTCTGCTCCTTTAAATTGTGGCTTTTTGTTACAGAGTTCAGTGTGCCACAGTCATTTCTCCTCTATTTGGTTTCAATGTAGGTGATCAGACTAAAAGGTGATCTTTATCTGGGTGAGCTACTGGAAGATCTCAGTTTTGTTCCACTCCCAGTAATGAATCACCTGGTAACTCATGAAGCAGTTAACTCATGAAACAGACAACAACAAAACCAAGAAAACCTTATCTCTAGTCATTTCCTATTGGTGACAAAAATAATTGGCATTTTTGGACTTAACTCAATTAATATCAGCAGATTTCTCTGCAACTAATGCCATAGAAATGGATTCATATGGCCTACAGGTACAAATTTCTAGACCAGGATTAATTGTGTTATTTTTACAAAATATAGACTTCTGTAAATAAACTTTATTTTCAAATTAATTTGGACTTTCTGAGAAGCATTTGCATAATGTCTTAGAGGATTGTTTGTTTTTTGTTTGTTTGGAACTCGAGCTAATGCTGCTTTGCACCTACTTTGATCATGCTTAGTCAAGACCAGCACCCAGGGACGTATGTTCATTGCTGACATCCACAAACTCTTTGGCCTACATTCAACCTGACAGGGGCTGGCAGAAAGCAGTGTAATGGCTGCTGTTATATACTGGCTTCATTATCATTCTGAGATTAAAGAAACATTCTGCAATTAATATAAAAAATATTATTTACTGAGGCCATTATAAGCAGAGAAACATGTACTCTATTCCTGTTACTCACAAACTAATTAGTATGCATTATATGTACTACACATTTATCATATACAGAATTATTGCATTCTTTTTTGGTCTGAAGATTATAGAATTTCTCCGTTGTTTTTTTTTTGAGAGCATTTTATATTGGCAGATCCAAAATTCTTTGCACTCATTTGCAGATATCTGTGAGAATTTTTCTTTGTTTTTTTGGCTCAAAGCTTGCTTCCTGAGGTATTTCTTGTGATAAGACTCTGATTGATTTGTTGAGGAGGCAAGTGATGGGTGCTACCCTGTGACAATCGACATCACTTTGTGGACATTTGAAAGCCCCTTCCTCCAGAGCTGCTTGCCTCTGGAAGAGAGTGCTCAGGAGTAAACACTCCTGGCAGAAGTTCTGGCCTGTGACTAAATAGCTCCAGCTTGGTATGGGAAAACTGGGGAATGATACCATCGTATCCTGTGAAAAACAGGATGCAGATGGGCATCCCTGCTCCCTCTTCTCTGCTGGCAAGGCCTGGAAGATAAGAACAAAGGAGTTTCTGCTGAGATCTCAGAGCCGGAATCTCCAAGGAGAGCTGACTCAATCACTTTGGATTTGAGCTGTCACTCCAAAGACAGCTGACTCTACCACTTTGAAACCATTGAAAAGGGGCCATCATCGCCATTGTCACCGTGCTCAACAGAACAACAATGCCTGACGACCCACCACTGCTGAAGATCAATGGCTGAACTATGAACCACGCTGGATCCATGGTGGTGACTATGTCCCTCTTGCTTCCTATAAAGACTCCTTGCTTCTTTCCTATTTTTTCTATCGCTCTCCTTCCCTTCCCCATTACCCTAATTCATACTAGTGTCTGTCCTCCTCTTCCCCATCTCCCTGGTTAAGATTTGTAATAAGCTGGTTGGACCAACATTTGAACCGTTGTTTCTTAATCTCACGCCAGTTATATAGATATTAAAATAACCTCCTCTCCCTCCCATAACTTGGAGTGAGACAGTATCTTTAACTATGTGAATTTTTATCTGCATACTATGATTGTTGAAGTGTGACTGAAACTTAAACACTAATAAAAGAGTCATTTTCCAGATGGACATGCCAATTAGTTTTCCATTCAGCTTTAAAATAAGTAAGATTCATGTTAAAATTGACTCCACTGTTGTAACACTAAACTGAAATTCCCAAGTGAAGGAAATGTACTTGTTCAGACTCTGCACCTCATTTTCAGACAGTTAAGTGTAGGAAAGGTTAATTTCTCCATCATTCACTTCCTGAGTATCTAATGAAAGACAAAAGGTTGATCCATAGGACAGCACAGACATTGTCTCACCTGTTCCTGTCCCTAGACTCTGTCCCTCCTGATGTGAAATCTTACCTCCTCTGGACTTGGAGAGATGGAGAACTGCCCTCAGGTGACCTATCAATACATAGAAAAAGTTCAGTAATGTTGCATATATATTTTACTTATTGAAAGAATATAAGCACTTGATATTAATACTCCTTTGAGGAGGACTGCAGCTGAGAGAATGCTGTAATGAGATTGGCATTTTACAAGAGAAATTGGTACTATTTTCCTAAAATGCACCAGTGGTCTCCTAGTTATATTTGTGCTTGAGAGATAAGCCAAATACCATTACTCTGTCCTGCAGTAGTCTGTATTTTTAGAAAAGATGAAATAACCAACACTTGCATTTTTTACATCTGTGATATGAACCAATAACCCCATGAAATTGGATGAGCACTAACCTTCTGTGAAAAACGATTAGCCCTATGTTCTAAGATAAAAATAATAAAATATGAAAAATTTTTGAAGGACAAAAATTGCTCCTCCCAAGCTGAGAATTAGATTTCTTTGTGAAATCGCTTAGACAATTATATTTTTTCCAGCATTTTATGAAGCAGCAAGTAGCATTATTCATTAAGATTTAATGAAATACACAGGGAAGCTTAAGCATTGGATATATTTCTCAAAACACAATGTGTGAGTTGAGATTTCTGTTCATGCTTTTCATCTTGATATACAAAAATACTGTGAATGCATGCAAGTAGAATTTGCTAGTGCTGCTATCAAGGAGACATTAAGCAAGAAAAAACCTCTACTGAGCCTGATTTGCCAAGCATATGCATTAGTTCATTGCAATTCTTGCTGAAACCCAAATAAAAACTTTGTTTTTTACATATTTCCAATTTTGCTCTAGGCACAATGACAGTTTTTGTTTTTGTTTGTGCTTTGTTTTATTTTTACCCTAACAACATTTTGTATAGACTGTAACTGAATTTTCTGAGAAGAGTCCTGTAATATTTCCTCAAATACACTTTAATGTTTATATTTTTCAATTTCTTTTGTTTTTTCATAGTATATTTTCTGGTTTCTCATATGTAATTCTAAAAAGCAAAGAGAAGAAATTCAGAGTCTTGGTTCTACTAATTTAGGCAGACTTCACTTTACCTCTTTAAAGAAACTAAAGAATATAATTACAGAGAAAGTGATTGTAAAGACATAACGCAATTTATTTTTTAATAGTTTGATGGTCGTGACACTGAAATTCTACTTCCAAAATGATGCAGGAATTTGGGTATTTACCTTTGTCTAGAAAACAGTGCAATTTAAGATATTCAGAGCTTACTTCACTTGACAGTTCTACTTGTGTTTAAAAGAAGGAATACATTTCAGGAAAAGACTTGTTTTTCATCTGTTTTTCATAAGGTATTTATTACATTCGTTAACTATCAGCAAAATGAAAGCTGTTGAATAAATTGAAGGTTATTAAAATTTTGGAAGATATATAAAGAAACAATAGTCAACTGTTGCATAAACTGTAGAAAAATTAAGCCTTGGAAATACAAATGATGTGCTGAGAGGAAAGACAAGACAGGCTGGAAAGAAGGCTAGAGCCACAAACTGGGAGAGTGTCTGACTACAAGCTTCCCCAGCAGCGCTGTAGATTCATCCTACCTGGTAGATTCTTGGAGATTTTCTCTGCGTAACCCTGTAAGGGAACATGCTCTATATACTTTGTGTTTTGGGGCAAGGTAAAAAAAGCCTGATAGTATTCATCTCCTTCACTTTTTTGTCCCAAATCCAAGACACTCCAGCTTTCAGCTATCTCACTTCTTCCTTCAGCTGCACAGAATTCTTATCGGTACCTGAATACTTTTCTGATAAGTAAATTTATTTTTTCCACAGAGCCAATATTACAAGTACCGTGACCCTAGAGAGAGCACTTGGAAACACCAAAAAGATTAAATGCTAATTATAGAAGCTGGGAAATGAAAGAAAAATGCTGTCATCCATCTACAAAACATAAAGTTGTCGGAGGA
The DNA here is from genome assembly GCF_987193195.1 of Phasianus colchicus. Taxonomy (NCBI): domain Eukaryota; kingdom Metazoa; phylum Chordata; class Aves; order Galliformes; family Phasianidae; genus Phasianus; species Phasianus colchicus. Next base: position 69,890,906 of record NC_143438.1, on the reverse strand, counting down.
TGGCAAAATGGGAGTGCTTTGATAACAACCATCCATTAGGAACTTATTCAGATGTTTCCAACTGGGCTCTGTTTGCCCTTGAGTTTTGATTCTCTCTGGCTAGAAATAGGATAGAGAATGTTCTGCTGTACTCTAGACTGAAGGAAATGATAGATGTTTTCATTCATGTGGAGGATACAGATATAGGAAATGGGATAAAGTTCTCACACAGCTCCACAGAGTTCAACTTTATACTGAACCCAGTGATTTTGTTTAAGCCTGGTATCTTTTGATTCTCAAATGAAGTCAGGTATTTAACCCTCAATAGGTCTAGATGGGGAATATTTAAATACTTTGAAGAACAACAGATGAAAATGACTCATGCATTTTCATACTAAAGGTAAAAACATAATTTTCTCATGTTGTACTTCACAGCCTACTTTGATTTGCTGTATGGCTTTTCTAACTGCATAGCCTGCATAATTTTCCTGTTGAGTGAACTTTTTCCTGTATAAGACAGTGAAGAACTGAACAGATGTATCCAAGACCACCATATCAGAGTTAGCCTGGATCCCATAGAAAAACTATTTTGCTGAACTCTGTCCTTGACTATATTGTCTGTTCCTCTCCTAAGCAATATAGTTCTCTAATGAACCTGGACAGTTTCCCCTATGTGAATATGTATGAAATTCATACCTAACTGGATGGAACACTGATTTGGCCAAATCTTTGAAGTGGATGTGCCTCGAACTTTTCTTTTTGGTAAGCTCTTCCAGAAGAGCTGTAACGTTGGCTTTTAAGCTGGAAAGTGAATATTGATAGGAGTATAAACTTCAAGAGAGAAATTTTTGAATAACTGCAGAGAAGTAAAGCATTTAATATGCAGTGCCATATCCTTCTTGTGTTGGGGGCTCCAGAACTGGATGCAGTACTCCAGGGTGGGCACCCTACGCCAGCAAAACCTGTTCCCTATGGACTCTCTGTAGGTTTCATGAGCTGACCAGGTGCTCTCTGCTAAGATCATATGCAGTCTGTGAAGAGGACTGCACTTTTTTTCCAGCAGAGGCAAAGTGAAAATCACTGTTCTAACTCATCTATCTTATTGATTTTCACATGATTTTTTTTTCTTTGAGATACAATAATTGAAATGATAATACTTTGTATATTATAAAATGGAAGAATATTACAAATATAAATGTGCGAATAGGTCTGAACATCCTAGAGAAGAGATAAAATTTACTGAAATATTCTTTCATTCACTAGACCTTAGAGTACATGGATTCATAAACACATTTGGAAATGAGGCCAAATATTTATCTAGAGGGAGATATCTCTTCCTATAGCAGGAAGGTTGGAACTAGATGATCTTGGAAGGTCCCTTCCAACCCAAACTATTCTATGATTCTACGATTCTATGATCTTTTGTTTACATTAATAGCTTGAATATCTATTAATCATCAATACTAAAGATTTTGCCATTCGTTTTGAAATAATGTTTATGAGAATAAAGCATACATTATTTGATGCAGATCATCTTCAGTGATCTGTTCAGAAGAGAACAGTAAAAGGTATTTTTATAATTTGATTAGGAGTACTAACAAACAAATAATATCAAGGTCACTAATATTGAGATCATTAATCAGGGTCAAGTCCTTGCTGTGCTAGACATATTCCAAACTGACACAGGATACTCTATTACTTAATTACAGAGGGAAATCTACCTGTGTGTAGAAAGTTCCAGTTCTGTATACCATTTTAAACCCACATAACTTCACAATGTCTCTAGAGTCTCTAGATCTGGTCACATCTTTTTCCACAAAGAAAAATAGATTAAACTGGAGAAAATCTACTTCTAGATTTTTTTCAAGCAGATTTTCACTTTAATGACATACCAGACTTAGAACAAGCTTAAATACTTAAGTGCCACTTATGAAGTTCAATGTAGGAATAATGACTGAAGTTTTATCACCTTATTTGTATTACCATCTTTAGGAAGGGCAGAAGTCATTTTTCTGAAATCTTGACAGCTTGCTCTCAAATAATTGTAGGGAACCATTTATGAGTTGATATAGGTGGCACTTAAATGAATATACTGTGTTAGTTGAACAGCAAAAGCATTTGAACAAACAGCAAATGCAACAGCTTCAACGAAAGCAGAACCAAAGATTTATAAAACATCTAATTGTAGATGTTTTCCTGCCAAAAAAAGCATGTTATCTTCTACCTTTAGGTTGTAAAATCAGTCATTCTGGATCCAGTGCCTTTGTAAAATTCATGACTTGAAGAACGGAGAGCAAAATTAGTGTTTGGAGAGTTTCTTGCAGAGTAGCATCATGATATAACTCTTACACACTGAGTCTAATAGTGCATCAGAAGTCAAAGATAATATAGATACAACTGAAAACCACAGTTAGTGTTGATATTTCCATGCACATAACTTATATTTCTTGGAGAAAGCACAACCTTAGACTTTCAGAAGACTCAATTTTGGCTTTAAATATAAGCAAAGAAATTCTGCATTTGTTCAGGAGGAACATTGCTTTTTACAGCATCCTGCTTTAAAAGAAAAAAAAAAAAAAAAAGGAGTTGTTTGAAGCTTTTCAGAACTGTGAAATGTTCAAAGTTTAACCTGAGATAGACAAACTAGCAGAATGAAAATGAGGTGAGCAAAAAGAAATGAGAAATAGTTTCCATGTGACTTAGCAATTTGTCACTTCTATCTCACTGCCTTTTATGATTCATAGCTAGAGAACACAAGATAGCACTATATTTTGCAAAATCTTACAAACAGAAGTTTTAGGGTGAATAAGCTACAAGCTATGTAAGTCTTAAAAAACAAACTGCCAATAAAAGCTTTATAACTTTGCATTTGTTTTCTGTGCACACTGAGTACATACCTCTCTTTCCTTTATTCGTGAACAAATTTTCCTGAATTTTCATCTTTGTTATTTTACTTGCCATAAGTCTAACTTTTTTGTAGATTTAAATGACTTAAAATAATTTTATGTAACAACTCAAGACTTTAAAACTTTTAAATATTAATCTTTTTGAGAAGCAGAATGTTCTGAGTCTCTACAAGATGAGAGTGCAGGTTCCAATGATATGAAATTATTTTTTTCCCCACAGCTCTGGATAAGATTTTGAAGATAGCACAGGCGCATTTGAACAGAAATATTGTTTGAAAGTAAATTTTTACCCCTTTTAAAACATATGATACTGCAGTAGGGCCAATGAATAGTGATTATGATTAAAATATTATCATTATGATTTGTTTTCAGAAAGGATAGCAAATAATGATATAGAATTTACATTTAATTCTTTTTGGGAAATCTCTCTGAGATGTTAGTGCAAGTCTACTTATTGTCTACTCTTTTGCAGTGTCCAGTCAGACAAATTAAACCAGGAGTCATTTGTGATAGTAAAGCATTTGGCATAATGTCTTCTGGAAGAAGAATATGGAACATTATTAATCAAACAGCAAAAAATCGTAGATTAAGAAATATTAGCATTACAGTTTAAAGTTAGAAAATCATAACATTTGTTTGGAAAAGAAGAAGATAAAATTACTTTGGTATTGCTTACATTACAATTGCAGTTCCAAAATCTTACATTTTCAAGATCTTTTCTGAAACTTCGATGGCCAGAAAGTTTTGAGAATGCTTTTTTTGTTGTCTAATAGGATTTGCATCTGGGAATGAAAGTTGTGAAGAGAGCTGAGGTTCACTTGGGAATACTAATGTACGTAAGTGAGATTTTAGAAAAACAGAAAATAAAATAGTATAATGTAATGAATTTTCAAAGTTTCAGATGTTCCACATTTTCAGAAAACAACATGCCAATACTTTCCAGAGAGCTAAATGAGCAACATTATTTTATAGACAGAAACTAAAAAATATTAGTAAATACATCTAAGATATTATTATTATATTTAAAAAAATATTTAGTTGATTTTGGAATACTAACAAGAAACCAGAATATAAGAAATGGTGAGATAGGAAACATATCACAAAAAATGTCAACTTTTAGCATCAATATTTCATCCCATAGCTAACCATTATAAAATGTGAGATTACTTTTTTATGTATAAAAAAAGAAATTTAAAAGAATTACTGAAGTCTAAGTCAGCATCCTGAATTGCTTCCAGAAACCTGTGGATAGTCAGTTCAAACTGCAGGGAACTGGTGCATGAGAGTACTGTGTGACACACGACTTATTAAGCAAAGGGCTACATTCTGCATTGGCTTCATTATTGATTGGACTAAATCTCCAGAGAGAATTCCAACATGCATTATCTGCCATGTGGGATGGTTTAACACAGAGAGGTATCTTGAAAGTAGGTTATAAATGTAGTAATTTATTGAAATGAAGCTGAAAGCCAGTGAACTACAGATAAAATATGATAATAGTACTATGACCTTGTATTTTAATAACTGACAAATTTTAGCTGCTACAGTTAAGACAACTTGTGAATTATTTGCACTAGTAATAATTGTTTAGTAAAACAAAATTCTGAATGTGACAGTGACATAAAGATTTACAATACATCTTTGCCAGAATATGCATTGGAACAATCTTACAAATTGAACAAATTACAAAATTAATTCTCCTTTCTGTATCTTAGGGAATTTTAAGATTTTGACATTTACACTGACACTGGAATAGATGTAGTATTCATTAAGCACACACTACATCTATATAGAGGATTAAGTAAAAACATAACAATTTCTGTACGTACAAATGGGATTCACACCATAGAAAAGTATTTGCGTAAGTGCTTACCTATTTCCTTAGCTGGTCTTTAAAGGCTTCAGAGAGTTTTGTGTTGCTCATTAATTGGTCTGGAGATGCTCAGCCAGTCATGAATTTCATTGATAGAGAATAAGTTTTGAGTTTAGTATTATGGTGGAACACAAAACATAACTCTCAAAATTATGCTACAACACCAGAATGCAAGTAATTATGTCACACTGCAAAAACAAACAAACGAACAAACAAACAAACAAACAAACTCAAGCTCTGGGGAATTTGCAGTATAAATTGGACTGTTAAAGAAAAGTAAGGAAAAATAGAAAAAATGGCATGGAGGTAGATTTGTGAATGAAAGTGAAAGGAAAACCAAACCATTTAGATCACTTGACTGGAAGTCAAAGAATAACTATGGTTCAGGTCCAAAGGTGCTTTGAACTTTTCTTAATCTGAACAAAGCAATGAATCCAATGTGAAAGAGAAATTCAAATGAGGATAAAAAAAATAGAAGTACCTGGGCCGGAAGATTAAATGTTGAAAAGTGAAGTACTGAATGAAGCTAAGTCATGTGCAGAGACTGACACCAAAAGATAAGAAAGAAAGGAAAATTCTTAAGATTTCATCAATTGACAGGGACCTAAAAAATCTCCTTCTCAGCAATGGGAGTCTTCCTGTTCAGTAGAGAAATCTCTATAATGGGAAGAACATTCCTTTAATCAGCTATAGGTGCTTTTGGTTTTAGCGCACCAAATAGAGGAGACTTTTTGGACTTTTTACCAGGTAAGTAATATTTCCAGTTATAAAGCCTTTATTAACAGCTCACTTGTGAAAATCCATTCTTGTGCTTAGTAGCATTTTTCTAAAAAGGACATATTTGCCTTTTATAGGTATGTGCATGGGTGTTATAGACTGAAGTCAGGTGACTAGAAAAATAAAGAAAAATGAAAAAAAAAAAAAGATGACAAGTTATATATTTCAAACATGAAGCATTGTAGTAAATAATAATAATAAAAAAAAGATTTATCCTGGGCTGAGAATATCAGATGCATACTGTAGCTTCAATGATCACATTTCATTTTTCTTAGTGAGACTCAACAAGAAGTGAGTAAGTGCATTGACTGACTTACTGAATGTTTCATTTTCCTGGGTATGCTTTCACAGACAAAATAAACTGTGCCTGACATTTAAAAAATGTTATGAGGTTGATAATTGCTGCCTTTAATACATCAAAGTATGCTTAAAAAAAAAAAAAAGAAAAAGAAAAAAGAAAGAAAAAAAAGCATGGATAACTGCAATAGAGTAGCAAATAAGATTAAGTTGAATATTGAAAGAAATATTTTGATTTATCATTAAACAAGACAAAAAATACTTGTTAAGACTTTTAGCCATTAGAAATGATGTTCTGATCTTCAGTAAGAAAGACTTAAGTCCATTACTTCATAACCTTTATGATAAGTGAAGAACAGATAATTCTCTTCCTTCTGTATTTTGAGAAAATTTCATGCAAAACTCCTGTTACTATACCTTTTTTAAATTTTGTTCAGAATAACACAATCCAATGCTTCATTTTTATTTATTTTATTATTATTATTTCCTCATGTTTTCTTTACTCTTGTAAGTTATATTGACTTCTTCTTATAATTTCATCAGAAAACTGGATTTTTTCTAAGTTAGAATTACATCAGTCTTATCATCAGAACTCACTGTGTTCAGCCTGGGTAGCTCTTATATTTTTCAGACACTGATACCTTAGCACAGGTGTGTTACACTTTAGGGAGTGAGAAAAATAAGTTCAGCTTGGAAGAGCAAATTGTGAATCCAGATTTCAGCAATGAAACCCCATCCACCACTGTCCTGAATGCTTCCTTAACACAAAACAAACAGTTGGCAGTTTCTCTGTGTCTGTTTCACTATATCTTGCTCTCAGAAACTTCAGATGCACTTGTGCAGAAAATTACAGAGTAAGCAATCAAAATCTATTCATTTCATACTGAAAAGATGTTACAAATGTTGAGAAGCATTTCATTAGGGTAATTTTACAAATAGACTGTCAGTGCTGTATATTTATCAGTGCAGTTTCTTTTGAAGTGCCCCCTTTGTAGATTGATTTTCCAGTAGTTCCTGATCATATGATAAACATAAAACCGAAGACCTTTTTGCTGCATCCAGTCCACTATTGTTATATGTAATAAAAGTTTTTTTTCTCAACCACTTATTCAGTGGCATCTTTAAACTACATAGTTAAATTTTAAAAAAACAATTGAATTTGCAAGAATAATATAGAAAACCTTTCCTCTGATCATAGACACATGGTATCATAGACTGACTCGAATTGAAAAGGACCCTAAAGATTATCTATTTTGTACCCACTGTCAATTGCAGGTTTTCCAGCCACTAAATTGGGCACTTGATCAGGATGCCCAAAGTATCATCCAACCTGATCTTGAACACCTCCAGGGACAGGACATTCACGACTTCTCTGGGCAGCCTGTGCCAGTGCTTCATCACTCTCTCAGTGAAAAGTTTCCCCCTAATGTCTAATCTCTCTCCCCTCTTATAGTTCAAAGCTGTTCCACTTTGCCCTATCATTATCTCCCTCCTGATTATAAGTTCCATTTCAGTATTAGAAGACCACAGGGAAGTCTTCCAGGAGCCTTTTCTTCTGCAGGCTCAACAACCGCAGTTCCCCCAGCCTGTCTTTGTAGGAGAGGTGTTCCAGCCTTTGGATCATCCCTGTGGCCTCCTCTGGTCTCACTCTAACAGCATCCTTTCTATACTGAGTGGCCCAGGCCTGGATGCAGTACTCCAGATTAGACCTCTAGAGAGCAGAGTAGAAGAGGACAATCACCTTCCTCTCTCTGCTGGCCACCCCTTTGTTGATGCAGCGCAGGATACAGCTGCCCTTCTGGGCTGCAAGCGCACCCTGCTGGTTTATAGTGATAGTAGATTTTGGTTGATATCAAGCATCAGCTCAAACATATTTTTACTGCTGGAGGTGAGTGCCATGCCTTCTTAGTCTCACTAAAGTGAACTTGTTAAATTAGTTTGGTCTTTTGATAAGGCAGGTTTGCTATCAACGTACAGATACTCCCTTCTTTAGATCTGAAGATTGACCTTAAACTGAGCTTTCTTTAATATCCATGACATAGTTATATGTTCTGGTAGAGTTCTTCATACCTCTGTTAGAAACTTCCACGCTACTGCTAAAGATAACATCCATTTTTCTCACAGACTGTACAGTGGGATAATTTTTCTCTCCTTGATTAACCAAGTTACTTTTTTTTTTTTTTCTTGCTGTCATTCTCCACTGATAATCTTCCACTTCATAGAGAAGTCCTTTATCATTAGTCTGCAAGTTCATGACTTTGCACTTTGTACTACTATCTTTATCCCGTTACTGTTGCTTGAGCTTTCAGGGTCATCCAAGTCCTTTGAGTCTCCTAAATTCATCCAACTCACCTTTGCATTGACAAAATCTAATAACTTTGAGTCATCAGAAAATGTGTTAGAATGTTTGTGTGTGCCAAGATAATAAATGAAAATATTAAATCAGACCAATCTCAAGGTTGATCCATGAGAAACTCCTGTAATCTTTCTCTAGCCTGATAATTCCTCTTTCAATGTAACCAAGTGTCTCTTTTCCACTTTAACCAATTTCTTGCCCATCCTACCTGTCTGCTAGAGCATAATAAATAAATGTCCATGCAGTGCTACATCAAAGACTCCCTTGAAGCAGATTAGTCTTACTGCAACATTATTCTCTAAAAACAGGCAATCCATTATTTCTCACAAAGCAAAAATTCATGTTTCAGCATAATCCTGTGGACTTTTTAATCTTTATTATCACCTGTAAAGCACTTTGTAAATCCATATTTATTATTGTGATCATAGCAGTTACAGCCTCAGTGAAAAAGAAAGAGCAGCAGATGTCATCTACCTGGAATTGAGCAAAGCCTTTGACACTGTCCTGTCACTGCCACAAAAATGATCAGATGGCAGAAGCACCTGAAAACCTGAGATTACTCAGCCTAGGAAGGAGAAGGCTCTGAGGGGACCTTACAGCAGCCTTCCAATACCTGAAGGGGCCTACAGAGAAAGTGGGGAGGGACCTTTCATAAGGGCATGTAGTGACAGGATGAGAGAAAATGGTTTTAAACTGGAGGAGGGTAGATTTAAACTAGATATTAGGATGAAATTCTTTACTGTGAGGGCAGTGAGACACTGGAACAGCACTGCCAGTGTTGCCCGGCAAGGTTGTGGGTGCCCCCTCCCTGGAAGCATTCAAGGCCAGGCTGCATGGGGTTTTGAGCAACCTGGTCTAGAGGAAGGTGTCCTTGCATATAGCAAGGAGGGTTGGAACTAGGTCTTAAATTCCTTCCAACCCATACCATTCTATGTATCTATGATTCTGTCATTCTATGATTCTATGAAATGAGCCTGTAGTTTAGTGGAACATGATTTCCTCTTAAATGTAAACATCACATTCCCTTTGGTATAGTCACATGGTATTGATAATATTTAACAAACTAGAAAACTATGTGAAGTGGACTATACCACTCACTATACCAAAACAGCAGCTACTTGCCTCTATTATGATCACCTAAGACCTTTTGCATTGAGGGAAAATGTTCATTTATCTTTGGGCCCAGATTCAGATTATCCTCAATTTTCTTTATAACTATCCTATGGACAATGAATCTGTTTGCAATGAAATATCTCCTTGCTCTTTTCTACATGTTTTTATTTCCTTTTCAAGGTCTGACTCAGATGAAAGTCTGGTAATTTTCATTTTAGCTCTGTATTTTTCAAATAAAAAATCTAACTTTCTTCACTAATCATTACTGACTTTTCTATCCAAACTATCCTTTTTTGTTGTTTTGTGTTCATTTTGAATGCTAATTCTGAATGATTTAAACTTTGGATTTGAGTGATTTCTCAGTCTTCTAAATTTTTTGAGTTTCAGTTTTTCTAACCTCACAGACTAGTTCTTATCAGGATAAAATCTGAAACAGACTCATATATACTCATTTCACAGTCAATCAGATGGTCCTGGTTTTGTAAGGAGTGTCTGCAAATGATTACCATGATTTTAAGAGTTTGTTGTGACTAAATTACACTTAGATTCTAACATCAGGAGTAGGAAAATTAAGATCAGTGAATACAGGGAGATTTTATGGGTCCTGCAGAAAACAAAACAAAACAAAACAAAACAAAACAAAACAAAACAAACTTTGATACTGTGATTGTAAAAATGTGAAGATATGCCATGCCGAAAGAAATTTAAGGGCTCTTTCTATTGTCTCAAAGCGGAAAGTACAGATCAAATTCCTTTTTTAATCCCCAGATAGCTATGATGAAGAAGTGATATAAACATTGCTCTGTTTGACACATCTCTATCATACTTTTGTAATCTTGAAAATTTCCTCTGTCTTGCCTTTCTTTTCTCTCACATCACAGCACCCTAGGCTTACTGTCTGGAGCTACTGGGCCATTACAGCTTTCACACTGAGTGATTCCTTGTATTCCACTAGGTATTTTTCTGCAATAGATGACCTTTTCTATATCAACTTTGTATTGTTATTTTTTTCTTGGTTTTATTTTATTTTATTTTTTTAATTATAACAATAGAATTTTGAAGTGAGGTACTCATGCTGTTCTCTGCTCATTTTCTGTGGGAGCAGTGTTATCCTTCTTATTTAGGGCAGACTGTTTGGCTTATGACAGCTGCTGTCAAAATGACTGACAAACACTGTGCTTTCTCTGTCATGTGGAGCTTACTTATTTCTGTCTTATTTCCTTGTTTTTCTTTAATCTGAGTGGAAGGTCATTCAGCCTGGTGGAACATAATATATTGTGTTTATGGAAATCATAGAACTCTCATGACCTGAAAGCATAATTTAGGTAAAAATGATAACTATGAGGATTTCAAAATGAAACAAGAGCTCAAACTGACCAAGCTGTTGAAGGGGAAGGGGGCATAGAGGAAAAGGAAGATTTAGGAAGATGTATGGTACCATTTCTGTGAGCCTATTTGACTTCTTAATATATTGCTACAAAGTAATCTTTTTTTCTTATTCCTGAACTGAGGAAATTCCTAGTCAGTCTATCTTAAGAGTCATCAACAACTGATATTTTCTTTAGAATACATTTTTACCAGCCATTAAAGCTTTCTCTCTTGGCAAACTCCAAAATTTGTTTTGCTCCTATGTTATACTCTAGATCTTGCATAGGACTAGCAGGAACACTTGTGCATTACATTTCAGTTAAATATGCACACACAGTATGCATGCACTAACATTACATTAGATCCAAAACTCTAAAGCTTTATTTTGTTGTTGCTCACTGGTGACTCCTGTGGAGAACTGGAAATGAACAGCATTTCCTGTAGTTCACCATCTGTAGATTAAGCAACAATTGTTTCCATTGCTAGAGAACTCAGTCCCTGGTCAGCTGGAGATCATCCAGAATAGTTTGCTTTCACAGAGTTGGAATAATCTTAAATTGCTATTTTATACATTGTCCAGGGCTATGCATAGCTGAAGGTTTCTTGTAGCAGCTAAAGAAATTCTTGGTCTTGAAAAGTGTTGTAACAAGTCATTGAGAGAATTCAGCCTGAAAAAGTCTCCAAAGTACATAGTGGTGTGCAAGATACTCAATTGGCTAAACACAAATGAGAGTAAACATCAGCTGAACCACTGGAGTTCACCTGAAGTACTACACTGACATCAAATTAGATATGAAATAAGAGCTCTCATAAAAGATGGAGATATTTGGAGGCAATGAGTCTTCGTATTCTAGTTTTTCTAAAGCACCTTCTCCGTTAATCGCAGCCAGTGAAAGTCCTTTAATGCATGCTAAAGACATATGATTCTATCTTTAGAAAAGTTAATCTATAAAGCACTCATTTCATGTGGCAAATGGCACCTGAAAAGAGAACTTTATTTTAGATCAGTTTGTTTATGTGATAGTTGAAAAAAAAATATGGTATTTTTAAAGAGCACATTTTAAATGCTAAATAAGCCCTTTCCTATCATAAAAATTATACTTTTATGCATTTATTATTTATTTAAGTATCTCTTTACTTTATATTTTTATAATAATTTATATTATCATAAAAATTATCATACTTGACCTTCCACACCCACTTACACTTATGACTGATGGCCATATGTTGTTAATGTTTTAATAAATGCCCAAAAGGATCTGATAAAAATTCAAGACAACCATTTTATGTTTATTTACATTTACAATTTCATATTCACAAAGACATTTAAATAATCAAAGTTCAGTTGAAGTTATTAGTATGATCACACTTCCATTAACATCCTGATAGAAGCATTCAGAGCACTTATAAAAAATAATAAAAATAATAAAAAAATTGACTTTAGATTCTTCCTTACTGAAAGCTGAAAAAGGCATCAGTGTTTGCATCACCTTGCAAATTCTGTATCTTCAGTGCCATTTATTCTTATATAGCATAATTGAAATGAAATATAACAGTATTCTATCCAATGTAAGTCATCAAACAAAAAAAGTGAATGTCTTAAAGTGAATGTCTTTCTTTAAAAAAAAAAAATCTGAAAGGAAGATGTGACTCAGTATTTTAGAAACAGAGAGAGAAATGCATATCCCTGACTGAAAATGAATGGTAGAGAGTTGCAAACACAAGTAAAAGTGGAGGGACAATCTGGAAATGCCTTTGGAGTTAGAAGTAAGTTTAAGAGAAGAGATCAACTGTGAAAATTGTTTGCTGTTCTTTTCAGATTCAGGCTGCAAATTATTAAAACAAGGGATGAGAAAACTGAATTTGTTTGGAAAGAATGAATGTATGAATAAGAGCAGATTCATACTGCTAAGTAATCACAAAGAGATCATCAAGGCATCTAATCAAGAGCTGTCTACATAAGCCTAAAACTTAACAGGGCCTCTTGAGGACAGATGGCACTCTCTAAAGCACTGTTTGTTATAGGTTTCTCCTGCAGACCTCATAGTTGCCATAAAGAACATGATAAACACACCAAAACTATTTTCAATAAACTGCTTTCAAATGACTTACTGCAAACATGAGTGGCTTTACTGAATACATTTTTATATTGTGACTAAATAGACCTACTGAGCTAGCAAAAACAACTTTTTTATGAACTTCTAGTTGAGTGTATATTTTCATTACAGATAAATGTGGAGAGTATTATTAAAAAGGTAAATTATCATACAACATCGAGTTAGCAAAAACATACTCAGAAACATCTAAATGTAAAATCTGGAATCTTTACTAACTTAAAAAGAATTACATGTATCTGTACCTATTACTAATACGTGGGGATTGCTAATAAATAAAGACTGTCCTGACTGGAGCAGTACTGAGTGTTAGTTACCAAATCTATGTTTTTTTCTATCAGCAAATCTATTTTCTGGAAAATATGAATTTGAGTGGAAGGAGAAATGGGACACTGACAAATCACAGACCTGTATTTCATATGAAAAACAGTTTTGGTCCAGAGAAAGGTGCTTTTTCCCCTTTACTGTTTCATTTCATTCTGAAAATAATTGTTTTTTCTTGTCCTCATAACATCCCAAAAATCATTATTCACACAACTCTTTGAACAGTCATCATCAAATATCCTTTATTTGACAATGCACATTCCCGTTAGTCAGTGAGCCCATGACTACCCCAGGTCTCCTCATGAACCAATAATTCCAAGTACCAATTAACAATTCCTGGTAAAATCTACCTCCATTTGGCAAACGATGACCTGAAGTTAGTGTGATTCATTTTTTTTGTGCGCACACGGTTATACAATCAAATGCACTATCCAAAGAAATGCTTTCAGATCATTAGAAGTTCCTTAGAGACAGCATATCACTAGCACTGGTCATAACAAAAAAAGAAAGGAATTTTTTCTGTGATTCCCATACTTTTCATGACAATCTGTGACTAGCAGAGGTGGAAAATTACAGTCTAAAAATTTTGTAACATCAAGAATTTCAAAAGCTACTTTTACTCCTTCACAGAAAATGGACTCTTCTTGCAAAAATACAGCAGCAATTTAAAACCGCAGAAGTGGTCCTGTGAATGTTTCATATTTGAAGTACGTAACAGTTACAAAAGAGCTATATTGAGAAAATATTACACTAGTCTTTTTTTTTCCTGAAAATACGACATATTTGTTCCTTTGCAAGAGGATACAGAGCCATGAAATATCAACAATTAATAAAATAATATCAATAAGAACATTTTCCTGTTCATTATTAATTTTTTTACTCATAACTGTCCTCCAAAATTTCAATTCTGGTGACTCATACATGTTTGATCAAGAGCAGTTTTCTTTACCAAGTAGAGTAGACACAAGAAACCCAGTGAAATTTTTCCATTAGGTTAGTTTGTAGTTTCATTAATTGTTTCAATAAAAAATCAAAATATCAAAACCCTTGAGACTCATTAATGTTTTTCTTATGGATGATTCAGAATATGCAGAAGAACATTACAAATTTGTAATACTACAGAAAGCAACAGAACCGCACAATAACTAGAGAAGTATTTGGAGAACATTTAGATAGTAGAGAGCAACAGAGATAACTTAAGTGATTTATACCAGTGAGCTGAGGTAAATCCACAAATTCAATCATTAAAAATAATTGCTTAACTACAGTCACTACATTGGAGTCTATTATTTTAATATTACCTTCATTTTTAATTGACATTCTGAATAGTGAGTTTGTGCTGAACCACATCACTTGCTGGGATCTCAGTGGCTGCTAGACACAAACTTCTTGAAAGTTGTCTTTAAACAGAAACATCAATAATTACAATTTTTTGTTTGACTATTTTGCCTTTGATATTTTCACAGAGTGAAAACAAAACAAAACAAGTATTACAACAGTGTGGTAGAATGATTCACCAGATCCACACCCATAGTTTTTTTCTTCAGATGTAAAATATATTCTTGGAGATAAGAGAGCAACATGGTGTTATGGTTGACTATGGAAGATCAGCTGACTCTTATTATGTATTTTGGGCTGTGAATATTAACACATCACACCTAACACATTCATTTTAAGATTTATTTTATAATTAAATTCAGGTTTTCCCATCAATCCTGAAGAAATTAAAACCCTGTTGACAATAAATAAATGCAAATACCTAAAAGAAAAAGGTTTTTTAGAGGCAGTGCAAATTTTTTCAGTATTTCTAAGGTCAAGGATATAGGAATTAAATTCAATTTTAACTCTAGAGTATGATTTATGATCTTTAATTAACATTTCTCCTATCAAAACTTTATCATAGAGGAAAACACAAGGGAATGTCAGAAGAGCTCTCACTCAGAAAAATAATGATGCCAGCTGTCAATTACCACTTTAGTGTGAAATATCTCTAGTTCTTCCTATTTTTCGTTAACTGGTCTTGCATAGGCAGAGGAACAGTGTACTTAGATTACCTCAAAGATGGCTTTTGTTATTCAGAAAGTATACTATTGCAAAGGTTCAATTTTCAGATGTCTCAGTAGTCTTTATTAATCTTTGATCCTTTTGCTGAGGCAGATCTAACAGATTTATAGTTATGATTTTTTTTTTTTTTTTTGAGTAAGAGAAACATTTAAAAGATAATATTAAAATAAGTAAAGGACCTATTAATTTAGAGAAATTAAAAAGAAATACAAAAATGGTTGATTGAATTAATTTATATGCTTGTTTCACAAAAACCCAAGTTTCTACATCTGTATAAAGACTGTTTTCAGGCTGGTGAAATTGGGAAGCTGCCCTTTGAAGTTCTAACTATCAGCTATTTCTTTCAGTCTAAGTTTGCTACCATCATTCTCTGTGAGTTTTAAGATTGCCCATCACACCTGAATTTAGTGATATACTGAGTATCTAAACTAAACCAGGAAGATCAGTAAGGCACAGGGGACAGTTGTCAACTGGGTACAAAATGATACAACTTAAGGAGCCACATTCACTTATTTCTGCTGAATAATTTATCAGGATATGCTATATACTTGAGTACTTCAGAGATAGCTGTTCTAACAGAGGTCTTTACTTATATAAAATAAATGATACAGAATAAAGTCAGTTTATTACTTGTCTCACTTCTTTTCTGTGGAGAATGATTCTTGTGGACAACATTAACTATCTCTGTTGGCAACACGAAGTTTCACAGAAGTCCAGAAAAAAGATTCTTTAATGTGTCTCATTCTCAATTTATACACAAAAAAATAAAGATGAATGTCTGTTGTCTGTTCTCTGTGAAGTACTGAGTACTGCAGGGTAGAAAACAAGATTTCCATCTTATGATAAATTTCAGAGTTCTGGCATTTGTTTTCCGATCCTGACATGAACAAAACAGGCTTTCAAGTCTTTGTGGGAGGAAAAAGAAGCAGGGTCAATTTCAGAGGAGCCAATACTCACATTACATATGGAAATTGTTGGTTCAAATCTGTTTCTTGGGAAAAAAGGACTTAAAGACTTAACTACTCTATCCAAAGTGAAAGCACTAAGCATCAATTTCCTCTGGGGCAATTAATCTGTGGAGTTTTTCTCACAAAATCTATCCTGTATCCAAAAAATCTCAGATAAATTGTAGCTGGCATCACCATAAGTTTGTGAAATTTGTGTGAAGAAATCTGTTTTATGATAAAAGACTTCCAATCAAGAGTATTTTATTTCAACCACAAATCCTGAACCCTAATAGCAGTGTGGTCTCAGACCCTGCCATGAGTGTCTCCAGGCTTAGGTGATGAAATAATATCCATAAAGTCATGGAAATCATAGAATCATAGAATCATAGACTCATATAACCATAGAATGGTTTGGGTTGGAAGGAACCTTTAAGACCATCTAGTTCCAACCTCTATATAGGCAGGGACACCTCCCTCTGGACCAGGTTGCTCACAGCCCCATCCAGCCTGGTCTCGAATGCTTCCAGGGAGGGAGCATCCACGGCCTCACTGGGCAACCTGTTCCAGTGTCTCACCACCTTCAGAGTAAAGAATTTTTTCCTGATATCTAATTTAATAATAATAGTATGAATATTCGTCAGAAGATGAGGGACCAAATTTCCTAAATCCAATGGGAACAGCACTAGTGCTTTCTCCCACATTATGTTTAGAGTTACAGACTGAAATTATTATTGACTGAAAGAAGGGGAAGTGGCTAAATGCTACTTGCATTAGGCACTCAGTACCTCTCAATACCTACCATGGCTTCTTTCTGTGTTGAGGTAAAAATGGTGATTTGAATGGACGTCTAGCACTGATTAAGTACCAGAGTCAAGCTATAGGAAATAAACATTACTTTTGTCTCACCAATGTCCCTAGTTATCTTTTATATTAGTGAAAGGAGTAAGCGCATCACATTCTGCCTCTCTAATTCTCAGTACAAATTCCTTCCTATTTATTCATTATCTGCTATGTAAATAATCATTAATCTAAGCAAGACATGAAAATTTAACCTATTTTGGTTCAAAAGGAGAAAAAGGAAAAGACATTTTACAGTAGGATGTCATGATCAAATGAAGTTTCATCAAGTTGCACTGTTACAAGATTCAATTTATCTGTAAAAAGTTATTTTACTTTATCAGTAATTTTGGATAAACATGATACAGGTTTTTGGACTAAAACATGAGGACTATTAAGTAGTGTGAGAAAATGGCAGATAGAATGATTCCCTGATCTTTTCAAAAGTTAGAAATAGGACATTTGGAAGAGTTTGTTATCTTGACCATCTAATAATGTGACCTCATTTAGACAACTGAATGAACTGCACACAGGTTTGCTTAATTCCCAGTTAAGTGTTTTACTAAAAAGCATGCTAACAAAACCCACCATTACTAATCTTTCTACTTAATCTGTAGATTGCAAATGAAATTCATGTAGGGCTGCATCTTTAGCCTAGACGAAACCAATGTCCTGACAAAATACAAGGGCCTTCATTTTTTTTTACAAAACATTGTCTTCAAAAATTTGGTGAAATCATAAGGAATATGAAAAGTAATTGAATCAGCATTATGTCTATGAGAGGAATTTCAGACAAAAAAGCTTTACAAAGTCTGGAAACACTCTTCAGATGAAAGATCTCAGCTCCTGATGCAGCTCTTGAGATTCAAATTATTTCTTCTTCAGTTTGTTCTTCAGTTTTCTGGTGATTAAATTTTATTTCAGTAAAAATAACAAGGCTTTGATTGGTATTATGAGTTTTTTTCCTCGCAAACCATAATACATGAAATCTTCTATTGATATTTGTATTTGATTATGATACAATAATAATCAGTTAGTGATAGTGGTGATATTTCAGTCTTTGGATTAGAATTTACAGAAAGCTTGAAATAGATTAACCATTGCGGAACTCCCTCTAAGAGGGAGAGATCAAGGCTGTAATGACAAAATTTAAGCGACAATAGTTTTCCTAAGGCAAATTTATTCCTAGGTGTCCTCCACTGGGACTAAACAGTGTTTTGGTCAACATAAGTTCTGTGGTAAAAAAAAACATTTTCCCCTTACACAGGAGAACTGATTACTATATTGAGCTCTTCCTTTCTGTAGTTTGAAAATATGAGTTTAATGCCAGCATATGAAGCTACGTTGGCAGACTGTGACAAGTGCCAGACATAAGTTTCTTTTTTCTTCTTGATTCTTGAAAATAGGAAAGTTACTCTGTGACCTAAATCTTCTGAATTTGTCATCCCTCAGTCACAGGTTCCCAACAATTCCTGAGGAGTCACGGGAAAATGGCCAAAAGAAAAGATTTTCTTTATCATCTATGTGGACAGACCAGAGTACAAAGAAATAATATTCAGACTTATTCTGGGCAGCGGATTAATGGCATTAGAGAAGGAGAGCTGACAACTGCCTCAGAGGAGAGCACATCTCTTAGCTTCTGCTGCTTGCTACTTTACAAGTTGACCTCCACCCCAGCTCTTTTCGCAGCAGCAGGTTTGACATATGAGTGATAATGAGAGTCCAGATAGTGCAGAGAACAGACTACTGCTCTAACAGCACAAAAGATAGTGATCACATAGCACTTGCCAGGCAACTCTCAAAGGAGGTTGCACTTCCAGTCATTTGATCATTTCGTTTTTAACAGAGCAAGTAGAGTAAAGCTGGGCACTTTCAAAAGCAAAGGCTCAGTTTTCTAGACTCTTTTTCCTCATTCCCTTTTCCTCGCTATTGTTCTTTTTGAGACAGAGTGAATATATTAAACTTTGATAAATGACAAATAAATCTTGCTGTTCACAGAATGACTGTGGAGTTAAGTTTACCTCCACAGTAATATCAGTCTGTCTGCCAGATAATTTGTCTAAAATTCACAGAAAACATTATAAAACTAGATATACATGCATGCATACACTTATTAAAGATACATACCCTAATTAGACAACAAGTATTACTATTGCTTTTCTTGCTTATTCTCACATACTTTACAGATTCGACCCTTCCGTCAACTTCTTAATATTTAGAGATCCAGACCACATTTTCACAGCTTGGATAAGAAATATTCATGTTGTGCATGACTGCTTTGTTTTCTCTGGCAGACTGCACATGTTCACTTATCTTTTCCAAAGGGTAGCATCGTTTTAATGCTTGATTCATTTTATGTAGTAGTTTACATTTTTAAGCCGTGTGCAAACTTTAATCCTCCCACTGTCCTCATAAGAACTGAGAGGAAATATTGTTTCTGTTTTTCAAATAGGGAAAAAGTTTTCACACACACCTACCAAATTGCTGGGGCTCAATAAGTTACTACTCATTCCCTGAATCATTCATTCTCAGCTGAACATGAGCCAGCAGTGTGCTCAGGTGGCCAAGAAGGCCAATGGCATCTTGGCTTGTGTCAGGAATAGTGTTGCCAGCAGGAACAGGGAAGTGATTGTCCCTCTGTACTCAGCACTGGTGAGGCTGCACCTCAAGTACTGTGTCCAGTTTTGGGCCCCTCACTGCAAGACAGACATTGAGGCCCTGGAGCGTGTTCAAAGAAGGGTAACAAAGCTCGTGAGGGGTCTGGAGCACAGGCCTGATGAGGAGCAGCTGAGTGGATGGTTCAGTCTGGAGAAGAGGAGGCTCAGGGGAGACCTTATTGCTCTCTGTAAATACCTGAAGGGAGGTTGTAGTGAGCTGGGGGTCAGCATCTTCTCTTGTGTAACTGGTGATAGGTCTAGAGGGAATGGCTTCAAGCTGCGCCAGGGCAGATTTAGGCTGGACTTTAGGAAATTCTACTTTTCTGAAAGAGTGGTCAAACACTGGAATGGGCTGCCCAGGGAAGTAGTGGAGTCACCGACTCTGGAGGTGTTCAAGGAATGTTTGGATGTTGTGTTGAGGGACATGGTCTAGTGAGTACTCTTGGTGATAGGTGGATGGTTGGACTGGATGATCTTGTAGGTCTTTTCCAACCTTGGTGATTCTGTGATCCCTGCTAATAATGTAAGCCAAACAAAGTCCTTCTTAATAATTACTTAAACATCAGTAAAAGAGATCTAAACCAAGGTACCATTACTTCAGAAATGGCATAAGCTAAAAGTACAGAGCATGCATGCAATTGCAGAGATTCAACTGTCATTATATATCATCTTGTGCATCCATATTAGCAGAAGGAAGTGCCTGAAGAGTTTTTAATAACAGTACCTTTCCCTATCTCTCAACTCACTTCTGGCAATAGTTTAGCCTAAGTTAATAAACTTTGCATGGAAGCTTCTGAACACTCATGTACTTCATGTCAGTTTTGCTACAAGTGAGCTCTGCAGAGAGATAGTGGCAAAATTCTTGAGGTCTGTAGTATTTAAGGTTGTGCAGCAATATGAGCCTGAACTTACAATGACACTGAATGATCCAGCTTTTCCCAATACCATAAAATTAATATTACTGAAGACAGAATCAGAAACAACCAGTTTGGGTTTAGCATTTCACTTCAAGTTGACTCATTTTGAGTCAGGACTTCACAAAGAGACAAAGTGCACATTTTCTAGCACTTCCAGTAAATGAGAAAAACTTCCAAAAAGTATAACTGTGCTTTCTTCCCTACCACTTTTTCTTGTGTAGAGGAAAATAAATCCTCTCCATGAAATTATTTTATAATTTACACAGCCACTTTAAAGCTATTTTAAAAGACTATTGCCATCCTATTTCTGGAAATGACAACAAAGATACAAGTTTGGCCTTCTACATAGTGATTTGTTGCATGAAGAAATGAAAGTTATGTTATGTTTTACAGAGTTTTTGTCAAAATGAGCTTTTATATTGTTGCATCTCCAGCCTGTGAGTCTATCTGTACAGAATTTTCATATTAAGTAATCACCACTGAAGTTTATGTATGGTATATAAAACAGTGGAGAGTAATTAATAAAACAAGGTAATATAATCTCAGAATATCAGTGACAACATTAGATTTAGAATCTGACTTACACTGGAATATAAAATGAACTTATCTATATTTATTACAACACAAAATACATGTAGAGGATAGAGCGTGCTGCATATATTTTACTGTGTAATAAATGAAGACAAAGGGGGCAAGGCATTGCTTCACCATAAAACACACTGAGGATGGATTTCATAACACTATGTAAGAGGTAGAAGATTTTTATATGGCTGAAAATTAAATGCAATCTAAAAGTTCAGGACATCCCCACAGCATACTGACCCTGAGAGAAATGCAATGAAAATGCAACAATCCAGACAATAGCAGAGTAAGCAAAGAGGCCAGTCATAGAAAACACCAGAATCCTACCTATGGTTGTGTTTTTATTTTTATTATTTTTGGTCATGATTATTTTCAACGAAATGCAACCATACTTGCTGCATACAGAATATACAGAATATATAGTGAGAGGATGGATTTTAATTTTGGAAAGGAGAATCAGGTGTGCATGGAAGGGCATGCCAATATAAAAGGATAATTTTCTGAAAAGAATTTCTGACTTCATGTAAAAAATGCAGTAGGAGAAAGTGACAAAATTGCATTAGAACTCAATTTAAAATCCTAGTAGGTTTTAAAATATGGACTTGGGGGAAGAGGATTTTCCAGTGTAAGAAAGATCAAAAATAAGATAAAGTCTGCATTTACTTATGATATGCTGTTCTAGGCTTATCCAGTATTTTTTCTTTGTAAAATTAGTGGATTATTTTAAGATTGCAGATTGAAATATATATATTATGAAGATGCTTGCAATAGAATGTAGAAATTGCTGGTTCATATAGAAAATATAAGGTTTTGTTTTAAAACTGCACGGTAAAAAATAAACTATTTCATTTGTTCATTTTCAGGAATGACCTGTGCGCAAGAGAGGGAATGATGATAAGGATGTCACAGAAGAAAAGAATAAGGTTCTTTGAGACTGAAGTAACTGAGATGGAAAGAAATCTTATAAAAATTGCAAATGCACATATTTAAGAATTAAGAATTTCTGTTTTTTGCTAATCAGTGAAGAGAATCCTTGTTTTTTCTTTCATTAAACTTGTTAGAAGGGAAGCAAAATCTTACTAGGGTGGCTGTCAGATTGCAGAGTCAATTATACAAGAGAACACTTAAGATATTTATACATCAAAGAAGCGTATGTTTGCTTTCCCTGTAATGAATGGTGGGTGGATGTGAGTCAACTTCATTTAGATGATCTGGTCAACATTAGTTCTCCCAGTGTTTACTAACACAGATTTCAAGTTTCTGATTGCATATTGCTCTTTCCACAGAGCTCCTGCCTCAATCAAGACACACAATGAGTAGTAGAATTGAATGAGAAATTGTAGTATTAAAAAATGGTTTTCCTTCTCATTCAGTGTGTACTGCCATGTATTATTTGCAACACACCATTATGGCTTTTGCACTAAATACAGAAATATCATTTTCCACCTGCAATTCTTCATTCTGGATTCATTTAGAGGAATGTTGCATAAAGATCAATATATTTATCTTTTACAAGACCCCACCAATGATTTAATGTGTTTCAGAGTCTGAGTTGCTTAAAATAAGAAACATCCATGAGTTGCTTGAGAAATTTCTGGAGGTGTAGCATTGGTATCCCAGACTATTTCTATAACCACAAAACTTCCTGTTTGTGGATTACAGTTTTTCTAACTAGCAAAGCAAAAGTCCTTTTTCCAATAATCTCAGCTATTATAAAGATACAATCTTTGTAAGTGAGTGAGGCAAGACTCCTGTGAAACATTACAAAAATACTAACAGCCTTGTTTGAGCATTTCATATCTTGAATGACTTCAGCATTTTCAACAGAAATGTAAAATTTATAATGTATGTATATACATATCTAAATCTTAATTAGAATTCAGGCAAGCATTTTTATTTTCCCTATATCTAGATAAGGAAATTCTGATCCTGCAAAATTCTTCCAGAAGTATCTGGTATTTAGAATGTCCTTTTTAGTTGAGTTCAGGCGGCCAATTTCAAATGTGAGAAAGGATTTGAATTTTAAGCAAAGAATCAGCCACACATCAAGTACAAGATACATCAAAAAGTAGTTTGTCATTAATTAACACTCTAAGTCTGCGTTAAATTTTGGACAGCAAAACTCACTTACATTGGGAAATTTGTTGAGCTGGGAAATTACTAAAGATAACTGAGCTTCAGAGCCAGTTGTTAGTAATAGTAATGTTGTTAGTAAAAATACTATATTTGGACGTAGCATTTTTTCCCATATTGCCCGGGTCTCTGAGGCAATATGCCTACTTAGCATTCAGCATGAACAATGGATAATTAAGATTAATCAATATTTTCTGTCAAAACTATTTCTCCATTTATAATTGTTTTTTGATTAAACACATTTTTTTCATTAATTTTATAGTTTTCATAGGAAGAGTCAGAATATTTTATTTCTGATGAAACAAATTAATATGTGAGTTATTCATGCCTTTACAGAAGCGCCTCAATTAGAGAAGTTTAAACAAGATGCTGTGCATCAATTAGGTAAGCTTTAGTTCAATTTTAGTTTTCAGTCATAGTACAGATTTAAGACAGAAAGTTACAATAAACAGAGTAATGCTTTTATACAGAATTTGAGAGAGAAAACTTTATGAAATATTCTGATGGACAGTGATGCTATTTTTTGAAATGTTTAGTCCAATAAGAGTTTGTATCATGTATATAACTGACAGAAACATTGTCTTTGTCCACTGAGAAATATCTTAGTTTGAGTGCTCTGGTACAGTTAAGAAAAGGCATACATCCACATGTTTAATACCTTCACTGAAATTTTCTGTGAGTGATTCCCCAGCTGCCTAGATTATTTTCATCAGTATACAGTTCAAATGCCCTGTAGATGTCTGAAAACAGCAGGATATGTGTAGAGTGCAGTTTATTATGTAGAAAATTATTTTGACATGTCTGTGTTCAAGGAGGGCATCCTTGTGATGAGAAAAAGCACTTGTTCAGGTAGGATGAATTAGCCTGCTCTTGGAAGCATGCTGCCCTGGAAATTTGTCTGGGGACAATCACAGAAATAAATGTGTCTAACTGATACTATCCTTTATGAACTGAGCTAAACTCACACATAAGAGTGTAACAGAAAAAAAGAAATGCTGACCCATCCTCTCTCTTCTTTCCTTATTAGTTTAGATACCACTAGTAATTTCTAGATTTCAGTTCAAACCTAGCTAAATCTTGGAGGGGATTGTTATTTTTCCCTCATCCTTTCGCATATCTCCTGTGCTATCATACTAGTTCTTCCTTTAGCACTTCCCTCAAAACTCAGGTTCTATATACAACTTTCAGTGTTTTCAAAGAAATAAGGAAGTCTAACAAGAATGCAAGAAAAAAGATAACAATTGCAAACAACTAATCAATGGGTGTTTCTAAACAAGTCTGTTGTTCACCAATAAAGTTCGAGTTATTGGCCCTTTTTGGTGCGTTTCGGGATGAAATGCTGTTGTTCTTACAGCCATTTCCATTTTGAGAGAGAATAAATGTGATCTTTTCTAAGTGAATTATATATAAAAGTTGAAAATGACTGATCATAGGAATCTCCCTGAAAGCCAGGTAGACATAGAAATAATTTGCATCATGTACTTGTAAAAAGGCATTTTATTATTTACCAATTAGGAATTACGTCTGCTTAATAAGGACGGTGAGTAATAACAAATACAAGATCACCTTGCACAAATTAAATCTGACTTAAATGTGCACAGAACTTGCATTTGATAAATTACTTTATAAATCCTGACTGTAGGACAATACAACATTTCTTCTCAATTATAACTCAACTCTCTCATGCAGAAGA
The DNA here is from genome assembly GCF_987193195.1 of Phasianus colchicus. NCBI lineage: Eukaryota > Metazoa > Chordata > Aves > Galliformes > Phasianidae > Phasianus > Phasianus colchicus. The sequence goes on along the minus strand of NC_143438.1, from coordinate 69,865,969 downwards.
GATTAATAATATAACTTTCAACTACCTACACTTTAGCCTCTCAGTGTCTTGTTGAAGAGCTTTCTTCCTCCACATGTTAAAAGATGCTCACTGTTCAAAGCTCTTTCTGTCAATTTGTGCATATGTTTGGTTGTTCTTGCACAAGATAACACTAACATCTTACACTTACTGTCATCTTTCAACTCATGATCTAAGAGCGATTTAAATCTTTTGCAAATGGTTTAAAATGTTCTAGATGAGAAAAACAAAAACAAACAAACAAAAAAACCGTACAAATAAAGGGGTAGAAACCTGAGAGATCCGAACCAAAGTGGGAAACCTCCAAGTCAAAACTGACTGATCACAGGAATCACCAGTATCAATGTCAGTTGCCCCTGTGGAAGGCCAGAAATGGAAATGGGTGTCCTCAAATCTAGAATGGAAAGAGGAAGTGAAGGAAGTAGAGGAAGATCCAGGTGAGGTGCCCTCCCAAAAACCACCATCACTGAGAAAGGCAACTGAGAAAAGTAAGAGACATGGAGAGGAGAGTGAGGAGGAGGCAGTCACTGTTACCACTATTCGTCGACCCCTGAAAATGACCGAAATGCAAGGCTCAAGAAAGGAGTTTATATGGCACCTGAATGAAACTATTGATCTTGTGGAACTATGATCTTGTGGCCATCCAAGCTGGATTATATCTTTGGCTGGAGAGTAAGCTCAAGAGTTAGTAATGTCAAGAACTGATCATCAGGTCCTCGAATTAAAGAAAGAAGATCTGAAGTGCTGATAAAATTAGTCAGATGATGAACATGATGCTCAGAAGCTCTGGGATCTCTGGTTTGAAATTGAGATGTAAAATGAAGGAAAACAGCAGTAGTGGAACTTGAGAACAACTACTGAGCCTGCCCCTAGCAGACAGATTATGAGGAGATGGATTAGAAGGGTAGACTATATCCTAAATAAATAGATTTCCATTCAATTAATATTAATATTCATCATTTCAACCATGTAAAGTCAACATTTTTTTTTTTTTCTGAGACTAACTATTCTGTGAGAAAACAGCAACGTGAACAACAAAGATCCTATGATTTTATTTTTGTGATATTTTTTTTCTGAGAGTCTTGTTAGCAAGCCTCTTGTCATGGACTATTGCAGGACTTTGAAGTATAAGAAATATAGTGTAGGTAGCAGAGAAAGAAATAAAAACTGGGAAAAAGGAAAAATTATTTGGAAACTGATGGATGAAATTAAAACCCCAAATCTATTGTATTTAGATCCATTTTATTTTTTTTTTTATTAATCTGTATTCCTATTGATAGACATTATTGAGAGGCTGAGCTATTGGCAGTGTGCTGCTTTACTTTACAGTGAAATATTTCAAACTTATTAAAGATTAAAGATTAAAGACAAAAAGAAAAAAAAAATGTTTTCTGATGTATGTTTTTCTTTACACTTGTTTTCAGTGCTTTCACTTGCTACAGCACAAATAGCAGGGTGCACAAGGCCATAGGAAATAAATGTCAGCAAGAGAGTAAGGATAATGCTGTTACTTTCATGCCAGAGAAAAAAAAATGGCATCCACATTTACTTTGGTGAATGGAAGAAGAGATGGAAAATGTTTAAATTCACAAAACAGGGAGAAGTCTTGATCTGCAAGTCCTGTAGTTTGCACATGCTCTGTCAAGAAGCCTATTCAGTACCAAAGTGATTCTGTGTAAATATATTCAAATCTTTGATTTGTTGCTTGTTTGTTTGTTTGCCATAATCTGCTATGGTTAGTCGTACATAAAGGTTAAAATAAGGCCACAGCTTCTGAACCTACTTTATATCCAATGAAAACCTTAAGGAGTTTAAGAACAGAAGAATTATAGAACTGCTACTGTGTTGAATTTAAACATTAAAAGTTGTTTATTTGGTTTTTTTTTGTTGTTTTTTTTAATTTGCTTTTAAATATAAAATGTTATATGGCTACTCCTGAGCTGAAAATATATTATTGTGCATGGCAAGTACAGCACAGTGGCATTAATTGCTTTCTTCCTTTAAAAAACTGAAGCAAAACCAGAAACAAAGCAAATTCTTAGATATGTGCTACAGAATCACAGCTCCAATTAGGCACAACAATCCAGATATGCTGATAATCTTTCTACTTTCTGGATGTAAGCTAGTACAGGAAAGTTTTTATAGGAATCAGGAGAGATGAAGGAAGGAATGAAGTGGGAAAGAGAAAAGATGTCAGAATATTTTCAAGTCTTCTTGCATCAGTAGTTTCAATTTGTTGTCAATTTGTTGTAGTTTAACTTGGCTGCCAGCTAAGCTTCCATTTTTCTCCTTCTCCTTCTCCTTCTCCTTCTCCTTCTCCTTCTCCTTCTCTTTCTCTTTCTCTTTCTCTTTCTCTTTCTCTTTCTCTTTCTCTTTCTCTTTCTCTTTCTCTCTCTCTCTCTCTCTCTTTCTCTCTTTCTCTCTTTCTCTCCTTCTCCTTTTCTTCCTCTTCCCCATTCCCTTTCCCATTTTCCCTTTTTTTTTAATTTAACTTCTTTTCTTCAAATGTCTTTCCCTTCAATTAAATTATCTACCCTTCAGTCTGAGTCACCTCCAAATACTTTACTGCTGTGATCTTCTTCCTCTTTCTTCTCTCTAATTAAATTCCTTTGCCTTCCATCTCCTGTTTACTCATTCTGTTTTGTTCCAAACTTTCCTTGAAGAACATTCCTCCTTGATTCAGGGCCTTTACTTCCTCTCACCATTTCTCTCCCAGACTAAAAAAAACTCTGCTATTGATACTAGTCATGTTATTGCAGGCTGAAAAATGGTTGAATTAGTCAACTGCCTTCACTATTTCTTTTATACTTTCTTAACTTTGCTTATCATTCCCTAACTATGCTGGGTGAGAAGAACCAAGAATACAAACTAGATATGACTATGGATAACCAGAAGATGCATCCTATCCAGCACAACATTCACTAAGCACCAGTGCTGAGGAGATAGGTGAAGAAATTGCAACAAAAAAAATATTGCTTCCTATTCAACTGTACTGTTTCCACATGAGTAGGACTCTGAAATAGTGTAATGATAGAAACAAAGGAGAAAGATTAATTTCAAATACATATATATGTATTGAAACCAGAAATAAAGCCAAAGTAATTTGGAACTCATCCTTCCATTACTAGCTGGCAGTTTACTACTTCTCTTTCAGATGATGTTTGAAAGACTGTTCATATTCCCAGCTAAAACCAAAGTAAAAGTTATTTTGCTTCTCTTTACAAACTTTGCATTTGTCATTACCATACTCCTTTTTTTTGTTCTGCTATTTCAAGATGCCACAATAAGTAGTTAAAATTCATATAGCCACTGTAACCTCTATGACTTCAAAAGATTAAAGAGTATTTTAAAATACTGATTAAAATTAGTGCACTGAAGAACCAATGGACCAGTGTAGTGGCACAATAGCCACTGGAAGGTTGTGAGCATGTATTAAGGTCCAGAAGTAAGTGTTAATAATAAAAAAGAGGAATTAAAATTTCAGAAGTGTTAAGGCTAAAAGAAAGGCATGGGAAAGAAAGCAGGTCTGAAGTGTGGGGGCCAGGCTCAATTTTTTGTGTAGCATGTGCTATAAATCTTCCTGAAATATACATTACCACACATCACTCAAAAGCCCCTCCAATAAGCAAAATAAGCAAAGAAAAAAATGTAATGGGATAAGAAATACATATATATATATATATGGTTACTCAACAGTATATTCAAAAGGAAAATTTAAAAGTTTTAATTTTATAAAAATTTGCATAAAGTGAAAAATTACGTGAAGATGGTAATAGTATAGAATTTGAGACTCTCAGTTCTAGAGTTAGAGTCATATGTGGTAATCTAGAAATTTTAAAAGAATAAACTAACAAGCTATTATATGAAGTAAATTGGTAAAATGTTATTTTTTAACTAAGAAATCAGTTTCTGAAATGTAAATTTGACAAATAGATCAGTGTGAGGCTCTTACAGTGAATTGAGAAGATCAAATACATGAAAGATATTTTTTAATTTTAGTTGAAAAAAGAGCATCTGCTCAATTAGCCTCAGGAACAAATCTGTTTGAAAAGACTTAAGCAGCTCAGGATGCAGAAATAAATTCAGTAGCTGTGTGATTCATAAAGCATGTCAGCAAAATGGTATTTTCTCTACATGCATCAGGAGTTAATTTTCCTTTCACTTTCAAGAAATTGTTTTTAAAATTTATAGTCTCTACTATGTCATACCCCTGGAATTCCAGTTAAAGATTAGAGATTTCTGTGTTTGGTGCTGTACATGAAACAGAAAAATTGTGCTTACTTCTGGTTTCTGTGAAGAAGCTCAAGGATACTGACAAGGTAAGACAAAGAAGCCATTAAACAATAGTGTTCAACGGGATAAGAAATAGGGAAGAGCACTCTGAAGCACTGTTGTCATGAGGATTTTCTGCAAACCACCCAGCTGTGTTAAGTTCTATAACAGGGACATGGGGAGGGTAACATGATATCCATATGAACTATTGTAAAGCATAGAGGACGCTGAAAGCAGAAAAGCATGGTCTAAAAATCACAGGAATGGCAGAAGATATTGCTGCGGGTTAGACAGACACAAGAATCAGCCTCTCAAGATCTCAAGCTGTAAGAAGTAAGGCTCAAGGTGAAGAAGGACCATAAAGAAACTTGGAAACAAAGGCAAAAACATGTTTGTTGTAAGAAAGTGGGAACTATAGGAAATTGAGGAGAAAAGTAACGTACTCACAATAGTGATCAGCAAAACTATGCAATAACATTATGGAGAAATCAGTAAAATAAAGTGTTGTAGTGATAATGGAAAAAATATATTTTTGTCATTTAAAGACAAGATAAGTAGAATCCTTGGGGAGGTTTCTGGCTGGGGAAAGAATGGTACTGTTTGCTAGATGAATTATGCAGAAGTCTGTAAGAATCGGATACCTAGACATGTGAAAATAGATACTGTATAGATTGCAGGACTAAAGAAAGCCAAAATGATGTTTTCCAGAATGATGGTGATAGGATGGTGGATGCACCATTTCTGGAGACTTTCAAGGTCAGACTAGGCTCTGATTTAACTGTAGGTGTTCCTGTTCATTGCAGGTAAACTGGACCAAATGACCTTTAAAAGTCTTTTCCAACTCAAATGATTCTATGATGCTATGATGGTATGATTCAATGGACAAGATGGACTACAGAACAAGATTAGGAAAATACAAGAATCTTTCACCCTCTTTAATCCACCTACAAGTTACACAAGAGCTGTGGTCTCTGTACCAATGAAATTGTGTCTGGCTGCATGAAGATCTTGCTTATGTCACCTGAGTTCCTTGTAGACAAAAGATTATTTGATTTGTATAAGGTTAATAGAACCTGGTTTATCATGAGAATATTTGAACAACTGAAATTATTTAGAATTAAAACACCACTTAATTTATAAGTTACCAGCCCAATAGGCCATCTGAAACAAATTCAATCCCTTTCAAATTCACTCCCTAACAATAGCACCAAAGCAGCACTGCTGATGAAATCTTACAACAGACATTGAAACATTGAGTCGAGTATCTGTAATAGCTGTATGGTCTGAGGTCATATTGTATAGTCCTTCCAAGTACTTTGTGGATGCATGAAGTACCAGATGTTTGAACAGACTTTCCCAGCTTAAAAGCAAATTGTAAACAGAACATTTGTAGTCTCAAAACTGACAAAAAGACATATCTTAAAATCCAACAAATCATTCTTCTCATCTGTACTTTAATTCTTCTGATGAACATGTGGTTGCATTTCCAGTTTTTTAAATTAAATATCTGAGGATCCATAAAATCTCTTTTCTAGGATGGGGAACAGGATAACCATGCAAATGTGCGTATACATATATGTGTGCACATACATGAATATATGTTTATATATTTATACATACATATGTAATACATATACAAGAAGCATATAAAATATCTGTTATATGGATATAAACAGATAAATGTACACACATAGTTCTGTGAGCACATTAATAGAGAATTTCAAAATCACACATTCTTTATTAGTTTAAATCAGATGTTTACATATAGATATATATCTGTAAAGAAAATGTACTTTCATTATTTAGCTCATTGCAAATGAGGATTTGTCCCAAAATTTACACATCATTAAAAGATGCCAAGAAAATGAGGTTTATCTCTAACCAATAATGTTGAGCATAGCAAGTCACATTTAAACAGGTCTAAATTTCAACTAAAAGTATTACTTAAAGTAGTAACCAGTCCCTGTACATAGAGCACTGAGAGATGAGTCTACACACTCAAAGAAAATGGCCATAGTCTGATTTCATAAAAGTGTTTAAAGTGTAGAAGCTGTTTAATTTACACTGAAATTGTTTTTTAATAACCCATATTAAGTTGGTTTGCATTTCAATATCAAGCAGTAAGCACAGTAAAAATTGATTAAAGACATGACTGCAATGACTGCAAGGTTATGGTAGTGTTCAGCCAGTATGCAGTGGGTGTGTGCACAGTGCATATGAGAATGAATGAGTCAGAGCTGTCTAGATCAACTGTTAGAAACAACTAAGCATAATAGATCTGTTTTTCACTTGCCATTTTTCATAGAAAAGACTACCAAGTTTTCAGTCTGAGAAACTGACCAGAAAAAAAACAAAAGAAATGGCCACAGTTCCACATACATGACTGTGTTACTCAAAGGACATTTGCACCTCTGAACCATTTGCAGTCCTGATTTCCTTCCCTTCACTGTATGCAGCCAGCTGACCTCGTGCAACATGCTGCCAACTTTCAGCTTTGGATTCCATTGTGCACTGATCTGCAAAAGCAGCATTCTTGCTGGGGTGCAAGTAGGGTCTCCTGCCTCTGTCACTTCTGCCACCACGGACAGTAGATACTACTATGTTTCCCATGGAAAACAGAATCCTCAGAATCTTCAGCAAATTGTTTTGTAAGAGTTATGTCAGTCCTTTGAAACACAACTTGATCTGATTGCAATCTCTATAGCCAACTTTGCTTAGCCCAATTCTGTCATGAAGATTATCAGGAGCCTGAAATTGCTTTGCAAGGAGGACATTCAAGAACATTTTTGGAAATTCTTAAAATGTCTATGTCTTCTTATATTTGCCCCATACTTTTTAGTACAGCTTTCCAGTGCCTTCACAAGGCATTTGCTAGTAAAGATGGAATAACTTTGGCATGAAGAATAAAATGGGTATAGGTGGTAATGTATTTCCAGATTCTTCTACTCAACAGCAGAAAGACAGCCACTGGATTTTAGAATCTTGTCAGTCACCAAGCCTTGTGAAAGAAACATGATACTGCATGTTTTTTGTTTTTTTTTTCTTTACACTGTCAAATGAGCAACTCGTATTCTGTATTTAACCTCCATAATTTACCCTGTCATAATTAAAAGTACCACTTCACACTTCTTAATGGCATCTATATATGTCCACAAAATCCCACAGTTTCCATTGAATAATGCAGGCATTTTTGTAGGCCAAGGTATCTGTTGATAATGTTTATTAATAATTTGAAAGATAAGCATAATCACAAGGGCTTCTGTTTCTTTGAAGTGACAAACTAAGTGTTTTCTCTCAACTGTTCACAAATTTGCAGAAAGAATCTTTGCAGGTAGGTCTGTGATTTTTTATTTCTTCTTGACTATTTTGAAATTAAAGCCATTTTATAAATATACAATTCATAAATATACACTTTGTAAATGTATAAATACAGAAAACTATATTTTACTTTAGATAGTGTTTCCAGACAAGACTAGCTATCTATCAAACACTATGTGTATTCCACTACCATATTTCGGTGCTAATAAGCACACCAAATTCCGTAAAATATGCTGGGGAAAGAAAATAGTTTTAGTGTTTAATAACCAATTCTATAAATTGATTTATTGTCTAATCACAAGTAAATAAATAAATATTCATTTTTAAATTAAAATAGTAATAATTTCAGGAACTGAACCTTCACATAGAAGTAATAGAACAAATACGAAAATCAGGAGCCTGTCCTCTGTCCCTTCTCCCCTGTGAACTGACGCATACTGACATATAAGGAAGAAAAGATTAGAAAGTTGATATAGAAATACAAATATGGTTCTGAATATTCCTTTCTAAATGCAGTTTCACAAATTTGTTATCATTTTGTGGGGGTAAACTTTAATTTAATAACATTAACAGAAATGTTCCCTAAAAAAATTCAATCAAAGTCACTAGAAACTTGCAAAGTTTATGCCATAGCCCCTCCAATTCCTGCCTGAAAATCTTTTTGAATTCTCTAGTCTTTTTCAGATTACAGCTAGCAAAGTGTATATCAAGAGGCAGAAGTCACCTAAGTCCTGATTTAAAACTTCTCTTAGGAGAGCAGTAGATGTTGTATACTTTGACTTTGGCAAGGTCTTTCAAACTGTTTTCCATAGCATCCTTGTAATGAAATCTAGGAAGTGTGGAATAGATAAGTGGACAGTGAGATGGATTGAGATCTGGCTGATTGGCAGAGCTCAGAATGTTGTCTTCAGAGGCACAGAGCCTGATTGGAGGTCTGTAATTAGCAAAATTGGTATTGGGTCCAATCTTCTTCAATGTCTTCATAAGTGACCTGGATGAAGGGATAGAGTCCACTCTCAGCAAGTTTGTAGATGATACGAAGCTGGAAATAGTTACTGACAACTAGAAGGCTGTGCTGTCATTCAACAAGTCCTGGACAGGCTGAGGAGTTTGGCAGAGAAAAGCCTGATGGGGTTTAAGAAGAGCAAGTGTAGAGTCTTGCAGCTGGGGTGGAATAAACTGTGTGCATCAGGTTAGAGAGTGACCTGCTGAAGATGAGCTCTGCAGAGGAGGATCTAGAAGTCCTGGTGGACATCTTGTTGGCCATGAGTCAGAAGTATAGCCTTGTGGCAAAGAAGGTCAATGGTATCCTAGGGCTCATTAAAAAGAGCATGGCCAGATGTTCGAGGGAGACGATCCTTCCCCTCTACTCTGCATGAAGCCGCATCTGGAGTACTGTGTCCAGTTCTAGACTCCTCAGTTCAAGAAAGACAGGGAACTACTGGAGAGAGTCCAGCAGAAGGACACAAAGATGATTAGGGACCTGGAGCATCTCCCTTATGGTGAAAAGTTGAGAGACTTGGGACTCTTCAGTCTATAGAAGAGAATACTCAGTAGGAATTTCATGATTGTTTATAAATATTTAAAGTGTGGGAATCAAGTCAGTGGGGTTGGACTTTATTCAGTGGCATGCAGCAATAGAGCAAGGGAAAGAACAAATTGAAACACTTTAAGTTCTATACTGATACAAGGAAGAACTTTATTGTGGGAGTGGGATCCCATTGGAACAAGATGCCTAGAGAAGCTGTGGAGTGTCCTTCTCTGGCGATATTCACGACCTGTCTGGATGCTTACCTCTGAGAAGAGGGGTTGGACTTGATCTCTAGAGGTCCCTTCAAACCCCTACAATTCTGCAATTCTGTGATTCAGAACAGATGCACTTCATGGTGACCGTCTCCAAATCTTTCTCATGGCAGAGTGATTTCTACTCTCTATGCCATTAAGATTCAGACTTACAATAAGTTCCAAAATGCAGCATTCTTTGTCAACATGTTTTCTCCTTTTGTACTGGAAGGCACAGTTTTTCCTTATACAAAATAATTTAATTCTATTTGCCAAAATGACTAATTTCTCTGATTTTCAAAAACATCTATGAATGATAACATATTTTCTGCAACACCTAGTCCTGATATTGATTGTCTGAAGAAACAGTGAAGCTATTCCTGCCTGTGAAAAGGATGTTGGACTAGATGATCTTTAAATGTCCCTTACAACTCAAACTTTACCATTCTTCTATTTCTTGTATTGCACCAGTAAACTGAGATGGAATGGGTGATAATTGTTTCACCAGATATCATATTGGTGTGATTCAGAGTTTGATCTTGACAGAGATTAGTTGAAACAATCATGGCAATTTACAATAAGTTGAGAATGTTATCATCTTTGTTCTTAAAATATGGCTGACACTGACAGATGCTTAGCTCTTGCTGGAAACCATGTCTAGCTACTTAAGCAACAATGGTACACTCCTATTTTTCTACCATATTGTTGCTTTTCACATAGCAGAACAGTCAGAGTGGCAGTATCATCAACATAACTCAAAGGAGAATTTATTTTGTGGAATCTTTACCATGAGTTATGTTGGAAACAGAAAACAGTAGCTTCTCTTAAAAATTTCGAGCTGAATACTTGTGGGTGGTATATGGAATAAACAAAAGTTTAAAAATAACTTTTGAGCTAAAAATAGTTGATCCAGGAGCATAGAAAACATGACAGACACTGAACTTCAAATACTCTTGCAGAGACACATTTCATAGTGGGATCATCCTTTAATGCTGACAATGTCTGCTTTCTACATTTAGACTATCTTGGAGCAATAGAAAACAGCTGTAACTCATGTTAATGGCAATAGAAGCAAGCATTTCATTGAAATGCCTGAATGTATCTACACAGAAAAGTTGGAGAGCCAGGTTGGGAATTTACTGCACATTAGCTGGTCTACACAGCTGTTCTGCTCTACAATGAACATCCTAGCTGCATGTTAAGTAGGATGCTTGTGCACGCATGTGAAGCATTTTATTCCCCTTTAGATTCCGAGCTATCCATCTCAAAGCTCCCTGAAAAATACTGACTGTTCTTTGAGTTGGTCAATAGCAAATCTATTCATTAAATCATTCAAATACTGGAAATTACTTTCCCCTTCCAGTTTCATTTTTTGATTTACAGCAATACTAGGCATTTTCTATGGTGCATAGTAACTTCATGGAAGTCAGGAAAATCTTCATCAGCATTTTTGCAAACGATCTGTTGTGGAGGCAGAAGAATACCCATTGCTCATGCAGTCAGTGTCTCAAGCGTCTGTGCTTAGATGCGATGAGTTGCAGGTTCAAAAATGCTTCAAATATGTTCTTAGTGTACCAGTACAAATCAGTTCTATACTTGCAAACAGGTCTTTGAAGGGAGTCTGACTTCTGAAAGCAATCATATAATTATTCTGCTGACTTATTCAGGCATTTTACCTAAGGATTTTATTGTTTGATCTATTCTAATTATGCCTTTTTTTTCTTGTAAAAGCAAATTAAGGCCTTAGAAATCATGTACAAATAAAATTCATTTGATAATATGAAACAACTTAGGTTATGAATATGTTTGGAATCATCTTCTACCAATTAGTTAAAGACAATACACTTTTGTTTTGTATTTGTCACTTAAAAAGCCAATTAAACAGATAAGAGAAGAGCTCACAGAAAGAAAATTCCTATGCTCTTTGACACTAAAAGCATAGAAGCACTGAAGAAGCACAATCTCTTCCATCAGCCCTTGTGAACATAAGGACCTATTCCATTGATCCAGATCACTTCTTGATCCAGATGTCCAAAATATGGAAAAAGAGTTACATCCCAAGAATATACCTCAATTTTATTTGTTGCACACAAGGTAAAAGCTTGTCTTTTAGTGAAATCCATCATCTGTTGTTTGTTTCATTTTTTAAATTCTCTCAGTTCAATATACACATTTAAGCATAGAAAATGATGTGTGAAAATAGGCAACTTTTGTGAACTTAAGAAAATTGGAAAGAAAAAAAAATGGATTGCAGCACCTGCCTGTACACAAGTACCCAGCAACCTGGAATACTCAACAACCCTTTGTTTCAAAAGTAAATTCAGTGCTGGTATAAAAGAAATGTCAATAGCAAGACTTCTTGGTTCTTCTCAGAGACAGCTATCAACAGCATTTAGCTATAAAGAAATTTTACATGTATACTTTTCCTTCTTTAATCCACAAATGGGATAGACCCTCCATTTCTAAAATATGTCCAGTACCTGTCAAGGTTGGGATCCAAATTCTAGATTACCTTAACTCATATAAAGGGAATTTCATCAGGATAAAAATGAAGGAGAAAAGAACAATCAACATCACCAAGAATCATAACAAAATGTTAACAAAAGCTGACATTTATCCTCTAATTTGTATGTTTACATTGCACTGACCAAAGCAGTCCAGGTTGCCAGGTTCTGCATGCTGGCTATAGCTTTTGGGAATCGTTGCGTAGAGTCACATGAGACAAACCCCTCTCTTTGTTTTATTTGCCTTATCTTTTATAACTGTCTGGGAACAAGACTGCACACAAGGGACATGGGGTCAGTAGGACTTGCTCGGTAGCCAAATCACTCTGGGTATGATGAAAAATTATATTTATAATTGAGATCCTGTTTTTTCATTATAAAATGACAAATTTTTACTTAGACATATTGAAACATATCTTTAGGATAAAACAGGAATTATCCATATGTCCATACATTCAGTCCCATATGAGGGACTCATGATTCACCGACCAAGTAATTTTTCCAAGCCAATTACGTATTCCAATTACGTATAGAAGGTGACAAATAATGAAGAGTAAAAACAACAACAAAAAAACAAACCAAAACCAAAACAAAAACGCACAACCATAACATCGGTAGCCTTGTCCCAGAATGTTTTCAATTATGCAAGTGAACTCAAATTTTGTTTGTGAAATATAGTCTAATGATCTATTGCATCTGGTGGAGTAGGGAGAAAATCCCACTTTATATTTTGTTAAATGTCATAGTAGCATCTTCCTACAAAGTATCTTCCTGCCAAAACAATATAGTCATGTGTTGGTGCATTTTGTTCTATACTGTCTCTGGTGTATTTCATGCTTTCCACTATCAAGAACATACTTTTAGAGGAAAGGGATATTACTGAGGAAAGCCTTCAAGAATTATAAACAGCTATGAAGTGTAATCAAACTGTTGCAGAATTTTCTTAAAAACAGTTATATTCAGTTCACTGTTAAAAATATACCAATTGATCTACTTGTAGAGAACTCTTGGGAATCAATTAATATCATAATGTTATTTTCAGTTGCTTCACATTCCATAGTTTAGAAATAGGGTTGGTTTTTTTTTGTAACAAACTCGTCTTACAGATCTTTCTTCTGTCACATAAGTTCTACTTTGTATGTAATGATTTTATGGATACTGTCTGTGATGTTTTCATTCATTCTATACTTTACAGTTCTTGTCTAAATTGATATGATATTGTGCAAATTTAATTTTATATATATATCACCACCATGTTCCAATTTAAATGGAACTAACTTCAAGTCAATGGATTTGACTGCAAGTCAAACAATAGAGCATTTCCCAGCACACAGATAAGACTCTGCTCTATGCAAGTATGTTTGCAAATGTCTCATAATCTTGAATTCGAGTTTTAGAAACCTACTGTCAAACCTCCTACCTACATCTGTGAACAAACACATAAGCAACTGGAAGTCTGTTTAAACCTAGCAGATGGATGGTCCTTGCAGAAACAGATTGCAGGAGAGGCAGTGTGGGATGCAGCATAATCCCTTTTGAACTTCAAACTTGAACAGCCTGAAAAAAGCGGCCCATAATTCAGGCTTCACATCTTGGTTTTTTTTTTCTAGAGGAAGGCAAATTCTCTCTCCCACCCCACATCTACAAAGTCATTTTACTCAAGTGTATTGATTTACGTTCACTTCCATTATGAACAAATTACATCCTAATATTTCCAAACTGTGGGACATGCTGAAATGCCCACACTTTGTTAAAGATAAAAATATGCTTATGTCTTGTTTCTGTGGAGGAGAAAGACAGTTCTTGGATTTTATTTCTTTACAGCTGATCACTTTCTTTTTCTTGGGGATGTAAAGACACCACTGTGTTTCAGCCTGGTTTGACTGTACGTCTCACTTTTTCTAAAGAGTGATGTAAGCTTAGAATAGAACATTTTATGAGAAAACTGCAGCATTATCTGAACTAATTTCAGGCAGAGAGGCAGGTAGCAATTGCATTTTTCCTTGCTTATGCTTATGGGACTGCCCAGTTCTTCCTTGAATTCCTCCATATATTCTCATGTACTTTCATACAAAATTCTGCATTCTTCTGAAAATCTTCCCATTGTTTCTTTTTGAGCTGTGCATCATTCAGATTTGTTCTGCCTCTCTCCTATCCACAGATGCTATACATTTATTCTCAGCTTCTCATAAAATCATTGCATTGCCTCTTTACATGAGTGCACAATTCACTGTCTCATCTCCCTGAACTTAACCTCAAATACTATGATGAATTCATACTAAAGGGACAATCATATCAAGTAGGACCACTAGGAATGCAGTCTTTCCCTATACATCCAAATCTGTCATACTCAATATGTTGTAAAGCAATACAGCCTTATTTTTAAGGCCTTATTGTACTATAATGGAACTTTAATGAGCCCACTTTCAATCCATATAAAATTTAAGGGAAAAAAGATCTTGTTTAAATGTTTTTCCATTCCTTATAGTGAATAGATGAATAATTGAACTGACAAAACTGTTCAGTTTTCCATTCATATTCTGCTTTTTAAATATTGAAATCCTGTTGACTTGTTCTGGCAGTAGTGTCAAGGACAGAAGGAAGATTGTGTTCTAATAATTCATCAATTCAGTCAGAACTATTATTAATACCTCTGTTTGGGTCATTTGGGTATTTATAATAAAAAAAAAAAAAAAGCTGCATATTTTTTGTCTTATGCTTATGAGAGATGGCAGTAAAATCCTGCTATATGAAATTCACTGTATTTTTATGCCACTGTTACATGAAGTAAATAGAGAAGTGATGAAAGGCAAAAGCAAATAAAAGAATAATTTCCATGGTGTATGTTTATTTATTTAAAAATAGTAATAATTATTAGGATATATTGTGGCTGGAGTTTTTACCTGTCATCTTTATTACTGTGAAATGAAACATAGCATCAAAATTTCTTGGTACCTGGAAAGCACTTGTTGAATAAAAGCAAACCACCAGGGAGGTGGTTGAGTCACCACCCCCTGAATGTTTAATAACTATTTGGATGTGGTGCTCATGGAGATGATTTAGAGGAGGGTTGTTAGAATTAGGATAGTATAGTTAGGTTGTGGTTGGACTTGATGGTCTTTAAGGTTTTTTCCAACCTGAGCAATTCTATGATCCTATGAATTTGAGGCACATTATATAGAATATTTCCAATATTTATATTTGCATACTTTTAAGTTCTCCATGATCTATAACAATCGTTATCCTTTTTTTTTTTTTTTTTTTTTTTTTTTTTTTTTTTTTTTAATTCTAGAAGAATTTTAGTAGTAGTTAGAGCCAGAAAGTCAAAAGAGACAAAAATGAGACATTTCAAGATTTCTTATGGAAAAATTACCATTGTGTTTATGTTGATTGATTCCCCTTATACTTACACCTGTACCTTTTTAGAAGAAAGTTCATAGAAAACTCATAGAAGAAGTCAACAAAATTGAAGTGGAATAAAAAAGAGAATGCTAAAAATGAGTGAAATCTCTAAAGGAAATCCTGTACTCTTAATAATGTAGCATGCAAAAAGCAAAGAACACAAGGATTTTTACAATTTTTTATTTGTTCTTGACATAAAACAAAATTACAACAGTAGCCCTCCATTTTTTTTCTATTTCAAGTCTTCCAGAATACCTTTTCAGAAAAGCCATCATATGCTTTGTTTTTTTTTTAAACTAAGTTGATCTCCCTCTTTCTATTGCAATCATCTGTATGTGATTTTATGACTCAATAAATGTGCCATTCATTGATCCAGAACCGGCAGAGAACAGTTCTCTGCTACCTTGTACCAAAGTTTCTCTGCTCCCACCTGGCAGAAACTTATCCACTAGTGGGTTATTTTCAGATCATTAATTCCCAAGGACAACGACTATGTCTTTATTTGTTTTTGCAGTATGAAGCACAGTGCAGAAGTTCAAAGTATATGTAGTAATAATAATAGAAGCAATAATTAAAGATATGATAAAAAGATGTTTATCCTTCCTGCTGTCCTTATTAAGATTGACAAAAAGATGGTAGCTATTTATCGTTAATCACCTGTAGCTTTTTCAATTGCAGCTATCAGGACTTTCACTTAGAAGGGAGGGGCAGTGAATAAAAAAAAAAAAAAAAAAAAAAAGCCTTACCTGAGGCAATGGGCACAAACTGAAGCATAGGAGGTGCTCTCTGAGTACCAGGCAGTATTTCTGTGCTGTGCAGTGCCAGAGCACTGGCAGAAGTTGCCCTGAGGATGTGAGGTCTCCTTCTTGGAGACCTTCAGAAGCTGCCTGCACATGGGTTTGTGCCCCCTGCTCTGAGTGTCCCTGCTGGAACTACAAAGGTCTCTTCCAACATCAGTCATCCTGGAATTCTGGGATTCTTAATTTTACCAACTACTGAAAGAATGTAGACAATGTATTTTCACCTAGTAGTCTGTAGGGTGAAAATAACCGTTCATACCTTGTTTGTAAATGAACAAACCTAATAACCTATGGCAGAGCATTAATTTACTTTTAAGAATAAATCTATTCTTAAACAAAAGATGCCTAGTTCTGAAAACACACTGCATATTTTGATATACTGTACTAAAGGATTACCCATCCTCAACATTTAAAAGCTCTGTCCTATTTCCAGTTTAATTTTTTCTACTCTCAGCACATTTGTCTTCTCAGAATTTGAATCTAAACAACCCCCAAGTTGCTCTGCATATGCAGGTCTGATATTAATAGCACTATAAACATCTTGGTTGTCAGCTCTGTGAAGTAGAGTGATTAGGGAGGGGAAACAACCTCATAGCTAAAATGTTACATTTTTCCAGTTTTAGAAAATGAAAGAAAATGATAGGTTTTGTCTTGTGATTTTGAAAGAGTTCAGTCTCAGTGAAGTAGCTCAGAATAATATTTTTGTTGGCTGAAAATATGGCCTTCTTGAAGTTGTGAATTAACGTGCTCAAGATTTTGAGAAATTCCCCATTGTGTTATTAGGTAAGGTAAAGGCACTGTATACATATTTCTGTGATAGTATGAAGATTCATCTTTTTTAGTCTCTGCTATGGAAAGCCTTCCACTGAACTCGAAGCATGTTGTTTTGCTGGGTGAAAAAATACTGGTAATATACTATAGGATTCCTATTTATATTAATAGAATTATTTGTATATAGTCCTGATTTAGTCTTGTAAGCATGAACAGGGTGTTTAATCAAGCCATAATTTTTTTTTTTATGTTTCCCATGGGTGATGTGTTTAAGTGAATGATTTTCAGACACAGCCCAGGTCATTTCATTAATATTACTCTCAGATAAAAACAGGTACCAAAGCACAGTGAGGCAGAACAACTTAGACAATGCTCCTGATGCTGGCACAAAAATTTTTGAACAAGCTGCTATCTATTCCCTATATTAGAGATACAAATAGCTTAAGTGTTTGTTAATTCATATTCAGCATTGGGGACAAACATTTCCTGTTTTCCACATATTGCTTGCTACTTGCTCAGCAAGCAAATGAGGGCTCCAGAAGCCACCAGAGCATGTGATAACAAGGATATCTGCTGGCTGATGTTAATGAAGATGGCTAAGGACAAACTTCCTACCCAGAATGGGCCTATGCCTGGTCTTCATCATACTCCTTTTGCCTGATCTAAACTATAGAGAACTCAGAAAAAAAGAGGGAGGGAAATCAGAGAAAGGATAAGAAAAAAAAAATAACAATCACAGAATCATGGAGGCTGGATAGAACCTCTGGAGATCATCTAGTCCAATTCTCCCACTAACACAGCTTCCCTGCAACAGGTTATACAGGAAAGCGCCCAGGTGGATTTTGAGTATCTCCAGCAGAGCATCTTTTGAAGACTTTTCTAGTCTGTGAACACAATCCTGTTTTAAAATTGTTACCCATGAAATCAAGGTACAGAACATTGAAGCTACTATATTCTTACTCCAAAGATACAGTTGCTTTCCAGAAAAAACGTTTTGTGATCCACTAAATGTAATTCTCATCCCTCCAACAGAAGTTCTCTTATGCATTCTTTACAGTCAAGGAATTCAAATTCTTCTGTGTTCCTGAGTTATGAGAAGGTTCAGTTTTGAATAAGATTTCTTTTTCAGCCTACTGTTACAATTCTTTAGTTAGATAACATAGTTCATCCATATCAATGTCTGAAACTGAGCAACAGCTGGATTTTAAGTCTTTTTTAAATGTCTATTTCCTTTTTGTTTCTTCTATGTAACAGAAAAAACACAGTTAAGGAAAATGTTTGATTCACAAAGACATCAAATGAAAAGTGTTCTCCCATATCATTAGAATGGGCTTTATGTATTTTTTATTTTTTTTTCCTTATTTCTGAGGTTTTCTTGTATTTCTTAGATAACAAGAAGTCTAGTGAAAGAAGGCTCAGGCAGACATCTGAGAAATGAAAGAACTCCTTGGTTTATGAAAATATTTTAGACTTAAATAATGTGAGCATCTTTAAAATGTATTAAAAAAAAAAGAGGCTATCCGACTTTACTTTCCATGACAAGTCATTTAAAATGTCCAACTGTGTTCATTATAATAGTATATTCACTTTCATATACAATGAAATCATCCCATTTTTATAAAAACAGTGTTGAAGAAAATACATACCCATGACATCAGAGGAAGTTGTTGGTAGCATGACTGTTATGACAGTAGCTATCAAACTTTTGCCATGCAACAGATGACAGAAGAGGGAACTCTAAAATGGAAGTGGACATGAAGCAAAATGTATGTAATTGAAATCCTCTATGCAGAAAAAAATGGCATTCATTAAGACTTTCTGAGCATTTATGGATACAAAAGAGTGGAGCATAGTGAGGCAGTGGGTGGTGCGCTTTAGGAATGGCAGGAGTGATGCGAGCGACAAGCCATGTTCTGGATGGCCATGAACAGCTGTCACATCACAAAATGAAGAGTGTCTTGATCACCTCATTCACGTAAACTGGAAAAAGTGCATAGCTAATAGCAGTGACTATACTGAGAACTACTGTTTTGTAGCTGAGAATTTGTCAATAATAGTGTTATTATGCTCTTTGTATCTGTTGTAGTTTCCATGGAAATAAAAACAGGAGGAATTACATTTGGAGTGACCTACGTAGAATATCCTGATTTGGAAGGGATCCACAAAGATCATATAGTCCAACGTCTGGCTGCTCAAAGGATCACCCAAAATTCAGACTATATCTCTAAGAGCATTTTTGAACTCCATCAGGCTTGGAGCCGTGATGAACCTTTTCCTAATACCCAACCTAACCCTTTCCCCAAAGAAATTCCATGCCATTCATTTAGATCCTGTCACTGTCATCAAGAGAAGAGATCAACGCCACCCCTATGTTTGCATCATGAGGAAGCTATAGGCCACCAGGAGGCCTCCCCTTGGTCTCCTCTGTGCTGAGCAAAAGAAGGAAACAAAGACATTCTTTGTACATCTTGATTTGTAGACCCTTTATCTTCATAGTCCTCTTTTGGATGTTCTCTAATAGTTATATATCCTTTGACTGCCAGTTCACACTGTTGACTATTCTTTAACTTTCCATCTTTTCTTGAGAACTTACATACTGAACCTTCAGTATGTACGTATATCTAAGGTTGTTCCATCCCACATGCAGTATCTGTCACTTGCTCTTGTTAAACTTCAAGTGGTTGGTGATTGTCCTGCTCTCTAATATTTTAAGACCTCTCAGCAAAACCTCTCTTCACTTATGGGAGTCAACAGCCCCTCCCAATTTAACATTCACCCTCAGTCCTATTAAATATATTTTTCAGTCCTTTATCTAAGTCATTTATGGAAACACTAAAGATACCTGGTTCTAAAATGGAGCCTTTCAGAACTCCACTTCTTGCCATCTCCATCGACTATAACTCTTCGAGCCCAACCCATCAGTCAGTTGTTCAACCATCAAATCAAGTTTTTGTCTAACATATGCTAGACATTTTGTCCACAAGGATACTGTGAGAAACAATACTGAAAGTTCTCTGGAATACAAATATCTTACATCAGCTGGCTTCATTTGGTCAACTAAGTGGGTAATTTTGTAGTAAAAATGAGATTAAGTTGGGCTTTCCCATCATGAACTTGTGTTGGCTGTGACCAATTACTATAATGTCTTGTAGGTGTTTTTCAATAATTCCCCAAATCATATTCTCCATAATTTTGCCAGTCACTGGAGTTAGAGTGATATATTCTGGTATAGAAACTAAAACTACATTTCTAGATTTATTTTTATACAGTGTCAAAAAGCAGCAAGACTGAGCTTCTCTACAAGGGAAGGGAAGGTAAAGATATGACTTTTGATCTGGGTCAACAGTAAGACCCTATAGAGATTTCTCATAGCTACTCCTCAAACAAGTCTTTCCTATAGCTGCATTATTGAGGGTTACACAGTTACACCCTAACAACGGAAGGAAGCTTGTTATGGAGCTTGTTCACTGATGGAGCTGACTTCAGGGAAAGACTTGAAGATATAGTATGCGACAGAAAAAATAGTGGATCAGTTTCCATTCCTGAACTTGAGAGTTCAGGTTATAAGTATATTCCACCCATACGCTGTGGATTAGTACCTTCAACTAGCTACTTTTTGATAAACTACAAAGCAAGCTGTAATAAACCAAAATGTTATTCTGGTACCAAATTATAAGTTACTGTTCTAGTCATTATTTATAACTGTTAGTAGCAGCGGAGACTTAGCTTGAAGATGTAAGTCAGGAGGACTTCTAGATAACATCATGGCTGTTTTAAGACTTTGAAGACGTTATAGTGGCTTTTCCAGTCTTGACCTCCATGGCCAACCAGACTGGCTGGAGCATGTCACATGTCCCATACGCCGTTGGCCTGAGAAATTCTACTCTTGGAAGCTAAATCATAGCAGTTGAACAGGGTATTGTGAGCAAAGAGAAATGTACCCATAAGAACTTATACCAGCAGAATTAGGATGTGTAACCTGAATCCTGGAATAAGGAAATCCACTCCCAAGTCAACATTAAAGTACCATAGTACAATTTTCTTTGTATCTAAGTACTCAGCTAGATTTACTGTCTTGTTTCATTCACCTCCTAATTCTACTCTTCATTAGATAGCACAGATATACAAGCTCCAATAAACTAGTCATGTCTCTTCCATTTCAGGATGAGTAAGGGTGCTGGATTTGGAAACCTCAGCATAAGTTCAAGAGTTCTGTTCAGCTGATTCTCTTATCAAAAGCTCTGAGATAGAGTTTACCTTAGTTTCATATGCCTTCCCTGCTCTGACATATGTTGAGGCTGAATCTGCCTATCTAGACCTTATGAAAGAAATAGAGCAACTTTTTATATTATTAGGTATTATAACATGACTGTAGAAGTTAACAAAGAATAATCAGACAGCTCAGCAGTGGTTTTGAAGCATAGACTGACTGTTAAAAAATTGCAAAAAGACTATAATAAGTATCATCTTCCTGGAAAAACATTGTGATTGTTACCACAATTTTGGTTTAATTTTCCTTATAATAATAATTAAAAAGTACATTTAATTAACTGTGTCAGACATTCTGGTAAGTCATGCGAGAAACAGTGGTTCACATATGACCTATATGAACAACACCTGTAAAGATTAGATGACTGTGAGACAGACTTCAGACAGAAACAAACAAACAAACAAACAAACAAAAAAAAAACAGAATTGCAATGAAGACAATATTGTGGGTTCTTATTTGGACACAACCTAGTTTGTTTTAAATGGTATATTCAAATCAATTATTTGATTGAGATGTTTTGATTCCTTTTAAATAGAAATTAGGGAAAGAATGGTTATCTCCCTCCTTATGGTGACTTTAAAAATTCCTCTTGGATCAAAACTACATCTACTTTTGCATATGGTGTGCTTCACACAAAGACCAAAGAAAGAACTGCAGATATTCAGAGGCTTTGCTAGAATTGTCCACATTATTCTAGTGGACAAACTGTGCCCATTGTGCAGAGAAGGGAAATAATCTGTTACTAATGATATTCATTGTGATGTTTCTCCTAGATTTTCATTTCAGAGGAGCACTGAAGCATAATGTTCTTTAAGAAAGTCCTTATGTAACAAAGGAAATAAATGTAACCCATAGCTGTATCCTACATCTGAACAAGGATTTGGGCATCATTTTTTTCAGAGAGTATTTCGGGTAGCCTCTTCTGAACTCCAGAAGGGCCGAAAGGTTTCATTTTAGACTCAAGTATCTTCTTTGATAAATATAATAAACTGTCTAGTTCTTCAACAATCAGTTGACCAGATGGCATCACTTTCTCACTATACTATACAGTCCTTCTAAATAATAACCTATACCACTGCCAAATTTAAGTCTTGGTTGATCACACATATTTTGTCTTCACGATAAAGTTGGGTTTGCTTCACTGGATTTGAGGTGCTAAAATTAAAGAAGATGAAACTAAGCAAGACAGACATTTTGTACATTCATGCAGTAATCAGTAGTTCATTGTAAGGCTTCTCATGTCTAATTGTTACGATTGCTTCAAATTGCACTTCTGCCATGGTAGATCAAATGTAGTAATCCATAAATACATAAGCGTTTTCATCCTTTTTTTTCCAGACTAAAAGTTAGAAATATGTCACATACTCAAGATGTGAATACTATCAGTAGTAAATACTATCTGTTATTAAAATAAAATTAAAATTAAACAAAAAAAAGGAAATCTTGGAGTCTTCTTTCTATTATTAGTTCTTATATATATAAAAATATGTTTTCCACATAAGACTTGATGTGAATATAATACTCCTGTTCACATATATTCTTGTAGCATTTTACATTTTCTTTTGAGATGTAAATACACATTCCCTTTCTTTTGTTTCAGAATATTGTAAAAATAGAATCCATAAATAATTCTGGCTATTGCCTCACACCAGTATCATGCAAACACTGCTAGAGTGTTTCTCTTCTATAATTTCCAGCACTACTTTGAAGCTGGGTTATTACTATATTGCTTCATCACAAACCAGTTCCAGCTGTGATATGCAGAACTTAACATTTAATTCAAAGATATCTTCTTTGTATTTATTTACTTATATATGTTCTTTATATTTATTTATTTATATATCTTCCCCACAATTTTCTTGTATCATCTATACAATACTTATACAGTACATTACAGTACTTATCTGTCTCTCCCCTCTAGGCTTCAAGTCCTGCAACAATGGAAAAATACGCTCTGCATGTGTCGGTCTCATTGCAGAACACATAAATGACTTGCTATCAAATGAAAAAGATTAATCTTTTCACCCTAGCTAATAAAAGTGTAATGCAAGTTAAATATGGATATATACATGTATAACAGTATCTGACATATCAAAGTGTAATGCTACTGGATGATCTCTTACAAGTTTTGTAAAAAGAGGTAACCTTTAAGCCCATAACATTTTTCTGTGGTCTTGGAAGAGCAGGAATGCTACCGAGCTTCCAGATTACAGACATCCAAGCGTAGTTTTTCTCTCTACTATTGGTAAGTAATTAGTCACCGTTTCTTCCAGTAATTAATATATGCGCAGGAAATGGGATCTGAGCAGGGAGTCTATATAGGCAGATGGGCCAGAAATAGCTGTGAACCCTCAAAGGTGCTCTCCTCTATTGGCCCAAAAGTGGTATTACTGATGTAAAAGTCATCACAAATGCTGACTGTGTCAGCAAAAACGTAAGCTACTCATCAGGCTATCTGATGCTACAGAGATTCAAGCAATTAAATTCCATGATCTATTAAATTAATTTATTATGTTGCAATCTACCTATCAAATGCCATGTTGCCAGACATTAGCTGTTGCAATAATAACAAAATGCAACTTGCTGAATCCTCTTGTATATCAGATCCTCTGGCAATTTTGACATCAAAGCATCAAGTGGAGGCTGAAAGTGGCTTCGAGCCAAGACATAATTGATGAAGCAAGTGTGTAATAACAGAATCTCATCAAGAATGTAGAAAGCTAGTGCCTATGGCCTTGTTTTCTTCTTAGGTTATTAAAATGTGCAGAAGTTTGAAGCTTACAGTTCTGGAGAACAGTATTCTCTGGGTTGATTCTCTGTAGCAAATGAGAATCAGACAGCAGCAGAATAAGCTTCTCTTTGTTTTTTTGCAATATGATCAACATCAGCTCTTGTCATAAAATATTTTCAAAGTAAAAATTAGTTTCTCTCTTAAATTGATGCTCTTCCAAAAATTTTATCACACTTGTCAACATAGAAAGTTTTCAGAACTGATTCCAAGAAACAAACAAACAAACAAACAAAAACACAATAAAAGCTTTTTTTTTTTTTTTTTTTTTTTTTTTCTGTGATTTCTGTGATTTCACAACTGTTTTTATGGCTTTGTTGGATTTTTACATTAATACTGTTATTATACTAAATGTTATAATAATAATTTTTATCCTAAGAAAATGAGTGATTATGGAGCAGATTCTGTTTATTCATGAAATAGATACTGTGTGAATAATGGGAGCTGATAAGGACTGCAATACTGCAGTGCTTCATGGCTATCAGGAGTATTTGGAAGAAGTGTTATAAACTGGTTATAAAATTACTTATCAAAAGTAATTTTCTCCATATAACTTCATGAGTCAATAGATTGTTTTTTATACAAGTGTAATAAAATTTGCTAGTAGTATTTATGTAACTTTTTGAGAAAACTTAAAATAATTAAGCAATTCCCCTCTATAAGATTAGAGATGTACAGAACTAAAGACAGTTGTGGCTACAAGGTAATTGATAGTTGGAGGATGCCATTTTCAAACCCATACAATACTTTTCAAAAGAGATTGAGCTGCTTCAACTGCCACTTTACTTAGCATAAAGATATACAAGACAACAAGGCAACAATGAAACATTTGAATGTGTATGTAGAAAATGTACCACACAATAAGGAATGTGATTCTAATAATAGCTTTTCATGTTATCTAATACTCTTGTTTGTCAAATGAATTAAACGTCAATATGTCTCATCACAGTACATATAAATTACATACATAAGTATACATACTTCCACTGATATTTGCTTCTTTTAGCCTGAGACGTTTAGGCATTTGGATCTCTCAAAGAGCAGCAGAAAATGTAATTACTTAATTGTGGAGGGTAAAGAATAGGGAAAATAATAAAATAGCATTGTTACAAAACTATAGATTTTGATTTAACATTATATTGAATGAGCTTATGGAAAAAATGGAAACTGATTCAAGATACATACAGAAAATAAAGAAATCATTACAGTCAGAATTGGGGAAGAAATCAGTGTTACGTACCATTCCACTGAAAAGATGATCTGCAAATATATATCCAAAAGAATTAACACAAAGAATAGGCTACAAAAGGGGAATAATATAGCAAAGACAAGCAGAAGATCTTTATCTTACTTAATATCCTTAAAGAGATTGCAAAGAGATCTCACAAAGATATTAGAATTGCCTTTGAGAAGTCAGAGATGATAGCTGTGGTTTTGGAAGACTGGCAAACAGCAAATATAAAAGCATATGAATGTATATTAGGCTCTTAATTCAGATATCTATATTCAGGTAATTTGTTGCTCAGGTGCCAGGTTTAGCCACCACAGAGAAATATAGTTTCCCAGGCAGATATGGAGAATAATTTTAGACTTCCTTAAGAAATACTCTGCTAAGCATTTTTTTTCTTTCCTCCATTGATTGTATATGAAGCTAATTCTGGCATCTAAATGAGATGTCTGCAATTATGTGTAAATGCAGTTTGAATCTCTCCCATATAGCCTGCCTTTCAAGGAAGAAGGACTGGGAAGAAAAACAGCATCAAACCTGTAAATTTAACTCGAATTCTTCAAAAGAAAAAACAAACTCAGAACAAAGAAACAAGCAAGCAAATAAATAAATAAATAAATATAAAAAATCAAAAATCAAACTATTTGTAAATACTAAAAGTAAAGAATAAGTGAGGAATAGCCACTTTGCTTGTCAAGAACAAATCATGTCATGTCAATGTAATTTCTTCCAGTGACAGAGTGAGGGGTCTTGAAGGTGAAAGAGAGGGAGTAGATGTATATACATCTTTACTTCAGCAATGCTTTTGAAAATATAAAACATTATATTCTCACAGGTGTGCTAAGGACATGGTCTAGATCTTGTCTAAAGAGAATTACAAAGGTAAATGTAATACTACCTGTAAAATATATTCAATACATTACCAATGTATTGTTCTCGTACTTAAAACGTGCTTCAAGATGAAGACACATCTGCTATATCCTATATGTTTAGATATATTTATTAAAAACATGCAGAGTAGGTTTACTTATTTCCAGTTGACTAAACAAAGGAGAGTCTGTAGCTGGATTACATTTAAATACATAATGCCCAATTGAACCCCTGCTATTGTTTATACTGGTAACTGCTCTTAACTCAGTAGTCACTATTAGAAGGTAGAATGCCCTTTGTTCTGGTAGAATGTGATATATATTACAAAAAGGATTGTCAAGTATCTCAGATCAGCTGCAAAGAAATGGCTGATGTTCTGTTTCTGATGACCACTGTCTTCTTTATTGTTGTTAGATGTAAGGATTGACCTGGCATAAGCTCCAAAGAGCAAATAGTTGTGTATCTTTTCATTTTCTGTTGTTTTTTTTTTTCCAAAGCTGTCAATATTTCATATATATAAATGTATCTAAGACTAGAATGTTATGCAGATATGTGAACTGCTCTGCATTACGTTTTTATCACCACATTTGCATAATAATTATTACTTTATCCTTCTTGTTACCTGAAAATAATTCTGGCAATCAACACAATCAGCTAAAATCTAAAGCAATAAAACTTATTTTTCCCTTCTAACTAATTTGAAAGAGTGAATCACTGATAAACACTCCCCAGGAGATGGGTAGTTTGAGCATACAATTCTTTTAACATTTTTGTTTATGTCAAACAATTTTTTCTGATCTAAATTTCTTCTGCTTCCATTTTTATAAAGATAAAGGTGTCAAGAGAGATCTAGTTCAGAATTCAATAAAGTCTTCACAGAGTGGAGAAAAGATCTTAAAAATAAAGACGAAAGCTTTCAGTTCAGCATTGGCAAATGTAAAGGTTCTGAATTTACCCAGAAATTAACAATTTCAGGAAAAAAAATGAGAATCAAAAACTTGGCAGCAATCTGTAAGAAAGTCTGAACATAGATATGTAAGCAGGTAGATAGCGACACATCATTATGATTTGACAAATGGTAAAAACACAGACATATGAAAAGGAATACTGTCTTCCAAACTTGTTGCATAGTTCCTTTCTCCCTACAAGAGAAACACTCTAATATCTTATTAAATAAAAAAAACTGACAAGTATGAAGTAACAGTCCAAAGGAAAATTGTGACAATAATGAAAAACCTAGAAACCATGACAAAGAAGAAAGAACTGTGTTATTTAGAACTAAAGATTACAAAGATGTTTGAAAAAGGAGAAAGGAGATAATCAATTCTTAAATCTCACAGTGGATAGCAAGGGAATTGTTTTATTTCAGATCTTGCAGACTGGTAAATTCTACCCTGTAGTTTGGAACAACAGGAACCCAGGCAAGATGCTAGGGACAAAGAATTCTTAGTTAAGAGACTCTACCTATCATACAATCATAGAATCATTAATGCTGCAAAACACTATTAAGACTGTCCAGTCCAACTGTCAACTTATCACCACCACATCCACTAAATCATGTCCCAGAACGCAACATTTCTTGAACACTTCCAAGGATGGTGACTCCAACACCTATCCAAGGCAGTCTGTTCCAATGCTTGACCACTCTTTCAGATAAGAAATTTTTCCTAACTTCCAACTTGAACCTCCCCTGGCACAACTTGAGCTCACTCTCTCTCATCCTGTTACTAGTTACCTGGGAAAAGAGGCTAACCTCCATTCTGCTACAACCTTCTTTCAGATATTTGTAAGAGAGTGATAAGGTCTCACTGGTGCCTCCTCTTCCCCACACTAAACAATCCCAATTCCCACATCCACTCTTCATAAGACTTGTGTTCCAGACTCTTCATCAGCTTTGTTGCTTTGACAACTAACTCCTAAACATATACCTTTATGTAAAACGTGAGCATGAAAGTTCTGAGAAGACTATATAGATCTATATGCAATCTGCTGTGGGAAGTTGATATGGAAAGAAAAACATCCCGTTCTCAACAAACTAGTGATCTTTAAAATGCAAACATTACAGTGGAAAGAGGGAAATAGTTTTCTTTGGCATTTCTGTTCTCTGTAACAGCTGCCAAAAAGAAAATACCTTGTAAGGAAGAAGGAAACAAATGAGGAACACAGTACAGAAAAATGGAAACCATTTCTGAAGATGAATTTGAACCATATCACCCAGACATATTTTCAACAGATCTTCAGGCCAAATACCTTCACCTTCGAACTAGCAATGACTGATGATCATTTGCACCATTTGAAACTAAAGTATCAAGAAGTGTATTGTGCTTGTAATGCACAAATGGTGACAAAGACTGCTTTGAGTCAGACCAACATTTGTCTCCCACAGATCCCACAGACTGCAGAGATTCTCAAGGGATCTCTTCATTTGTGAGGATATGCAGGGTAGACAAGGAAGCAGGACACAATGAAAAACAAACACAGATGGGAGGACTTGTATGTGACTTTTCGGTTGAGAGTTCTGAATGTAGATGCTATGAATGAGGCAAAGAGCACTAGACTTGTATTATCCATGGAAGCATGAGCAGAGTTTATTGTGACTTACAGTGCTGATTATCACCTAGATGAAAAAACTTAAGATAAACTTTTATCTTTCCTGTTCTTCATGCCTAAACTCATTTCAAACTACAGTTTTCAAGTTTCTTCTTTATTATTTTGTTTTGTTATTATATTTCAATTTTTTCTTTCCTATTCTGGTGGACACTCTCACATTATGGCCTCTGAGTATCCTATTTTATGTCTTCCTCATCTACTAAATTACTCTCTCCCTCACTTTCCCTGCTGTTTCCTCCCAAGCTCATTTTCAGAGGCACAGTCAATGCATTTTTACTTTTTCTTTTTTTTTTTTTTTTTTTTTTCATGCCAGTGTTTGCTGGTGCATTTCATCTGCAAATAACTTCTACATACATCTTGCTATAATGAAAATGATTGCTAATAATTACAAATTGCAAAGTATCAGAATACAGATTTTCTATCATCCAAAGCAATTATGGAGGATATTATACTTCTTCAATTTTAATGTTGTAAAATGCAAGTTACAAAACATGCTATAGAAACAAAATTTGATTTTACAGATTATTATTTTCTCTCTTCTCTCAGTTTCTTTTTTTTCTTATACAACGGTAAAAGATGTAAATATATAGAAAAAAGATGACTGGACCTCCAAAAGTGTACAAAGAAATATCATTCAAGTGTTACATATGCAATCAAATTTTGGAATTAGCTGAACTGATCCCTGGATCCCAGAGCCATTATTTAGAACAAAATAAATACTATGAGTAATTAAAAACAAACAAACAAACAAAGCAAACAAAAAGAAAACAACAGAACAGCACACAACAGAAGTATTAAATTCACAAAGCGATGAGATGAAAACAGAATGATAGATTGAAATTACTACAGCACTAAAAAAAGTTCTGTAGGAAAATCTTTCTGCAATTAACTTACAAGTTTTGGACAGTATTGCACAGAAAACAAAAATATTCATGGAAAACAGAGGGTAAATTTCTCTCTAATATTTATCAGTGTATAAATATTCCAAAATCTAAAAATACAAAAAGAAGCATGGAGACCTGGTTTGCCTTTGAACACAGCATAAGCAAATAGCTTTGTTTCCTGAAGAAATTGGATAAATGATGCAGCGGTCTGAGGGATTACAGCCTTATGTGACTATATTTAATATGATTGAGAGAAATAATAGTGCTAGCTCTCTGCATATTAAATGATTCATATTTACATTCCAAACCATACATTTTTATTGTAATATAGTCTGCTTCTGATCTGTGAAAATAGTATCTCCTCATACACATTTATTTTAATAACTGAAACTAGTTAATATCAAAACATTTTGGTAAGAGGAAACAAGTTTCAGAACAACATGCAATGAGCATGTAGTGCTGGCAGACGAGCACTGGAAAGAAATTAAATATTTTTTAGCCATTAGTTTTAGCAGATCAGTCACTTTCCTTTTTCCTTTTTCCTTTTTCCTTTTTCCTTTTTCCTTTTTCCTTTTTCCTTTCCCTTTCCCCTTTCCTTTCCTTTCCTTTCCTTTCCTTTCCTTTCCTTTCCTTTCCTTTCCTTTCCTTTCCTTTCCTTTCCTTTCCTTTCCTTTCCTTTCCTTTCCTTTCCTTTCCTTTCCTTTCCTTTCCTTTCCTTTCCTTTCCTTTCCTTTCCTTTCCTTTCCTTTCCTTTCCTTTCCTTTCCTTTCCTTTCCTTTCCTTTCCTTTCCTTTCCTTTCCTTTCCTTTCCTTTCCTTTCCTTTCCTTTCCTTTCCTTTTTTGACATATTCTGACTACTTAAACTCCACCCAAATATTCTATCCAAAAATTTCCATTGAATAGCTAAGTCTTTACACGTTGCTTTCCTTAGGTTTTTTTTTTTTTTTTTTTTTTTTTTTTTTTTAATATTCTCTCATGTCTACAGAATAACCTGAGATTTTTCATATGCCAGACATCTACTAAAAGAGAATTTAGTTACTCAGTACAGACTAACATCTACTGAATGTTTCTGTCTTTCCTACACTTGATTTCTCCATGGGCCATATCATCAAAAGAATTTCAGCACACAACTCTCCCCAAAAATTAATGAATCCTTTTTTAAGAGAGAGAAACATCATGGAATGCTGAGGAACATTCTTCCCCAAATTATTTGTGAAGGTGAAAGAACTACATATTAAAGGCACAGAAAGAAAGAAAGAAAGAAAGAAAGAAAGAAAGAAAGAAAGAAAGAAAGAAAGAAAGAAAGAAAGAAAGAAAGAAAGAAAGAAAGAAAGAAAGAAAGAAAGACTTTATACAATTCTATTTTTTATTTACCCCCACTTGAAAGCTAGGAAGTAAAAAGAACAGTAAGCAAAAGCCCTAATTCTATTTTTTCAAATTATTTTTGACTAGAGAGTGCCAGTAACAAAACTTAAATGAATACTTTTTAAAAATCAAATTTAGATTACAATGGATTCTTCAGAAAGCCAAAGAAAATTAGCATGCATCTAGAATCTCTTAGTGTAACCAAATCAGAAAAACTAGACTTAATTAAAGAAAGAATTCTATTTAATGATAAGCCTGGAAACATTTGCTTAATCAAATGTTGTGCAGAGACAGGTAATAATTATCCTGAAGCCTGTATGTGTTACAAATCTTCACCTGCTTGGGAAAAAAAAAAAAAAAAAAAGAAAGAAAAAGAAAGAAAAAAGAAAAAAAAAAAAGTAGAGGATCAATTGGACAAAATGCAAAAGCAGAGAATTATCTTTCTCTGAATTATGCTCTGTGGGCATCATAACTTGTAATACTGCCCATATCTTCCAGTAATTGAAACCCTGTGCAGAAAATAGGGTATTAAATAATGTCAACCATATATATACATTCCTGTTCCCTGAGTTGGAGATTTCCTGCCTCTTTGTGCCAAACTAGTTACAATGAACACTAGTAAATTAGAATTATTTAATAGGTCACTACCTAAGCGAGCTTTGCTGCATGACAAATGTGTACCTTCAAAAATTACATTATATTATTTCTTACACTATTGCTGTTATTATTATCAGTATTATTATTACTATTATTATTAATCATTTATATTCTGATGATATTTAAAAAATCTGCAGAGACTAATTATCTATAAACAAGCACTGTTTTACAAATAAAGGGCTTAATGGATTATAATACCAATATAAAAATAATGTTAAATTCTTTCTACTGTGATCCTATTCACAATTTTTAAATTCCATGATACTGTTATTTTAATCTTAGTACTCTTTCTCTCCCTCTTTGTATTTTTAAGAATTTATGTGCCCTTATTTAAAAAGGAAGGGAAGGGAAGGGAAGGGAAGGGAAGGGAAGGGAAGGGAAGGGAAGGGAAGGGAAGGGAAGGGAAGGGAAGGGAAGGGAAGGGAAGGGAAGGGAAGGGAAGGGAAGGGAAGGGAAGGGAAGGGAAGGGAAGGGAAGGGAAGGGAAGGGAAGGGAAGGGGAGAGGGAAGGGGAGAGGGAAGGGGAGAGGGAAGGGGAGAGGGAAGGGGAGAGGGAAGGGGAGAGGGAAGGGGAGAGGGAAGGGGAGAGGGAAGGGGAGAGGGAAGGGGAGAGGGAAGGGGAGAGGGAAGGGGAGAGGGAAGGGGAGAGGGAAGGGGAGAGGGAAGGGGAGAGGGAAGGGGAGAGGGAAGGGGAGAGGGAAGGGGAGAGGGAAGGGGAGAGGGAAGGGGAGAGGGAAGGGGAGAGGGAAGGGGAGAGGGAAGGGGAGAGGGAAGGGGAGAGGGAAGGGGAGAGGGAAGGGGAGAGGGAAGGGAAGGGGAGAGGGAAGGGGAGAGGGAAGGGGAGAGGGAAGGGGAGAGGGAAGGGGAGAGGGAAGGGAAGGGGAGAGGGAAGGGGAGAGGGAAGGGGAGAGGGAAGGGGAGAGGGAAGGGGAGAGGAGGGGAGAGGAGGGGAGAGGAGGGGAGAGGAGGGGAGAGGAGGGGAGAGGAGGGGAGAGGAGGGGAGAGGAGGGGAGAGGAGGGGAGAGGAGAGGAGAGGAGAGGAGAGGAGAGGAGAGGAGAGGAGAGGAGAGGAGAGGAGAGGAGAGGAGAGGAGAGGAGAGGAGAGGAGAGGAGAGGAGAGGAGAGGAGAGGAGAGGAGAGGAGAGGAGAGGAGAGGAGAGGAGAGGAGAGGAGAGGAGAGGAGAGGAGAGGAGAGGAGAGGGAAAAGAAAAGAAAAGAAAAGAAAAGAAAAGAAAAGAAAAGAAAAGAAAAGAAAAGAAAAGAAAAGAAAAGAAAAGAAAAGAAAAGAAAAGAAAAGAAAAGAAAAGAAAAGAAAAGAAAAGAAAAGAAAAGAAAAGAAAAGAAAAGAAAAGAAAAGAAAAGAAAAGAAAAGAAAAGAAAAGAAAAGAAAAAAGAAATACAATTTTTAAAGGAGGTATTGTGGGGTGGCATCCAGCCTTTACATAATCTCATTACTTTCACCTGATGATCAGCTGCTTACACCAAATCTGAATTTGTGCTTAAAAATCACATCGGAATTGTTGACATGACTGGCAAACAGATTTTGTTTCCTGAAGAAAGGAAAAAAACTAGCTCAGTTTTTGATGTGTCATTTATGCGTAAAACAAAAAGAACATGTGAATACACACTTAATAGTCATAGGGAATAATTTTCTTATTCATTTCTTTTGAGACATGACACAACATCTTTCTGATCTCACTGATCTCTAAAATTTAGTCCAACATATAAAATTCCCTAATAACAGCATGTTTATTCTTGTGGGAAAATGTAATATGGTTCAAAATATTCTTGATCTGCCATAGCAAAGTGCCCCACTTTTGGATCTTCAGTGATGGGACAATATTATACAGACAATAATTAAAGATGCTGGAAGAAATATTTATTCAAACCTAAAACTGAGGGATCGATTTCAATTTTGCTTTCTTATCTTGAGATACATATTGCAGAATTGGCAGGCAAACCCAATTTAATGCAAGTGAATAGAAACAGTATATGGACAAAATATATCTGAAAGTTGAGAGAGTAAATGTTAATTCTTTTTTGTCTAGTTTGGATTATTTGCTGTCTAGACCTTAGACATTTTATTTCAGAGAAACCATAAACACATACAATATTGTGTGTTGGAAGGGACCCATAAGGATCATGAAGTCTAACTCTTGACTCCACACAGGACCATCTGAAAATCAAACCCTACATCTGAAAGCCTTGTTTTCTCTTTCAAACTTTCCCCTGCCTCTACTTTTCAGATTTTTCTTCCTACTCTCACCGTTCTTCTATCTTTAGCCAGACAGTCACATTTTCTGGTGCACAGGAAATTCCAACATTTCAAAATTTGTTTTTCTTCTGTATTAGACATCACGTCATTTCATTTTAGGAACTACCACTACTGGTATGTCATAATACTTTAGAACTTTATACATAAGCTAAAATATTATACTACTGAATTTAGAACATAATTTTACTTTGATTATAAGAACTTGTTTTACTATATATTAATTTTTTATTATTCAATACCAGTTGCTTTTATGTTGTTATGCTCAGCGTCAAATGTCCTTCATTGTAAGAAACAGAAGACATATAATATTAAATATTAAATACATATAATATTTAATATATATATAACAATATAATCAGAGTGAAAAGTTCAGATTGACAGTACTGAAATGTGACACGTATTCATCGAAAATCAAACAAGAGTTCACTTGAAGGAATTATAAATTGTCTTGATCTTTGCAAAGTAAAACTAACAAACAACCTTTCAGAATGGAGTTTTAGGATGATTATATAGCAGAAACAAGAACTTTTACTCAGTAAGACTTAAAATATTACTCTCTAAAACAAGACATAATCTATGTTAAAAGATAACAGATCCACTGCTGAGTATTCACTATCATGACTGCTATTCATGTGAATGTACTGTTTCTCGGACAGCACTTAATAGAAACTGCAGGTTTTAGCCATTACAAATCCTCCTACAAAACTGTCTACATGTGACCCTGAAGATATAATCACTTCATAGCATGGGAAGGAAGCAGAGAGTTATCAGCAGGACACAGAAACACCAGCTGAAATGTTGAAGGTGGAAACATGGTTCCTTTTCTCTTGTCTGCAAGAGTCAAAACTAGTCATTAATGAAAATATCACAGCATTCTATAAAAACAAGGAAGATGATTAGTGAAAAGAAAAAGAAATATCCATGTAACTGATATGGGAAAGGCACTGACAAATGCCTTTGACAGTATATTGAGAGTATTGTTGAGTGCACACTTCCAGGAAGATAAGGGAAACTTGATATTGGAAATCACTTACTGGCAAAATCGGCAAAATCTTTGCAAAGTAACTGGGGGGAGGAGGGGAGAAGTGTTTATGGCAAAGGAAAACCAAGGCATTTCCCCCATCTATTCTCCTTGATCGTTTTTCCAATTCAACTTTTCTGAGGTGACAGGAAGATTTGTATACAGTAATATGTCAGCTTTTGAAATATGTAGCAATGTTCCACAGGGCTATTGTTTGACGACAACTCTTTACTGGGTGTGTACTCTGTACCACTGTGAGCCACTAGATTTTTCAACTGCCTGAGGAGACAGAAAAATAAAAATGATGTAACTGGAAAGAAAAGGAAAAAAAAAATAACAGAGAAAACAAGGAAAAAGATTATTTAAACGTCCCGGTTTTAAAGTTTCTTGCTTTTGTCCTCTCAGTTGTGTTGCTACAGAAAAGTAGTGCACAAGCATTTGGATCTGGTGTCATTTGAAATGTCATATGGTATGCCAGCTATCTTCCTGAGGCTGTCAAGAGAAGATACAGGAACTATGCCCAACAGCAAAAGATAGAGCAAGGCAAGACTTTCACAGAAATCTCGAATGACACTCAGTCAGCAATAAAACCAAACCCTATATCTCCACTAGCAGGAGTAAGTTAAGGAACACCAAGTTCACATGTAAAAATTTGTATTTAAGCAACTATATTTGAGTACTAATATAAAATCTGTTAGAGTCTGTGTTAATGGAATGAATTTTTTTTTTTTCAGACAGGTAAAAGATGTTTTATCAGAAATATTTTTCCTAAAGTGAGGGAAAAAAATCAAAACAGCTCATTTTTCTCCATTATTTCCATCATTATTCACATTTTCAGGTGAAATTTGTTTTATCAGAAGTGTTGTACCTTCCTCTAGGATTCATGTCTTGCTTTCTCATCCACAAGGGAAGTCATAAGGGACTGTAATCACACAAACAACCATTATCTTTGCTGGTGTTAAAAAGTACTGTTCTGGAAATCCATAGACTTGTAAGATATTTTATTAGAGCTGTGGCATAAGTTTTATAACTGGTGGATTTTGATAAATCAGGACTAGTAAATGGCAATTGTTATATCAGTTATTGTCAGATCAAAAATATTGTAATTCATAATATTCCTTAATTCAAGCTTCCGGAGTCATGCTACATTAAGAGAAACTCAGTTATCTTTTGAAAATAGCCTTCCTTCTCATAGACAAACATTAAAAATGTGAACCTAGAGACCAATAAAGGCATGAATACCAGAGATAAATAAGAAGATTAATGTTTAGCTCTTTGAATAAAATAAAATGAAAAGAAAGATAGTTTGAGGTTGTTAAATAATGAGATTTACACAAGACTTGGCAACATCAGACTTAAATCTAATAGCTGTTTAGTTTAATGCTCCATCTCCAACAGTGGATCATATCAGACTTTAATTACATTTTTATCTCTTTCAGGAAGGGATGTTTAGGCCTCATATACACTAAGGACAATTTTACAATAAAGGGAATCTCACGTGTTGCCTGCTCATAAAGTGAATTAAAAACAGAGGGCTGCATCACTAACATGTTACTAGAAGACATTTTCCTCCACTCTGAAGGTGAAAATCCAATAGAAGTATATATTCTCATAAACAGCACACGGAAATGTCAAACAACTATTTTTCTAACAAAAATGGAGCATTTAGTGGACAATTTATTGACTTTAAAAAATAAGTTATTGTTCATGAGATTTTCCATTAACCTAAGGTCTGTGCTCTGGAAAGCAGACATTTTGAGTGGAAAGAATCATTTTCGGTGAGGAAAAATGTCTGTTAAAATTGGAAAAGTTTAACAAGAAAAGAAATGAAGTTGTTTCATTCAGGAATGAAAACAACTTTTAAGCGTGTTGTTTTTTTTCCTCCCTGAGCTTTTTGTTGTCCTGAGAGTTTCCTACTCTGTGGAAAGAAAAGTGGCATGTAGTCCTATTATGAAGGATATAAAAGTGATAAGGAATCCTTGTTGCAAAAAATCAGCAGCTCTGTGTGGCGTGGAAGGGAATGAGAAAGGTCACACACAAATGTGGAGAAGCTGACTTCCCAGAGTGGGCCCAGTCCAGCACCAGCTGAACAAACCAGGTCCATAAGCACCTTTCTGTATTTTCCTTCCCCGGAATTCCTTTTTTTAATTTCTTCTCTTTCACAAGAACACTGAAGCAACTCTTTGGGGTCAGACTGAAGGTCCATCTAGTTCACGATTCTGTCTCTGACAGTCTCACTTGGAGGTTATTTTGCTCTTTCATCCTATTCAAAACTATATTATCATAATTTATAGTCCAAACTTCTGTTCCCATGGCATTTCTTCTCAGCACAGTGCGATCCTTAGCCAGAGAAAAAGTTTTGATAATTCCATTACTCTGTTCAGTGAAACAGTGTTTCAGATGGAACAGATTGCTGTTCTTTCTGACTTGCTGTCCTTGAGCTCTTCTGTCAAAGGCATTCTCCCAATATTTCATGTTTACTAGCTCAGTGGTCTTATTTTCTTTTCAGGAAATAGTATATATACTTAATGGAAGCCTGAAATGACTGATTTAAACCAACCTCAAGGATTTTTGTCAGTGCTTGTATCTTTCAGCAAAGAAATGAATTATGCTGTTCCTCAACCAGCCATGAGGTGGCTGTTAAGTTTTCCAGAACTAATTAAATTCAAGGTATACTTGCTAATCACACTCTAAAAACTTCATGGTGCTTCTGTCATAGTCTATACAAAAAGTTATGCTGCTTTCACTTAGGACAATATTAGCACTGCAGGGTATGGAGCTATTCAAGTCTGTCCCATGGTGGGAAGTGAAGGGACAAGAACTTGAAGCCACACATGGATCTTCTGAGAATAGCCGGAAAAACTGCTCTTTTTAGACCACATCTCACTGTTTTATTACTGTTCTCGCTAGAAATTTGAACTGCTGCCTTACAGGTTACCAAGTACAGTATTAAATAATATTCTATACACTTATTTGGGGGGAGAAGGTAACAATTGTCTCTGTCATCTTTCTATCTTGTTGCAATTCTGTCAGTTGTAGTCTTAAAATCTCCCAAGTTCTAACTAGGGGTTTCTTACAGAATTGCTATAGAAAATCTCAATAACTCTGTTTTGACAAAAGTTTAAGCAAAAAAATGTAGATTTTCTCCCACCGTAAACAAGAACTGCAATATAAAACTTAAAGGAAACAAGCAAACTATTAATATCACCTGCCCTATTTGTTTTCATGACACAATACTAATAATCTAAATAAATTTAACAATTAGTAAAACAGCTTTTCTGAGACAGTTAAGCTGATATTCAAATAACATTTTCTCTTGTAGAAATATAACATCCCTTGGATGGCATTGTACTTAGTTTACTCATACTGTTCTTCCTGCTCGGAAAATGCTGACCAAGTGTATAATAAACTGCTTCAGAAAGCAAAAATAAGTGAAATATAATGCAATATTGAACAGTAAAACTAGTAAGTATATTCACTCAAAGGCAGCCTGTGAAATATGCAAGACTGAACGCATACATTTTGATGCAAAATGATGCCTTCACAAAAGTGAATGATTTTACTTGAATTATCAATGACACATGCAAATGTCCAGGTCAGTGATTTGAATATTTAAGGTTAACATTTATTTTAAAAAGGCATTGATCTTTCTTCTGTTGTTGTAATTCTTGTAATCCAGTCAGAGCTTGCTCAGGGTAAGAGAATTCAGTTTTATACAAAAATGTTCAGGATGTTGTCAAAGCCTCT
This sequence comes from Phasianus colchicus, assembly GCF_987193195.1. Classification (NCBI taxonomy): domain Eukaryota; kingdom Metazoa; phylum Chordata; class Aves; order Galliformes; family Phasianidae; genus Phasianus; species Phasianus colchicus. Next base: position 69,827,388 of record NC_143438.1, on the reverse strand, counting down.
GAACTATTCCAGTAACGTTCCACAGCAAAAAAAGATTTAGGCTTTTCAATTGATGACTCTATAAATAGAGTCAGATTTTAACAAATTCAGATCAAGGTACAGTGCTAGGTATTGAATGCGCAATAAAATTTAAGTTCTACAAGTAATAACACAGAAGACATTTGTCATAAAAAAAAAAAAGTCATAGTGACTAAAAACAGTTTTATAGAAAGACTTCATTTATTTACATATCTTTTCTTATCTAAAAAGCTTTTCAGTTTTATCGTTCAAACTAAGGTAATTTGAAGAAAGATTTTTGAGCACTAAAATACAGAAATCAAAAGGTTGTCTTTCCAAATATTACATTTGAATGAGAATTCACAGGATGTGGTTTCCCTTCCATTTATTTCATGACCAAACCTCTGCAAATGCTGCTTCATTTTGCGGCTCAAGGTGACAGCCAGCTCCTGCACCTTTAAGACTTCCTTCTTGAAGAGCGACCAGCCATCTTGGACCTCTTTACTCTCTAAGACTGAAACCCAGGGGATTCACCCTACTAGCCTTCTGAATAATTCAAAGTCTGTCCTCTGGAAATCCAAGGTAGCAGTTTTGCTGTTCCCCCTCAGGCAGATCAACACAACCTCCCAGCTTGGTGTCATCTGCAAACTGCCCCAGGAAGGCAGCACACTTCCCGACAGCCCAGCTCAGTTCTGCATAGTGGCACTCATATATGTGGCCACTCACCTCCCCTTCAATTTCCAGCAACTGGAACCTGTTGCTTAGAGGGAGCTAGGGAAGTGGGCTAGGCAGGCAGGGGGGGACTCCTGTGACACCGAGTCAGGACTCTCTTCCAACCCTCCTCATCAGTCAGATCTGTCTGACTGTGACAGGGCAGGGGGTCTACCACCTTTCTGGGGGGTATTTACCCGGAACCCTTCCCTCTGGTAAGCCAGGGAGTCACTCCACCAGTCAATCTCCCGCTCACACTCCCTGATCGTCCTAAGTCTCTGCACCTCATCCTTGAGCTCCACCACCAGGCTGAGCAGCTTGTCCACCTGCTCACACCTCACATAGGTGGAGTCCCTGCCACTCTCCCTGGGCAGCAGCAGGCTCAGGAACTCCCTGCAGCCAGAGACCTGAACTCTACCATTTCATGGTCACTCTGTCCAAGACAGCCCCCCAACCTCCACATCTTCCACAAGACCCGCTGTTTGCGAACAGCAGGTCAAGCAGGATGGGTCCTCTTGTCGGCTCTCTCACCAGCTGCACCAGAAAGTTATCCTCCATACAACTCCAGAAACCTCCTAGAATGCTTCTTCTGTGCTGTGTTGCATTCCCAGCATATGTCAGGGAAATTGAAGTCCCCCATGAGGACAAGGCTGGCAATCATGCAGCTTTTGCCAGCTCTACTAGAACTCCTCATCTGTCTCTTCATCCTGGTTCGGTGGTCTGTAGCAAACGCCCACCAGGAAGTCTGCCTTGTCAATGCTTCCCCCGATCTTTATCCATAGGGATTCAACCTTATCATCCTCAGCCCCAAGCTCAGTAGCGTCAAAGCACTCTCCAATATAGAGAGCCACAATGCTACCCCTCCTTCCTTGCCTATCCTTCCTGAAGAGTTTGTAGACAGCCATTGCAGCACTCCAGTCATGGGAGCGGTCCACCACATTTCCGTAATGGCAACTAGGTCATAGTTAGCCTGCCGCACAGTGTCTTCCAACTCTTCTTGTTTGCTGCCCATGTTGCGTGCATTGGTGTAGATGATCTTCAGCTGAGCCCCTCGCCTCACCCCTAATCCCATTACCGCTCCTCCAGGCTCATTTCTAGCAGGCCTGGTTTTATCCCCTTTCCCCCTTCATATCTAGTTTAAAGCCCTGTCAACAAGTCCTGTCAACTCCTGGGCAAGGATCCATTTCCCCCTTTGGGATAGGTGATACCCATCAGCAGCCCTCATACCAGGTGCAGAGTAGACCACCCCATGATCAAAGAACCCCAAATTTTTGTGTTTGCACCAGCCTCTCAGCCATGTGTTTATAAGGTTAGTTTTCCTGCTCCTCTCAGTGTCCTTTCCTGCCACCGTAGGAATACAGGCATATTACTTGTATGCCTGCCCCTTCAACTAATTTCCCCAGTCCCTAAAATCATTTTTTATAGTCCTCACGTTTAAATTCTCTTATATCAAGTTGAGTATTATTAAATTTGAATTTTATTTTTTCTTTCTTCGTTATTCAAAATTTGAAACTATATATTTTTCCTTTAGATATAAGGTATGAAAAATGGGAACTCATTTTTTCAGTGACAGCAGCGTTATGCTCATAAAAATACTTTAACTTGTATTGTTTTACTGATCTTCGTAGCTTATACAATACTTGACACAACTGAATTTCAGATTATTAGATGGAGATATGTAGTTAGTATCTAATTCAATTTTTTGCAATTTTTAACTCATTATTTTCTTAAGGAAGGTGTCCTCACAGCAAACATCAACTTCTGAGTACTCTCTGAACACATATTCGGCATCTGAAATAGAAGGAACAAAGCCTTTCTTCAGAAATACAAGATACAGGTTCATCATTTGCACATTTAAAGGGCACTACAGATTTGGATACAGCTACTCTTAAGAGTAAAGGTGTTATTTAAAAACTAGATGAAACTATTAAGCATACAGCTGAGAAACAGAATAACTATTTTTCATGTACAAACAGGATAAAACATATTATTTCCAGTAAAATGTTAGCAATTTTAACTAGGAAATATTCAAGGAAAGACACATTTAGCTGCACTTCCTTTTTATGTTTTGTATAAATTATTCATCTTCACAAGCAAAGGAACCATGACCTTCTCTTGTAATACAATTTAAATGTCACTTTTGGGGTGATCTTTCGGGACAAACTAGTCTTATATCTAAAGATACAATTCATATTTCTTTCAAAAGAGGAAATATCCAGAGAAATACAAAGCTAATGAATCCTCCAAACACTTTTACCTGAATTTTTCCCTTGAATTAAGGGATTAAAACTGTTTGGAATGGCAGTACTTTTTAGTGTTTTGCTTATCCTTAAATTCCGTGAATGTAATTGGAGACTGCATATTCTATATTGATCAGTACTCACAAAATTCCAGACTACTAGATAAATTAGCAGATGCTTTTTATATTCGCAGATTAATTCTACACATTTTTACTCATGTAAAAAATTACTTAAAATCTTTATTGCACCATTCTTGAGAAACAAAAAAATATAGTGTTTGGGATGTCACATTTTTGAGCTTATGCCCTTCCTGAAAAAAAATAAAGAACTACTAATGCCTTTCAATAAAAGAATGTGACAAATGTTAATGGATATTAGAGCTAATGAACACCAAGACTTTCAAATTAAATACTTTTGATTTGGCCACAAGGTAAAAGCTTGTTTTTTGAAACATCACTACAAAAAGAACTAGCAGACACATTCTGCTCATGAAGAAGCACAATAGCTTCTGACAGTTTCTTGGTGATATGAGGCAAAATATTTGCAGGTAGGCCAATACATTTATACATATATAGGAAAAAAAAGAGTTGAACTCACCCAACTGGTGTAGGAGCTTACTGGCTGTGCAGCACTCCTCCCAGGGAAACAGCTTAATTCAAAGTCAAAGCTTAAGGAAAACTCACCTATCAGTGGCTGACCCTTGAAAACACAGTTGAATCATAAATGGATTTGGATGTCTTAGATTCAGAACAAAAAGGAGCATCTCACCATGCAGATGCACGCCAATAGCTAGTTGAAAGGGAAAAATGACCTAGGAAATATTTACTTATAATCCTTGGGATTATATAAAGGAGGGGAATAAATTTTTTACTCAGGTAGATGGTGGATAAGGATGAGTGGTTTTAAGCTCAAGCAAGGGAGGATTAGACTACATGTCAGAGGGAAATTCTTCACAGAGAGATGCTGGTGAGATGCTGGAACAGGCTGCCCAGAGAGGCTGTGGATGCTCTGTCCCTGGAGGTGTTCAAAGCCAGTTTGGATAGGGCCCTGGGCACCTAGTCCAGTACTATATAGGCAGGTTGGTGTCCCTGCCTGTGGCAGGGATGTTGGAACTTGATGATCCTTGGAATCCCTTCCAACCAAAGACAATCTATGATAATTACACTTTTTAGGACTTCAGTAGAAATTCTACTTAAAATTATGATTACAGTGCTACAATCTGTCATGCCATCTTTTTCGTATTTCTACAAGGCAATTCCATTTATGGAGCCATATGTCTGTATATGTAAGTAAAATGTTATGTCAATTCCTAAAACTCTGCTCTTAGTTCTCTCCCACTGTAAGCATTTAGGGGTAGTTTGGCTGTTCTAAGTCTGAAGACTTAAACTTATTGCTGAGTAAGAACTTCTTCACCTTTCAAAGGCTTTATTGTATATAGTTCGCAATGTTGTTATCAGCCTCAGAATGGATTTTATATCGTAGTAGCCATAGAATATGAAAGAAATGTGAATCCCATCTACACAATAAGTTCCATCCATAAGAGTTGGCAAAATCAATTGTAGGCCTCAAATGTCAGACAAATGTTCAAAATATAATTGTACAGGCTCCAGTACAAGTGTGTACTGTTTGCTGAAGGAGGCCCTGGGGCCATGCTCAAGACTTACATGCAGTGAATAAGCCTGCAAGCTTTGCATGGCTAGCATGCAGAGAGCACCTGGGATCCTTCAATGAGAGCACAGCCATCAAGGAACTGTGCAGAGTGTTCACAGTCATTCTGCAGGCAGTCCATGAACTCTCAGTTAAACATCTTTGGGGGCTAAAGACTGCTCTTAAAAGATGTATATATATAATCTATTTAATGTGTTTGTATTTAACCCATCCTCCCTGGTTTTCAAATGCCTTTGGATATGGATGTTTCTTGATGGAATAGGTGGAAGGACTTAAAAGAGCTAACTCCCTATGGCTGGTTGGATTCCCTAATACTAAATTGTACTTATCTATGGACTCCTTCACCATTGAAATCTTATCCTTCATGAAAATGAACTACCTGACAATATAATTTGATTATTCTGACAACATACATTTTTAAAAAACTCTTTCAGTAGAGCAAGTCAGTTCATGCTAGTCTGAGCAAGAAAAATTCCTCCTTTCATATAGTGAACATGTAAACAGAAATTGTGTTCACACATCTGTCAAAAGAGCATTCAGCCACCCAATGATAGTTCACTTTCAGTCTGTCATATCACATATACCTGATCTTAATAGCATTTTTAGAGGGATATTTATTTGTTGACTTCCTGGGGGGAGAATCCAGCCTTGCACCCTTCTGTCTCTGATGCAGAAAAGTATTAGTGGGCAAGATATCATCCATGTATTTCATGTGTATCCATACATTCACCTGCAGAATTTTTTCATAAATCCTATTCTTCCAGGTACATTAAACTGTATAAAAAAAGCTGAATAGCCAAGTCTTTAACAGTTGTGCAGCCACAAATGATTAATGATAACAGCTCATGTCTTAAAAGCTAGATCACTTGTTTTCTTTCATAAATAATACAGAAATTATTGCTGTTTGCAGAAAAGAAAAAACATGCTGTCAGTGATGAATTAGCAAAAGTTCCTAACAGATGAGAGCTAATTGATCTTTAAATTATTAATTGAATTCTTCTGAGTTATTCTACTCCTCAGGAGGTGTTTTTCTTGTGTTTTTTTTTTTTTTTTTTTTCCCCCCCATATGAAGTGGCTTTATAATTATTATAATATTCTGTGAAATAATTGCAACTTTTTTTTGGAGTTTGAACAAATGACTGGGCCCATTAAACATACATACATTTTTTAAGTTGAGACCTTGATGCCATGACATATAGAAATCAGCAGAAGGCTCTTATGCTAATCTCATTTCATAGTATCTACATTGGCACTATCAAGAAAGCGAGGAGAAATCTTTCTTCAAAATTACAGCAGCTAGGATGCTGCATTTTCATCATCTTCCTCTATTATTCTTTAAAGTTTGGGTTCACATTAAATTAAATAAATTCAGGCTCTGTTAACCCTTATGTGTAATTCTGAATATGTTTCTCTATCATGAGATTAAACCCAAAACCTTTCAGTCTTAAACACAGTTCAGTATGGATATTTCCTGCTCCGGAAGGAGGATTAGACTAGATGATCTTTCGAGGTCCATTCAGAGGTTTTGATATAGTCTTTTGATATAGTCTGTAGCAGCAACCAACATGCAGATGCAGTAGATGTTTTTCAAAAGGCAAACTGCTGAACTACAATGCAAATACTGTCAGTGACAGCAACAAATAAAGAACACGTGTTAAAAGAAATATCTACAATCTGTTTTTCATTTTAATTTGACATTTTTCTTTACTTTCCAGTTGATCTTTTTTCTCTAAATACAGAAACGACTATTCTAGGTTTTAAAATTAACTTAGGATCAGCCATTTTTGATATGAAACATTTGCAATCGGGTTAACAGCTTGTGTTTCAAGATGAAGCCAAAGTGAATATAAACAGTCAAACTACATACTTATTATTAAATGCAATTTCAAAGGCAGTGGTTCCAATATGAGCCTCCATCTTTCCTCTTCAAACTTGCACAGCAATCACAACTGCCACTCTTGACCTCTCTTTTATTCTGTCCCATTGGCTTCTTACCTGATTTTCAGTGATCTGAAATCTCTTTCTGAAACTGACCAGGTGAAACCAGCTATTTCCCAAGCTTTTTATAATCAGTCTGACTGCATTTCAAACCTTAGAGTCTTTCTGCTCCTTTGTTCAAGTCATTTAGCAAGCACTGCCACCTATTTTCTTTGAAAGATGCTTGCTTAACATTTAAAATCTGAATTAACTGACTTAGTTCAGCTGAATAAAATGTTAAAGCTCCTTATGGATAAAGCAGAAACCAATGGACATTTTGTACTGGATTTCAGAGAAGTCAGTGTCTTTTTGCGAGTTTATAATGGATTGCATGAGTGCTTTTCTCATTTATATCAGTGGCTCAAAATATATGGTGGAGTGACAGGATGCAACGTACCTTTTTATTTATTTATTTATTTTTAGACTCAGATTTTTAATTCAATTGGGTACTCAGTGAAATGTGATACTTAAATGCTTTTGAAACCTCACACATATCAGCATTTTAGAGTATGCACATTTTTTTCAATTACTCCATTTTTCCTTGATCTCTTTATCTGTAACACAAAAATTGTATCACTTATACACCTAGGTTAAGATATTTTGATATATCAGAACAATTAGACTTTGCCAACATAATACTTTTTCAATTATCATCTCTCTATTCAAATGAAATGTAAAAGATTAGCAAGTAGCATGCAGCTAATCCCGATAATTTAATGCTATACATGACATTGAATAGATATGCATTAAAAATGTAATAGGTTGGAGCTTTCCACTGGAGCACTGTGCGAAGGAAAATATTAACATAAATTTTGGAATGGTCTTACCTCCTGCTTACACCAGGGACTCAAGCCTTCAGATTCCCACTACTCTAACATCACCTCAGATAATCATAAATCCGTTGGTGACTTTGACATCTCATGCTGTTGTACTCTGAGACTTCTGTGTTCTTTTGAATAAGAGAAGACTACTGTAACACAAGAAGGCAGATGCTCTACCCCTTTTGGGCTTTATAAAGACGTTCAAAAAGGTTTGACAGACAAGATAATGACATGCAAATGGCTCCTACACAGACCAGAGTGAGAATTGTTTCAGTTACAATAGCACAAGATCTCCTATATCTGAGTTCTCCCATTCAAATTTCTTGAAGATTTCATCCTTCTGGAATCACATACAACAAGTAATTTTCTGCACCCTATTTTGGGAGGAATTTGAATTGGAAGAATGCAAGATACTCTTCTTATTCTACAAAGCCTATTTTCTCTTGTTTATTTATCATGTATTTTGTTCATAACTTTGTCTCATTTTCTCTCTGCTTGTGCTCTTAGCAGGAGGGAGTTTGGCTAAGAAATATAAGAGCAGTTCTGAGATTGTTATTCTTCAGTGGTAAGAGTAGGATTGCTTCCTGATGTAGCACTGCAATATGCCTCTTTTGCAAGTGGTGCCTGTCACTATAATATATGCAGATTCAAATCTGACTACTATTTTTGTATCTGTAAATACTCTATCCTTTTCTCCATTTTATATTTTCCAGTTCCCTACGGCTCTGCCAACTCCTATACTTTTCACAGGAAAAAGGGTACAGCTTTTTTTGCTATTATACTTTTGCACAGAAAGATGCTCTAATATTAAAGGAATATTTTCATAATATCATAGAAAATGGAAAATGAAATTTTTCCTTTCCTCGCCACAATAATTTTGTCCATCTCTCCACCAATACATTACTGTTCCCTACATTCAAATTTTTACTTTTCTGTCACTTGAAGTTTTCTGTCTCAAATGAGTAGACTTCAACTGTTTCTCTTTAAAAACTATTGCTTAATCTAGAAGTGGTGCTTGTCAGGATATTTTCCCTTCCACAGTCACTTTAAAATTCCCTTTTCCATTTTTTCCTCTCTTTAAACTTACTTTCTTCAGAACGAATAGTTTCTCTGATGTCTGGTGACATTTCCTTTTGACTATTTATAGACATTCCTTATCCCATTCCATTTTTATTTTTGCATAATTTTAATGGTACAAATATGTACCATTATCTATTGAAGTTTTCCTAGTGTTATTGCTCTGGAACCATACCCAAAATGCTATGGTTGGTTAATTCAGATATCAAACAGTAGTTAAAAGTTAGATGGGGATAAAATGCAAACTGACTAAAAGGCTTTAGGGAGACAAAAATACACAACAGCAGTGATCTAGCTGAAGAAAACATCGTCATGCTAAGAGATTCTGTATAAAATTCAATCTTACTGAACTAGGCTACTCATAGGAGTAAAACAGTTTGGCACTATCTGTTGTTTTTGAAACAGGACAAAATGTATCTTGCAATGTATTTTACAATTACTTTGCAGAAAAGCAAAATCAACAGAATGGTTCTCTTTCAAATTACAAGAAAATTGAGCAACTTTCTTGTGCTTGAACTTCATCTGGCAAGAGTGAGCTCAGAGCATTGCTTTATAGCTAAGAGTTTTTAATGGAAGGTAAATATAACCTAACTCTAGCAACACAAACACTAGTGCTTTTATTCAGACCTGATTTATTTAATGTACATTTCAGAATGCCTTCAGCTACCACCATTCAAAACTTCCCTTCAAGGATTCTCTGTGTTTGACAGAAGCAATTCTTAGCAGAAAACTGAGTTTTAAAGTCTACAAAAACAAAAGCAACTTCCCTTAAGCTGTCTGGAAAATGATTTTTTTTAGTATTCTTTTATAATTCTAAATATGATGTGGAAAATGTTGCATTTCTCATCAGGTACTCACATGAATAAATCTTTCTTTTCTGACAAAATTGAGATGAAATGAACATACCTGTACTCCTAGTCTTGATTGTAATAAGGTTTCTAAGACTTTTACTGACTAGCTTTTGAACTTCATACCAAGTAATGCAGAAGATATATTGACAGAAACCAGCTGGAAGAGGTTTGAGAGTACTGACCTCATCTTTCCCCTGCAAATAACCATGTGCCTTTTTCTAAAGCACTACACATTTCACGTCTAACTCTCATCTTCATGAACTGTGAGTCATTCAAGCAGTAAAAAAATCTTCACTATCATAGGTGAATGAGAATATTGCTGTTCACTAATAAGAGAAATTAGAAAAATATTTTCCCACTGCCTTTGCCGCCTCCTCCACCAGCTTTTCAAATAAACTCTCCAGTGAGACCAGCAGCCTTGGGAGCAGCCTGTACCACAGTCTGTTGTTCTTACAGGGCCTCAGCATTTGTCTGACACTATACCTACAGATGGAAAATCTCAGGATGGAAATTCAGAGAAGACGGGAATCTGACATTTCCTCCCAGTGAACTTCCTGGGATATTGTTTCTTTGTCACTTCGTCCTTGAAGATTTGTCCAGATCTTGTAGGATTTACTTCTTCGCACTCAACAGTTTGCTGGAGTCCTTTGGAGTTTCTTGACAGCGAAACCAGCATTCTTTCTCCACATCGTAAGCAAGCTACATCCTTTCTTCTTAATACACAGTAAAAGTAATGAAGAGAAAACTACTTGGCAAAGTTTTATATCTGACCTTTAATGCTCCATCTTTAATTTGTATAAAGACAATGCAGTGCTGTTTGCTCTGTAAACTTTTAACAAAATGCTTTCATTGGAACAAATAAGATTCCATTAGTATTAAAATGTTGCAAGCACTCAAGGACAGGCTTTTTTCCTTATTTTTGATAGTTTTAGCATAACTTTACTAGTATCATTTCAGAGAGACACCACAGAGTTGAGCCTTGGGGCTATGCTTTCCCACTGATTCGCTAGATAAAATTTATTATGTTTACAAAATACATCAGCATGTTCATATAGCTTTTCTTTTCTTTTTTCTTTCTTTCTTTTTTCTTTTCTTTCTTTTTTTTTTTTTTTTTTAACAGAAATAAAAGAAGTTTTGTGTTACCTAACATTGTATTTCTTCACAGTTTTAATTTAAAGCAACTGTAGCAATAAAGAGGGAATGTGTTTCTTTTTCAGTGTTTAAATACAAACTGATGAATGTAGGTTGTGCATACCAGACATAGGCTGCTTCTACAAGAATTAATGAAAACAAACTGAATTTTCATTCCCTCAGTTTATGAATGGTGCCAGTCTTACACTGAGATGTCTATACTATTATGTGCTTAAGAAAATACACAAGTTAAAAGCCAGTCTGCGGGGGTGCACATTTTTGAAAGTCATTTCAAAAGGCTGTATCATAAGGGACTAAGCTGTTGCCTTGTGTTTTTGAATTTTTGCTATCCAAAGCAGAGTGAGGAAGTGGTAATCAAATAGTGAATCCATATACACCACAATTCCACTTTTCTGGAGATTAAGAGACCACCAGCAAAAACATAGTAACATTTCCAACATTCATTTTTCTTACAAAGGCAGAATTTGATTTTATTTATATCAGGACAAATTAAGAATAGCTCTCATAATACCCAGTATTCACATTATTTAAAGTAAGACATCTTGTTTTTTTTTCTGTAGCTCCAGTGCTCAGAGCTCTGTCATAGTCTTTTGCATATTCAGAAGATTTTTGGCTTTCTTCATGTCTAACAGGATGTCAGATACCACAGGAAGATTAGATTTGACTGATTAGAAATGAAATATCTCAAAATAACGAAAAATGTAAAGGACACACAGAGATTCTGATGACTGAGAAAGGTTATGGAAGAATACTTATTTCTATTCCTCCTGAAAGTTAAATTGCTGTACATTATCAACTGCCACATTGAAGACACTGAAAATCACTTGGAAAGTATACAAGCCTACACAGTGAGAGAGTTTCTCTACACGGCTCTGCCAAAATACATCAAGTTGTGTCCTGGACACTATTGTTATAGTGCACAAATTATTTGAATCTTTGCAGACCATCGTGGTTGGTTGATATTATTTTTGTTTTTGTTTTCCTCTGGAGTAGCCAAAAGTGGGCCACTGACTGAAACAACAGTCTTTCTAGGAGAATGCTCCTCCTCTGAGAAATGTGTTGGAACAGAAACAGCCAATTGCTAATGTAATTTTATTTGCTCTGATGGCACTTGCTCTTCCCAAAAGTCATGCAAAAGTTCTGCTGAGAGGAATGACTGAAAAAGTCCCAGAATTACTTGTAATCAGAGGAAAATACATGTGACAGAAAATGTGATCTTAATCTGAGCAACTGCAAAGTTATTGAGAATGAGCATTTCAACTAAGAGTAACTAGAACTTCAATGAACCACTACAGAAGAACCAATGTGCTATTAAAAATGCTAGCTGCCATAATCCAATCCATGTTAAATTCTATATCCCAACTCTGCTGTTAAATCTTATAAAAATGGAACATGTGATTTTTAATTTCCAGATTGGAAATATGTATTAAATAAATAGATGTCATTATAATATTTTTAGATTTGCAAACTAGAAAATGGATAAATACAAATGTAATCTCTGTGTCTCCATCCATCAAACAACAGTTTGTTCTCCTATGCAGTGTGAATTTCACATGTCCACTAACATTTTTTAGTTGCAATAGATATTCATAAAAAAGTAGGTATGCTCTGGAGAAATTCTCTCTGCCCTTCATTCTAGTTTAAAACAACTATTCTATTAGGAAATATCCAGAATTTATCTTGTTCAAGGCCATTTGCTATTATTTTATTAGATCAAGCAAATATCTCTCAGACAGTTTATGAATAAAGTGCCATTTTTTACGTAGCTTCCTCTCACTGCATTAAAAAACTAAGAGATAGGTACCCCAATGATGCAGAGAGAAAAAAAATGATATGAGAATGTCACCACGCTGGAAGTCTTTGTATAGATATAAAGTAAGTCCAAGTATTGATTAAGCATTCAGAAACAGTATGCTGCCCCCAAGTCACGAGATGATAAAAAGATGAAAATATGATGTAAAAGAAGGCATACTCCAACTCCCATACACACCCTAACAACCACTGTACAGAACATTAGGCCCTCAAGTAGGACACTAACACTTGAAATGTCTACAAGTCTGCCCTACTCTTACTTCTGAAGCACTGTGATACATTTTTTGTAAGCATACTGACTGGCCTGAGCAAAAAAAAAAGCATTTCAAAACTATATTATCAGTTTTAGGTGTTGATAAAGTGAGCGGTTAAAAGTGGGTATAAAGTGTATCACACTTTTTTTGTTGTTGTTTTTCCTGGATTTCTTCTAATTTTCCTATCCTCTCCTCTTTCCATACAGAATGTTCTTTTTCATGTGTGATGTTGATCAGTCACTCCCTTCACTTCTATTCCATGCTCTTCAAGTTCTTAATGTGTTTCATTTAAATCTCAACTATGTGCAAGCTTTTGAAAATTTACTAAAAATCTCCTTAAAACTCAAGACTGCTTTGCCACTGACCTAGAAAACATTGCCTGAAATTATACCCTAGCTGTGATACCTTGACTTAAATAAGTTTTCAGAAGCAAAAATGTCCAAGGAATATATAAATTTATATTTTAGAACAGCATTGTGAGGTATTATATACCCTAGATTTCATCTTACATTGAGAGCCAATAAGGACTGGACATTCACAAGAACCATTTCTGAAATTTATGGAGTGTTTGAGGAATTTCCTCCACAAAGTGTCAGAAATAGTACAAGTACTGCAATAAATACTGCAGAATGGAAAATATCAGTTTTTGTTGTTATTGTTGTTGTTTTTTAAGAATATATATATATTGCCCAAGGTATTTGCATATTTATAGCAATCAGAAAGAGGCAGTGTTTCATGTATATCTTAACTAGAACCCGCTGTAACTAATGGAAACTTTGTCATTAGCTTCTGGGGGAGGAAGGTTTTTATGAGTATTTATTGTCTATCTTAGCAGAAAACTGTGCATACATAATAGATTTTTAGAGACATAAAATATGAAGAATAGAAAATTCATAGATCTGAATGTCAAGAGGATTCATTGGATTATATATGTATTAGATATATGCTTCTAAAACTACATGCAAAATACACAGTGCAGATCATTGTGAATCTCTAAGACTCCTACAGATGCTTTATACTCATATGGGAATGTAACAACCTAGAGACAACTTAGACTGGGCTGATTATGACATTTTCCAGCTGGGTTTTGATTTACTCCAAGGATAGAGATTCTAACTTTGAACTTATCCTTGTTTTCAATAGGACACCATTTCCTTTATTTTGAATTACTATTTTAATTACTGTTCAGATTCCAGTGCAAGTAATGTACATATTTAATAAAACAGGAATTATCTTTCATAATTTTGAAAGTTTAGCCACTTTTCTTACTATTTTTCAATTAAACCACACAGCATGACTTTGAGATTAGGAGCATCAGATTAAACCAAGACAACGCGATGGAAGTATTTAGATGCTTTCCTCATTTTTTCTGTGGGCAAGATTTATTCATTTTGACATCTTTTCTGATATTAAATGTCTCCACAAATACTGTTGGTGGTGTGTGGCCAAAGCAGGATCACATTCTGGCAGGCATATAATACAAGAGAAAAATACAGATGTGATCTAAGAAAGTAAGGTGCTCTTCTTTATAGAAAATATAACTAAAAATTTGAATAAGTTTTAAAAATAAGGAAGCTCATGAAATTTACACTGAATAGATTTGTCAATTGTTAGAGCTCTAGTGGATGAGGTGCAGTTTGCCTATTTAAAGTTTGATTTGAAATAATAAAAAGCCCAGTCCAGAACCAGATGAGAAAATAGTGAGAGAATAAACAGTGTAACAGGGAGAAGTGTCTAGAAAAATAGATTTATATATTTTTAGTTATCTCATATATCAACCTAGTTTAGAGTATCTTGAACTTTGTGAGCTCTATTTGACTTCCAGCCCTCCTAATTATGTGAAATAATAATATTAATAAAAATAATCTCATTTTGATAAATGACAAGTTTCTTAGTATTTTTGAACCAAAGGGGAGGAAATTAAAAAAAAAAAGATTATTCTGCAAAACTTGAAGTTTATGCTAGTTGCCCCTTTTCCTGCCGTAGCACAACTCTAAAATGAGCCTGGCCTCATCTACCTGACTCCCACCTTTTAGATATTTATAAGTACTGATAAGGTCCCACACAGAATCACAGAATCACAGGAACACCAAGGTTGGAAAAGACCTAGCAGATCATCCAGTCCAGCCATCCACCTATCACCAATAGTTCTCAATAAACCATATCCCTCAACACAACATCCAAACATTCCTTGAACACCTCCAGAGTCGGTGACTCCACCACCTCCCTGGGCAGCCCATTCCAGTGCCTGACCACTCTTTAAGAAAAGTAGAATTTCCTAACATCCAGCCTAAATCTCCCCTGGTGCAGCTTGAAGCCATTCCCTCTAGACCTATCTACAAAAGAGAAGATGCTGACCCCCAGCTCACTACAACCTCCCTTCAGGTAGTTATAGAGAGCAATAAGGTCTCCCCTCAGCCTCCTCTTCCCCAGACTGAACAATCCCAGCTCCCTCAGCCGCTCCTCATAAGGCCTGTGCTCCAGACCCCTCACCAGCTTTGTTGCCCTTCTTTGAATCCGTTCCAGGGCCTCAATGTCTTTCTTGCAGTGAGGGGCCCAAAACTGGACACAGTACTCGAGGTGCAGCCTCAGCAGAGCTGAGTACAGGGGAACAATCACAGTCATCTCAGCCTTTCCTCATAAGGGAGATGCTCCAGGCCCTTAATCATCTTTGTGGCCCCGCACTGGAACATCTCTAGAAGTTCCCTGTCTTTCCTGAATGGAGGAGTTCAGGATTTGACATAGTGCTCCAGATGTGGCTTCATCATGGCTGAGTGGAGGGGGAGGCTCACCTCCCTCAACCTGCTGGCCATGCTCTTTTTAAAGCACCCCAGGATACCATTAGCCTTCTTGACCCAGGGCATACTGCTGGCTCCTGGCCAACCTGTTGTCTACCAGGACACCCAAATCTTTCTTCGCAGAGCTCCTTTACAGCAGATCAGCCCCTAGCCTATAGTGATGCACATGGTTATTCCTCCTCAGGTGTAGGAATCTGCATTTGCCCTTGCTGTAGATGAGAAAATGTACAAGACTCTGCCTACAAATTCAAGCCAAGAGAAAAGGAGAAGTCTCTGCTGGGGTGGAGGCTGTATGATCTAACAAGAGTGAGAACAAAGAAGAACAATTCAACATTTATTAGCTGAAAAGAATTATTTGGTAAGATTTATTACTCCTTAGCCTATATTTACTTTCTTTACAGAATATTGCTTGAAAGCATCGAACACTGTTCACTATCAGAAACAGAACATAGAACAAAACAAACCAGCTCCGCAGATCAACTTGACAATTCTCCCACGGCCATACTTTGTATGACTCCAAAAAATCATTGTGCAGTTTCCCTCAGACACTGAGACACTCAATTTCTCAGCAGATCCATCACCTGGAGTGATGCTGAGTGTTGTGTTAGGATATCTGCTTGTTATGTGACAGATAAAATGATAGGAAGCAGTGTTCCATCAGGAGGGACTTCTCTGTTCTCTGACCAACAGATCTGGATAGTGGAGCAGGAAGGTGTCCATGTTGCTGTGCTGCACATATGTGGGATACAGGTCTACGCTGATGGAGGAGTGGAGAGCAAGGAAGGGAATAAGAATTGTGAGTTATTTTTAACAGGTTTTGCATTCTAGAAAAAAAAGATTGTTCAGTACTAGATACAGTGATTTTCTTATTTTGTCATTATATACTGTGCAGATTTGATACGAATCTCAAAAATACTTATTTTCAAAAATTATTAGTAATCCTTTAATAAGAGTTTCTGAAAATACATGTAATTAGTCAGAGGTACATTCAATTAAAATAACAATCAATGATGTCTTAAGTATAGCAGTGCCAATGAGCACCAAGCAGAAACTATGTCTTCCACTGAGATACATACATACATTTTTCAATTTTTGGATCCAGTGAGAAAAGTGGAAATGATAACAGAGGCAGAAAGTTTGAAAGAGATCTGCAGGTGAGCTGCCACGTTGGATCCAGAAGTTGAGCAGGATGAAGAAGAGAGTGTCAGACTCAAGATAACTGAAGGAAGAAAACCCTCCAAGTCTTCAGGGATGGAGCTCTGCAGAACACATGAACATGTTTTGATGTCTAACTCAAGTTTTATTATGAAGAATAAAACTTTTTCTCAAAAGCAACTTGTGCTAGATTCTTCCATGGCTGAGAAAAAAGGCTAGTTGTTCACATCAGTAAAATGATGCTTTCTAGGTCCTGCAAAACAAGGGCCTAGAAAGCATGTTGTGTACAAATTTAACAAATAAATCCCATCCTTTTCCTACCAATCCTTACCACTTACATTTAGCTGATCTATTGAACTACTTACACACTTTCCAAGTTCCACAAAATTTTAAATATATACAGGAAAAAAAAAGCAGATTTTTTAAAACCTTGATACCAAGTTGCATCAGAGAAAAAATAGGTAAAAGCCCAATAATTTCAGACTAAATATATGCCAGCTATATTTTAAATTCAAAATTCATGTAAGCAAGTTGAAATGGAGAGGACACTAATTATAAGAGGTATTCATTACTTCTAACATTGCAGAATATACACATTTCCCTGAATAAGCCAAAGGTA
Source organism: Phasianus colchicus (assembly GCF_987193195.1). Classification (NCBI taxonomy): domain Eukaryota; kingdom Metazoa; phylum Chordata; class Aves; order Galliformes; family Phasianidae; genus Phasianus; species Phasianus colchicus. The sequence continues at coordinate 69,810,256 of NC_143438.1, read as the reverse complement.
TCTCCAGTCTAAGATCTAAGTCCAAAGAAAATGGTTTGAAATTAGAGTATATGCCATAGGCACATACCTGGAAAAGAGGTGTTAGGAAAGGAAGAAATTCACCCAAATAACAGTTTGGAGAATATAAGGGCTATTACACAATTTCTGTTCTACTGTGCCTTCTGTTATACATGAGAATGGGTGTATTCATGAATATGTAAATTTTGGTATTGGATCGGATTCCTCTGTGATGCTTGACATAATTAGAAGCTAATCATTAAGGATTTATGAGCTGCTGCCATGCTATTAGCATTTAGAAATAAAAATAGTGAAAACAGTTTTTTATTTATACTTTGCAAAAGTTTTTTTTTCTAACAGTACCACATTAGTGAATTCTACAAGGAAAACATCTGATCTTCTTTCTAAAGGTGATATTTTTAAAGCTCACAGGGTACTGGCATTGGTGAGATTGTAAAAGAGGGTGTAAAAACTTACTCCTCAAGTTAGAGATGCAATGCAATGTTGACAAAATAAATGAAATAAGCATCAGTAATTCAAACAAAAAATCTGAGCAAGCAACTCCCAGAAAATAAATTAATTAATAAAATGAAACAGTTGGTGCCATGAAACTAAATTTTAAACAAACCAACACTCTACATTTTAGTAATCCAATCTCTCTAGGTAAAGGCTTGGTTTCAATTGGGAAAAAGTGTTTCATTTCACTCCTAGATCTTTTTAATTACTTCTTTATCAATACAGATTCAAACAGGGAAGAAAAATGTTTGACAGGGAACTTAACTATGTGTATAAATACCTGATGAGAGTCAATGAAGAAGAGGGAAACAAACTCTTATCAGTGGTGCACAGTAATAGCAACAAACTAAAGGACATGAAATTCAATCTCAACACTAGAAAATAATTTTCTTACACTGAGGATGGTCAAACACTGGCACGAATAAATACAATCATGGGCAACTTGCTCTACCTGACAATCACCAGATAGTTGAACTAGATCATCTTCTTTCAACCTTGACCATTCTGTGATTTTGTACGTAATTCCAAGTATTAACTGACATAAAGCTTGGGAGGAGGAGGAATGTCTTCATTAGACACTGTAAGTAAACTAGAAAACACTTTGGACCTACAGAACCTATATCAAGCCTACAAAGAAGCAGGACAAACAAACAAACAAACAAATAAATAAATAATCCAACAGTGAGTAGTTACACTGACCTTGAATTAATTGTCTTAATTGAGTAAATAACAATGATATGCAATATTATGGTGCATAATCATAAAATAGTACTTAATATACACAAAACAAAGAAATTGTTAGTGACGAAAGAAGACAAACAGCACTAAGAATTTAATGCTGGCACTGCTCAGCCATCTGATGGTAGAGTTGAGTTCAGTCTCACTATCAATACTTTAAATGATAATGCCAAGTTAGCAAGAGTATGCAGCTGAGATTTTCAGACCTTTCACATCTTAGTCTTAATCTTACACAAATCTGAAACTACCAGCTCATCTTAAACTTCTGCACATTGAACTCTCCCTCTGGGAAATGTGCACAGTCTGAAATGCCAACCCTCCCATATATTTTTGGGGGGTATATCAAAGCCAGACAATGACTGAGAAACATGCTCCTTTAGAAAAGCATCAACATGATATATTGTTCCAGCTGATGGTCTGCACTGTAGAATAGAATATTTAATTTTTTATTTTCATCTGCGGTCCATTCTGAGACAACAAACATAAAGTAGCTGTTGCAAAAAACTTCATCACTGCCCAGCCACGGTCATGATAATTTATAAGAGAAAGCTGTCATGTTTTCCATACACCAGATACAGACAGAGAAAGCACACAAATAAATTAATTCATAGCAGGCTAAAGTGACCTAAAACATGATGATGGATAGCTTCCCATTCCAGAATTTTCTCAAAAATCCTCTGAATTTACAAGAACTAAAAAAAAACAAATGGTGGAAGATCTTGCTACAAATGTGGGAGAAGAGCCAATAGAAGAAGAATTCACATTCCTGGAACTTTGTACTGAGGTTTCGTCTCAGTTAGTGCAGTCGATAACTGATGACAGAGAAGCAGTGGACAGAAGAGGGATTTAGAAGCTGGCAATACCAACTTGTACATCTCTGTATCTATTTATGATGAAAAATGAGCTCTCTGCAATTCTGGAGGCAATTTTTCTCATTGGAGAAATTTGGTTCCATGTTACTTCCAAATGACAGTCACACAAGAGATCACAGCAGACTGTTCCTCCATAATCAGCTATGTTTGTGCTACTGCTGGATTGTATATGCGTATCTACTGTTCTCTCTTCTTTTGCCTCTTCCCCACTGTTTTCATGTCAAGTTCCATAATTTATCAACAATGTTATTCAGTTGTTCCAGGAGCTGTAAATCATTGCCAATATTCGTTTCAGTCATTTATGGATGGTTTAACATCTAGTTCGTGATGTCCACAACTTCCCTAATTCTTCCCTGGTTGACATCAGGTAAACAAGCTGCAATATATAGGATATATAAAACTGTTACAAGGAACATTTCTATAATTTGACTTTCTTACTGCTAAATTATTACAATTGAACCTGACTGAGTTTCAGTGCAAGTTGTGGAATATTTCCAGCAGGTTCCTCTGAATTCCAAGAATTGAAGAGGAGTCACGTAGCACACTCTATACTAGGTAGACACAAGTCGGAGAAGATTACTGGGCATCTTCAGGTTACTGCTTTATCTACTGTATAGCTATAGATAGCTAATATTAATTCAGACTGATATTACACATTCTACTATTTTTACAAGAGCTAGCATTACAGAACTATTTATAGGCGATATTTGTTGCTTCCAGAGTTTCTTCCAGGATGACACAAAAGTAGCTGGATAAGAGGAAAGCATTTTGGGAATTTTGAGCTTTTTCTATTTTCTGGCCTCTCTTTTTTAGCAAGAATTCTGTTTTCCAGGAATATATTGCTTGAAGTTTGTGACAAAAGGGAGAATGAATGTTGAAGAGCAGATGTGAAGCCTATATGAAACCATTGCTATGAATATCTTCTCATTCACTGAACTAGGAAATCCAAATGATGTGGGATATCATAGCTAGCTATTTGTGCAAACTCCTGACAGTTGATATAAAGAAATCATGCATATGCTGGTGAAAGCAATAAGTTAAAGTTCAGCATATTTTGTGCAGAGTTGCAACTTTCTCTGACAGATCATACAATCATAGATTCTATTCTTATTCACCAAGGTTAGAAAAGACTTCCAAGATCATCCAGTTCAAATGTCCACCTACCACCAATATTTCCCCACTAAACCATGTCCTTTTGAACAACACCTAAATGTTTCTTAAACATCTCCAGAGATGGTGACTCCATCATTTCCCTGGGCAGCCCATTCAAGAGCCTGACCACTCTTTTGGAGAAGAAATTGTTCCTAATATCCAACCTCAACCTCTCCTGGCAAAATATGAGGCCCTCTAGTCCTATTACTAGTTACACGGGACAAGACGTCGACCCCCGCCTCACCACAACTTCCCTACAGGTAGTTGTAGAGAGCAATAAGGTCTCCCCAGAGCCTCCACTTTTCCAGACTGAGCAATCCCAGTTTGCTCAGCTGCTTTGTGCTCCAGACCCCCCACAGCTTCATTGCCCTTCTCTGGACAATCTCCAGCGCTCAATAAAGCTTTGTTTTGAGATGTAGTAACTAATTATAGCCTGAAAACATGAGAGACTATGAAGTATATTGGGGTCTTTGAATTGTAAAAGAAAAAGGAAACTGAGTAACTTTGTCAAGTTATATATATATCAGGCAAGATTCTTGAGAGAAAGTCGGTTGTCCTGAAAAATTGTGAATGTACTTTCACAGTACACAAAACCCTGATGATCATATATTTCATAAAATGCTTTGAAGTTTTGCACACTGGTGAAAATGCATAGCTAATAGTGGTTACTATGTTGAAAAATAGCGTTTCGTAGCCAAGGATTTCCTCTATCAACTAGTGAGTGCTATTGTGCTCTTTGATGTAGTTTCCATGGAAATAAATAGAAGGCATTACTTTTGGAGCAACCAATGCATATTGTTGAACTGGTAGCATAGTCCCTAGCATAGTATTGGCAAAGGACAACTTCTTTTTGACAAAAATTTCCTGGAAATAATTTGGAAGGTTTCTAAAAATATATATAATTTGACAAACATAACAGCATAAAATTTTTTCTATATTTTGCTTTTCTTCCATAGGTACAGTACAGCTTTTCTGTGTGGAATACTGAACTATTGGCTCCCTACTTTTCCAAAAATAAGGGCTAAAAAGCAGACCTAATCATGCAGAAAGGAGCAGATGCCACAGAATTTGTTTCTGTGTCACTGCATCTATTCAGTCATAGGCACAGGTTGGTGTGTGTGGGAGAAAAGAACTAGACGTGTCTGAGCATGTAGTCATGTAGCATTTTACCATTTTAGGACTAAAATTTTGGCTTTGTTACTTAAAAAAAAAAAAAAAAAAAGTTGTTATAGACATTGATCACTGAATTGTTTCCAATGGGGATCCCCATGTTCCTCTCCACTTCTACAGTCAACTATGAATTCAAGATCTAGTCATACACCTGCAGTATAAGTCTTATCCCTATTTTCCACCCTATTTCCCATCTCCTTACATTTTGACTTAGATTTCTACTTTTTTTACAGAATTTTAAGTATATAATTGTCTTATAATATCTTCTGTCATATAGCTAATTTTTGGATATTTAAAGAAAATATTCTGTTGTTATGCAAAAGTCTATTAGGACAGCTTATTTCCTGTACAGTAATATTACAGCAGCTTCACTAGATCAGAGTAGCTTCAGTACCTTTGAGCAAACATTCATTCATCTTGACTTTTTGGTTTGTCTATTTTAACTATATTAAGAGTAATAGTACTATTGTCAAGTTGGGGCACAGTTGCCAAATTGCTACCTATGCAACTAGTCTGTGGCATAATATGATGACAATAAAATGTGGAAACTTTACTGTAAAAGCTGCTTTCCTAATTATTTCTTATGTTTCTCCCTCTGTGTTTTTTTTTGTTTGTTTGTTTGTTTTGTTTTTTTGGGAATTATATGTTAAAGAAACAAGTTCTCATCCCTTTTTCTCAGGCATAAAATACAGCTGTCCACTCTCCTATCTATATTTACGCTTTTTTTTTTTTTCTGTTATATAAACTTATCCAGGAACACTGATGGATATTGTTTAGAACATAGACGAGTGAATAGCTTGTTATGAATAATTTATTTAAATTCCTTTCTTATGGCATATCTGCAAGCAGATTGCAGTTCTTTCAGATTTAATCAACATTCAGAATTAAAATAGCTTCTTTAAAAAGTTGCTTGTTATTTCTATGGACTGAATATGAGTTGTTCTTACTGTTCATATGTTTGATGTCTTGATTAGCAAAGGAACATTGTTGTGCTCTTATTTGTTAATTGGATAAACATCTAAGCAACCCTTGTGCAAATCATCACATATGTAAATGTACATTTAGATTGCAGGTTGTCTGCACAAATGTAATTTTTGTGTTCCCTCTTTGAAAATATTTTGGCAAGTTATCTTACACTGGCTTATAAAAACAAACAAAATAAAAAATATGACTGATGGAAATCTCAAAAAAGAAAGAATGTGTGTAAGAAATATTTTGTATTATCTTCTTTGATCTGATTTATATCACTAAGTTATTTTTATTTTCTTTCTTTTTCCTTTTTCTTTACTTAGGAAATAATGTTTGCTGACCACCATTTCTTAAAAAGGCTTCTCTATTTTTTTCTATGCTAAATAATTATATGTCCTTTTTGTGACATTTAAAAATCAATAAAATATAATGTTTAAAAGAAAAGTCAAAGCATTAATTTTTCATGGGCAAGTCAATCTGCAATCTGATTGTTTTGAATATGACTATTTTACAGGCACTTGTAGTTTACTGAAAGAGAACCTGCACAGTTTTCCTCTATCTCCATTTCTCTGTGTGCTTTTCAAGAACAGAAATGGTTTATGCCTAGTGTACGTATAGGACAGAATTAACCTACTACCCACATATAATTGCTGGGTTTTTGTCACCCCATTGTTCAGACCAGAGATCTCTGAGAATACATTCCACACCTTGTAGAGCCTTTCTTTCTTCAGCTAAAATAAGTCAGCTTTTTTTGATATATCTATACCACATACACACAAGTGAACTTATGATTGAAACTACTAATGCACAGCTAGGAAGTGTTTATATGCAACAACATTACTATAATTTTTAATATCATAAACAGTGAAAACAGCAGTACCAACTACAGAATCATCAGATTTTATTTTTTAATTAATCACACCAGGAGATAGGTGACAATAGGATATATGCAAGTGGAAGGAGATTATGAAGCTATGAAAATGTGCTGGACACTGTACTAGTAGGGTATTAGATCACCTAAATGACCTTTTACTTTCTTTGTGCTTGCAAATTTGCCAATAAGACCAGTTTGACTATGGATAGGGAATAAAAAGAATGTAGGATAGAAAAACATGTCAAAAATCACAAAATAATTAAGGTCAGAGGTGTTAGTAGAATATAATACTTCCTATTTCTAGTTCTCTACTCCACACAGGACTGTAATATCATTGTAAATCTTTCCGCATAAATCTCTGAGGCAGCAGGAGGAATCCTCAAGACAACTATCCAGAAGGTATCCTATTTTTGTTTGACAGTTTTTGACAGAAAGCCAATCCTACTTCAGCTTGTCTCATGAATAAATACATAGATATAATACTTTTAACTTAAATATCATTTTCCACCAAAGGATCTCCAAAAACTTACCAAACTCTAGTTGCTTATATTTCACAATAGTTTCAGTGACCCTTAAAGAACAACACTTGACTAAAAGAACTTTTTATTGCTCTTTTGGCTTACTCTGAACTCAGTGATGGGACACCCAATTCAAAGTTCTTTGGCCTTTTTTTGTAAAACTAGCCAGACCATCTGCCATCCTCTAGCACATGAAGTATTTTATACTTTCAGATGGGTGAGGTGATGGTATTTTAATGTAATGCTAGAGTTTTATAGGAAAAGCAGAAACTTGGAAAGAGACTACAGCAGTCATTTGTCTGATATATTTTTTTATAGTTTTGCAACAGTCTTCCTGATGAAATAATATGAGAGATGTAAACTGTTGTCTGTATTTACCCAAGTCATCTAAATATCTGACTCTATGGAAGTCTTTTTAGTCTATATTTTACTGCCTGATGGTCAGCTATCAACTAGGATTAGTGAACTAGGATTAGTATAACACAAAAACTTTTGGTTATATTTTTTTTGAAAAGGTAGAAGCAGTATGTAGGTGATTTACCTTTTGAACATATTTGTCAAATTAGTTAATTTTGCAATATGGCCAGCAAAGTAATGGATGCATCAGTTTAATTCAGTTGCTCAATCTTTATACTGAAAGTTTAACTGATTTTTAGAGCACCACATAATTTTCCCCAAGAGCCTTTATCCTTTTAAACTGTCTGACCTTTGTGTTTTTCACCTTACTAAATCATCAGCTGTGCAACATAATACTTTTTTGGATATTTCAAAATCTCTTCTGAAGTAGTTACAGATGTTCCTATGGCACATAGCTTGCAAATTTTGCTGACAACTTCTTTCCCTAAAAAAAAAGTTATGAAATTAATCCACGTTTTCCTTCTAATTAATGAATCTCTTAAGAAAAACTGCTTTTGTTATGTTTAATATATTATTCAAAAAAATATTAGACGAAAAGCGCCAACGGGCTTTATAGTTTTTCTTCTCATCTATATTTTATACATTCCTTTCATCAAAGGAAGTGTAAAGGGAAATTAATTTTATCTTTATTTTGTTTACAGTCTGCATTCTTCAGTTCATCAACACCTAGTGTGTGTTTTCAAAAGAACAATGATCCTTCACATGGATAAGAAACGCTTTTTCTATTTCCATTTACAGTAACAGAACTGATTAAACTGATTATCTCTTAAGTATTTGAGCTTCAGGAAGGCAGTATATAAAGAACATTTAAGTTCAGAAGAGATATTATATCACTTACAGTGACATTTACCTTAGGATTTCACTTCATTATGTCTCCATGGTGACATGCTTATTTATGTGAAAAGTATTTCCGCATTTGAAATATATTTCACTTTTGGAAATATCTTTGTTAAGCAATTTTGTTGTTGTTTAACCAACTTTCACAGTTATAACAAAACCTAAAGCTGGAATCAGACACCATTAAAAAATCAGAATAGTAATAAGAAATCTCATGGATTGAAATACATAATAAGAACTTCACGGTTTAAATCTAGTTTTTCAACTAAATTAATACAAGAATGGAAGATTTCCACCATGTCTCCTTTCCAATCGTTTCAGACATTTTTGAGCCAAAGTTACTAGAATATTTTGAGATTGGACATTTAGAAATAAGAAATAAAATGTGTTTCATTAAGTAGAGATAGATCAGAAGCAGAATTTCCAAATTAAAACGAGCAGTTAGCTGCAGATGGGATGTAGTCCAACATAAATGCACAGCTTATCTTATCTGATTTCTGTAAGTTTACCACAAGAATATCATAAGTGAAGCCAGATCTCTTATCCCAAAATAATTCTTTTAGCTGTGAGAATTTCTTTCTAAATTCAAGCTTGATAAATTCAGCATCTTAGTTATTCCCCAGGGGAGCAGTATAAGTACAGTTTTCTGATCATTTTAATCCAGTTTCATTCCTAACTCATATATGGTACTCTGCAGGGAATTACAGCTTCACGATTCATCTTTTAGGACTTCTTCCATAGGCACTAAAGTGCACTGTTGTGTGTATCTTTGTCTGTGGCATAAATTAATAGGATACTAGAGGACTTCCCCTCTTAATCTGGGATCTAAAAAGTTGCCATGAAGAACAAGCATTTTTTTTTTTTTTTCAAGGAAGATTATAATAGTCTATAGATAATGGATTTTTATTATTAGTTTCTATTACCATACATGCTTAAAAATGTCTCCTCACATGCAAATTCCAGAAAGTTAGAAATTAAAAAAGGAAAATTTCTTGGCCCTATTTTTCTTCTCTTTCAGGAATAAAAATGACCAGTTACATTTACATCAACAAAAGGTAATGCCTTCTACATAAGAGTAAAATGAGATCCTCTGGGTTTGGATTTATTGTCAATAAGATGGACGAATACTATACACAATCCGATGGTTTTAAAATGTCATGAGCTACTCCAGTAAAGGAAGATTTCATGTCATGTTTGATGCCAAAGAGATTTTTGTCTCCCTACATATTCTTTCATTTAGGCAGCCTATGTTCCCTTTTTTTTCCCCATTTAGTTAAGTCTTAGGCTTTCATTTCTCAATTTTAGCAGCAGTTGGTCATGTAAAAATAAAGAATGAAAATCTATCAACTGTCTGACTTGAAAAATGTCCCCCAGTAGATGTTACTCAAGGAAGGAATTAAAAGGAACAACATCAAAACTTACTGTAGAAAATTCCTGCTGAGCTAAGAAATTTTGTGACTACTCACACACTCTCAGCTGTGCTGAGGATGAGCCAAAGACTATCTAAATCTACTACCACCACTCTTTAATCCTTTTTACGTGGTAAAGTGGATGGCTCTTCTCCTAATTTTGAAACTCGTCCCAGTGTAATTATTTTAACAAAAATGATGATTCAGCCTTTGGAATTTCTTCAGCAAATCCTTTTCTGATATTATTTATTAGAAAATAATAAAAAGATATGATTATTTTTACTGCATTTATTGCAGCATATAATCCCAGTGAGAAATGCATCATGATAATGTAATTAGATACTTCTAAGCAACTGTGTTTATGTTACTGAATTTTCAAGAGCTATTTACAATTAAAATGCAAGTCGCAGAAGACTCTTAGTAAAAAGACGATGCTATTCTTTCACATATTTCAATCTCCATTTGAAATTCATTTTCCTAAACTTCAGTGACTGAGCTAAGGTTTTTCTTATCAGCTTTGTTCCTTGATCTAAACTTGAGAAAATTGTGATAAAGAAGTTCAGCCCTACCTAAAACTGAAGTGTGGGGAAAAAAAAAAAATGTTTTATGTATGTTTGGAAATGATCTGGTGACGATTTCTCACAGTCTCAGGAGCGCACCAAACATTCGAGCAAGAAATGACATTTTGCTGGTTGTTTTTTGTTTGTTTGTTCATTTTTATGTGAAGCACATTCCTTTATCTCCCCTGTGCAAATAAATCCACACTTGGCAGGACTGCAAGTCCTTTAGAAGCTCATAGGTCACACATTTTCAGACAGTTATTTAGAGATTTGCTGAAAAGCTATGCATATATTATGCACACTTCTGTGTGAGGCTGTCCAAGTTCTCTTACCTAAGACTCCATATGGAGGAATAGTTCTGATGGTCTATGACGATGTGATTTCTGCTCCCTAGGCAGAGAAGAACAGAAAAGATGTCTCCTACTCCCATGGGATGCTTTGTAACTATTAAATGTCTATTTAAAATTTGCTGTGCTTTCAACGTCCATCACATTTAAAAGAAAAAGAAAAAAATCTAGGTTCCATTCCCTTAAAGGAAAATATAATTACTTGAAACTCAAAAAGCAGCAGTTGCAATCTCTTTGCTTCTTCAGTCACTTTAGCTGCTTTAGGGCTTTAGCAGTTTCCCACTGACTCTGCTAAGTACTCTAAAACCCACTGGTACATTACTCTTTCCATGAATATTTTCAAAACATTTGATGCATTGAGTGAAATTGTTGGTTGTGCACTGGGGGCACATGACCAAGACACGCAGAATACACTTCAGTCCTGCTAATCTTGGATAAAGATATGGGCAAGTGAGTAACATAGCTTGAACCTGTATTTGGTAAGAACAGAATCAGTCTTTTATGTTAAGCCACAAATGGCTCTTTGTTGTGAATTTTTCTCCTTAACCTGATTTTTTTATTTCATCTATAGAGCTGAAAAAATTCAAAAAGACTCCATTATTAAAGCCCAATTAAAGAAGATATAGGGGTTTCGATCTTGTCTTGGAGAGCTGCTGCTTTCCACAGAGTTCAAAATATGGGTTTATGGGGATATGGTAATTTTGGCATCTAAACCAGAAGAGGTAAATCAAAGGCATTAAGACATGACAAAGGAAAACTGAATGCTTAAAAATGCAAGTTTTACACATTTCTAAATGAATAAAATAGTAGTAAAACATATATTTATACAATAGCAAGAAGATGAGAGCTACATAACTTGTAAAAGTTGCTTTCTAGACCTTTTTTTGGCCTAGAGTTCTCAGGAAGATTTTGTGATATTAAGCCATCAAAAATGATACTAATCCTTGATCAGACATAAGGCTTTGTTTATAACTAAAAAGAGGAGAAAAGTTCAGTCACAAAATCCAGAGAAAAGGAAGGAATTGGTCAATATCAGCAAAGCTAATATGAACCTATGACTGTGAGTATCAGTGCCTGAATAATTGATATTTCTAGAGCTATTCAAGTTGTCAAAAATTACATTAAAAAGTTTTTTTAAAAAAAGATTAAAATTATTAAGTAAAAAATAATTGAATATCTATACATAAACAGGCTAAGAAATTTTCTGAGGAGTTGAAGGATTGTCTCTAGTATTATACACTTTGAAAAATATTCCACCAGAAGGATAAGTAAGAAAAAAGTGTTCCTAGGAAAAGTGAGATTATTATTAGACTTAGTTTATAATCTAATAGTTTCAAAATGACAATGACAATGAAAACGATATTAGCACTGCAAGACAGGTGCTTCATCTGCCAACATAACTGCCTAATCCCAAACTGTTTTGGGATTTAATGAGAACACTGTAATTCAGAGAGAAGCAGGAGGGTCTGTCCCACCAAACTCCAGCACTGGATACATGCACTAATAAAAGTTTGAAATGAAAGCATTAATTTATGGCATCAAACGATTTGATCCTCTTTAAAAAGAAAATACTAATCCAGAATAGATTTATCAGTCATTGTGCATGTTTGGCAAACACAAGAAAATATACTACTATCAGAAATATGCCTTATGTTTTTACTACTTTAAGTGATAACTGTGGAAACATAAGGATAAAAAACAAACAAACAAACAAACAAAAAACGGAATTACTACAATACAAATGAATCTGAGAACATAGTATTACTTTTCCTGTTTAAATTGTGTGCTTTATAGTTTTCAGTTACCTATGTCTTGCCTTTCTTTCAACATGGAAAGTATTTCCTGTAGCTTTCCACTTTTTCTGAGATAAGTGCTAAAATGCTTATAGGTATGGGCAAATTGTTCCTGAGTCCAATTAGATGCTCAAGATAACAAAACATTAAGCAAGAGATTAATCACAAAATATATCTCTGCGTTCTCCTTTGACACAACTGCCTCATGTTTAATGACTGACATTGGTGATTATGTATGCTGGTAATTCAGATCTTAATGGAGCTCCTGCCAAGCCACCCACAGGAGCTGGCAGAAGGCCTAAGCTGTGGATGGATCAGAAATGGCATATATATGGTGTCAGTAATTCTTTTGGGGGGGATGACAGCTACTTAGTGTTAGCTGAAGGTGTGGAGAAGAAGGGTCTACTCTGCTCTCCCTGACCCTCTTATGGCAAAACATATATCTGGCATAAATGTGTATCATACCATTGAAGTGAATTAAATTGTGCCTGTTTATGCCCTGGCTATAATTTGGCCTTTACTTTCAATCTCATTAATAGAGTAAAGCAGTTGAGAGCCAGTTATTCCTAACCAGATATATATTTCATTACTGTCTTGCTAATGTAGACTTTGAATTTCTGCCAAAATGCCTATACTAAATTTAATTGAATAAATATTGGAATGAATTTGAGTTCGAATCATAAATTCACCTCTGAGGTTGCATCTTCCTGTATCAGCTTTCATTGCAGGTGATCTTTTCTCACAGGTGACAGAAAACCACTCATTCTCCTTGAATCCTTACTGATAAGCAGAAATAATCTCCCTAATTGTCTCTTACTTTTTTTTCTCAGTTCATGAAAAGCTGTTGTTTCTGCTGGCATATTTATTGCTGCTCCTGCAGATATATGAACTATCCCAAACATAACCTGACCACAGATGGTATAAAGCTCACTTTAATCAATCTCTTGCTGTGTTCCTGGAATCAGAACTGGCCTGGCCTCAACTTTATAAGCTTGCCATGTCAATGCCCAGCCTGTACAAAACATCAGTTGCATGGGCACTAATGTGTTTATTCTTGTACAACAAGGTATAGGCTGCTTTCACAGTGCAGCTTTCACATGAGAAAATGTTTGTTTGCTGCTGAATGATATTTCATTATTTCAAGGGCCACTCATCTGCCTTTCCCACAGGACTGCAGGGTGTTTATACATCTCATCTCATAGCAGGTAAGCAGATGATATGGAAAGCTCAGATCTTTCAAAAGCTGTTTTCAGTCAATTTTTGTGGAAATCCTTTGTTTACAGATAACTATTACAGCAGTGGGGATTGACTTGATAACCCACTCAATAGGACTGTAGTCTGGAGAGATAGATGACTCAGCTTTCAGCACAGCCCTGCTGAGACTGGCAACCATCGACATCTACCTCCCATTGGCCTCTCACGAGGGATGGCAGGGTCAGCACCTGCCATTGTCTGGCACCCAACAGCAGGTGAGCAACAGTTCTAACTTAGCCAGAGAAAATACTTTGGGTATGAGCCAGAAGAGCAGCTTCCTTGCAGTTCCTTTCTGACCCGCCTGTAAAGACGTGGTTGTTAATAAAAAGAAGTGACAACTTCTACCAGTGTTCCTTAATGCAGGGCTGTTGCTCATCATTCAGTTTACAGCCTGTCTCTTGATAATGACAAAAATCCTGGGGTAATGAGTGTGTTTAAAATGTGATAAACCAAGCTCTCATTGAGCACTTCTTCAGGGAAAAAAAGTGTAATCCTCTATTAATATCAGATCTGAATGGATCTAAAAGCTTTGCAATTACCTGCTGCTAAAAAAATACAGTGTCTAAATATAAAATCCTTTACTGACATTTAAAAAAGAAAAGTCACTGGCACCCAGGCCTTACTGAACATTATGATAACTCAATAAGATGGAGAATAGAGTTTTGTTGGAGCAGCATCCTGCTTGTTACCACCCTCACATAGTCAGTTCAACACAGTTTTCTTCAATGGAACGTCTTAAGCACAATTCTGCAAAAGGCTGAGTGCTCGTAACACCAGTAAAATTAAATGCTCCCCTGGAAATAGAATCACAGAATCACTCTGGTTGGAAAAGACCTTAAAGATCATCAAGTCCAACCACAATCTAACCATAGTACTAACAACCCTCTGCTAAATCATGTCCCTGAACACCACATCCAAACAGTTTTTAAACACATCCAGGGATGGTGATTCAACCACCTCCCTGGGAAACATATGCCAGTGCTTAACAACCCTTTCTGTAAAGAAGTGTTTCCTGATATCCAACCTAAACTTACCCTGATGTAACTTGAGGCCATTTCCCCTTGTCCTGTCACCTGTCACCAGTGAGAAGAGACCAGCCCCGCTCTCGCTGTAAGCACTTTTCAGATATTGAAAGAGAGCAATAAGGTCTCCCCTCAGCCTCTTCCAGACTAAGCAGTCCCAGTTCCTTCAGTCTCTTCTCAGAGGGAATATTCTGCAAGCTCTTCACAAGCCTTGTTGCCCTTCTTTGCAACTGCTCCAGCACCTCAGTGTTCTTTCTGTTCTGAGGTGCCCCAAACTGAACACAGTAATCTAGGTGAGGCCTCGCCAATGCCAAAGGGTGTTGCCCTCACCTGCTGAGAGGCAGGATTACCTCTCTAGTCCTCCTCACCACACAATTCCTGATACAAGCTAGGATGCCATTGGCCTTCTTGGCCACCTGGACACGCTGCTAGCTCAAATCCAGCTGACTGTCCATCAGTACACCAAGGTCCCTTTCCATCAGGCAGCTTTCCAGCCACTCCTCCCCAAGCCTGTAGGGTTGCCTGGGGTTGTTGTGACCAAAATGCAGGACCTGATACTTGGTCCTATTGAAACTCATACAGTTAACCCTGGCCCATCAATCCAGTCTATCCAGGTCCCTTCACTGTGCCCTTCTCCCCTCAGACAGAACAACACTCTTTCCCAACTTGGTGTTGTCTGCAAACTTACTGAGAGTGCACTCAATCCCCTCTTCAAGATCATTAATAAAGATTTTAAATAGAAGTGGCCCCAGTACCGAGCCCTAGGGGACACTGCTCATGACTGACCAACAACTGGATTTAACTCCATTGACCACAGCTCTTTGGGCCCGGCCATCCAGCCAGTGTTTTGCTCAGTGGAGTGTACACCCATCCAAACCGTGGGCAGCCAGCTTCTCCATGAATGTTGTGGGACTTGAAAGATAAAGACTTGAATGATTTTTTCCTTAATTGCTTAATTTATACACTACAGCTGCTATGATTCAACTGCACCTTTTCTAAGGTACATACATCTCCTTTGGATGTAAAGAAACTTGAAATTAAATTTTTCAGATTGCTCAATAGATCCTAGAAAGGTCCATCAGTTCCTGTGTCAGGCATGGAGTAGCTGAGGGGGGACAACTCTTCTGTTCCTGATATTAAGAGTAGTTGTAAAGTTCAAACTAGAGTAGTCTTTAAATGTCTGTGTTTTCTCCATAATGTTTTCTAAAGCTTTCTCAACAGCATTTCAAGTATTTCTTGAGAACACCTTTATCTTCTTTTGCCTATTTGCTCCCTGGGGAAAAAATGGCAGAAACACTTCTGTTACAAAATTCTGGGCACACAAAGGTGAATCAAATATCTGGAAACAGTTACCAAATGTAAATCCTGCCTGACCAACTGTCATGGTTTTGTGATTTCTGGTTTTCGGTATTCCACATCATAACATTATGTAGTGCACTGGGAGTTTAACTGGTAATGCTCAAGTTCCGGGTACCTGTCTGGAAGAGAAGAAAAACTACATTCCCCAAGGGGCTTTGTGGTCAGAGAGGAGATATAACTCCTGGCAAGGTCACCTGATACGTTCTTCTTCGTCTGCTCTTCTTCGTCTCCCTGCTGCTCAACCTCAGCATTTTGGTGAGGCCTACCCACCTTTTGGACATTCTCTCTCTCATTGTATTTGTTTTATTAGCCTGTTTCCCTTTTCTGGAGGTACGGATTTTGCGAAATCCCTCTGTCCCGCTAGTCACAGAACCAGCCCATAAACCATTGACACCAACTTGTTTGTTTTCTATGATAAAAATGATTCGTTTTGTGGATGCAATGAGAGCAGTGGAAATCATTTACTTTGACCTTTGCGAGACTATTAATATTGCCTTCTACAGTATTCTTCAATCCAAATTATGACATTATAAACTGGATGGGTGCATAGTGGATGCGTAAAAAGACTTTTGGGTGATCAGACACAAAGGATAATGGCTAACGAGTTGTGCTTTTCCTGGAAGCTGATGAAAAATAGAGAATTGCAAAGGTCTACTCTGTGACCTGTCCTGGTCATCACCTTTATCATGTGGACATGACTAGCCTCCTCAAGTTTTCAGATCACCTTAAAATGGAGAGAAACCTGAAATTATTGAGAACTGGTCTGCCATTCAAAGTGACCTGAACAAGTTTGAGGAATGGGCCAGCAGGAACCTTGTGAAATTCCACAGCAGCAAATGCCAAGTTCTGTATCTTGGAAGGAAGAATCACCAGCAACAATACAGGCTGGGCTGAATCTGGCTAAACAGCAGCTCTGATGAGAAGGACTTATGGGGCTTTATAGACAACAGGCTGAGCATGAGTCAGCAGTGTGCTGTAGCAATAAGACCTGCCTGGAAGCATAGCTGTGCAGCCTGCTGTAGGTAGCCTGCTTTGCAGGGGGGTTGGGCTTGATGATCTCTAGAGGTCCCCTCCAACCCCTATAAATCTGTGATTCTTTGATTCTGCAATGTTCTTTAGAAGTCAATACTGGTTACTATTTAACGTCTTTACTGGTAATGTGGACAGTAGGATTGAGTCAGAAAGTTTGTGGATGCATCAGCAAGTTAAGTGATGCAGATGACGTGCTGGAGGAAAGAGATGCCACCCAAAGGAAACTTAACAGGCTTAAGAAGAGAGCCATGTTGTGGCTTACAACATGTGGTTCAACAAGGACAAGTGCAAGATTCTGCATCTGGATCAGGATAATCCCAAATATGAAAACAGGCTGGGCAGTGAGTTGATTGAGAGCATCCCTGCAAAGAACTCAGTGGTGTACGAAAAGCTTGACACAAGCCTGAAATGTTTGGCATTGAAAGCCAAACATATATGCTGGGCTCCATGAAAAGAAATGTAGTGAGCAGGTTGAAAGAGGTGATTGTGACTATCTGGGGGATAGCGTCCATCCTCGGTAAATATGCCACTGATACAAAGCTGGGAGGAGTGGCTGACACACCAGAAGGCTGTGCTGCCATTCAGCAAGACCTGGACAGACGGAAGAGCTGGCAGCAATAAAACAGATGAGGTTTAATAAAAGCAAGTGAAGTGTCTTGGACCTGGGAAGGAATAACTGCAAGTATCAGTACAGGTTGGGGGATGACCTGCAGAAGAGGAGCTCTGCAGGGAAGGACCTGGGGTTCCTAGTGGATGACAGGTTGGCCATGAACCAGTAGTGTGCCCTGGTGGCTACAAAGGCCAATGGGATCCTGAGGTGCATTAAAAGGAATGTGGCCAGCAGGTCAAGGGAGGTGATCTTTCCCCTCTACTCTGCACTGGTCAGGCCTCACCTGGAGTACTGTAACCAATTCTGGGCTCCCTGATAGAAAAAAGACAGGAATCTACTGGAGAGAGTCCAGTGGAGGGCCACAAAGATGATAAAGAGCCTAGAGCATCTCTTCTATGAGGAAAGGCTGATAGAACTGGGTCTGTTCAGCCTTATGAAAAGAAGACCACAGGGGATCTTATTAATGTTTATATGTATCTTAAGTGTGGGAGTCAGAGACATGGGCAACCTCCTCTCTGTTGTCTTTGGGGACAGGACAAGGGGAGATGGCCATAAACTTGAGCATAGGAAGTTCTGGACCAATATGCAAAGGAACTTCTTCACAATAAGGGTGACAGAGCACTGGAATAGTGCCCAGGGAGGTTGTGGAATCTTCTTCTCTGGAAATGTTCAGGACCCACCTGGACACCTACCTGTGCAGTCTGCTGTAGGTAGCCTGCTCTGCAGGGTGTTGGACTCAGTGAGGTCCCTTGCAGCCCCTACAATTCTGTGATTCTGTAATTTCCCCTCTATTTTGTTCTCTTGAGACCTCTGCTGGAGTACTGTGTTCAGCTCTGGGACCTCCAGTATAAGAAGGTCATAGACCTGTTAGAGAAGGTCCAAAGGGTTCACAGTGCCTCACCATTCTTATTGTAAAAAGCCTTTCCTTATATACAGTCTAAATCTCCCCTTTTAGTTTGAAGTCTTTTCTTTTTGTCTTATCATAACAGATTCTGCTAAAAAGTCCCCTTCTTTCCTATAGTCTCCATTTAGATATGGAAAGGCTGCTATCAAGTCTCTCTGGAGTCTTCTCTTTATCAGACTTTTTTATCAGGGACATATTATCAGAGAGTGTAGTGAAGGGACAAAGGCTAACAATTTGAAATCTAAAAAATGGCCAATTAGATATCAGGGAGAAATTATTCACTATGAGAGTGGTGAGGCACTGGAAAAGGTTTGCCACAGACATGGCAATCCTTCCTACAGATATAATTCAATACATATATTCAAGAGTAAATTACATATATAAGCAATTCATCAAAAAAGCTAGATGAGAAATGCTTTGGACATACAGATATGCAATTTTTTCCCTGGCCCAAGCTGAAAGATGAAAAACATTGAAATGCATATTGAATATTAAGTATTCAGAGAACAAAAAATTGACACGTATGTGGACATGACTAAAACAAGAAATAAACAAGAATCTCACCTCTGTTCAACACTGAGAGCAAAATTTCATGGATTTCGGTACCGCTGAGATTTCATCTGCTATTTCAAAAATAATCCTTCTCATCAGTCAACTCTAAATTACAATCCTGTATTTTGTGAATAATAATTTAGTCTTTATCTTGTCCACTTCTGGTTTTACTGCCTAATACTATTATCACATGTCACTGAAATAGTCTTTCCTGCTCTTCTGCTCAAAGAAGAAGAAAAAATATAGTCTGTCTTGGCAGGGAAGTAGTTTATATAATATATTCATAACTTCATCCAGTAAGACATTTTGATGCTAGTGAGCATCAAGAGCCCTCAGTGCATCTCTATTTTCCAGGTTATTCCTTTTCTCCAGAGCACTGCTGTATTTCAGGCATTAGCATTAACACCTAGCAAGAAACATATCATGGTTTATTGTTGTCAGATGTGACACATAGATGTGATGTGTATTGCAAAGTAATTTCTCTTTAAAGAGACCACAAAAATCATTCTTGGTGCATGTAGAAAAAATTGCAACTTCAAAAAGACTCTTTTCATTTTCAAGGAACAGGGCAGAGTAATATCTTAGTGGTGCCACAGAAATGAGTTTGTGCTCTAACTTTAGTGACCCAATAACTTGCAACACCAATATCATTCATCACATTGTCAGAAAGAAAGAACGAGGGTGGAGGGAAATGAAACATCACGTTATATTGTAGAACTAGTATTTGCTGCTTCTGAGGGAACAGAGTATCCCCAGCTGATTGGTGCCTAAACATCAGATAATTTATAATAGTTCAGTTAATAACTCTTATTTAAAAAGATTATTTTTAGTGCAATTTTTCTAGATAGTGTCTATTTTTTGTTTGTTTGTTTGTTTTTTAATTTGTCTTCACCTATTTTAATAAGGAGACTTTCAATTTGGGCTTTGGGTGAATTCAGAAAATATTACTTCTCTTTTTTGATTAATATCTTAAAATTATCCTCTATCTATACTAAACTTTGCTGAGATGTAATTTCTGAGCTGATCTGACATAATGGATCGTGTTTCTTTTGTTCCTAACCCATTTAGAGAAATGCAGAAGATTTAATCTGTTCTTCACTAAAGGAAATTGATTCAGTGTCACATGGGATATTCATTAAACTGTAGAAAATGGGAACTAGTAGAGAAACTGTGTGATAGGTAGGAAAATGACCAATGAAATGTAGAAAAGAACAGAATGAAATCTGTCTTCATTAAGGAAATGGTAGTGGTGGTGCAATTCTAAAAGGTTAGTTTTGGAACTGAAGTTATTTAAATATTTCATTAGGGACTTAGCACAAGTGTCAATGTGACAAGGAAATTTACTAACGATACAGAAAGCATCTTTCAAATACAGAGAACCATGTGAGGATGATTGAATGATTCTTAGAACTAGAATAAAATAAATGGTACAAAATTCAAAATTCAGAATGAAAGACAGACCATGCAGGCTAGATCCAAAAGTATTCTTAGGGTAGTGCATAATCTGTTTACCTTACATTTAGTCATATAAAAGCAGACAGTCTTCTAAAGGTAAGGCCTACATGTCCTGTCTGTCAATGAGGAGAAGTAGGTGACTTTGAAGTCTTCATGAATTAGATAATATCTGCCTAATTTAGGTGCTAAACCTTGGACAAATACCTCTTTTTTCCCTGGAGGTTCATTTCTAGTTCATTAAAACCTAATATGAATTTCTAAGTCAGTTACCTAAGTTAAATGGACTGGATTAGTCCATAGGAGCACAGGGGTTAGATACATGAAACCTGCTAAACTAGAACCAAAACCACGGAATTAAGAACTTTGATTCTTCACAACATGCATGATATAACAGACAATCCTGAAATTACGTTGTTGAGAGAGAATCATAGAATCACAGAATCATAGAATGATTTTGGTTGGAAGAGAAATGTTAGATTATGTAATTTCAACCCCCTGCTATAGGCAGGGATACTTCCCTCTAGACCAGGTTGCTCAAAGTCCCATCCAGCCTGGCCTTGAATACCTCCAGGGAGGGGGCATCCACAACCTCACTGGGCAACCTGTTCCAGTGTCTCACCACCCTCACAGTAAAAAATTTCTTCCTACTATCTAGTCTAAATCTACCTTCTTCCAGTTTAAAGCCATTTCCCCTGTCGTTACACGTCCTTATAAAAATCCTTCCCCAGTTTTCCTGCGGACCCCTTCAGGCACTGAAAGGCTGCTACGAGGTTCCCTTGGCACCTTCTCTTCTTGAGGCTGAATAGCCCCAGCTCTTTCAGCCTATCCTCATAGGGGTGGTACTCAGACCTCTGATCATCTTCATGGCCCTCCTCTGGACCTGCTCCAACAGTTCCATGGGTTCATTTTGGGTTCTTCAGAACTGGACTCAGTACCCCAGATGGCGTATCATGAGAGCAGAGTAGAGGGGAAAATCACTTCCCTTGATCTGCTGGTCACGATTCTCATGGTGCAGCCAAGGATACGGTTGGCCTTCTGGACTGCAAGTGTGTATTGCCAGCTCATGTTGAGCTTTCATCAATCTGCACCCCCAAGTTCTCCTCAGGGCTGCTCTCAAGACATTTTCTACCCAGGTGCAGGACCTTGTGCTTGGCCTTGAAGTTCATGAGATTGGCATGGGTCCATCTCTCAAGCCTATCCCAGTCCCTCTGGATAGCATGCCTTCCCTCT
The DNA here is from genome assembly GCF_987193195.1 of Phasianus colchicus. Taxonomy (NCBI): domain Eukaryota; kingdom Metazoa; phylum Chordata; class Aves; order Galliformes; family Phasianidae; genus Phasianus; species Phasianus colchicus. The sequence continues at coordinate 69,788,669 of NC_143438.1, read as the reverse complement.
AGAGTGTCAACCGCACCACTCAGCTTCGTGTCATCTGCAAACTTGCTGAAGGTGTACTTGATCCCACAACCCATGCTGCCATTAAAATGTTAAATAACACTGGTCCTAAAAACTGTCCATGAGGAACATCACTCTTCACCAGTCTCCTTTTGGACATTGAACCATTGACCGCAACTCTCTGAATGCAACCATCCAGCCAATTTCTTATCCAGCCAGTGGTCCATTTTTCAAATCCATTTTTCTCCAATTTGCTGACCAGGATGTAATGTGGGAAAGTGTCAAACGCTTTGCACAAGTTCAGGTACGTGTCATCAGCTGCTCCTCCTTCATCCACAGACGCTTTAACTTCATCATAAAATGCCACCAATTTTGTAAGGCACGACTTGCCCTTGGTGAAGCCATGTCAGTTACCACTAATCACTTCGTCATCATTATTTTCCATGGGCCTTAGTAGGGCCTTAGTAGCTAGAATCATGATTCTAGCTCCATGATCTAGCCAGACACAGAGGTGAAACTGGACTGTAGTTCCCTGGATCTTCTTTTTGACTTCTTAAACTATCTAATTGCAAATGAAGAACAAAACTAGGAAAGGAAGCAAGCCAAAGCTACTTTCATTTATGCAGCTTCAGCAATCCAGAATTCTACTTGAATATTTCTTTTCATATTTACACATTGAAGGAATAGAAGGTATTGTGAAGCACTGCAAGTGTTTAGGAGTCAATGGCTCAACGCCCAAGTGAAGACTGATGTGGAGTGATGTTTGTCCAGGTAATTACACTTGGGCCAGGGTAGACTGAGATACAGAATAAACACAGAATATATTAATACAGACTGAAAGACCTGAGATTGATTGTTTTAAACATACAGCTTGCATCTACAAACTTGTATAAGCCAGGAAAGTTAAATTTTCTTACATCTGACTCTTCCTTTACATGCAGATTTGTTAGAAGTTTATCAAGTCTAAAAATGACAGGTAAGACTGCACACTACACTTGTAATTTCCTTATTTTTGAGTCACTATTGATACTCAATCTCACCAACTTTTTATCTTCTTCCTGGCTTTGTGCATATTAAAAGAAAAATGAATTTCTGCAGCAACAATAACTTCCAATATAAAGCACCCTAGCTTGTATCTCTTTTGCTACAAAAAGCCTATTTAATGCATTCACTAATGTTTCTCAAATGCTGTCATACTTTTCCTGGGTAAGAATCAGCACAATTAAATGAAAAAAAAGAAAAAGTCAATAACATAGAATTTTAGAAACATTTTGTTTACTCATCCTCACCGGTTATCTGTTTCATGTCCTTTAATTGTTTGTTATCTTTCTCCTGTAGGTTTGAAAGGCTTATTGATGGTTGTTAATGTTGAAACGTTGTAAAAGGACTTTGTTAGTGCCTTAATTGTTGTTAGGATGGAACTCCAGTAAGAACTACCCAAAATAATTAAAACAATGTTCATTTGATTGCTTTTTAAAAAAAATTTTAAATAAATAATGAGGTGTTCATGGATTTATTAGTCAAAAAATCTGTAAAAAGTCCTGCGCAGTGCAAAAGTATTCAGGATGTTTGCAGCAGGTAAGGATTTTTTGCGCACTTTGATAACCCAGGATGCAGACTGGGTTACAGTCTGTAATATACAGTGCATTCATGCATGGTGCTGCACTTTCCCCCACTATTTTGACCTCTTGGCTCTTGGTTAAAAAACCTCCACCTTCCCAGAACCTGGGTGGGCAATCTGGTATAGCTCTACTGATGTATCAGCTCTTTTTGAGGTAGCTGGGGAATCTACATGGAAAGGTGAAAATGTAAAAAATTTCTACATGTGCAACTCTCAAACTCAAACATAAAAACTAAACATAAGGAAAGCAGAAGACACAAATGGGACCAAACTCTTCATTTGATGCCATTCTGTAAACAGGACCTGTCTTTTGTGAGGAGTCTCTAAATGACATATTAATCCCATTCAGACAGCTTTGAATAAAAATATGAAGTCACTGAAGTTCTGCGAGTTTTACATTTAAACTTGCTAGTATTAGATGTGTCTTGAGGCTCTAATATTCATTAAAATGATCTGTTTATCCACATTGCAAACCTGGAATAAACCTGCTGTCAGCTTGAAGTAATGATTAATTCAATACCTACGCAATATCAGAGCAATTAAAGTTATTTCTAATATTTTAAAATTTGCATTAAAAAAATATTACCATACATAACTTCTTTCCAACCCTCTTCTACCCTTGCAGATAGCTCTCACTTTTTTTTTTTTTTTTCCCCTTGGGAAATAGTCATGTATTAGTTTCTAAGGCTTTAAATCATCACTGTAATGAAACAGTGAAATGACTAGCTCAATGCAATAATAACATGGTGGTAGAATCAGATTGCAAAGTTGTTAACTCTTCCTTCCTTATCCTTCCTTACTTCATATTATATTACATCTCTGTATGTATCAGCATATTCATCTAAGTTTACACTATGTACATGTAAGATAAAACTTCATTTTTATATAAGGTCCAAAACTATTTTCTGAAATGTAACATTTGGTATGTCAAATTAGGGGATACTTTTCTGTGAACTTCAAATTTTTATTATGATCCAAATGTTGTACTTGGAAAAATAACAATGGAAGCGATAGGTATCACATAAATGTTCTCACACTGCAGCAAGCAATGAGAACCAACAGATGTTTAAATTTTTCTTTAGGGTGGAGGTATGTTCATTCCCATTGTGATGAGATGTCACAGGCATGCTGTAAGGCAACATTTCTTTTTAGAGTACTTAAGGTGAGAAGTATCATCATAATTACTTTTTCTGTATATCAAAGGAATAGAAAATCATAACGTGATGCCCTTGAATTCGTTTATTAATTAAACTATGTCTTTTAGGGAGAAATTCATTTTTCAGTTCAATGTCTACCACAATACTTGTCAGAATCAGTTGTTAATCGCCTTCATCAACTGTCTTATTTTGAATTATGATGTAAGCAAAAATTTGTGGGTGCTCCAAACTATCTCTTTAATTTACCTTCCTATCTTCTGTTTTAATATTTCATATGAAGTGTGGAAATTATATTAAATGATCATTTGTGAACTATTTAAAAAAATATTACTTCTAATGGTATTTGGGATTAAATTTTAATCTCATATCTTTCTACCAATAGAATAAAACTGCATATTTCTCTGAGTGGATTTAACTTTTGAATGAATATCCAGAAAAAAAATAAGCTTTGAAAATATTTGCATTTTCTTAGAATATAGAATAACCAATATATATACCATTTATCTCCATGAACTACTTTAATGCAAGATAAAACAAAACTCAAGATATTTCATGTCCAAGTATGCCAAAAAGAGTGATCTCTGTTTTACTACAGATACTTTACAGCTAGTTATGGCAATATTTGGTCTGAAGCATAAGTGTAATTATTATTTGGGATTGCATTTGAAAATACTGCAAAATTGTTTTATATTTCATATCTAGCACATCCCATACTTAACACTAAGATATGTATTTGGTCTATTTCTATAGTACTTGGCACCTCAATTTTCATCTATCCTGCAAGTTTGCAATGAATCAATTATGCTTTTTATTTATGTGACAGTATTCCATTCAGTAAGACTTCCTGAAAAGTAAGGATAAATTGTGAAATAAGCACTGCCACATTGTCGGCCATCCTCCAACCTTGCTGAGAGAAATTTAGACATTATCTGACTTCAAATTTTCACATGCCCATTATAATTTCCATTTATATGAAGTTATTCTGTTGTTGCTAGTGCTGTGGAGATAAAACTAAGAATCTCCTTTCAGTTCTATATAAATTTAGTATAAAATGAAATCTAAAGGCATTTTTAACTAATAATTTCTTCCCTGATATTGTGAAGATAAACTTTTTTAAATTTCACAAAGATAGAAGTTTCTATGTGAGTTATATGCTTGATAAGATCTAACCTAGACTAAAACTAGAACACCCAAAAAAGATAATCTCTTTAGAACAAAGTGTGCTGTTTATATATTGAAAAATATTTCATATGCATTCTTAAAATGGGATTATACAGGCCAAATGCAATATTTCTCACCTAAAAATCAAATCAGAGGAAAATCTGAAATTGTAGTAATTAACTTACTCTATGTTTAACAAAACAGTTCATCATCCCTTTGTGTATGTATTAACTGTTTAAAGTAGCTACACTAAATTATATTTGTTCAACTACTCATATTTTGGATTTTAGAAGTTTATTTTGTTTCTTTTCAGAAAATTTATATATTATAACAGTTAAGACATTAAAAAAGAGTCATATATGGGATGTAGTGGAATAGTGAAAGATCTTGCCATCAGTTTAAAAGAGATTTGATGTGCAGTTCACTAAATACACCTTTTTATGTAAATTCTGAGTATTTTTCTATATCACAATAGGAACCAATCTATCCAAAATTCCTATCAATTAGATATGCTAAAACCTTATTGGTCTTAGAATGTCTGTGTTGAATAAATACCAGTTCCATGCAATTATCCATGGTCCTCTCCATTGTCTTCCCAGTCTGTGTTTACTTTACATGCACTGTTTTCCAAGGCAAAATGGATTACTGCCTTTTGCCACTGTTCTGTATGGTTGATTAAATGGCTGGACAGAAGCATGTTCAGCTGTACGTCTTCAACCCAGGCCACTGACTGCTTTCCTACAGAAGGCTGCCAAATGCTCTTGGCACTATCATAACTGTGGTATGATCTGTCATTTTTCTAGTGATGTCCAGATGATTTCAAGAGATAAAAGTGTTTTTCTAATTCATCAGAATGTGCTTTGTTCCCTGTGAAGATGGTGTGCTGGATCCAACACCAGAAGGTAGAGATCCTGTTCTATTTCTTTGCCCTTGCCATCAGTTTCTTGGATGTCTTTTCAGGGCATTAGGCATACCTACTGTTATCCATTATGTTTTCAGATTCCCAGATGTCACTGAATCACTCGAATTCTCCTGTGATGTGTTGCTCATTTTCTGAGTCAAAGTCAGATAGGTCAGAAATTCTAAAATCTATCTTAAGTTTTCTCACCACATTTTTTGCCCTTAAGACAGAGTTTCAGAAATCTGAAAATTAACCTTCTGTCATCCACATATTTTCTAAATCCTAATCCAATTTTTTCTGGGTTAGTTTTGTATCCTTATATCCTCTTTTGTATTTGCTCTTTTCTCAGCCAATATTTATCTCCTATGTAAAATAAAGATTTTTCTTATGTCTCCTAAATCTGTAGGGGTTTCCTGCACAGTCTGCTCAGCAACAGAGCATGCTTGATCCTTAAAATCCTTCCGTCTGTACTTTTCCCTCCTTTCATGAAGAAAGGGTATGGTTATAAGCAGAAGTAATCAACCTTTTACCTCTTAAAGCTACCCATGAGAAATTCTCTTCCTTGTGCCCTCTTGCCAACAGTTCTCAGAGGTAAAACATTTCCATTCCGAGGAACTTTACATAACTTTTATTGACAATTAACAATTCAAGTACTAATAGAAAAAGAAACAGAAACAAACAAAAAAACCTATGAACCATTAAATGCATTCCTCTCACTTTCCTCCCACATTCCTAGCCTCAACTGTTCACTTCTGCCAGTTAACGTGATTCCACTCTGCAAGCTATTTCCACGCTGCATTAGCCACTCTCTTCCTAGAGGGTGTGTATATACATGTCTGTGTATACATATATGGGGCCACTGATGGTTCTGAACTTGCTCCAAAACTATTTTCAAGACCATTACTTTTGCAAAATGACTAGAATCTCCAGTCCCTTTGTAGGTGGCAGTTTCTCCTGTGGAGGGATTCCAACCAGCAGCTCACCACCTCCTGATCCCTGTTGTAATTTAACAAGATCCATCTGTAAACAAATTCTATTGTTGGTTTTCAGCACTTATTTCATCGTATGCTGGGGCTCCAACAGCCTGAGAAATTTGCTTTCCTCACAGTATTGATTTACAGGATTACTGACTAATAAATTCAACTAACCCCAGCTGGATCTTGAAATGGTTCTTGCCTACTGACTAAGGGTCAGAGCCCATTTTTGCCACATAATTCTTGTTGCTCATTCATCAGTGGGTTTTGAATTCTTGATCAAAAAAATCAGGACAGGTAGTGGTTGATGTGTAACCACAGTGGCTGCTCTGTGCCTTACAGTTCAATGACAAACAGAATGCCTTCATGTACAGCTTAAGCCTCTTCCTCCACAGGAGTGTAATTATTTTCTGCTCCATTCTAGTCCCAACTCCACAATCCCAGCAGCTTCCCCCTAATCTCCTGAGGAGCTAATTGACACAAAACACTGCTCTTGTTATCAGAAACTGACATACTTTCCTGCACTGGTATATAAAAAAAAAATATGGATTGCTACATTTCTGGATAAGAAATAATGCTATTGCACAGGCTACCTCCTGCTTGATCTGGCCAAAGATGTGTGATTTCATTCAAAGCTAAAACCTGCTGGTAACCATCATGCTCCAGCAAGCTTCTGTGCCTGACAAATGGGACTGTTTTAAGGTAAATGAGTCTTTGAGAACCTCCTCTGTTTTTCCAGCAAATCAATTAATCTCCAAGGAGGAGACCCCACAGCCTCTGGGCAACCTGTTCCAGTGCTCCAGCACTAAACAGCACAACAGTGCTGCCTGGTGTTCAGAGGAAACTTCCTGTGCTACAGTTTGTGCCCACTGCCTCCTGTCCTGGCACCGGGCAACGCTGGACAGGGCTTGGGCCTGTTCTTATTTCACCCTCCCTTTTGGTATTTGTATGCATTGATGAGATCTCTCCTGAGCCTTCTCCTCTCCAAGCTGGAGTTCTAGCTCTCTCAGCTTTTTCTCCAGTCCTTTAATCACTGCTATGACTCTTTGCTGGACTCTCTATAGGATTTCCCTATCTCTCTCTGTTGCACCAAGTTTTGGTGAAAACAGTCTCAACTTGGAGGATATATTTTAACTTGCTGCCAACTAACAGAATTTTGATTACTGATTCAGGGAAAGAGAAAAGAAAAAAAACAACAAACAAATTAAACAGGCAACAACTTTCATCCCCTTTTGCCAAGCTCAGTTTAACACTTTTTGTACTCCCTTCCTAGTCTTAGCTCAGCCTATATTGGCAGTGGGTAATGCTCAGTCTACCCCAATTCCTCTTTTGACATGACAAGCAGGACTGGAAACCTGGAAACTAGTGCTTATGAGTTTTTCATCACTTCCTGCATCTTATTTGTTTTCCTCTGTCTTAGCGTCAGCCACCCAGTGCTGTAGACCCTCAAGGGTGTCCCTGGCCCAGTATGCATTGTCTATGGTCATGGTTTCTTAGGCTGTTCATATCCAGTGGGGGTTCACTCATGGCTACATTTCCTCAGAGAGGTCTGTGTCCTAACCCTTAGCATAGCTATCCATAGGCTCATGGATATGAGTCATGAAATGACTCAGGAACATAGATTGCCCTAGAGCACCTCCTTCTGAATCTACTTCATTCACACCCCCAGCAACATCTACTTCTTCTTGTTCCCTCCACAGTGGCTGCTGCTCTCTCTTAAACACATCAGAACCTGGGCTTCTCTGGCTGGCTGTGATTTTGACTGAGGTGCTCACACTGGTGTCAGAGCCAGCTTTAACTGACTGTGACAGGCTCAGGGCCATTCGTGGCTTCTTCCAAAATCAGTCAGTCACTGTGACCAGTACAGCAGTAGAACCATTTATGGCAAATATGGTATTGCACTTGCTAGAGCACAAAAATTTAATAGCATTCATTGCATTTTATCTTCATTGTACCTTCCTTATGTAATTTTCTTAACACTGATAATATGATTACATATGTTCTATTTGTCTTAAAAATGACTTCTTGAAATATATTCACAACAAAAAGTTCCTTTATGAATCATGTCTTAAAATATAGCCCCTTTTACTAGCAGGCTCTGCTTTATGTCAGTGGTGCCTGAAACATCATTTAAAAATTGTGCCTTGCTGTTCTAGTTTCTGAAGAGGTAAGATTCTCTAGGACTAGGAACCCTCATATCATTTTTCTCAAATGCTGTCGTTTGATTTCTTTTTTTATATTGCTATATACAGAAGTTTCTCAAGTGTGCATAATATTTGGAAGCTAAAGGACTTAAGATAATTAACCACCTCTATAACTTTGCTGAGGGTCATTTCTCATTCAGTATTTTGCATTCCTTTACTTGTTCTCAAAGTTGCTGTCAGAGAAAACCATCTGTCAAGATATGAAGAAAGATGCAATTCCACTTCAATATTCAGTTTATCTACATCCTGTCTGCTATTTTTCCTTTGAATCTGCATGTGAAATTCTATTTTCTTGATGTCATTTTTGCCCACCTAATAAATGATTGTATTGGCTGTAAAGTTGGTAGAACTGTGTGTCCCTTTTTTCTGGTAATATTGTGCTAATGGGCATTCAGGTTTGGTCTGACAAAATATATAGTCAGTGGCTCAATTTTTCATCTGGCTCATGATGGAATTAATTTTTCACATCACAAAAAGTGTGCATTATTTTTCTGGTGAAACTGTTGCTAATATTACTTAATTATTTTTAATGCTATCCAAAATGGTTTTGGATAATGCTAGTCTTCAAGCTTTTTAAAGATTTTTTTTTTTTTTTTTTTTTTTTTTTTTTTTTATAAAAGACAATGACAAATTGGTAGTCATTCTATTCTCTGCGACTATTCTCTGCTTTTGGACATATATTCATGCTTCAGTGTACTCTAAAAATCATTCTGGAGATATTTTCTGAAATGCTAGTGAGTTTTCACGGTTTCTCTTAAACACTGCTTTGTGTGATCTTTTATTTCCTATCATATCCTCAAATAATAAGCAGATGGCAGAACATGTGTATCTGTATCCATACTGTATCTTGATTTTGAGTAAAAAAAGTATTTTTTTCCAGTCTTACTTTGAGTGTGATCACATACTGAACTGTTCTAATATTATTTCTGTCAAATGTTTTATCCTTTTTGCTGAACAATGCAGTTCAGAGAATAAAAACAAGAAAAAGGAAGAAAGAAAGAAACCTGGACAGGCAGGCCCACTCCAATCACATGAACTTCAAGGCCAAGAGCAAGATCCTGCACCTGGGTCAGGGCAATTTCAAGCGCAAATACAGGCTGGGCGGAGAATGGCTTGAGGGCAGCCCTGAGGAGAACAACTTGGGGGTGTTGGTTGATGAAAGACTCAATATGAACCACCAATGTGTGCCTGCAGCCCAGAAAGCCAACCATATTCTCGGTTATATCAAGATCGAGGGAAGCGATTATTGCCCCTCTACTCTGCTCTCATGATACGCCATCTGGGGTACTGAGTCCAGTTCTGAAGAACCCAACATAAACACATGGAACTGTTGGAGCAGGTCCAGAGGAGGGCCATGAAGAACCCTATGAGGATAGGCTGAGAGAGCTGGGGCTATTCAGCCTCAAGAAGAGAAGGTGCCAAGGGAACCTCGTAGCAGCCTTTCAGTGCCTGAAGGGGTCCGCAGGAAAACTGGGGAAGGATTTTAAATAAGGACGTGTAATGACAGGGGAAATGGCTTTAAACTGGAAGAAGGTAGATTTAGACTAGATAGTAGGAAGAAATTTTTTACTGTGAGGGTGGTGAGACACTGGAACAGGTTGCCCAGTGAGGTTGTGGATGCCCCCTCCCTGGAGGTGTTCAAGGCCAGGCTGGATGGGGCTGTGAGCAACCTGGTCTAGAGGGAGGTGTTCCTGCCTATAGCAGGGGGTTGGAACTACATGATCTTAAAGGTCACTTCCAACCAAAAGCCATTCTATAATTCTATGATTATGTCATCCTGTGATTTGATGATAATTCACTTATAACAGAAAATATAAATGAAATATTAAAATGTTTAATTTCACTAGTATTACACAGCTGCTTCCTACTTTATAAAAAAATCTATATTTTAAAGTGAAATTAGCATTTCTTTTAACATAAAGAATCCTTTTCAAGGAGAATCATCAAAGTCACTTGATTTATAAAGAATAGAGCCAGTAGCTCTAACTCAGGGAAGCTTGCTCGGAAATACTATTTTTGATATCATTTTGACATTGCTCTGCAAGCAGTTTAGACTAATAATGGTACTTTATAGTGTATCCAGGGCACTTTTCTGTATAATGGCCCAAGAATATTCGCTGCATAATTCAACATCTGATTGAGAATATACTTTAGATATATCAAAACCATTTGTGTCATTCCTTCATGAAGTAACAGTAAAGACAGATCAAGAAAGAAATGCAGTGATTATTTTAGTTCTTCTACTCACTTGTTTGCTTTATAAGTCTTCAGGAATTACATACCTGAATGTTATTACAAAGTGGGCCCTGTTAGCAGACAGAAGAACTTAAAAATTCTTTTGGACTTAAAACTTCTCATTATTAAAGCTGAGGAAAGAGGTCTTGTGTATTTTTGTTTTGCATAAATATTTCATATTTTTTCTTTCCTCCATAAGGTATCACAATATAGAGCATCTTCCATGATATGGGATGCAGTGAAATGTCATTTAAATCACCATGAACTTGCCTGAATTTCTGGTTAGACTGCTCGTACAAAAAACTGCACATTCATGAAGGTGTCTGTCAATAACACATTGTCATCACTGAATGTACACTTGGATATATAGCATATAATCCACAGACCAAAAATATCTTAATATAGAATAGTATTAGTGTCTTAATATGGAATAGTATTAGTAGTGTTGGTAAAGGAAGAGTAAATAGCATGTCACTGTTGGCAAACTTATGTTGTTTTAGATTTACAGAATACCCTTCTACATAATTTTTACACTTGAATTACCAAATCATTCCTTCCAGAACTCTGAAATAAGAAGCTGCCACAAAATATTCCATCAATAACATTTATTGACATGAAAATATGAAATATCAACCTTTAAATACCAAAATTATTTTAAACCTTGAGATTAGATTTCTTACCATCCCAAATCAATTCAGACCCCAGTAAAGCTGCCCTGATAGTTTTTACGACTTTCAGAGCAGAAAGCCAAAGCACACTGATGAATCTAGTTTTTATATGTAACTGACTAGAGATTTAGAGGGCTGCAGAGTAAAAGTTGAATACATTAAAAACAAATTAAAATCAGAGTTGCAAAGTAAAAGCAGAGCTATGTGAGAGTTGGGCAGAGAAACTAACATTTTGCAGTTCATCTGAATTAAAGAATTTTCTTCTGTTTCTTCTTTCAGTTATTGTCAACTTGTGCCTTAGACAAAAAAAGGCTGGGAATAATAATGGCATCAGTAACCTCTCATAATTATGGGACTAAGAAATCATATCACCTTTGAGGAGCATTAACTACCATGCATTGAGAATTCTTGACACAACCTTCTTTTTTTGTATTCCTGAGTCATCTCACCATGGAGTCTGTTTCGTGATGTTTAATTCTAAGGGAGGAATTACCTAACTATCCCAATGGCATTTCTTGCCGTAATTTGCTGAGGCGAGCTAATTGGCAACTCTTATGCAGAGGTAGAAAACATTGAAACAAAACCAAATGTTCTTAAAGGGATTGTTTTAGCTTATAAAACAATAAATTTCCTAATACCTTTTCAGTAGAATTCATTTCAATGGGTGTCATGATTTTATGATTTTTGTTTTCAGTATTCCACATCATAACATCATGTAGTGCACTGGGAATTAAAGAGTAAATGTTCCAGTTCCAAGGATTGTCGATATTTCTGAGTACCTACTTCTCAAAAGAGAAGAAGAACTACATATCCCAGAAGACTTTTGCTGTCCCATTTCCAATTTCTGTTTAGAGGGAAAGATAAAAGTCATGAGACTGCCCTTCTTTTACTGCTCATCTCTGTGGTGTGTGCCTTAGCCATCTTGCCCTCAGCATTAGAGTGAGGCCTTCAGTTTTGGACACTCTATCTCTCATTTTATTTATTAGCTTCAATTCCAATTATTTTGTATTATATTGTGTTATCTTGCATTCTGATACCATATTTTGTAAATTAGTTTTCTCCCTTAGCTCATTGCAGCTGCTTTGTTTTTAGGCTCATCACCCTACACTTTCCCTTCCCCTCTTCCTTCTCTCCTGGGGCATGGGTTCATGGGTCCCTCTGCTCCCAGTTAGTCATGAAACTGGGCTGAAATGGCCCAGAAAATCATTGTTAGTGGGTTAGCTTAGACACTTGGGAAAAACTTATTTACTAATTTTCAGGCATAGATAATAAGTAGAAAATATGATTTAGTACAAAACTGGATCACGACCATTCTGCCTTGGATTCACAGGTTTTCTGTTCTAGATTTTTTTGACATATATCACACAATGATCTAGCCACCACTAGCATCATAATGGCACAATCTCAACAAACCAAAACATCGTGTACTTTGTAGAGTGAGCGTTCAAAGTCAGACTTATTTGCAGAAATAAACAATTATTCTAAGTATATCTTACTGTGTCATTGTATCTGTGCTTGGCTTCTATATGTCTTATAATACGTATAGAAAGATTCTTCCAGAGGATGGTTCAGCATGTTAAGTTAAAGGCATCTTTGTTTAGAAGGACGCTGTCTCTCTCAGTGACTAAGAAAGTTATGGAAATTATTCTTTTTCTACTTCACTTCCTGCCATGTCTAAGTAACTCCAAAGAAGAAACCTCATGAACCAATTTAAAATAGACTTATAATGGATATTTGGTAGATATCTAAAAATGTCTGTTTTCTTACAAAAAAGAAATTATTAAGATCAAATATAATTTCTGCCACTTGGATTCTAATCTTGGTGAATTAGCTAAAGGAGTATTAACAGGTCTTTTCAAACCATGGAGCAAAAACCCATTTCTCCTGAGATGTGGACAGATTAATTTGAGAACTTTCCCTATTTAAAGAATTGAAGAATATTAAAGTTCACAGTAATTGAAGTTTACATTGAAGAGTCTTATGCTTTCATGTGAGTGAACATCAATTTCTGTTGTTAGCATGATAATTTTACAGAAAAAATATACTGGAATAATTCATAGTTTTATTGTCAGGAAAACACTGAGGTCTAGTCTTTATAGATTCATACAATATCCTGAGTGGGAAAGAACTCATAGTGATCACCGAGTCCAACTCCTGGCTCCCCACAGCACCACCCAAAATTCAAACTATATCTGGGACTGATGTCCAAATGCTTCTCAAACTCTGGTAGTGTGGGGCCGTGCCAACTGCCCTGGGGAGCCTGTCTCATGCCCACTGCCCTCTGGTGAAGGACTTTTCCTAACCCCACCTGACCCTCCCATCACAGCTCCATTCTGTTCTCTCAGGTCCTGTTGCTCTTACCAGAGAGAAGATATAAGCACCTGCCCCTCCACTCCACACATACGGAAGTTGTAGGCAATCATAAAGCCTTCTCTCATTCTGAGGCGCATCCTTGAGGCCTGGTATTGCCTAAGGATGGGTAGACCTGCCTTGCCTATTGGTAACCATCCCAGCTGTGGCACTGCTGGAGCAAAGATGGTCCTTAGGCCTGTCATGAAGGCAAGTTTGGGGGAACCCCAGAGGTGGACAGGCTACCCTCAGTACTGTGGCAGCAATGTTCCATACACTTGGTAGAACAGACGATCTTACTGTAGAATTATTGCATTAGAACTTCAATTAGATACTCTGGAGATAAAAACCTTCTTGGTTTCTAGCCTAAGTATTAATGTTTAGAGGGCTTTTTTCTTGCATACCTACCACCTGAAGACATCAGCATAAATCACAATTAATGCGGATACTGGTTCTTCCAGGACCGGGAGAGTACATTTTGGAAAAACAAAGAGAGAGGCTCTGGACTTATCTAAACATTCACCCTGAGTAAAGGAAAAGATTATTTCAAATTCCATCTCTCTTGCTTGCAGGTATATATCAGATATATATCAGAATGTACCAAAAACTCAGCAGCCATAGCATGACAGGACACCTGTGTTTGCCAGAGAGAAGGCTCAAGCAGAACATATCCCCTCTATTCATCTAAAGCAACAGCTACAATTTTCTAGTTTCCAGTTTCCTGTGTGAATTCCTCCTAGAGCATATATCAGTGCTACTTTATCTTCAGGATTAATTCAATGCTACTACTAAACCTTATTTACTCATCATCTTTGACGTCACATCCCAGGCATTTTACCATCTTCTTTGGGATCTGGAACATATTTCCATTTAAACTGATTTACCTATAATTTCATATGTATGCTTATTATTTCCTTATTCCATTTCAAACTTAGCACGTAAGTGTATGTGCATATAGTAACTAGAGATACCATTAAAAACTTCATTAATATTGGGACTAAACTTAAAGAGAGATCTTTATTTCTATTCTAACTGTTCAAATAATTACACAAATTTAGCTTTACAACTAATTGTTAGATAACCAAATTTATTGTGTTTCCTAATAATTACACACATTTTTGTTTCAGAAGAGTATTGCAACATGTGCATTTTATTAATGTTGTCTTATTTTCTTCGTACTTACTTCCTATACACAACTCCTTTGAGTGAAAGGCTAGGACCTCTGAGAGACCTACCTGATGACACAATTTTGCAGAGTAATATTTCATAACTTTTCTCAGCCACTATTCCCAGAATACAAACGTGGGAAATTTTTCCTTTGTACCTAAGCACACCATGGGAGTAATTTTGTAATAATACTGAGCAGAACAGCAGTTTGACAAAATGATAAATAATCTCTATTTATTATCCAGATTTAGTTCTGTTTGCCTCTGTTAAACATGTTTGAACTGTTTTCAAAGGGGTGAGCAGTTTTTCGTTATCCATAATAAAATGCTCTGTTTGGAATTAAATCTGCAACAGAGTTGTCAAATGGAGTTTCTAAATCAGGAGGGTCTTCAAAATACTCATGAAGAGATTAAGATGAAAAGAGTTAAGATTTCTTTTTTAAGAATTTGCTTTCTGTAGAGAAGAAAACATAGTCATATGGGCAACAAAAAAGTTCTCTGGAGTTGCCTAACTCTTGATGAGTGTTCTTCCCAGCCTAGAGCAAATAAAAATACCCAGCCACTTATTGCCTATGTCCTTCCTTACTCACGTAAATATTTTAATCAACCAGAATATTGTCATTTCAGTTAGGTTAGCAATGTTATTGCCCTCTAGTGGATATATTTATTTGCAGTTGTATGAAAAATCCTGAATACAATTTGAAAAACATATGCTCAGTAACGGAACCAGAAAATACCATTTGATTGAAAAATATCCCTTGAATTAGTTTTTGGTAGTTATGATGATTATAAAGTGTAAATTATATTTTTAAGAGAGAAAACTTTTTCTGTTGCATGAAACAATGAATAAAGTCTATTGAAACAAAGGTTCAAAATATGCCTAGCAGTGGCATCAGTCAAGCAAGCAATGCTATTTTAGAAGGTCTAGACCATATAATCAGGCTGAGTGCGTGACCATGCTGTATGTGCACTAATCAATTTTAATAATTTCCAACCTTTATTCATGTTTCATTGTAGTATCAATGATTTGTTAAATTTCTGAAAATTGGCAGCATGTCAAAATTGTATGGCTTCTGTTGGAGGCACACAGAATTCAAACTAAGGGTAAGCAAAAAGAAAATATTGTCAGAAGGAGATTACAGAAACATCAGACAAGCATGCAAAAAAATACAACACTTTTTTGAATCACAATATA
Source organism: Phasianus colchicus (assembly GCF_987193195.1). Lineage (NCBI taxonomy): Eukaryota > Metazoa > Chordata > Aves > Galliformes > Phasianidae > Phasianus > Phasianus colchicus. The sequence goes on along the minus strand of NC_143438.1, from coordinate 69,773,041 downwards.
AAGACTAACATTTAAAGGACCGATCTACTAAGGATAGTGAAGGTGAACTAATAAGTAGATAGACTTTAAAAAGAACCCACTAGATTAAATACTTAACTCATTGACTTCTAAGAGCATCACTTAATAAACCTCATTTGTCCTTATGAATTCCATTGAGGCCCTCCTGAATGTGTATAAATGATGCCTGTATACCCAAAGTGAATAATATTTTATATTTATGTACAATTTGGAACAGGAATCAGTAAATGGCTTTTTGTGATGTGTCTGATTTTTTATGAAATACAGACTAATGTGAGTAAGATGTAGCTAAACAAATATCACAAATACAAAAGTTGTATCAATTCTAATATTAACAAAATGTGGTTGTTTAATCTGTTTTAAACATCTAGTCGGTGTTGTTTTCATATTCAGACTCCATGAGGAAGACTTATTTTGTACAATAAAGGCTAACATAAATATTTATTAAATGACTCATTATTTGTCTAAACCATTTCTTAACACATAGTGGAGTTGAAAGCTTGACTGAGAGAGGCTGATTACTGTAAATTCCACTGCTTATATTGTGAAGTGAATGGGATTACTTTGGATTTACACTGCTGGTCCCCGAGTGTACTAACAGGTTTTAACTACCCCAAGCAGCCTCATATGGAGCTTCACTTACCTTCTCTGTCTATGGGCATGGCAGTTTCATCTAGGCTCATTCCTAGACACCCAGACCTGCCCTGAGTTATGCTGTAGCTAACCGTGAGCTATCTACCTCCTGCTGTCCTGCTTTACAGGGCTCCAGAACAGACCTTGCACCCAGGCTGCATAATGTGCCATAATAAAAGACTGACCATGCACGTATCACCATACTGATATCAAACATCTTGTACATGGTTCTTACAAGGGGAAGGTGAGCAAAGTGTATTGCGAGATCAGTTAGCCATACACACAGGTCCATCCCTATACTATCTCTGGGGCAGACAAACAATAAAATACTCCACATGCAGCTACTGAAAGCAAGCAAGCATTGAATTAGTCATATTTAATTGTGATCCAGAACAACATTATATTCAAAAATGCCACTAAGGTGGACTCTTCATATTCCGGTATCAATTTGTCATTCTCACTAACTCTGAATTGTGCTTGAGAGTTTAATATAATTCTATGAAATTTTAAGAATACAGTTCTTGTTTTATGAGATCTTGAGATAACTCATTTTAACTGAAAATTTATTGCAGGCTCTTCCGGTTAGATCTACGGCTTTCACAGAATCACAGATAAGCTGAGGTTAGAAGAGACTTCTCCCATGTTCCTCTTGTCCAAACCCAGGTCAAACAGGTGAATTCAGAAAAGGTTAAACAGGATCATGTAGAGATGTTTTTAGAGTACCTCCAAGGAATCAGACTCCATAAAAGTATGTATCAATGCATGCATTACTCCAGCTCATCTTGCAGGCCGGTAACTGTGGCAAGCAAGTTCTGTATACATTTAGAGAGATGAAAAGAATCAGTCCAGTGCTAATGCAATTGCAAGGTTTTATATTAATTAACCTGATGTTTAACTAAGAAGAAATGCATACATCTATTTCATAGCAATATTCCAATTTTTTGTACATCAAGCATTTTAAATATTTCCAGCACAAGAAGCAAAATCAGTGTATTTGTGTATGTCAAGTAATACTGGTGTAGAACATGCTTCATTTCAGTGGGCTACATTAACACAGCTTTTTCCTCAGTATCATTGGTACACTAGTGCAAAAGAAAAACATTTTTCCCTAGCTGACATCTCTTCCCAAAAATGTATATGAAGTTTGCCACATTACATAAAACTGTATATATTCTTTTAATACAAAAGTAACATGCTGTCATGGAGTTAACTAGATCAATCTATGCTCGTGACAGGGGGCAGTAGGCCCCTGCCTCCCCATCCCCCCTGGCCCCACAAAATGAGAAGGAAGGAAGGGAGGAAAAAAAAACAGCGGCAACAATCTATGGAGGAAAACTTATTTTACTATGATATCGGAATGCAAGATAACACAATATAATACAATCTACTTGAAATTGAGACTAATAAATCAAATAAGATAGGAAAGAGAGAGTTCCTGAGACCGAGTCAAACCTGAAAAGCTTGGAAGGGCTAGGAAAGCACCCTCCAGCACCCACTGCCAGGCAGTAAGAGACCGCCCCACCTGGAAGGGTCAGATCCCATGACTTCCGTAATGTGTAGGGATAGGTACCTGGAATTGGAGCATTAACACTTTAATTCCAGTACATGATGTTTTGATGTGGAATACTGAAAACCAAAAAACATAAAACCATGACACATGCTTCTCTGCACACTGCTACCTTTTCTACACCTTGTTACCCTTACAATCCTGCTCTTTGCCCTGTCTTTCAAAATATCCCTATTATTAACTCAAAGCTGCTATATAATGGATATCATGAAGAACAAAAATATGTGCTGCTCAAGAAACTGTCCAAGAAATTTCTCCTAATAGAAGAGGTACAGAAGATAAACTTGGAAATACAGTGAAGTATAAAGGCAAATATTCAATATGCTGAGTGAACTCATACTTCTGGGCTATAATTAAATTACAGATATCCTTTTGAAATTCATTAGACCCAGGATTTCAACACTTTTTCTCAAGAGACAAAAAACATTTTCTGCCTGTTATGGTTTAACTCCCAAAGGCAGCTCAGCACTGTATGACCACTTGCTCCCTCTCCCTAGGTGGGATGGAGGAAAGAATTGAAAAGGTAAAAGAGCAGAAACTCATGGGTTGAGATAAAGACTTTCAGAAAGCAAAAGCAGTGTGTGCTAGCTAAGCAAAACAGGGAATTAATTTGCTACTTCTCATTGGAAGGCAGCTGTTCAACCACTTCTAGGAGAGAAGTGCCCATAACACTTAACAGTAACTCAAAAAGATAATGCCATTGCCCTGAGCATTTCCCCCTTCCTCCTTCTATACTCCCTCCTTCTATGCTGCAGCTCTCATAGCTGAGCATGATGCCATATGGTATGGAATCTCCCTTTGGCCAGTCTGGGTCACTGCCCTGGCTGTGACCTCTCCCAGCTTCTTGTGCATTCCCAGGCTTCTCACTCGTAGGGCAGCACAAGAAGCAAAAAAGTTGTTTGCTTTGTGTAGGCACTGCTCTGGAGCCATCAAAACCTTGGTGTGCTTTTACAAAAAATCCAAAACACAGCATCTTATGAGACTCTGAAAGGAAAATTAACTATATTCCAGGCCAAATAATGACACTATATTTCTCATCTGCATGTTGGGCTTGGAAAGAAACAACAGTTCATTTTGAGGAGGAAAGGGATGCAACCTGATCCAAAGATATTCCTGCCCTTCCCTTTGTTTTATTTAACATTTTCCTAGGCATTTTTTTCATTGCTTCAACATACCCCTGTCAATCTGCAAACTAAAAATCTTTTCTCCCAATTCAGTCAAGTAGTAATGAAACCACAGAGTTACATTTCCTTATCTCATTCTATTACTTCATTGCTTCTTCCTCTGATTGTGATAATCATGATGTTCTCACACAACATCATTTTTCCCCCTTTCTCTTAGATGAAACAATATCCCATCCTTAGTGCATATAATCAATCTCTTGTTAACAATTGAAAAGGATATTCCCCGATTTAGCTTAGCTCATAATTTTTTTTATCACTATTTTTCTCTTTTCTTTTTGTATTTCTCTGCTCTATTTTTTTCTTTGTGTCTCGCTCCAATTTATAGGAGGGAGATGAGGTTCTTTTAATATCTGTATACCTGGCATGAGATTAAGAAACAACGGTTCAAATGTTGGTCCAGCCAGTTTATTATAAATCCTAATCAGGGAGACGGGGAAGGGAAGAAGGGAGATAGAAAAGATAGGAAAGAAGCAAGAATCGCGTAAAGCGGGGACAGTCACCACCAGGATCCAGCAGCGGTCCCGTTGCACGATGTTTTGAAGGTCTGAGGCAAAAGCAGCAGGGGGGAGGAGAGCAGCTGAGTTGTGATCAGTGTTGGGCAGCAAGCAGGTAGCAGGAAGAAGTCGCAGAGCCAATCCGGGGGAAGCAGCAGGACTCAGGTAGTGGGCCCTGGAGAGTCCGTCAGCATGCAGGAATTCCGTAGTGAGGAATCTGATGGCAGACACCTTCATTCTTCTTCAGCATGCTGGTAGAGAGCAGAGCAAGTCCAGAAGAGAGAGAGGCAGGTTGTGAGGTTTCTCATGGCAAGATAAGATCATGATAAGAGTCATGTGCAGCACCTCCTGAGATGGCCATCTTCCTTGAGATAAGTCCACACAAAAGACCGGTTCATGGCCATTACTCTGTGGCTTATATCTCTCTCGTTGCCCCTGGCCTTGTCCATCTGTGTCCCTCAGACAAAGGATTTCACAACCCTTGCCCAGGAACTTGCTTGGACTTGTTCATCTGTGTCCTCAGCAAGCTTTGAGACAATTATGTAAAAGAATAATCTCTTACGCTTTGTTATAAAGTGATATGAAAGTGATCTTCACGTGGATGTCACAAGCACAACTTGCCACTATGAACAGAGAAGAGACTGCTTCTTCTATTCACGCAAAAGGTAGAAATACCTTAAAAATCGTCATCATCATCAACAACAACAACAAAAAACAACAGGGGATCAGGCAGAGCCATTATCATCATCAAAAAGATGAAAGTTCTTGTAGGATGTATCAGAAGTTTTAATCCAATCTGCTTCTCTTTTGCCTCTTATTTTATGTTTTTTCTGCACTTTATTCTTTTGGCGCCCTTTCTCTTTTCTCTCTTACAGACAATTTGAAATCTGTAAGTAACTGATCACATCTCCTACAATCAGAAGAAGTAGCACAAAGGGTAAGTAGACTTAATTTTACTCATGAGCTAAGACTGCTGCTCTGTGCACAGCTTGCAAAACTCACTGTTGGTGGCCAGATTTGAGAGATGAAAAAATACCACAGCAAATTTAACTTGTTCTTCATGTCTTAAAAATCAGAGAGCAAATTCCTTTCCATTGACAGGCAAAATGTTATACATGATTTTAGAATAGGACTATGCAAATGGAAAGAAGATCCAAAGATTCTTCTCCTACACATGCACTCATCAGAGGGTTGTTCCTCAACTGGTACTTTATGAAGAGGGAACAATTGCAGATTCTTTAAACAAAATGGATGAATACAATGGAAAGAGAACAGAGAAATGGGAAAGAATATTATATTCCCTCTCTCTCCAACAGAATTGTAGGGAATAAAGCCTCTGGAGCTGCTTCAGCTTAATTCTAGATAGTAGCTCAAAGGAAGAGAGGCAATACTAAAGAATGGCATTAGTATCCTTAGACATTTTAAAAGGGGGAAAACGGCCTCTGGGATAATTTTTGTCATTTTCTATTTACCTGAAGCTGATGAAGTTTACAGTTGCAATGTACTGGAAGTCTAAAGTAGCTTTTGTTTACAGGTGCAAGACTCATCTTCCTGAAACATTATCCAGCATTTACTTTGAACAAACTATTTTTTAAAATATCTAACTAACCAAATAAATATGATCCTGCACACTAATTCTAGTTTGCTAGAATATTCATAGACAAACAAAATCAAGAAATACAATGCCGAAGCGAATTCATTAAAAAAATTAAATGAATATTTACAGAAATAATTCCCTGCATTCATTAGCTTATCTTAATGAAAATTGCTTGCATAAAGAACAGGTTACTCAACACAAGGTCATGTCCTTGCATACCTCACTTTGTTTGTTGTTCTAAACAGTACTGGTCTCATACTTTGTTTTTCTACGCCTTACCAAATATTGCCCTACTCAAGCTACAGGTTTTCACCTAAACAGGTTGTTCACAAGGCATTACATGCACAGAGATGTTAATTCTTCTTCCCTGTCTTCATTACTGAAACTAAATGGTCGTCTTGGCTGTGGACCTTTACACTGAATAAGAAATAACTTCTTAAAACAAAGGGCAAGTAGAAGAGTAACATGGTGAGCAACGTCACTACTCATTTTGAAATGAGCCATTTGTAACCGCAGTAGTAGCAGGGTGGTCTTCAATAATGTGAATCAAAGCTTGAAAGTCTATCCTTTTCTTCCTCCAGCTCAGACAAAACAAGTATTACTGGGCAAAAAAAAAAAAAAAAAAAAAGGAAAAAAAAAAAAAAAAGGCTGGAAGGGGTTATCTTTTCTATCTTTTTCTTGTACCAGAAACACTTCATTTTAACTACTTATGTTATTCATCTTACAGTGCAGGGAAAATGATCTAGAAAATGTTTTTAATCAAGCTTTTTGGATCAGTGTTTTTTAACAATTCAACATCTTCAATTTCTATCTTCAGAAAGGTACTAAGATGACTCAAAAATTGCTACAGTCTGATTACTGTCATCTGGATAGGGTGTAGAAACATCACCCTTTTCCCATCTGCAGAGGAAAGTTTTGAGAGTGTACTGGTAACTATTATGGTAAGCTATGTGTTTCAGAAAATGAGATCACTTCCCAAACCTATACATGTTGCAATTACATCACAATCATATTATTGTCATCATCTTCTCAGAATTGCAAGCTCATAACAGGGAAGTATGTGCAAGCAACTACAATTTTAATAGCTAAAAAAAATGCTTTTAGTTCTGAGATCAAAAGAAAAAAATTATCAGCAGCAAAAACAAGGGGAGAGAACACTAGTGTTTCAAAGAGTAGTCCCATTAGTGAGCACACTAATGTATTCCACAACAGTTCACAAAACTTCCATAAAGTGAGGATTTTTCCAAGGGGGGGAAAAAAAAAAAAAAAAAAGAGGAAGAAGAATCTCTAATCTCTAACACAGAATTTCAGTGCACTAACTGGAGAAAATTCCTGAAGCCTGGAAAAGGACACAGTCCAATGACAGTGCTTACAAAAAATGTTAAGAATATGTGGAATGTGTTGGCAAACCACGTAACCATTAAAATTTAAAAGGGAAAAAGGAACTATATAGTGTGATTAGGAAAAAGACTTAAACTTTATTGAGTATGTGTAAAATTCTGTAATAAAACAGTGTCTTTAATTCATATCAGAACACTTTTGGATACAGAAGCAATCGTATTAGACTGAAGATCTAAGTTCCATAGATTTTATATTTACCTACATATAAATAAAAATACATATAAATAAAAGCCAAAGCAACATGTAATTTTCAAAGTTATTAGTGTTTCATTCATCACGCATACATTAATCTGTTATATGCTAGTCAAGATTTTGGTTGTACAAAAAAATATTTAGGTCAAATATAGATTTCCTGAGACTGATGCACCACTGATAAAATTTATCAGTTCCTTTGAAAATGTTGAAAGTATACAGCATAAATGCCCACCTGAATGTGGGAATTGCATCTATCTACACATTTTCAGAGTTAAATTCTTGAGGATATTATTCTTAATTCACATTTATTTGCAGAACACTGCAAAGTTTTGTATGAGCCTAGCTTTTTAAGTAATCTGTTTATTATTTATATTCACTATGAACATATACTTACAGATGTACTTGAATTTCTCATCTTAATGCAAAATTAGCTATGTTCATTTGACAATTGATCATTTATGTGATATGAATATAAATCTCTGTATATATTTATAATGTAACCCTTACATTTTTACTTTCGGAATGTTCCTATGACAACCTTTGTTCAGAACTGTATCTAATTTACACTACGAAGCTTAAAGTTAAAACACTGAAAAGAAAAACAAGTGGATGTATCTGAACATCAGTGAATTCAAATATTAAGCATAAATAGGCTAAAGACAAATTCAGAAAATACCAACTGAATCGTTTTATGAACTCTAGTCTCCGAGTTGTTGTAACAAATAAAGAACAAACTAGCTCACTTCTTTGTTTAATAAAAAAATGGTAAATTTACAGATTTGTTGCTCCAGATGGAATAGTTTTGGTACGCTGGAACTTGTTCAAATGATTAGCAAGAAAATTTCTTTTATGTGATCTAACATCCATAAAATATTAGTCCATATGCATATACATGCCTTCATAAGCACAGCACACATATCTATTTATACTCATTTTTTTTTTTTAACATTCTAAATATGTATAAACATAATGTGCATGAATACAAGTATCTCTAAGGGCTTCTTCTTCCCTCTGATTTCTGGCAGCTTTCTTGATGCAATAATGAAAAATTAGAGATAATATTCTCTACAATAAAAAATTTGGAATTCTGCCTTGCTCACTTTGTCTCTTATACATATACGCATTCTCACAGAATACCCTCAGTATGAATGTCACTAGGAAAAAAACTCAACACATTCCTAATGATGCTGTTGTCATCCTCTATCCTCCAGAAATGTTACCCATTCTAACAAACAAGGAAATGTTCCAGCAAAATGTGATAAACTTTCTAAATGATATGTTTTCAGTTGCCTTTGGGTCAGTGAAAGCTGATGGTTACAAAGACTGCTAAAGGTCCCACATCTCATAAAAGTACACTCACTTCATGAAGAAGGTGTCTTTTCACTACAAATGTCTGAATACAATAACAGGAGTATAGTTTTAATATTTTATATTACAGTGGTATAGTATTATAGTATTTACTACAATGCTAAATCGTAGGAACAGGTTAATAGCAGGCCTTTAGAGCAGTTAATAAGCTGGGCAAGTGCAACATCAGTCAATTTCAGGCAAACACAGGAAACCTCAGGTGATGACTAAGCAACTAAATAAATAGCAATAAATGCACTTTTAAAAAATAACTATCCATATTAGTAAACCTCAGTATTTTTTGTTTGTTTGTTTGTTTTGTTTTCCTTTCACTTTTACTTCAGTCCTTTTCACTAGAGAGCAATGAAACAGATGAAGTGTAAGCCTGGCATTTTCATATATGCCTATGGGCATACAGACTTGTCCAGTTCCCATTAAAAAAGTTATGAGATTCAGGTGTTCAAATCTGTTACGTGGCCTTGAAATTTCAACCTGAAAGTATGACCACTATTTGGAAGACTCTCTTAAGCTAAAGGTCTAAGTATAATTCTGCCTTTTCTTCAGTTATGCATGAGTAAGAACATATGTTTGGGATCTCTACTGGGACTCCCATCAATGATATGGAAATACTGTACAGACAGCATTTGTGCTTTTATGAGGTGTCTTGCTATACAGAAGTTAGCAGAAAATAAAATTGAGAAGACCAGAAAAATCCCAGAAGGAAGAGAGTGGAAAGATATAAAAATCTTTATGTCTTAGACTAAGTAAGACTAAAAATATATATAAATTAAAATACGTAAATCTAGTGGATTTCTGTAAGACAGTATAAAGCACTACAAGTTCTAGGATTGTGTTTGGAATTGCACATGGTAGAGAGCAAAACAGGAGAGAAGTGGTGTTACAGAAATCTTCAGTAGTTTTCTTGTGACTTTTCTGTACCTGATTTAGAAGTTACACAGACCACATCAAATTGAATCAATGAAATTTTATAAAAGACCACAATATATGCAATCACTGCCAACTCTACCTTTACCAGTAACCATTTACCAGTATAAGCAGACATTTCAAGGCTAGTATCCTTCTGATGTGTTCCTCCACTTTCTCTCTCCATCTTTTTCTTTTATCATAATTTTGCCTTGATGTAGCATTAGAAAGATTATGGAATTAAATCTATTTTTCTAGCTCTATTCTACACAAATGTATAATTCAATCATATATTCAGACATGTTTGAACCTCCCCTTTGAAAACACTACAATAACATTGCAGCAGGAGGACATCAGATTTGAAGGAACTTCCTACTATTCTCCCTGGTAGACACATCTACACCAGCATCTTCACTCTTACAATATCACATTTTATGCAGTTTTTCAAATTGAAAATTTCTCTTTCTAAGAGGAATCTAAGCACACGACTGACATGTGAGTAGCAAAGAACAGGCAAAGCCATGAAACCTGGCTGATGAAAAATGTTAACAGGTAAAATTCAATTTATGCTTAATCACTTTAAAATAATTCCCTATCCTCTCCTTCCAAGACAAATATAAATTATAAACCAACAGCAAGCATAAAAAGAAACTGTTAACATTGAGAAGTACACTGTGTTAAAAACAGAGGAATTGAACATTGTGTAATCAGAGGATTTGGGGCAAAAGAAAACTGAGCCACGTTCAAACTTATATTCCCCAATAGATAGGTAAAACCATATGGTATGGAGCAACTAGATTCTGTAAAAGTGTAACGCATTTTCGTATACTATGTCTGTACTTCCATTCTAAAGAATTCATTTTCTGATTCTTACCTTCCCTTTTCGTTTTCCATTTTTTCACTTTGTGTTTAGTGGGCTTGTAAAAACACACCTACGCCTCAACATTTCCACTCTTAAAAGCAGCATTTATATAATTGTTAGATGTTGTTTATTAGCCCATCAGCACTCAAACTGCAAAGTTGAATTTGCAAACAGGACTTTAATACTAGTCTCAAGAGAATATGTATTATTTTATAAATTCGTTGATCAGACCAAGTGAGGAAAAATTAACCAATCATAGAAAAAGGATGCTAAGATAAACCTAACGTGGCTGGCAACAAAAAGGGGAGAAAATCATGTAACTGGGGAAATATACACACACAGAAATTGAATCATCTGTGTGACTTTTCCTAGCTCCGTGTGTATCTGACAGACATCTGCCACTTCAGATGACAGATATTGCAGAATGGTGTAATAAATAAGTTTAACCTTGTGTGAAACCTCCTGTTTCTTGCAGGCTGGTCTCCTATGTTTTCAAGTGAGCTCTTTAAAAATACATTTTCTATTGTAAATACTGTTTTCTCTTGACAAGCAGAGTGCAATCTTCTTTTCTACAAACAGCTCTGATCCAAAATGTCATATAGTAATGCTATAGACTAAAATAACCTTTAAGGGGTCATATGTGTCTATTTTAACCCAGGCTGATGTTGAATTTCCAGCCAGCTTAAAGCAGTAAAAAATAATAATAATAATAATAAAAAAATCGGGAAAATTTTCCTTTTAAGATGTACCTATGCCCTTGTGTTTACGTTACAGTAGCCACCTAGTAACCAGACCTTTAGATACACCCGAAACGTTGGTTTCTTTCTTGACCTAACTCTTCAGTAAGTCCAGAAGTCTCCACAAGTGATTGGCTAAAGCAGTGTAATCTCTAAGAACTCCTTGCACCTTTCATCTCCAGTTTCTCTGACTCACCTATAGCTACTCTGCATTATTTATTTCTGTTGTGTTTGTCATGTTCCTTCCTTTGCTTTTAAAAGTATCAGTATTCTATACAGGAAACAAATGAAATAGATAATATAAATTGTTCGGATCTTACAACAATCACCAGACTGCCATTCTGACATTACTGTAAACTTGCTGAGTAATCAGCAGAACAGACCAAAAGATAGCTGGGCCACTCATATGCCTTTTAGGATGAAGTATGTATGTTGGGAAATTGCTGACTGACTTGATGCTTAAACAGCCTTCCTTGCCCTGGAGACTGAGCCAAAAATCAGAAAGCATGGAGAGAATGCATTAAGACTGTGAGGGAAAACAGCAGCATGAAAGCTGTTATAAAGTAGAGAAAATAAAGTTTGACACGAAAACTTACATAAAGCAAATAAATAAGGAGCTGGCTGCTTTGGTGCATTTTTCAGATACACTGTTCACAAAGCCCACACTAACTCACATTACTAAAAATGCTTTCATGAAGATTTTATTATTGAAAAAAAGATTACTTTTATTGTTATTGTGTAGTTCATGATGTTTTTCTTAGAAGAGTCATTTTTCTTTAACACTATCTTCTTTGTCTTTAAAATGTCTTTCTCTCAGTCTTCAGCTGCAGGATTATATGTTCTAAACCTATTTCTCTTGGTGATCTCTTCTACTTTCAAGAGATTAGGAGACGCTGCTTTAGTTGCTGAAATTGATGTCACCACACAGAGCAAAATAACTGAAGGCCTGACAAATGCCTCACAAAAGAGATTTGACACTTAAAATAGCTCCCTGACACAGGGAAACCACGTTGCAGACTAGTTTACTATGCTTAGGTTAGATGAACTTGCTTTGTAACTCGCTGAACAAGCACCAGGATAACCTAATCTGATTTGACTCTGCTTTGCGCTTACAGTTGGACCTGATTACTTATAGAGGCCTTCTTAAACCTAAATTATTCCATGACATTATGATCCTATTAAAATTAGAATTCCAACTTATGGTTATACTATTTTTCTACGTTCAGACTTCTTTCCTCTCTGACTTCACTGGCTCTTGGTGGAAACTTGCAGCCAACATATCCTGAATTACTACTGAATTTTATGATTTTAGGAATTTTCCTTTTGATTATATAGCAATTATGCATGAAATTTCACAATTTTGTTTTCTCCTGTCTTTACTCAACTTCTTCATAAAAGTCATGAGTGGAACTGTAAGACAACATAGCAAAGTGAACTGGCAATATAAGACAGTTCTACTTTCAGACTATACAGCCTTATGCCTACAATGAAACTTGTGCATATAAAGAACCATAGCAATCTGAACACAAGGCAATGCAAGCATGGTCCATGCAGCAATACATATTAAATGCAATAAGCTTGTTGCCTTCATGTACTGGAGGATCTTTCAAATAGTCAAGATCTATCTATGAATAGCTTATTCCATATAAAAAAGTCCAGGTGTTTAGAAAATCTTTTCCAATCTTATCCATGAGGGTGGATAGTGATAGGAGAAGGGGGAATGGTTTTAAACTAAGACAGGGATGTTTAGGTTGGATATTAGGAGGAAGTTTTTCACTCAGAGGATGGTGACACACTGGAACAGGTTGCCCTGGAGGCATTCAAGGCCAGGCTGGATGTGGCTCTGGGCAGCCTGGTCTGGTGGTTGGCGACCCTGCACATCTCAGGGGTGGTTGAAACTAGATGATCTTTGAGGTCCTTTCAACCCATGCCATTCTATGATCATTCTATGATAATCTAGCCCTAGATATAGCAGTCTATAGATATGCAAGATGCGTGATCTCTACCTCAGTTGTTGCAGTCCATTATATGTTGCAACGAAACTACTATTTAAAAAAATTCCAGTTTGTACTACCAGTAGCTAAGCACCACAAAATGCAGAAAGGTTGTCATGTATTATTTGATTTTAAGTTATCATATGAATTTCTATTCAGAATTGGATATACAATAAAGCAAAAGATTTTTGCCCTGTGTTCAGGGTTGGATATGAGAGTGTCTAATGATGCCTATGCCTGCTTCTAGTAATCACTCTATCCATTGTGAAGCTGTGACTATAGTTATCCGTAAAAGATATAATTTATAGAGTCAAAGAAACTGACCTAGTAAATGAGCTGGCTGGGAGCAAAGGAAAAAGATCTTGTCTTTCAAAATGGCTAAAAGCTATAGAAATAAATGAACTATCACTTAGAACTGTTTTCAGCTTTTTAGTTCTGCTGTATATTTCAACAAATAGCTCAAATTTCCTTACAGTTGCATTTTTCTCCTCCCTTTCTTTTGTTTTTTCTTTCATCTTTGTTGCTCTTTTCTGCCTTTTCTTCAATTTCTCGCATTCTCCCATATACAGATATCTATAAACAAGATCTCTGTATGTCATTTTAAAATACTTTTATCTCTCTCAACCTTCTTGAATGACCAAGAGGCTCTGATACTACTCCTGTATATTCCTGCCCACAGCTTTCTCATAAATATTCAGGAGTCTTTCCTGTCACTGCTCGTGTTTCTTCCCTCCTGAATGATATTTTTCACTTCGAAGATATTCTTTGTCCTTCATATACCTCTTTCTGTGGCACTCAAATCCACACTTTGCTGCTCTTGTTCCTTGTCAATCTCTTTCTTTACCTCTGTGGTCCCTCTGTCTTTCTCACATGCACACACACACGAATACTTGTGTGGTTTTGTTCTCCGTTGTTCTATTCATACCATTGTTTCTTTCCTCTCCAAATGGATACAGTGTAAAGGAAGGAGGTAGTCATATTCAAGGCCCCATGCTTTTCACAACGAATAGTCACAGTGGTACTGACAGGGAAGATGAATGAAATTCCAGTAAAAGAATGTATCTATTTCTATTTCAATTTCCAATATTGCGCTAACAGCAAACCCTTGAAAATACAGCAGCAAATACAGATCTAGCTCTTGCTGAAAGTGCAAACAAGAAGGTCCCTTAGGAGAAGAGGGAAAATAAAATGGACAGTATAAGCATCTCTTTTCAACTAGTTACTAATTCATAGAGTAAATAATTATCAGTTATTGATTCACACAGTAATACCTGAGGAATAAACAATTATTAATTCACAGAGTAAGAAAAGAAACAAAACTACTGGACCAATCAAACTACTGGTTTATTTTCTTTTCTTACTCTGAACAAAAGAAAAAATTACTACATCACATAATTCAATATATTGCAAATCCACTACATTGAGAATAGGAGATATAGATATAATATTCTTGCTTATCAAACCTCTGAATTACAAATATTTCACATTCATACCACTGGGTTTCTAGTTCCAAATGCTACTACCTATGTATTTTAGAAAGTTTTATCTAACACTGAATTTGAACTTCCAGGATAATTTAGTTGCTTTTTTTTTGTTTGTTTGTTTCCTTCATCCTAAATATATAAATAATTAAAATTTTTGTCCTTCTCACAGCAAGATTTTCCATACAGATAGACTCTTTATCCTAGGTTTTCTCAGACTAAAGAAATGGTATTATTTCAAATATTCCACATCTCACTTTCTAAATGTTATTTTCCTTTGGCCTCTCTCTTGTTTGAAATCAACCACAGCTGGTTTCACCAGTCCCTAGCAGAAAAATCCCCTGAATCCCCTGTCTGGTCAGGACACTTAATAATATGCTCCACAATGAGGCTGCTGAGGCTGCATTGTCCTGTCTTTTTTTTTTTTTTCCCAATTGTAACATGTTGCTGACTCATATTTATGGTCCATTACATCCTTCAGATTCTTTTCTGATGTGATTCAGTTTTACCAGTATCATACTTTCTGATTTTTCTTCCCAAACTTAATTTGCATTTGTCAGTATGAAGTTTCTTCCTGATGTGTTCAAGACATTAATTTGTCAGGATCATTTCGATTTCCGATACTGGCCACTAAGTGCCAAGAGGTCCTTCTAGCTCATTTCCAGTTTTCTGTTTCATGATTTCATCACCTACTTCACTGATAATCTGAAGAACAGACATCTTTCAGATCAGGGTCTGGTGGATGAAAGCTGGACATGAGCCAGCAGTGTGCGTTTGTAGCCTGGAAAGCCAACTGTATCCTGGGCTGCATCAAAAGAGAGGTGGCAAGCACGGAGGGGGAGGTGATTTACTCTCCTTATGAGGCCCCATCTGGAGTGCTCTTGGCAGGTCTAGGCCCTCCAATACAAGAAGGATGCAAAGCTGCTGGAGTGGGTCCAGAGGAGGGCAACAAAGATGACTGGATGATTTCTCAAAGATGACTTCTCTTGTATGAAGAAAGGTTAAGGGAGTTGAGCTTGTTCAGCCTGGAGGAGGCTCTGGGGAGACCTTGTAATTTTCCAGTACTTGAAAAAAACTTATGAGCAGAAGGAGGACCAATTTTTCACATGGTCTAATAGTGAAAGGACAAGGGGAAATGGCTTTAAAATAAAAGTAAAGTAAACTAAAAGAGAGGAAATCTAGGTTGGATATTTGAAGAAATTATTTACTTAGAGGGTGGTGAGGCATGAGCATAGGCTGCCCAGAGATGTTAGAGATGCCTCATCCTCAGAAGATGGGCCAGGTTGGATGGAGCCCTGGGCAGCCTGATCTGGTGAGTAGCAACTCTGTCCACGATATAGGGTTGGAGCTGGATGGTCTTTAAGGCCCCTTCCAAACTAAGCCATTTTGTGTTTCTGTGATCAAGTAATTAACATGAAAAAAGTATGCCCCTTAAGGAATTTCACTTAAGTCTCATTACTTTTGGCTAGGCAGAACATGACTTCTGCAAAGATAACTGGCATTTCAAGATACCAAAATATTGAGAAACTACTATGTCCCCACATCCTGCTATTGGGTACTATCAACATTCTATACATTTAACTTGCATGTGGTTTAGTTCTGCCATTAACCTCAACTATCCGTAAAAGAACATTTGTCTGTAGTGACATCTTCCATCTCCGAGTTGTTTCATATCATGACTTAGTAAGTATTTTTTGTAACTGTTTTGTAGGTTTTCAAATCTTGGAATCTTTTAAACTTTTTTTTTTTTTTTTTTTTTTTTTTTTTTTTTTTTTTTTATGTCAATACATATGTGAACAAGATGTGTTACTGAAATAATTTGTCTCACTAACACTGAGCACTATTCCACCTTTTTTTTCTGGAAAGCCCTGTTATCAAACTATCAAAGGGCTCCATAAAATGTCCCGTTAACCATAAAAATCACAACAGATGTTTATCTACCTGGAGCGGAAAGCGTTTTTGTTTCCCCTTACATACACGATTCTCTATTTGTGCTCGTTAAAATAGATTTCCAGTTATCTCAACGCACAGATTGTTTTGACTGACTCGCTTATATCACTTTAAGCGCACCATCATTATTCCACCTTCGCTAAACTTTGCCAGTAGCGATTCTGCACGTTTCTCCGAGTCACGGAGAGCACAAATCACCGGGCCCAGCGCTGCCCCGCTCCTCGGGGCGGGCTCAGGGGCACCTGGAAGCCGTTCGTGCGGCTGCTTCGGTGCGTTCCGTGAGGAGAATCGCGCGCTCCTCCCGGAACGCTGGCAGCGACGAAAAACGACCAAGCGAGCCTAAGCCGCGCACAGGCAGCGCGGCAGGGCCGCCTGGCGGACCCACTGCCTTTAAGGTGCCTGCCAAGAGGCCGGCGAGGCGGAGCCACGGATATGGCGGCTGAACGCTCTGGAGAGGAGGGGAGAGCCGAGCCGAGCCGAGCCGAGCCGAGCCGAG
Organism: Phasianus colchicus; assembly: GCF_987193195.1. NCBI lineage: Eukaryota > Metazoa > Chordata > Aves > Galliformes > Phasianidae > Phasianus > Phasianus colchicus. The sequence continues at coordinate 69,756,161 of NC_143438.1, read as the reverse complement.
CCGAGCCGAGCCGAGCCGAGCCGAGCCGAGCCGAGCCGAGCCGAGCCGAGCCGAGCCGAGCCGGCGACTGGCTGGCCAGCAAGCCAGCCCGGCCTTCCCCGTGAGGAAGCAGAGTGGGAGGAGGCTGAAGAGGAGGAGGAGCAGGAGGAGCAGCAGCAGCAACAGCAGGAGGAGGAGGAGAAGAAGGAGGAGGAGGAGGAGGTGGAGGAGGGAGGGCACGGGAGGCGGATGCTGCTGCTGGGCAGAGGAGCCGTGTAGGAGCTGCGGCTGCATTCGGACGCCACATTCCCTCCTGACGGGACTGGCGGTGAGGATGAGCGAGAGCTGAGCCCGCTGTCGCCGCCCGATCTGGGAAGTGTCTGGTCCTCCTCCTCCTCCTCCTCCCCTGTTGTGGGTGAACCTGCGCTACGGGCTCCTCACGGACACGGGAGGGGGCTGGTTTGTTTGTGTGTCTGTTTAAGGGAAAGAGAGAGAGAGAGAGACCTTCCATCCATTGAAGCACAGTTCACTATGATCGTACTCGCACTCAGCACTGGAAGCCGGTTGGATTTCGTGTCTCAATCCAGGGTGTTATTCTTGCAAACCTGCCTTTGGATTTTATGTGCTACAGTGTGCAAAGCGGAGCAGTATTTCAATGTGGAGGTAAGAGCAGCCGTGTGCGTGTGTGCGAGCGTGCGCTTCCTCCTCTCCCTTTCCCCCATCCCTTTTCCGTATCCCCTAAATGAAATAAAGCAGCCAGCCATGTCAGCCAGCATCCAGGGCACACGGCCGTGCTGGCTTCCCTTCCCGCAGCCGGCAGCGCGCTCCCTCCCCGCCCGAGGGATGCGTTTCGGAGGGAGATCCCTCCCTGCCCTGCCGCCCTGCTCTCCCCCGTGAGAGACGGGAAGCCTCAGCCGGGGCACTGGGAGGAACTGGGGAGCAGCTCGGGGAAGTCTCAGGGGCGCAGGATACCGCTGTAGTGCTGAGTTTTCCCCACCCTTCTTTCTTTCTTTCTCTCTTTCTTATTTCTGAAAGAAGAATGAATGGAAGAAATTGTTATGAGGACAGGAGGAAAGAAACTTGAGATTGTGGGCACGTTTCTTTGTGGTCAAGTATTCGGCAAAATAAGAGCATTTCCCGTTTAAATCTAACACAAAGAGTTGCCACTAGAAACGGTGAAACAAATGGCATAAAGGTGCAACTAACACAAAAGTTTGAGGGTATGGAGGACCAGGAAATACAATGCTTTCTAAGTGAAAAAGCAAATGAGAATATAGGGAACCTAGATGGGGCAGACCCTAAGAGTTTAGAGGCACAGTGTGAATTCAGTGAACATCCGTTTCCAGTCACTCTTCTGCCCAGTCCCAGTTTTCCAATTTGTTTTTTTTTTTTTACATAATTGGACTCATTAAATAATGATCTTTTGCTGTCTTTATCTTATTAGCACATCTTCTTCTTTCCCTTTTTATATCCTTTCTGTCACGCATTCTGTTGTGAGCCCTTCTTCCTCATCTTTCTCAATGTGATGTGTTTCTCTCTTTCCCCAGCTATTCTGTTTCATCTTTCTCGTTATGTGTTTCTCTACATGTGCTCTTTCAACTTCATGTGCATTTTATCACTTGTCTCTTAGATCTGTTTTCCTTCTCTTATTTCTGTCCTGCCAACCCCACTCCAAACTTTCTGCTGCGCCCATACATCACCCTTACCCATTCCTGTTTCTTGTCTCTCTCATCTGATGTTTTCACAATGCTTTCTCTCCCAGAAATGAAGCCTGTGCCTTTTTTAATGTCTCACACGTATGCACACTGGTTTGCTTTATGTTGAGCTCTTTTCTCACTCAGTGACACTCATTCTTGCTACTGTGGCAAATCTCATTCCTGCAGATGCTTCTCTGTGCCTTTCAGTCTGAAATCTTTACCTCTCCCTCTGCCTCATATACAATCACCTCAGACGTAACAAAAATCACTTTTTCTTTCCTTCTCTTCTTTCATTCCAGACTTTCCCTCTATGCAGATATTTTCCTATGCCACGTACAGTCCTCCTGCTTAATAACACACAACCTCAGCTTGCCTCTAGAAAGTATAGTCATTTACTCCATCATTAAGATCTCTCCTAATCATAAATCCTGCCCTTTTTTAGCCTGCCATCTACACTCTAGTCACTCTTTCTCATTTCTTATCACAAATAAATGCACATCTCTGCTTCTGTTTCGTTGTAAGCTCTTCAGGGCAGGACTTCTTATAGGTTTATGAAGTTTGTAGTGTGCTGAGTTGGGTCTGAAGTCCACTTGCGAGACTGTTAACGATATAAATATGGAAGTTGCAAATTTCATGGTGTGCGGTAGGGTTTTATCCTTTTGCTCCTGTCCTCAGCTGCCGCCTTTACTGATGGGCAGAGGGAAGCCGCGTGGAAGAGAGGAAGTTGCTCCCTGTAGCTTCCCCAGGCTTCACAGGCTGGCCCCCTGCAGGGTATAGGGAAGAAATTCCAGCAACAGAACTTTCTCCTCCCACAGTAGTCTGCTTTGCTGGCATCTGGCTCTGCTGGAGAGACGGGCAGCAGATGGAGCTAGTGTGGGAGGAGAAAAAGATTGGTTTAGTCAAGTGGAATAGGAACAGGAGGCCAACTCCAGTCAGAGGGAGGTTTTGTGAGGAAAGAAGGGAAACGGTTTCATTTTTGCCACCTCTTCCATATGGAAAACAGCACATTTTGAGGATGAAAGACAATACCAAGACTAAGAAACACTGTTGAGTGGAATGAAGTAGTCTGTGTAATGAGAGCATATATTTCTTCTGTTTGAAATATGCCTCTTGCTTCATATGTCAGCTCTCCTGTTGTTTTTTTTTTTCTTTTTTTTTTTTTCATATTACAGCCTTTGATCCACAGGTTGTTGGTAGCCAGAAAAGTATTCTGGTTCTGGGGAATTTCTCTAGTATTCAGGAGTCATTCTAATGTGGGACTCCTCCCTAGGCCACTGTTTTTAACCACTCTCTGTGACATAATCCTGTCTAGACAGTCTTGAGATTTGCCCCAGGACAACCATTCTCATGTTTAAACTGTTTGGATAGCACTGAAAATGCAAATTTGTTTGTTGAGAACAGAGAAACTACTAAAAACATGGGAAATTTGAGGCAAAAGTGTTGGCACTAGCGATGTATGTATTGTACAATGCTCTCTGTCAGCACAAGTGCAATATTATTTGATAGTACATTGTGTAAATGTATGACAAACGTTTCTTATGGCAACAAGAATAAACACACAAAGTAGAGTTCATGATAGAAGTGATGTGTATTTAGATGAATTAAATGTTGCTGAACAAATACTTAGAATGGTTGGAGAGGGGATTTTATTATTTCCTGTTTCTAAATACAGTACAAACAATACCTGTTGAACATTATAAAATGCAGAGTCCTTTATTTCCTCTTGCTGTTCTGTCTCAGTTAATCCGTATTCCTGATTGAAAAGAAACATTTGTGAAGCAGTTTTGAGTTTTTATTTCAGTGCAGGTTTGTTGGGCTATGAGCCAGAGCAATTCTTAGGAGATTCTACTGCTGCTCAAAGATATTGCATAAAAATGTCTTTTAAAAGGAAAGCACAAAGCTCACGTTTACAAGTTTGTGTGAACATTGCTAATCTTTCTTTGTAATTTTATTGTGTCTCTGTAAAATTTCTTTTAACCGAACATCTACGTGGATGAAGTCCTCAAGCTTTCACTGATAGCTGCATTATCAATTTTGAAATGTGTTCAACTATGTAGTATTCATAAATGTGATAGACATGGCTAAGTAGGAATCGGGCCATGGAGTACGGGACTTGGGAGGGGCACACTTACAATGAGAGACTGTGGTAAAGCTGAATGAGAGGTGATTGTGAATGGATAGCTCAAGTGATCATGATGAAGCTTAAGATTTGCATACTCTTATTTGTTGAAGGATTTTAGCATTAATTTTCAAAGTTCACTGTTTGCCCTTGGCAAGTTGATAAAATGTGTCTTTTGATGTCATGACAGAAAATGAGTATGTTGTTAGCTCCCTATCCTCAGTGCTGAACTATTGCTCCAAAACCATAACATCAGTGAGTAATTGCAGTAATGGAAGAATATGTCTATGGATGTAAAGTTTTTTCTTTTTTCTGCTTTGTTAAACTATTTCCATACACTAACAGGAGAAAATATCCATCAGTGAGATAGTGAATGGAATAATAGTTATTAAAACAAACATTTAAATCATAAAGTTGAAACAAGTGAGCACAAGATAGTTTGTTGCTGTAATCTGATAGATGGTGATATTCTGAGCCAGCTAAGGATTTTTTTTCTCTGAGTTTCTCTCTGTAGTATTAATAACTTGTGCTGTTCAGTGATAATGCCTTTGTGTGCTACTGGGAGTGTCAACATATGATCTTTCACTGTATAGATATTTTTATGTTTTCCTAAAGCCAACATTGTTGTACTATTTGATAATACTAATATTAACCTAAGAGTTCATTTTTTGACTATTAAATATTTAATACAAAAGTTAGAAAGCAATGTTACCATAAATAAAGGGAAAAATGGTTACTGAAACAATAATGTCTTGGTCATAAGTTATCATGAATCTAGAATAAGATTCATATTGGGTTATAATACTGGGTATTCTTATTCATGAGAGCAACTGTATCAGCTGGGTGTGTGCACAAAGCCTGTTGAATAAAGAAGTGTATTTAGAATCAGAACGAATTTCATTCACCGTGTCTGTGATTTGGTAAACACTACAAAGTGTGCTTCATCATCTCTCTTCTTAAGTAGACAGTTAAACTATTTTTTTTCTTCTAATGCAGAATATATAGAGTTGAATCCTTAGGGGAGATCTTAAAATGAATCTTATTTTAGTGTGAACAGTTATTTAAAGCTATGAACTCTTTTACTTCCTCCTATTTTCAGAGTTGTAACAAATTACATGCTGTGAAACAGTACAGTAGAATCAAAACCTCAGGAAAATGCTGTTGATTTCCTCCATGGCAATAAGTAGCTGAGAACCCCATTGTTTTCATTATTAATAAACTTTACATTTAGCATCCAGCTCCTCCTGAGTGGTAATGCATGACCTTTTCTTCCATAAGCTCTGGTCTTTTAAGCTTGAAAACAGTACAGTTCTTCAGCTGGAAATTGAAAAGGAATAAACTTCAAATATCACCTTGACACACTTGTAAGCTAGTGGCCTTGGTTAACAGGTTTGCAAACACAACACAAAACCTGTTAAAATGCAAGCTCAAGAATTAATATGGAGAAGCAATTAAGGTAGTTTTGATTTAAATTGTGCCATCTGTCCTAACAAGGATCTTCTGTATTCTTTTTAGATGCAAACAATATGTGTGATTTTCAGTTTAGTTCTGAGTCTTGCCATTGAGTGCTTTTCTACTACAAAAGGCAATAGCTACTGTATGAAAAGCAGACTCTCATTTGATATTCAGAAATATATGTGGAGACTACTAATTAGCAGAATACGTTCTCTACTATAATTTAAACAATTTATTGTTGCAAAAATTGCAGTAGTTCAATGTTTTGCTATGAAATATGAGATATTTTATGTTTAGAAGGTTACAGGTAACATTACAAATTCTTTAGCCTGTGTTTTCTTAAAATACAGTTTGAAAAAATGGTCCCCATTCCAAAGAGTTTACCATTGACCTAGTATGTTATACCTTAGATGCAAGGCAGATTTTTTTTATAACTCTGGTTCCTCTTATATTCCTATTGCAAATTTCTGGCTTCTTAGTGTTTGAGCATCACAGCTATTAGTGATTCTCAATTTTACTAAAGAAATAAAACAGATAAACAAAAAGATTTATGTAATTGCCTTATGTAGTGCAAAGTAAACCTGCCAAAACATGTATTTCTAATGTTTTCTTACATGAGATCATACTAAAATAAAGATGGACTTCATTAGCCCACCAGAAAGCCCTGAACAAGCCCAAGCATTTTGCTCTTCCATTACTTAGAAGACATCTTACAGTAAAACAGTGTAAATTTGCCTTCCCATTCATTGCTTCTTCAGAGTGGTTATACCATCTTCTTTAACTGATTTAAGATTTACGCTGCTCTTTGTCAGTTTTATTTGAGTCCATCTGAAAGGTCAGTGCATGCTCTAGGCACCTCTCCTTATGTACTCAGCAGGACTGAATTGAACAATTTGTATAGAGAGAATGTGGTATCATACAGATTAAAAAAAAAATTTCAAACTGCATTTGGTCTCAGTATTTTAAAGTCTGTCTCATCCTTCTGCTTTCCTGCATGACTGTGGAACTAAAACCCAAAGGGCTTCATGTTGCTACTTTCTGAGGATCTTTAAAGCAACAATATAAGTTTTTAAATTACACCCATTAAATTGTTCGAGGCTTCTCACCTTCCTGTTCCAGATTTCAGCTTATTGTCTAGCCTGTTTGCTGTCCTCAAACCACAGTACTGACCATAATCTGAAGGAGCAGGTTGAATCTGTTTAATTTGTTAACTGTGATATGTCAAATGACAGATTTAGTTCCATTTTGTATGAGGACAACCAGGATTAGTGCTGCAAACGTGATTTTACTTGGCACAGAAAGGGATTTGAAAAATAATTATGATTAGAGCTTTATCTTTTAAAGAGAGGTCACGCTATTTGGAACCTTTATTTATTGGTTGCCTGGCAACTGTTCATTCATGTTCCTGCTTATCATCATTCATTATAAGCATCTTTGTTGTACAGTAAGAGCAATTAAGTGGTAACAACTTATTTCTGTGATGAATTAAAACTGACAGAAATTACAGGAAAAGAAAAATAGTATTTCTGTAGTTTTGCTTATTAACTGCAACTGCTGGTATAATGTTTATATATTAACAACTGTTTTATACCAACTGAGGAGTTATCTGCACTTGAGCTGTGATTGTAATACTCCTAGTATACCTTCTGAGGTATTACAGCACATAATTGACTTTGGGGCTTGGACACGTGTTTTTGTCATGCTTAAAATCTATTAATTTCAGGATCAGGACTTCAGGGTATGAGGAAACTTATCTCCTGTTAATTCTACTGCACAGCATTAGGCAGTCTAAACCAAAGTGTTGAGGCTTGAACCCAGCACTTGAAAAGGGGTTGAAAAATCAGAGATTAAAATATGCTATGTTGGGGCATGCTGAAGCAATAAGCCCCAACAATTCTATAGAACATTAAAGTCACTTCCTGCTTTCTCTCTATAGAAAACAATAGTTTTTATTACACTGTGTGAAAACACATTCATAAAGCATATGATTTGATGATTGTTTCGTGACTCTAGATGACAAATATTTTGCCTTTTTTGTTAGTTCTTGATTGATCATATTTTGATTGACCCTTGTGTGGAATAGCTTTGCAGAATGGAGCAGCTGTGCAGTAGCTTATTCAAAGAAGATGTCTCTTTGAGAGCAGTACTGGGACAATTTCCCTGTGGTAGCATCTTGAGAGAATGTCTGTCATTCTGGTGTAGAAGGTGATTTGTCTGTTGCTACTGCTTGGTCTGGAAGTGGCTTTGCTTCTCCCTCTGGGACTGGTGCCTTCACTTTGAGTCTCTAATTGTATTGACTCACCAGTACTGTTCATACCAGGCTGTGCTTATGGGGGACAAAGTAACTGCTTGAAGACAAATCGGTATGGATTTTCATCAGCTTTTCTTGCTCACATAACATCTGTATTACATGAAGTTGATGTTCGGCATTTTTACATTTGAGAAACAATTGAACTGTTTTTGTAGTTGTATAGATCATTTGGAAAGAAATGCTAAGCTCAGAATCTTTTTTATTGTATTTTTCCAAATGATCTTGTAGAGACACAGTTCTTTTATTTCATTGATCCATTTGTTTTTGCTGACAAGTCTCCACTTACATGTGTGAAATACAGGCTAGCAAGGGGGGAGACTTCCTTTTTCAGAAAGTTATCAGCTTGAAGGCAGAGGGAAAATAGATAGCAAAACATAAGAACAAACATCCTTTTCACTGGGAAGGGGCATGCTTCCTTTAAATGTGACAATAGATTTTTATGAAACTCACCAAAGAGGAAATTGCTTCCTTCTTGTGCTGTATCCGGATCTGAAGGTGATGATCCTGTCAGATTTTTTGTTCTTACCTCAGACTTTGGTTGTGTGATGTCCTTCTAGGAAATTGCTTTGACCCACTGTCTTGACAGAGCAACTGACAGATTCTGTTTCCCTATATACTGTGTTTTACACGCTGTGCAGAATAGTAGCAATGTATTTAATTACAAATTAAATAAATGATCTGTCTTCCACACATTAAGGTTAATTATTATTGCTAGCAATAATAGATTTATATAGCTTAATTTACAGCATGATTTTGATCTTGGCAAGTGAGACTTTTTTCTCATTGACTCTACATATATGTAATCATGTATATGTTTAGATATCTATATATAAAAATAAAAAAAAAAACAACTGTATTACATTTAAAAAAAATTACTTAATCATGAAGTGCTGGCTTCTGACACTTCTATCCTTCCCCACTTATACAGTATGTCATCCTTGGAAATGTTTTCATTATCTCTATCTGTGTTGTATTTCTAATATGTAGGAAAAATATGATGATTGAGGCACTGTATTGGGAGGTTGCAGATCTGAGTTGTGTGTCCAGTTCAATTATGAGTCCTCATATTGATAACAAGGTTGTCAATATTGATAGCAAGAGCTATCATCTTTTTAACTTAGCTTCCACAAATTTGCATTAAAGTAATTGAAGAGTATTTCCTGTCTTTTCCAATACATGGCAAGAACAATAGAAGAGAAGTGATGCTAAAGAGACGCAAATGCTTCTTCATCATTCATTTGCCTTAGGGCAGTTTTGTTTCTTTCATTAAAAACAAAACAAAAAAGAAATAGTAAGGAAATAACATAAAAAATACGTACAGTATTTCAGTTTGGTTATCTGTGTTATAATGAAGTAATGAGGATGTTCAAGAAAAAAAAGTACCAGAGCAGAAAAGGTAAAACAAACGTGTCCATAGTAACACTTTAAATCTTTTTTTTTTGCTTCCGTCTTAGGTTTCCTGTTTTTCTTTTTATTTCTTAATGTAAGTGCTACAACTTGATAGAGAATATAATTAGCAGATTTACATGGAAGATGAGATAAGACAGCTAAAGAATACAGTGTATCACATTATATTTCAGAAGGAAAATTTGAGTAAGAAATCTCCTGATACCCAAATATGAAATCAATTAGTCTGGTTCAAAATGTATTTAAATAATAAAATGGATTTCAGATCAAACTGTAAATGTTGCACAATGCAGAATTAAAAAGTTCTACTTTTTAAGCAAGTGAGCTACTAAATAATTACATTATTTTACAAACATTCATGTTATCTTGTCACCATGTTATCGAACCTTTTTTGTTTAATGCGTGTGGGCTTTTATGAAATGTAATAAAAGATTGGACTTTATCTGCTCTGTGTATTAATGTGTTTATTAGACACCACAAATAGGCAGACTTGCTGTTCACATACCTGTTACTAAATGGCTAATTGTGTAACATATGGCACTGGGGGAATAAAAAATTTGCTAGACTGACATATTAAGTATAGAATTGGAATCTGAATCTTCATTAGGGCACCTGCACCTCAAGTTATAAACTTATTTTCTTCCACTTTTCTCATAACTTTTCCTTGCTTCTTTCTTTCGTATCTCATTTTTGTTTGTTTGTTTTCATCTGTTTTTTTCAGCTTGCCTTTGTACATCCTGCTGCCAAGGAAAAACATCAGTCATTACCGAACCATAAAATCATTCATATTAGAGATGGAGAAAGACTTTTAAAGAGCCTATTTCTCTGCCGGTGCTGGATCGCTTACTATTGTATATTTGCTGGCGTTTTGTAAATCCAAGTTTTAAAATCTACATCGATGGGACTTGCAAAATTGAACTTGAAAAGACTCTGGTAAATGTACATTAGGGAAAACAAAACTAGAAGTGTTCCTTTCAGTAGACTTCTCTTTTTGCTACTGGCAACAATAGCTCAAAGTTGACTCCAGTTAGGAATACCACAGGACCTATAGAAGCTTCCTCTTTTTAGGTTAGCAACTAGAAGCCAGGCTATGTGTCCTAAGTCATTTCAGATAGCACTAGGCTCTCCTGTTTAGGTAACTGAATCCTATTCCAGATTTCAATGAAGGTGGAGATTGTCAAGGCACTTGTAGGTATGGGACTCTCTGAGGTATATGCTGTAATTCTAATGTTTTGATTTGGAGTTGAATTCCTTCTCTCTTCATAGGTACTTCTCATTAGGTGTCTAAGTACCTGGTGCTATTTACATTGTGTTGTCTACCTTGCTTGAGCTTTAGATAATGTTCCAGAGTAGCACAACTAGGGACATATTTATTGTTCTCTGGTAAATTAGATCCTCTCAAGTCACACTAGAAACTAGTATGTCTGGACAAAGCTAAGAACAGAACTGCACTGTCGTAGAGTACCCTCTCTCGCTCATGCCCCACACATCATTAAATACATTTATCACATAACACCAGAGGATAACACTTTCTTACCTCTTCAGATTTCATGTATTTTAAATATTTACAGATGGGAAGAACAAAGCGTTGCTCCAGTGACATCAAGGCAGTTTTGCCTTCAACATTAATGAGGCCAGTCCTGAGCCTGTTTAAATCAGTGTGCAACATGCTAATCTACAGAGGCACATTTTACAAACAGTGCTCATGACAGTTTTTTGATGCCTTTGCCTAAGTGATTTTAAAGGCTGTCCTTCCTTCTAAACACGCAAACCTCTAAACAGCTATTTTTTTGCCATTAAAGGGAGAGAACAGAATGTTTTTTTATAAAGAGTAATTAGAAAATGTATTTTAGAAGAATAAACTTCCTCAATGTCTATAGCCTGGTAGACAATCCTCCAAAAAATAAAAAATGAAAATGACATTTTATTAATTTGTCTGTGTAAGAGTCTTGGGTCCTAAAGAATAATTAGCTGATTACAAGTACTTCTGTTAATTTAATGGATTGATGTAATGGAAATTTGCATTTTTGTGTTAATGTTAAAATTTGCATGTCATCATAGTCGCATACGTTAATTCATTGATTTGTTTACACTATTTGCTGTAGGCCATCAGAACTGTGAAAGTGACTGGGTTAGAATAAGAGAATTGTTAGCCAGTTTATAGGTTTGCTTGTTTACTTCTTTGTACATTCAAAATTTCTAATACCTGAGTATGCTACCTGGTGTACAATTTCACTGAATTTTCTTCTATCATGAAATTATAGAGGTAATAATTCTACTGTTGATTCTTAGGCTTGCATTTGGGAAGGAAGAATGATTATATCTGCAATCTTCTATTCCTGAAGATCTTCCATTGTAATATTTAGTTCTACTCTATTGTTTTGCACTGACAGGCTCATTTAGAGAAAAAAACAGTATTTTCATTCCTTTGTGAATAATCCCATCATTTTTCCTGGCTGCTAGGAGAATTCACTTTTTGTCCCAGCTGTCAGATAAAGATAGAGTTATTGTTCTTCATGGATTAATTGCTTAGATGTCTTTTCCATTGAGATATTAGAGAATTTTTCTCTACATGCAAGATCTTTCTAAGGAGGTGATGTCAGTTTAAATTGGACCAAAAGAATTTAGATGTCAGTGGACATATATTCTTTCTTTAGTTTTGATTAAAACAAAGCAAAACCTCTGTTTCACTGTAAGAGTTTGAGTGGTTTTGTTGGTGTTGTTTGTTTTTGTGTGTGTGTGTTCTATAAATATTCCCTTCCCTCTATGAATTTTCAGCAGCCCAGGAAATGATTCTCAAGGTGAAAGCAAGCTTTAAAAATGTTAAAGCAATGTTTTTGGTGATATTTAGTAAAAGTTATGAGTGGTTGAGGGCAGGAGAGTCTTAGGCAACTGTAGCTGCTCTAGTGTTCCAACTCTAACACAATAAAGAAATTCATCATGCACATTAGTCTTAATAGGATAGCTAGAAAAGGGCAGATTGGGACTTTTAACTTTAAAATGTCCTACAAAGAATGCACTTTGTAGGTTTAAACTTGTTACATGTGTGGCTGAAAATTGTTTGGTGGTGTTTAATGAAATACAAATAAAATAATTAAAAATGATTTTTTATTTCCTTTGGAACAAAGAATTTGTAGAGGCATTGAAAGAAGTGAACAGCCTTCACACATATGTAGAAGAGTATAAATATGCTTAATATGCTTTTGCTGCGTGGTTTCTTTTTATAGAGCTCATACGTTATCCGTGTTTCAATGATAAGGAGAAACAGTTGAAAAACAGAAAGAAGGGAATCCACCCATATTTTCTTTATTTTCTTTTACTTGTAGCTGCTTCTTGTTTGCTTATTTACTTATTATCCTAATTGGATATGGATATGGATACTATATCAAGTGATCTTGACTGGAAAGTGTTGATGAGATTCACACTTAACAGAATCTGTCAGATTTTGCCATTAATTTTATTGGATCCAGTATTTTAATCCAAGCTGTTTGAAAAGCCCTGAATCACCCAACGTTTTAGTGGTGTCAGTGAGGTGTATATTTTTATACTGAATACCTAAGATGAATGTTGTTATTTAAATCCATAATCTCAGCCAATACATAAAGGTTAAAATTGGTACAAAAAGAAGTAGAGAGAAAATATCGCTGTGTGTGAACTGAATCATGTTATTAGAAGGAACTGTAATACCACTTAAAGAGAGACCACTATGAAAGAATTCCAGAAAGAATACTAGGGGAGAAAGGAAAAATAACTTGAGGAGGATTCTAAGCATTTAATGAAAGAGCTTGTATAGTCTAACTTATGTCATCAGCGGTAATGGACTGGATTCTTTTCTTGCCCTGTACTTTCAGTCTAACTGTAATTTTCCTTCTTCAGTGAAGCTGATGTCTCTACTGACAGCTATTAACTATAATGTTTATTCTTTCATATTAGTCTGTCTACTTTAAGAACTCAATAACTATCTCATTAAAACAAAATTCTGTATTGTATTGCATCAATTGACTTCTCCGCTTCATTGCTTTTGTCACTTAATACTATTCAGCCACCATATCTGAAAGTGTCTTTTTCCAATAACATTTAATTCAATGCTGCCAATTGTGACCCAGTGTGGTTAAATATCTTTTGAAATATTTTTGGTAGTCTTTTCTTGAGCTTTTTTGTGAACTTTTTCAAGATAATTTTTTATTTTCCTGAATTAATGACAGGAACTTCAGAAGAAGGAACAGAATTTTTTCAATATAGCCATTAAACTAAGTCTTCAAGAAACATGCCAAATGGTTAAGGTACCACCTATCTAAAATTCTAGTCACAATAATCACCTCATAGTGCTTTTCAGTTTGGATTGTCTTCAAAACATCATTTGCTTGTTTTTTTTTTCTACTGTTAAAACTTGCCACTTCAATAGGTCAAAGTGCTTCTAGCTGCTGCCAAGGACTTTTTCAAGGGGTTGTTGTGATGGGCATCAACATTTTACATTTTACCTAATACTGTTAAACTGTCTAAAAGTGGCTGGCTGACTGGCCTGATACAACAGTGTATGCTTGACCATGGAAGAAGCCTAACTTTGATTAGCCTAACTTTTGTCTTGAATGCTAATTGTTTGCAGCAGCAGAGACTGAGCTTTTGTGTGTACAAAATCTGTGATTTATTACATTGGAGGAGGAAAGCACAGGTTTTACTGCTTTTAAACTAAGATTTTGATTTTATTCTCTAACTCAGGATTTTGTAGCATCTGTGACAGACAAATGGAGTTGTAGTGAAGTGGCGTCCTAGAGAACAGACATCCAAAGGCAGTACATTACAGCACCAGTATCAGTAATGACTTGTACTTTTAGTTACATACTAAAAATCACTTGTAAATGAGTAGGTTAATTTAGATACCAGTATTTAGATAACAAAATTCCTCCTTCTTCATATATAATCGGATACTTTAAAAATTATTTTATTTTGCTGTTTTATTTTGTTTTACCTTAATTGAAAAATGTGAAACTTAAGGAGACAGAAAAAGTAGCTGACTGTTTAGAAAATATTTTCATGAGAAAAACGCCAGTGATGCACATTCAATGGTATTGATTTTGGGGAAGGGAGAGGCAGGGAACAAACATTTGACTGCTTTAAAATATAAATTTAAACTTCAGAATTCCCTTAGTGATTCATGCATGAGTCAGGAGTTGAAAATCAAGGGATGACCTTTGGAAGACCTGGCAATAGGGATTCTGCTCATTCAAGAAATGGGAAGTTCAGCATTATTTTAACTATGTCTGCCTATAATTTTAAATCAGCTACCGCATCTCTTTCCTACGGTTCAGAAAATGTTACTTAGGTAGAAGGGAAGCAGCAAGTCTTTAATTTCAAAGTAAGAGCTCAACAGAAACACAGTTACCTGTCAGATAAATGCAGTGGATGGTGTGGCTGTCTGTTTTAAAAGAAGAAAGCAGGAACATTGCTCTTTGCTTGTACCAATAGGCTCAGATTTGGCTTTTGAGTTATATTCACCCAAAGAGTCTCTAAAATAGTGGAATGAATTTAACTCATTATGTTCAGCTTAGATGTAAAGCCCTAATCACAAATGTTGAAGACAAAAAAGCATTGGAAATGCAGCCCCAGATGGCTGTAAAACCAGTCTTACATAAGGTGAAGCAGATCCCTTACAAGTTATTATTCTCTGAGTTCACTATGAGCTTCAATTTATACTCTATGGATTTATTCTGAAAGAACATGTTATTGGAAGATTTTTGAAAGAGATCTGACTGTTTATGTATAATATATTAAAATAATAAAACTATTTTTGAAGGTTTTCTGGAGAGTTGTCTGTAAAAATGCTGATCTAGTTTAAATTGCTGTAGACCTAACTGACTAATATAATTCTATAGTATATTAAATTAGTTTGAAGATTTCAAGAATGAATAATAAACTGAAGGAGTTTGGATAAACTTTCGTATCATGGAACATTGCTTTCACTCAGTTTCTTGACTCAAGATAACCACACTCACGGCAAGTTAACTTGCAGGAGTTAAGTTTCAAAATAACAGGTCATGTTTCAGAAAGTATAAAATTCACTATCAGACAGAATAACTCTACTGGTAAGCTAGTGGATACGATAGAAGTCTTCAGGACAACCCTCTGAGGGATTTGAATTCAGGCATGCTTTGTGTTTAACAGCATAGAGGTGAGTTATTGTGCTAGTTATTTTTGTGTGTGTGTATGTACTCGAAAATGGTCTCAGGCACATTTAATTTAAGCATGACTGGTCTTTTCTATGAGTGTTCTTACATGAACTGATTTTTCAGTTGTTCCTCTTGGTGATTCACTCTTCTCAGATGATATGTGAAGGGAAAGAGTGCAGAACATCTATGTCCTTATTACAGTTTGTTGTTGCTTCTCTCAGAAAATGCTAATGTCTGAGGCTGTGTTGGAAAACTGATTGTTTCATTGTTTATGTGTTTTGCATAACAGTATTTTCTTTGGACTCACATTATCCAGGCGTCATAGTGAAGGGTTAACTTCAGACACCTTTGTGGTAGATGGGAAGCTTAACCAGTTTTGAAGACTTGAGAAACAATACTTTGTTTAGTGTTAGTCTGCAGGAGAGTCATAGTGATCTATTGGGAAAGGGCTTAGTCATATTTCACATGTGATTTTGAAACCATGCCATCAAAAGTCTGAAATCACTTTGTTGCCATTTGTTGCATAAATTAGGTTGAGAGTCTGCGCGTTGTTTGTCTGCCCTGCATTGTATTTCCTTGGAATTTCTGCTTTCTAATGAGCATGTTTTCCTTGGATGCAAGTTAAGGTTTGAAAGAGAAGGTGCTGATTACAAGGGAGATGGACATGCTTTTTCCTGTCATTGTCTGTAGAAAAGGTAGTGACAGTGCAAGTTACCCGACACTGGGCCAAAGCTGATCAAACCAGAAATAGAATGTGAGAATGGAGTCAACAGAGGTAGAAACATTAATTGTTAACTCTGAATATCACCTATGCATCGGCTCTCATGAAATCTAGAGGGACCTAGAGAAACCTTGACAGCTGAAGAAACTTAGACAGGCTTGAGCAGTAGGCCCAGGAGAACCTCACGAGGTTCCACAAAGCCAATTGCAAGGTCTTTTACTTGGGTCACAGTAATCCCCATTGTCAATACGAGCTAGGGGATGAAAGGATTTGAGCACAGTGCTGCTGAAAAGAGCTTGTGGGTACTGGTGGATGGGAGGCTGGACATGAGCCAGCAATGTGCCCTCGCAGCCCAGGAAGCTAGTCATATCCTGGACTGCATCTGAAGAAATGTGGTCAGCAGGTCAACGGAGGTGACCTGCCCCTCTACTCTGCACTGGTGAGACCTCATCTGGAGTACTGTCTCTAGATATGGATTCCTTGGTACAGGAGAGATATGGACCAGTTGGAGCACATACAGAGGAGGGCCACAATAATGATGGGAGGGATAAAACACCTCTCCTACGAGGACGAACTGAGAGCTGGGGCTGTTCAGCCTGGAAAAGAGAAAGCTCCAGGAACACTTGATAGCAGCCTTTCAGTATCTGAAGAAGAACTATAAGAAAGAAGGGGACAGACTCTTTAGCTGTGTCTGTTGTAGTATGACAAGGGGAAATGGTTTCAAATGAAAAGAGAGGAGATTTAGTCTGGTTAATAATAATAAAAAAAAAAAAAAAAGTTTTTTTTTTTCACACTAGCGGCGGTGAAGCACAAGAACAGGATGCTCAGAGATGTAATGGTTGTCCTACCCCGGAGTCATTCAAGGCAGGCTAGATGGGGGTTCTGAGCAACCTGATCTAGCTAAAGATGTTCCTGTTCATTGCAAGGGAGTTGGACTTGATGAACTTTAAAGGTTCATTCCAACTGAAATGATTCTGTGATTCTATGAAATGATTCCCTGCAATTTATATGCCTGCCATATCAGATTACAAACTTTCCATCGAGGTTGCATGTTGTGGATAGTGTAAATGCTGTGATCTTGCCTCACGTTCAGGTCTGTACCTCCTGGAAAAGTCCCAGAATTAATGAAATATTGGTGGGAAGCCTGTTTCCTAAGAGCAAATAAAAGGCTATAGCCCCTTAGTTGGATGTGGAGAATTACATTGCACTTATTTGGGATGTGATTTGGGAGTAACCAGTTTGTCCTGGTGTATAGAAGAAGACTGGAAAAAGTTTGGGAAAGCATGCTTTTAAGAATGGTGTTTAGAGTAATCCAGACTGTTCAGTGTCCTGAAAGGAGAAAGCTCAGTGTTTGTTTGTGGTGGTTTTTTTTTTTTTTTTTTTTTTTTTTTTGTCATTGATATTATTATCTTTCTCTGATATTCTGTGAAATACTTTAGTACACTTTAGTCTTTAGTATAAACTGTGTAAATGTCAAGGTATTGATAACTATTGTGCTTATTACTCCTGTACAAGTCAAATGTTTCCTCCTGAGTTGACACCCTCCATTCTCTTTTCATAAGCAAATTCTAAATCTGACCTTGTAGATGAAACTGTTGTGTGGTACATCATGAATGAGCTTCAAATCTAGATGAACAAAATGTTCATCATGTCACACTTGTCTATTATATCAGCAACGTGTACAGTAAATTTGCTGTGTATAGGTTGTCTTTGTTTTATGAGATTGAGTTACTCTATCTATGCTACATAGATACAGTTTTAAAAGTTTGTAGGTAAGACCATAACAAGCATTTTCAATTTCTATCCTAAAGTGAACTCGGAGCTACTGGATTGCAGTTATAAAGATACACCCTTGTTCTTTCTGTAAATGTGGTTATTAGAACGTAATGTATGGGACTCTCTCTCCCCATTTCAACGTTATTGTTTTACTCTTAAATAGAAGAGATATTACTGAAAATAGAGTAAAACTAGTAATTCTTAGTAATAGCTAAATTCCTACAGCGAAATTGTGTCCTGACTGAAATGAATGGGATTTTTACTTGACATCTGTGTGCCTGTGGTCACCTGAATTACTTCTCTGACAAAGCTATTGCTTAAAGTGTGAGAGGAGTATGGCTGCAGTTTAGGAATTCTCTGCCACCAGCTAGCATGTTTCCTGTTTCTTGTACTGTGTATTCTTCATTCTTGAGATTAGCTCTTGCTAGCGTTAGTGTTTGAACGCTGTAATATATGGGGAGTATTGCTTTCATGATAAGTCTGTGGCTGATAGAAACGACTGATAATTTTCCAGAAATGTTTCTTGTGTGATTGAAAAAGTAACTTTAAGTCATTAAGACTTACTGCATTTTATTTTATTTTATTTTATTTTGTTTTGTTTTGTTTTGTTTTGTTTTGTTTTGTTTTGTTTTGTTTTATTTAGAAAGTGACAAGATATAGAAAAAAATGGGGCAGTGCAGATAATTGTGAAGATATCTGTGAAGAGACTTAGCTAGGTCTTGTTTGAGTGAGGTGCCGGACAATTCATTTTCAAGGTAGCACCTGAGTTTAATCCACGTACAGAAAAATAGAACAGTTAATTATATTTAACTTACCTGTATATACCAGGTAGACATTTACAAGGTCACTAGAAACATTTTTCTTATTTTTCATCATGGTATTAAATGAGTACATAATTTCTGCCTTAAGCTAAAATAATTCTCTCTCAAAATTATTCTTGAGTGTTCACCAGCAGTACAAGCTGTGAATGTTGCTACTTTGACCTATCCACTTTGTTTGATCTACATGCTGATACAAATTATTTGCACTTTGCTGCAAGTGGAGAAGGAAAGCAAACATACTACACCACTGCCACTCCATTAGCATTAGCAGTGCTACTCCTCCTGTCTTTGGCTGAGGACCAAGTGTTTATATTAAGGTATGTGAGATGCTCATATGTCACTATAGTTTTCTTTGTGATATGCAAGACATATTTCTCCTACAATGCATAGTGAAACAGATAGCCTGAAAAATCATTGATTCTACCTGCTGTGCCTGCTAGGTAGTGACAGTCAATTGTTTCCCAATAGCAGTCATACTGCTACATACATGAGACTTCATAGAATCATAGAATCACAGAGTGACCTGGATTGAAAAGGACCACAGTGATCATCTAGTTTCAACCTCCCTGCCATGGGCAGTGTCACCAATCACCAGATCAGGCTGCCCAGAGCCACATCAAGCCTGGCCTTGAATGCCTCCAGGGATGGGGCATCTACAACCTCCTTGGGCAACCTGTTTCAATGCATCACCAACCTCTACGTGGAAAACTTCCTCCTAATATCTAACCTAACCCTCCCTGTCTTAGTTTAAAACCATTCCCCCTTGTCCTACACCTAACCAAGAAATCCTTGTATCTAAAGACAAAAAAGAAAAAAAAGCATTTGTATAGATCAAGACTTTGCTCCTCTAGGTTTAGAGACGTAGAGGAGGTCCTTTATTAAACTTGGAAATTCATTTTACTGCATTTCACTTTGCTGGTCAAACTAACGTTTTTTTAAACATTTAAAATAGTAGAGCAAAAACATAGGAGTCCAAGATTACTGTGTGCACAGGAGGAAATATGGGGTGTCAGGATGAAATGAAGTTGTGATGGCAGTCTGGAGGAAGAGCCTTACATTCTTTCATAGTTGCCTAGCAGCTAAATATGACTGCACTTTGTTATTTCTGCATTTAAATGTGCCCTTGTTCAAAATGCTTGACAAACACTGGCAAACATATTTTCATGATGATAATAATGCTATGTAAAAACACGATCTGTGCACTTTCTGTAGCACTTTATAGGACATTTATTGAAACCTTTTAACATATATACTGGAAAACATTAGTCATCACTCCAGACAGACTTTTCAGTCACTCTTCCACAGTCTTATTGTTCTTTTGAGTCTCCAGTCTGTACTGCTTCCACTGTCTAGACACGTTCACTTTTTGCTTAAACATCCCATTCAGTGAAAGTTTGCCATCCCTGGTGATTCCTATGGAACTTAGCACATGCCATAGGAGTTATCTAGCAGTTTGGTGGTAAAGTCATTTAACATGTCATGGAATTGATCCAAATTCCTGCATATGTATCTGCCCAGGTGTAAGTGGAATGTCTGGTTATTTGATCTGTGTGATCAAAAACAAGTCTCAATTGGTACTAGTACGTAGCATGGTAGCCTTGTAAAACTTCAACAGACTTTTCATCTTTTTAAGACCAAATTATAAATTCTTACTTTGTCAAATGGTATTTTTCTAGGGTGTTTTTCTTAGCCTAGCATACACATATAGATGAGGAAGCTGATATCCATTTATGTGCTGTATCTTCACCATGAGGGCAAGGATAAGTTGTCAAGATGCATAGCTGTAGAAAAAAAGTGTCAGGCCACAGTGTCACATATTCTCCTAATAATGAACTTAAAAATCCTTTGTTCACCAGCACACAAGCCATGTCTACAAGGGGTTACAGAGGATGGATCAAATAACTAATAGCAGTGCATGTGCTAAAGGAAACAGGAGATGGAAAGAGACCTAAGAAACTGGAAACAAAAGAGAAAACTGCCTCCTTCTGTTCAAAGATCTGCCTTCCTTAGGGAGGTGACAAGGCAATTCCATCCCATTTTTCCTCCTATTAAGAGTATACAGAAGAAAAGGTAAATTGCTTTTGGACAATGTGAAATCTAGTGCAACTTACATGAACAACTACTTCTCTGTTTTTTTCTGTGTTAAAAGGCTCTAAGCCTGTAAGTGACACTAATGTTCCATACACAACTACTGTACATAGAAGACTGAAAAAGCATGCCAGTTTCTGAAAGCCAAGTCCAAAAGAATCTGTTTCTGATATATTCTATCTTCTGCATAATCTTGATAACAGGACAAGTTATCAGGAAATCAGGAAATGTGATTCTTGTTAATTAGCTTTATTTCCTCGTGTCCTCAGGAGCCTATGTGTCCAGCTCAACAATTCTTCTATCGAGTTTTCATGGCAACTACTCTTTTTATACTTTTCCCCATGTCCACATATGGTGTGTTCTAAATGAAAAGCAACAAACTCTTACCTAGTCTTTTTCTTTGTGTTTTAGAAATAAACGAAGTTAAGCTATATATATATATATATATATATATCTTTTTTTTTTTTTTTCCTCTTTTATGAGTAATAGTTTGTAAGTCAAAGAGATTTATTAACATCAAGTGTGATATGCATGAGACAACAGATCGATAAACAGAGGAATAACAACTTTTTTCATGCTATGTATGTTCAGGGGAGAATAAAAGACCTGACTGACATTGCGTGAAGGCTGATTCAGAAATAGTTCCCTTCTAGTCTGCATAAAGTCAGCAGGAGCATCAGAATCATTCACCACATTTCCTCAGCTGTCCCACACTTGCACAGTATCTGGATTTTTTAACGTTCGTAATGAGGTCGTCAGCTCCATGATACTCAGGCTGTTCTGTGTGCAGCCCTGGAGACAGACCAGACCTGTCAAATCCAATGGAAAATAAATGTAACGGCCAGTTGGCTGAGAAGGCTGCAGTTAGATCATCTCGAATGAAAACTCCACCTGGAGGTCTGCCCTCCTCCTGTAATGGAATTTGGGCTTCCAGTAATAAACCACGATATCCCTACCTGAGCGTCAAGATTTTTACCATTTCATAATTGAGCATAGGGACTTGCTCTGATTTTCTGTTTAGAATGCTTCAGGTCATCAGCAGTTGTTTTTTTGTTTGTTTGTTTGTTTGTTTGTTTTGTGTGTGTGTGATTTAGTGGTGTCTATCTAGGCAAGAGAACTGTAAATCTCTGGGTGATGAAATAGTGAAAATATATCCCACATCTTCTGGCCAAAAAATATGTTGTGGTGAGATTCAGTCATCTGTTCCTACCTAGATTTTGAGTTCTTTACATGCCAAAAATTTCTGGGGGAAAAAAAAAAAAAAAAAAAAAAAAAAAGTATGCTTTTGAGCTTATTTTTTGAGCTTATTTACTTACTTATCAATCATAGTGAAAATAAATAGTTATTCTGAATTTTGGTGGTTGGATTGGGATTTAAACTGAATTTAATAGTTCTGAGATCAATTGTTTTCTGATTGTCATCTTCTTAGATTTATCCAGAAATGCACCGGTCTCCAGTTCTCATCTATCAGCCTTATTCAGCAAGAAATGGTCTCAAATAAATATTTGCTCATATGCATGTCGTAGCCATTGGGGACACTGCTGCAAAATGATATAGGGTTTCTATTTATGAAATTTTATTCAAAAATAGAGAATCTCTGTGGGAGCACCTGAAATCAGAAGAGGTATGCTGTATTCACTCAGCCCTGATATAATTCAACTACAATTTTTAATAAATAGATATATCTGGAAAGGATAGAGAAGAATATTGATAGAGTTGAGCTTAAGCGGAGACTGAGATTAGCAATCATAGCAATTAACTTTCGAAATATTTATGCATAGTAGATTCAATGTTTTGGAGCCCTAACAAGTGTGTTTAATGGAAGGAATGAGAGCCTCTATAAAGACCTCCAAGGACGAGTAGTCAGAGATGCTCCTTTCCTTTTTCAGTTACTGCACAGAAGTCATGTCATTCTCTGATCTGTGTGCTTATGGTCTCAGATTGTAGGTTTTCCCATTATCACTTATGCAGGGCACACTGTGGCTTGCAAAGGTTATATATACAGTATATACAGTGTGATGTCAGCATTCCTCAGAATCATATTTTCCAATAAATGTATAATGTTGAGGATGTGAGAATGTGTTAGAGGGAGTGGTTTGAAAAGTTTTCTGGAATAAACAGGTTTAGAAGTGAGAAAAAGTCAAGAATTTTATTGTAGGTGGTTGTAGAATATAGGATTGTTTTAAGATCCTTACTTTGTACGTATAAAAAATATGACCAGTCCCTTGCCTTTCGGGTAGTAAAATTGATTGTCATTTAATAACAGATGTCTGGAGAGCAAAGAACAACAGTATGCAGCAGGAAAACAGATTGGAAAGTTAATTTACTTAAAATATTAAAGAATAGATCTTAATTTTGTTATTGTTAAGACATGCAAAAATGTTATGTTTTCATGTTATACAGTATTAATGCATTGAGAAATAAAACATTACTTCAGTAAAAGTATTTTCCTTCTTTCATGTGATTTGTTTAGTTAATAGATATGACTGGGTTTTAAAGTGATGAGAGAACTCTAATAAATCAGTATTTTACAGCAAGTATATTTAAGAAGGTAAAGGAAATCAGCGCAATAAATCTTGTTTCTGTGTTAGGATTTTGTTTTACTCCTACAACTGTGCTTTAGTAACAAAAAATGAGTCGAAAGAACATATATTTTTAATAATTTGCCATCTGTAATGTATAGGGTAATCTGCTTGTTTTAAGAGCAGCAGTAGCTCTCATTAATAATGAGGAGTTACTATTTCTCTCACGTAAAATATTAATTATATCAGTGTAAATAGGAACTGGTTAATGAACCATTTGTCTTTTAAATCTTTCAATGCAGTTACTGTAGATGCTTTTATAACCTTATTTTGCTTTTTTTTTTTTTTTTATTGTACCTATTGTTCATTGCTAAAGTGAAGACGGCTGCTCAGCTGATGCCGCTTTTGAGACGCTCTCCCAATGAGGAAGAGAACAGGAATGATGCTGCATGCAGGTCTCCATGGCGACCTCAGTCTTGGCCTAATGCCTGCAGTCTGGCCTGCTCACAGAACACCAGGCCCTGAATTATTTAGTTCTGCTGAAGAAAAAAAATACAGCAACAAGCTCCTAGTGAATAAAGTGGAGTAAAGTGCCATCAGTCTGCTTACATGGTTATGCTTGAAGGCTCTCACCCACCAGTGTGGCCAGTTTGCTCTTGCTTTTTTTAAGGCTTTGCTGTTGATCTCTGTCCATGTTGGGCACTCACATTTTAGTAAAGGTATTAATAGAAAACAACAGAATAATAATTCTTTTAGTTGATAAGCTTTTTTTTTTTTTTTTTTAAATAATCTGTAATTACTTTGGAACAATTTTGTTCTTCCATTTTTAACAAGGTATTTTCATAGGGAAAAATGCCCAGAATTTGTCCAGATCATATACCAAATGCTGAGGCTCATAAATAATTATGCCTGAGATTGCTGTGTGTTTCTGCATATTTAATTGATTTTATTGGTTAAAGAACATTTGGTAGTTGTGAGATGTTTCTGACAAAGTTAACTGACCTGTATTCTATTTGCACATTGTTATTGTGCTTAGATTACCAGTATCCTATCCAAAAATCATATATACAGTTTTGAATTTGAGACATCCTTGCAGATCAGGAATTTAATTAAAATAGAGGGAAATTATTGTTAATTCTAGTAGTATTTCCTGCAAGTTTATTTACTGCAAGAAAATGTTTGATAATGAAGGAAAACGTAGCTTATCAAGTGGACACTGGTTTGGCACATTGGACTTTTGGGACAAATTTGAAAAGTGGGTGTGATTTTAAAGCGCTTACTCTATAGAATATTACAGAAGTGCATGTGCATGAGGGCAGGGAATCATTACATTTGTTTATAATGCTCAAATGATTTCACAGGAATTTTCTAAGGCAAGAAAATTATTTTATGTTACCACAGTCCAAAGGTCTGTTCCTCTTGAAAAAGTGAAATGTTTCAATTTTTATTTCCTGCCTCTGGTGTACTTTTGCCTATTTTTGAGCCATGGAGTAACTCAGTTTAGGCCTTCTCCTTGTATGACAACAGTAAGTAAGAATTATAAGTAGGATGATTGACAGATGTTTGTGTCAGTGGATTGAAATTCAGGTCTATTCTGTTGCTCAACTCACCTCCTTTTGATTTTGACATGGCAACATGCAGTTCATCTGTTCTTCATGGAATCTACACCTACAGAAACTGTTCCATGTCTGCTGTAGTCTATAATTAGGCCATGTGAGACTACAGCTAACTTGTTGAGATGGTGCCATTTGCTCACAAGGCTGCATGTTCCCTCCATCCATTCAGCCTGAGTCAGGATGTCCTTCTCCATGGCTGTTAGCATGCAAGTCCATGGCAGGATGCAGAATCATGTGGCTGAGAATCCTCTGTCCCCTCACACTCCGCTTTTGTTTTAACCAGACATAACATTAACTAAACCAAAATCTTAGCTAGCTAAAGTTATTAGAAGTAAAAAGCTGTATGTTAGTCATTAAATCCTCATTTTGAAAGAGAGTAAGTCAGTCTAATAACCTCATTTTGCCTTGGGACTCACATTTCTTGAAATAAAACATGGAACAATTTGCTAAAGGGAAAATTGTAGCTCCTCTACATTTCAAGAAGTCACATGTTGAAGTCTCTTGAGTATAGCTAACATATTTGCATCTGCCAGCTGCAAATAAAGATGAATTAGTAAATACAGAGTTCAATTGTAATGTAGAGAATACAAGAATTTGAAGACCTAACAATGTCACTGTAAAGCTGCACGATATGTTTCAGAGGCAGGCAGATAGTGATCTTAGAAAAAGGAATTATCATTTTTATCAGATAAGCTGAACATGCTAAAAGAACATTGCAGTAAAGAAGCATTAATAGTTCAGTTAGTGGGAATCACATTTCAAACTACAAGGAATTACAAAGTCTTCATTCTTTATGAATAATCAACAAGTACTATTCTTTTTTTTTTTTTTTTTCATTAATGTTTCTTTTATCAGCTTTATTTTTCTTCATTTATAGGAATATTTGTTGTTCTTGGGAGATCTTTTTCTGAATTCTGGAAGTGGTGCTCTACATAAGGCTATTAGCAGGTTACTTATAGCTAAGATCTGGAGTTTACATATTCCTTTATTTTAAGTTATATTACTTTTGACATGTGGAACATCTGGGTATTGTTATTACATGGATTATATTTACTCCTGAAAAATCAAACATGTAGGCTTATCTTTAGTATCACTTTAAAAAGTTACAAAAAAACTGACTTCAGAATTTAAAGCATCTTTGTAGAATCCATGAAAGCAATTTTATGTTACATAAATTCCCCTAAATACTATTGCAGCACATCAGATGGAATCGATTACAAGATCTCATTAATCTGATTTCATTAACATTAAGCAGAGATCTTGTAACTGTAAAAGAGGTACTAAAAGATGGAAACAGATTTTCTTATTCTTTTTGCTTTGAAAGTAATAGCATGAATAGTATTTTTTTTTTTACTAAATCTTGATGCTCTGCACTGATCATCCAAGTTGATGGCTGCTTTGCTAGTGCCATGGTAGTGATTTAGGATCCTTCACCAGTTTTGAATGTAGATTGATAATTAGAGCAATTTATGTGATGTCATGATTTTTTCCAGCCCTGACTTTCAAAACAACAACAAAAAAAGTAAAAATGCATTCTGCCACCAGTGTAGTGTGTGTTCCTGGCTGAGATGATTCAGCTTTACTGTTTGTAAAGCTGACTGTCTTAATATCATCTCTAAATGCCATTTTGCCATGATGAAATGCCTGTTTGTCACTGATTCAAGTGCAGAAAGGATTTCAGTCTTTGTATCTTTGCTTGTCTTTTAAACATTTTCAAATCATAGTCAAAGTTCTTCCCTTACTGCGAGGAATTTATTACTAGATTCATTTTGTATTTTTTGAAAAAATAGTATATACTTTTTTGAAATAATTTAATAAACACAAGCAAAATTCCCAGTTAAAAGTCCATTATCCAGCTTAGTGTATTTTTACCTGACATGTTTTCTGAATCTGAAAACTTTTGTAATTCAGCTTGAACTTTATTCAAGTCTCAAAGAAAACTGCTATTAAATTCAGAGGGGAAAGCTCTGTGCTCCACCACTACATCTGTCACACTCCAGAGAAGAGGGAAGGGAGCTTTGCCACTTTTTGCAGAATTCATTTCCATATCCCTAAATTTAAAGACAAACTGCAAGAAAATATCCTCATTAATATTTAATGAATGGTATGATCTCATAGCTCTGCTGAAGTATAAGACTGTGGTAATCCATAATTTAACAGTGTGAAATGCACTGTCTTTAGGCAGTTAAAACCAACATTATTTAAGAAATGCATTGCAGATTAGCTAAACCTGGCTTTCGAAACACTGTACAAATAGGATATGGAAGGAAAAGTTCTACTGTTAATTATGACTCTAAAAATAACACCTTAACTCTTGTTTATTAGTGAAATGGACTGAATCTCCTGTGGAGATTGAATACTGTAATTCTCTCCTAGAATTTTCTATATTTTTCATCAGATAGAGTTGAATATTTAAATAAATAAAGCACAGGATGAGCCTCTAGAGACATCTGAACTTCTGTAGAGAGTGAAGAAGGAGGTGAGCACTTAGGACAAAATCCATGTCTGGAATGGGTTGGCTGGTTGGCACAACTGTAAAAGAAGTGGAAAATGAAGGGAAGCAAAACATAGTGCACAGCTTATGCTCATGGACAGATCCCTCCCACATCCCTCGTGGTGGTGGTCCAAAAGCAGCTGTCAGCATGGCAGTACTTTAAGCAGTAGATTGAGCACAAGCAGCACCTTGAAATCAATCTACATGACACTTTGCTGTCGTTAAAATCAGAGATGAATAACTTCAGACTGACTTGAAGATCATGCATTTCAAAAATAAATTCATAGAACTTCGGTTGAAGTCAATTTAAGGTAAGGCATAGCAAAAAGGGAAAAATACTTGAAGAGTATTATATAGCAGTATCACAGTTTGAGAATCCATTAACAGTGTAAACTAAAGGGCTTGCAAAGAGGTGATTGGTGCTGTGGTTTTGGCTTTCCTTAATTCCAATAGCTGAATTTAACCTAACTTCACTATTCATTAGACACTCTTTTTTTTTTTTTTTTTTTTTTTTTTTTTTCTGGTAGGTGATTGTCTGGCAACAGTCAGAGGTAAAAGTTACAGGTTTTCAATACTCTTTTCAGCAGTGTGCGGAGACAGGACAAGGGGAAATGGCCAGAAGCTGGAGCATAGGAAGTTCCGCACCAATGTGCGCAAGAACTTCTTTACGGTGAGGGTGACGGAGCACTGGAACAGGCTGCCCAGGGAGGTTGTGGAGTCTCCTTCTCTGGAGATATTCAAGACCCGCCTGGACGCCTACCTGTGCGACCTGGTGTAGGGATCCTGCTTTGGCAGGGGGGTTGGACTCGATGATCTCTGGAGGTCCCTTCCAACCCCTACGATTCTGTGATTCTGTGATTCTGTGAATAGATGAACAAACCCATAAAATTGTGAGATAAACGTGCTAGATAACAGCTGGATTCTGTTTTTGGTTGTTTTTCTTGGTGATTTTTTTTTTTTTCCAGATGTGTGTGAATTTTTCCTGATTTAAGAGCTTACTTGTTAGTGTGAGGGGAACCCAAATCAGCCACAGCTGTGATGCAGATGTGCAGAGACTTTTCCTTTACAAGGAACACTTCAAAGCAAACCAGAAGTTTTGAAAATAAACAAGCAAATAAATAAATTACCTCTAGGCTTTCTTAGCATAAAACTAGATTAGTTAACTTACTAAGAAAATTCAAGCCACTTAGGAAAGGAAAATGAAATAAAAAGGATTAATAAACAAATGCCTTCTCAGAGTTGAATCTTGCTTCTAGACTACTCACTGACCTCTTGACTCAGCACCATCCTGTGGGGCCCACTAGGAAAAAAAAGTCACATCAGCTGTGGGGCTTGGTTGTTTGCAGCTGTTTCTTCACTTTTTCAAAGGAGTTGCAGGCTCCCAGTTCTGCAGGTTCCTTTGCTTTAACTGTTTCAGGATTATATCCCGTGGAAGGAACAATCTCTCCTTTTTAGCAGGTTCCATCCCAACAGTGTTCATAACGACGATCAAGAATGAAAGGCCAGAACTGCCCAACACAGCTTGTTCACAGTACAATTCTATTTCCTTGCAGAAGGTGAGGTAGGCAAATTAGCAAACTGCTCTCCAAAATGTGTTGGTAGAATTGACATGTGCATACAGTTGTTCTTTGCTGGTTTGCCTATTTCTAGATGTGGAAGCAGGAAATTATAAAGATATTGCAGAATGAATAATATAATGCACAGAAGGCATAACCATATCTAAATTACAAGCTGTCACTGTATGGATATATCTATTATGCTAAAACCACCCACGAACCAAAATGTTTATTATGCTATAATCTGTGTATAAAATAGTGTCAGGTACATGTGTGCAAACTGGCAATTGCAATGAAGAATATGCAGCAGGCAATTTCAGACTTCTGTGTAAAGTCTTTCTTTTTATCTCTTTCTGCCCGTGCAGGCTTTTAAAATTGTTTTCATTCGCTTGTGTATCCAGACAATTTTGTGATTTCTTCAGAAAACAATCCTATTGCACTTCAAGGAAGAGAGAACGTTATTTCAGTGGAGGTCTGTTCTAAGTGTTCCTTCAGAACACATTCAGGAAGAAATACTTCTCCACATAATGCATGCTGGGAGTGATGTATAACTTTTATTAATATTAAGCTGAGTTATTTTTTCTGAGGAAAGAGTCTTAAGGTCAGTGATCCCAGTATCTGAGAACATGTCAATCATTGGAATGTTCACGATTATGCTGGTCTGACTGTGGTTGTGCATATGTGTGTGCAGATAGCCTATGGAGTTGGTGATTGTATGCCTGGATGATAAGAGATTTCAAGGGTCAGTCACCCCTTTGGAGACAAGCTATTTAGAGTCCAGCAAAATGCTGCAAATTATTTGTATTCCATTCATTCATAGAGTGCAATTGGTCAGAAGTGTAGCTTGAACATAGGAAAGTACTTCTGGTGTGGTATGATAACTGACTTTCAGATTGAGTACTTTTCTTTCTGAAATAGGTTTTATAGGTTTTGCAAGATTTGCTTCGTTTGCATCTCCAAATGAAAGCAAACTTTAAGATTCCACAGAAATGAGTACAATGCATGTTCAAAAAAATTGAATCAAGGCTATCAAAAGAATACTATCAAAAGAGGTTTTGCACAAATGTAAATCTGTGTGATCCATGTGCTGAAGTTTCAAGCTTTCTTGCTATCTAACATTTCTGGAAGGCTATTTTAATATTCTGGTAATATTAGTATATGCCTTGTTTCTCTAAATTTTTTAGAAGAATTATTATGCTATAATAAGCTACTGCATGCTAAATTGAAATTGTGCATCATTAGTATTATTGTTCATGTTTACAGTTCAAAATATAGAAATGGGTAAGTTTAATATCAGATTTTCATTCCTGAGAATTTTGTGTGACAGATAACATTGGTATCTGTCTGAAGTGCAAAGCTGCTTAGAAGCAGAAATGCTGTGCATGGCTGCTGGAAAAGACAGGGCACAGAAAAGGAGAGAGAGATGGAAGTTTCACCATAACTTGATCAATACTAGTAGTAAAGCAGGTTTCTCCGGGTCTGTTTGCCATCCTGCTAATAGTGAATGTTGGAGTGTTTGAAGAAGTATGTGAAAAGTGTTCTGATAAATTGAAGGCTATTGGTCAGAAACTGAATGCAAAGAAAAGTGAACTATTTAAAAAATCGATGGTAAGTTACTGAGGTCAGCATTTCTCTTAAAATAACTGGAGTTATATAGCAATGGATAGTCTTCCATTCTTCCTAGGCTAAAGAAGATTTTCAGGGTTCCCCTCCTGTTTGTCTCAGTTGTATTGCTAAACCAATGTTACACAGACATGACACAAGTTAAGTAAGAAAGACAAATTTCCAAGAGTCAGTGCAATGTGGTCCTTCCTTCTCAGGCATTGACAACTCTTGTCATCTCCCTGGTTTTAGGCTGCTTGCATGTCAAAGTTTATAAAGTTGAATGTGCATAGCAGTTCTTAGGGCTAAAGCACAGTACATAAACATACCAGTGTTTTGAGAAGGTGGTATGCCATTATAGCAGAAGTCCAGATTTTCTTAAGAGAAATAAGTACACAACCTTGTACTTGTGATTATTAGAAAATTTTAATCTTATTTTTCATAATTTCCAATCATGAGAGATTGTGTATTGCTGCAGTAGATTCCATGGCTTGGGAAACTTGAGGAGAAGCCAACTAAGTTGTCAGAAAATAAACTGAAAGGCCATGATTGACTATAGTTAAGGCAGGCATGGATATAAACACAGTAGTGCTGTTGTCCTAACCAAACATTTGACATATTAGGAAAGCTTCTAAATGAAATACAATTTTTGTTCTTACCTGAGAAAAGCATTCATGAGAGAGAGGCTTATCTCATTCCATAATTCAGTAGATCATAGAATTGTCTGAGTTGGAAGGGACCCTTAAAAGTTATCTAAATACAATTCCCCTGCAATGAACAGAGACACCTATAGCTCAATCAGGTTGCTCAGAGACCCATCCAGCCTGACCTTGGGTGTCTTGAGAGATGGGGAATCCACCACCTCTCTGGGCAACCTGTAAGATTGCCTCACTACTCTTATTGTAAAAAAAAATAAATAAATAATAAAAAAAATCCTTATATACAGGATAAATCTCCCTTCTTTAACTTTGAAACCATTTCCCCTTCTATCACAATCAACTCTGCAAGAGTCTTTCCCCTTCTTTCTTAGAGTCCCCCTTTAGATACTGAAAACTCTATTAGGTGTTCCTGGAGCTTTCTCTTTTCTCGGCTGAACAGCCCCTGCTCTCTCAGCCTGACCTCATAGGAGAGGTGTTCCATCCCTCCCATCATCTTTGTGGCCCTTCTCTGGACGCGCTGCAATGGGTCAATGTCTCCATAGGTAACATCCTCATCCATAGATGAGGATTGCACATCTGGATGCAGTACTTCAGATGAGGTCTCACCAGTGCAGAGTAGAATGTTAAGATCACCTCCCTCAAGCTGCTGACCACAAGTTGCCCAGGAAGTGCCTAATGTCAAAGTAGACATTAGCAGAATGTTAACTTGTAAAAATCCACTCCACAGTGTACTCCTCAGAATACCCAGAGTACTGCTTTTAAATCAAAGGATGAAAACATAGCCTTTGAAGGTGAAATACTTGGTGCAGGATGCCTAGGAAGCCTCCAGGATATGAGTAACAACTGGTTGTTCTGAGTCAGAAAAAGCAAGTACTCTGTACAACTGAAACTATTGGACTACTGGGGATTTTAAACAGCTAAGAGATTTCATGTTAAAACACAGAGTAGGATGATGTGGGAAATCACTGTGGGTAAAATAAACTTGGAACAGGAGGTGGCAGTTACAATTGTTGATAGTTATGAAGCGCATCACAGAATAATCTGAAATTTATCTGGTAAGAAGTCAGGAGACTGTGATAGCCAGAGCCTTGGCAAATGAATGGATTGGCTTGGGGATTTTGAGTCAGTTCAGAAGGGAAAACTTAAATTCCAAAGTATTTCAAAAGTCATGAAGCAGTCTGGGTTCAACTGAAGATAGACCAGCTTGGAAATTAAAATGTAGGAGAAATCTAATGTCAGGTTTCAGTAACTCTCCTAGGATATGTTCCCACAACATGTTATAGTGGTTGGTCTAATTAGGTGTGGCAGAACACTTCTATAATGCAACTATACTGCCTGTACTCGTTGAGATAACTTGTGCAGCTCTAAATGCAATACTGTATATTGCTGACATACCTTGGAACTCAGCTTGCTTCTTGGGTAGAATATGAGAATTCCTTCTCAATGCCTCCCTGCATGCAAATTCAAGTGATTAGATAGAAATAGAAGCAGAAGAGTAGGAACATGTTATCATTAAAACCTTTCCCGTGTTGATGCGTGCCATGCTTTCTGCTGAAATCCTCTCCTTTATACACTATGCTTTACCTCCCTGTCTTTCCATCACAGGACAACTGAGTCCTCGGTTGTTAGTGAGTGTGCAGAAAGCAAGGGCTTGGCCAATCTCAACCTCAAATCTTAACCTTAGCCTCAAAGGAAGTGTGGCAATTCTTGCACTGCTTGTGTTGTCTTTCATTTTCTAATAGACAGTCTGGAATTATTATGGAAAGCTATTTGGAGGTTATGTAGTCAATACCTGTGTCAGTGTGTAGATATCTTCCCCTTCCCAGCTGTGGAGGTTTGAACACAAGTGTTCCAAAGTAGCCACTGTGAGAAGAATCAGAACATTGGTTGTGGTCAGCATTAATTACCTCATACAAAGTTTTCTTCCCAGAACCTTTTAATTCCACCTTCACTTGGGCAGGCAGACTAAATAGGAGGAGAATCTCTTGACTCTTTCTTCCTGTGCTGGACCTTCCAAACAAATGCCATGAACATGGGAAAGATAACTAGGAGCTTGTTATCTGTTCCTGCTTGTTAGAAAAATCTGAATAATTCATTTTCTACTTCTACCTCCAGCATTTCTTTATTCGTTCTGTCTTTAGCTCTTTTTCCTACTCTTTAGTCAAGAATTTCTGTTCTGCCTTGATCTAGAGACAAGTGCTGTTTGTTCTAACTGTGATCTCACTCGCATGGAACAGTGACAGTGATATGGTAAAAAGATTAGCATGTATGGAAAACTTAGTGTTCTGCCTCTCAGCACTCATTGCTAATTATTTTTATCCTTCTTTGAAAGCAAAAATTTGAATCAATCAGTCATGCATGGAAGTAGGATTTATAGGTAACAGAGTTCATCAAAGAAGTCCAAGTAAGAGAAAAGATTTGGAGAAATCTGTTCATAATGAAAGGCAGTCCCCAAAATTACAAGCCCAGAATTAAATTCTCATGTGTAATTACTAATGGGATTAAAGCAAAATACATAAAGACCTATGTTCATTCTGAACATGATGATGAGACATCTCTGTCAGTGACTGGAATGGGAAAAGAGGGGCTTTCCTATATCATAATAATCATGTTTGTGACCTGGATGTGTTTCATTTGGCTTGGCTTATGAGAAAATTAATCTAAGGCATATTATTAAAAGATTGCATTTGATTCCTTTAGATATCCACTGGGTTTGTCTACTGACAGAAGACCTATTACTTTTTCATTAATGATGATTAGCTAAGGAATAGCAGTATTATATGAGAAGAACTAGGACATGAATAGCTATTTTCCAGAAGGAAGCAACTACAACTTCACTGTATATTTTACCCATATTAGACAATCTGCAGTACATACTTAACATACCATGCTTTCAGACATGAAAACATCTTCCTTCTAATTCCATTTTAATGCATTCTAGCATTCAGGTGGAAACGTAAGTGAAATGTTAGCACTAGAATTGAAAAACGCTGTGAAAGGCTTATCCATTACCTACACTTTTTTGCACCTAGTGCTCAGGACCTATAAGCCACTTGGGGTTTTTGGAACTTCACAAATAAGGAATCTTTAAACTGAAAAATCTCTTCACCAGCTGCATTCAACCGACAGAATCTAAGCAAATTGTTGCAACTGTCATTTGGACTAGTATAAAATTATGGGAACTCATTTGTAACCAGTGCAGTTATACAGGATTTGCTCTAAAATGGACAATAGGAAATTGTCTACTAGGTTATGTATTACAGAGAAAATAATCCTGATATCTATGCAGTACGTCAATCAAAGGCAATCCTGGGGTAAAAAAGTTATCATGTCCTAGGGTTATCTTTATTCAAAGCCAAAATCTGACTCATTGTAAAAGAATTTTGCTAGCCTAAACAGGATTAGATTCCTATAGCAAGAGATGCAATTTATGTGTTAAGTTATATATGATTAGAGAGTCGAGGCTTTTGGGGATAAAATATTTAAGGAAACAATGCAAAAGCAATGTGAAATTTGGCTTCCTGGTGTTCTATGTAATCAATCTTTTAAAATTCTGAAAAATACTTTCTTGCACTATTTGCTGAACATAGTTTGTTCAAGTGATCTTCACATGTCAGTGAGTAATGTTTAAAAGTGGACACAGTATGCCAAAATTCAAGTTGTCATAAAACAAGAGATGAATGCCAATGGTTAATCCCTAGTATTGGAGAATTTGTAACATCATTGCCAAAATCTCTAAAACTAATTTCTAATGTGGCCCTGTCTTGGGGTAGCTTTTATCAGTAGCTGTCAGTGGAACTGTCATATTGAATGCAGACAGTATAAGGGAGTATAGTAAGCATTTTCATTAACTATTCCAATGGAATAATGGGAATCTGTGTCTATAGGGAGCACCTGTCCCTGTGGAAAGTACTTTGCTCTAAGCATACAGGTCTTCTAAGCTTCTTAAAGCAAAAGTTCCTGACGTAATTTTGCACTTTGTTAATGTTTTTGAAGGTGCACTGCTGTGAGTACAAGTGACAAGCTGTTAAGGTCTGTGCTCTCTTAATATTTTTTGAAGATGCACAGCCATGAGTGTATTCTATATTTGTTGTGGATGACACTGGTTACATTATTTCATTCCAGCTAACAGAATAATTTCAAAGCGTGATAGCTATTTGTTAACATTTCATTCTAGCTAACAGAATAATTTCAAAACATGATAGCTGCTTGTTAACATGCAGTTTTCATCTTTTTTTAAATTTTTTTTTTAATTTTGTTTTTAATTTTCATTGAATGCGTTGATTCACAGACATGTCTTCTGAAAGAACTCCGGAAGCCTCCACACAGGTTGCCTTGTCAGTGTTTCATGAGGCTGCTTTATGGCAAAATCACTTAATCATTTGTTTTATAACTTAGAATGACTGAGAGCAGAAGGCATTATTACATCAGATAAAGTGTTACTATGTACTGCAGATGCCATGCTAGTACAAGACGCACAGTCTATGGGGACATCAGGACATCATCCCATATGGTTCGTGGTAAGCTAATTGGCTGATGCTGATGCCCACTATGTTTTGCATTTTTCTGCGAGTGAATGTAAATGCTGATTTGTAAAACCTGAGTAAGAGTTTATTTAAAGTTTATAGTCTTCCACATGACTGGATTGACTGTTGATTTTGCTGCGCTCTCTCACTGAGATAGTCAGTTCTTTTTCTGTTCTTGCATGTCCACTGAAATTTAAAATGTGTATCAAATCTTCTAGAAGAAAATAGCATTGTCTTTCTGCAAATTGTGTGTTTTCATTCCACAAGCTGTTTCTGTATTAAGCTTTTATGTTCAACCTGTTATTGTAGATTCCATTTCTATGTCTCTTTCTTGAAATGCTTGTATTAGCTCAGTGTAAGAGACTGCAGCTGCAAAGTGTTATTTAATCCTGTCAGATAACACTTCCCTGACTGTTTGAGTCTTCTGTAACTATCTGTGTTTATTTTAGATTGTTCAGAATATGATTGCTAGTCAGGTTGTTTTTTTTTTTTTCTATAAGTGGGGAGCCAAAAATAGGTTGATTTACCATATTTTTGGTTTTGCTATATATGTATTCTTTTTCTCTCTCTCTTATTTATTTATTTATTTATTTCCTTTTGTACCAGCTTGAATAGCTTACCAGGAAGACATTGCAATGAGTTACCTGCTAATCAGTTGTTTGGTTTTAATAGTTTATGTAGTGTTAACAAACATGATATCTGCTTGCTATGGGGTTGAAAATGGAAGAAGTATCTACCTAATGAAATTTGATACTAGAAACAATTTTTTTCTTTCTTTCTTTCTTTCTTTCTTTCTTTTTTTTTTTTTTTGCCAAATTTTATTCTTTTCAACAGAAACCTGTTGAAATTTCAAAGAGGGAGAAAAGTGTGGCAAAATCCCATTATGGTTTTCATCAAAGTTTTGTACTCATCTGTTGTTTGAATTTACAGTTGGTATTACATAGTTTCATGTGGTATCTAAGTTCTGAGATGCTTCCTGGGTCCTTCTCCTAGTGAATGGAGCAAATTTTTGCATCTAAGAAAATAAAATAGTTGGAGGGGAGATTGCTTCCTTCCTCTGCTTTCCTGACTTCCTCTGCTGAAACAGAATGTATTGAATGGAGTCAAAAGCTGAAGTCAGTGCTAAAAGATCAAGGATGCCAAGAATATTCAGAGATTTAAAGAAACTTTGTAAAATAAATATAGCTATTTTTACACTTACACCTAGAAACTGTTGACTAAGGTAAACTTGTTCTATAATTCTAAATATCTCAATACAGCTTCCTGGATTGTTTTTGTCTTCTCCTTTCACTTTTCTGTTCTACACTTTCCTCCACCCTCCATCATCTCTGTTTTCTTTACTCTCTTTTCTGTAGAATTTTACCATAATTTTTATTCCCAGAATGCTTTTATAACTGTCTTGTGTCACTAAATCTATTATCTCTTTTTTTTTTTTTTTTCCTTTTCTTTTCTTTTTTTCTTCATATTTATTACTCCTTCCATTGTATCCCCATTTCCTTGTCCTCCCTGGAATGTCCCATTAGATAGATTATTCTTTTCTCCATTCTCAAAAGCATGTTTATCTTGATGATATTTAGTAATGAGTATATGGAGTGAAGACTCTGTAGAATGTTCCCTGCTTATCTGCAGACCCAAGAGGTATTAAACAGGTGAAGCAAGTATTAAAACATGGCAGAGAAACGATTAGGAAAAGTAAGCCCTGCACAGGTAGGTCTTGCAAAAGCTATTGCAGTAATAGATTCTGAATACCTGTACTTGCTTAATAATTTAGAACAGGCTAGCTTCTGCTGGGAGATTAGTTTGTGCAGCAGGGATGAAGAGAAAACTGTTGTCTTCAGCTGACCCAGAGACAGAAAGAAACTGAAGAGAAACATGCTGCTCCATGCTTTTTCTTGGTCTGTTACAGCAGTAGAGAACCTGCATTGCTTATCCCAGAACTCGTCTTATAAAGGCAGCTGTACCTGAACCTCTGACCTTAATTTGGATTGACTGGGTTAAACTGTAGCTAATGAGCTACTGAAGAAGTTTAATCCCACAGTGCCCACTAGCTAAAGCTATTGCTCTAAGATTCACCATTTGAAAAACTATACTTTTCTATGTGTAAGTGCTGAGTCAAATACATGTAATTCAAAAATGGACTGAAATTCCATAAGTGTAAGTAACTGCTCCCCTGCATCAAAGTGAAACACCCTGGATCACATCCAGATTTCTAGTGAAACAACTGAATTATATGAAAGATCTTATTACGTCTTTTGAAAACATTAGATGCTTTAGACTTTTTTTTTTTTTTTTTTTTTTTAATAAATATTGCCGTGCACAATTGAGTAAATGAGATAATTAGATAATGAGTTTGGAAATAATGCCTCCTAAAAGGCATTTTTTTCTCATTTGGTGGTAATATCAGTAGAATTGGAGGCACTTTCCTACAGTTCAGTCATTCTTGACTTTCCAAATCCCTTTAAAGATCCGTATCTACAAGTAACTAGAACTGTGTATTTGTAGGGGAACTTGTAATTTGCTCCATAGAACAGCAATTTACAACATTTTATGGATGCAGTATTGTTGTCTGATTAATTTTATCACTGAGACACAAATAATTCTTATTTGCTAGTTATTCCTTACATTTTGTTTATCTTTCTCATTAGAAATCAGACTCTTCAGGACATTAACTGAACCTTTGTATAGCACAGCAGTGTTATTTCCTGCATAAGAGGTACAGAAAACAAAACCCAGACTTTTATTTAGGTTCTCAAAGGTAATGTGATCAGAATGCTTAGACTGCAGTGTATCCAGAACTCAGCCAGATATTAGTCTGGAATTATGTGTTCATTATGTAATACTAAATGTCAGACATCAAATCAGGTTTAGTTCTTGAGTATTATCTTCTTCTGGGTTATAGTCCTCAGATTCCCCTCATCTAAGCCCATCTTCCTTTATTTTATTACAATGTATGAATTTTCTAAGTAACTGTTTCTCTGTGATATATTTTTGTTTCTTCCCCTGTTATGCTGACATGGGTAAAACCAATCACTATTCCTAGAACTATGCAGGTATTACTCAAATGATGGTGGTATAGATATATGAGAATGTCAAGACTGTATGAGTTGAAGTTCTTAGAATCACAAAATCACAGAATGGCTTGAGCTGGAAGGGATCATCAGATTCTCACCCCCTGCCTCAGGTAGGGCTGCTAGGTCAAGTGCTAGATCAGGTTGTCCAGGGCTCCATCCAACCTGGCTTTAAACACCTCCAGGGAAGAGGCATCCACCACCTCTTTGGGCAACCTGTTCCAGCACCTCACCACCCTCTTGGTGAAAAATTTTCCCTGACATCTAATCTATATCTTCCCTCCTTTAGTTTAAAACTATTCCTCCTTGTCTTATCCTTGTCTACCCATGTAAAGAGTTGATTTCCCTCCTGTATATAATCTTCCTTTAAATATTGTAAGTCCATAATGAGGTCTTCCTACAGCCTTCTCTTTATGTGACTGAACAAGGCCAAATCACACAACCTTTCTTTATAGGAGTGGTGGTCCAGCCCTCTGATCATCTTCATGGCCCTCCTCTGGATCCTCTCCAAAAGCTCCACATCTTTCTTGTGTTGAGGGCCCAAGACTTGAATGTTGTACTCCAGAAAAAAAGAATGATATATAGCGTTAAGATTTGATGTGGTTTGGAAATTTAGAAAGAAATATATCACTTGCAACATAGTCCATGTACATATGCATTTATTATGGTTCATATGTTTGTAGTATAGTATATTGTATTTTCATATAATGCATTTAATATTAAATATGTGATATTTTACATAATATATAAATATATAGCAAATGAATGCATATATAGTGTATAATATATATTATCTAGCATATATAATATAGTGTATAATA
Organism: Phasianus colchicus; assembly: GCF_987193195.1. Lineage (NCBI taxonomy): Eukaryota > Metazoa > Chordata > Aves > Galliformes > Phasianidae > Phasianus > Phasianus colchicus. Next base: position 69,716,756 of record NC_143438.1, on the reverse strand, counting down.
AAGATATATATATGGCCTCTTTGAGAGTCTGATATTTATGCGGAATCTATAAGATTTCTTCTTAGACCTGAAGAAATACTCTTAGAGGTATTCCTCTTCAGAGCAATAGTAACTATAGAATGGATTCACATGTACTACAAAGCATTCATTTATCTCTGTTTTGAACACTTCAGGCATTCTTCTTGCCCTCTTTCTACCATTTACTTTCCACTCAGCATTTTGTGAAACACAGTTAACCACAGCAACAGCTTTTCAGCCATGCTTGCTTTTATTATGCTCTTTGTTCTTTTTACATTTTGGAGAGACAAATAAAAAGACAACTTTTTAGAAATGGAATTAAAAGGGCAGAGGCATTTACTTCTTGGAATATTGGAATCTGAGAAAAGAATTTTAAATTATTTAAAAGCCCCTTAATAAAGTAATTCACAAAACTTAGAATGTTCTAGAAAATCTAAATGAGTTATTTTTTCCTTTTGGGAAATAGCTTTGTGAAATATTGTGAGCATATTTCCACTGAGCTACTATATAAGCCTGCTCCTTCCAGTTTTTTATGTACCTTAGTTCTTGAGAGTTAGGAAAAGGAAAGATATTTACATTTCCAATTATCCTATCAAGAGTATTCATGGTTGATGTTCTTCCATTTTGTAAACAGTTAAATTGAAACATGTTTTACTCCTCTGAGGCTTTATACAATGTTTGCTTTTCTGTATTATGTTGAATTTCAAAATTCTGAATGGTTTGAAACAAACACTTCATTTTTTTGCTTGGTTACTTGGATACAATGTCTGCTACATTAAGCTGAAGTCTTGCATCAGAGAGAGTACTGCAATCTGCCTCTTTGCAAGGTACAAAAGTGTAACTGTTTCCTTCTTTATCAGATTCCACAAGAGCCTTCCACAAGCAAATTTTGAACTGTTTGATGGACAAGGAGCTGGTTGCAAGATTGTACCCAGAGAGTCAATGGATCAATGTCCAGATAGAGTTCAGTGAGGAGTGGTGACTCTCAGGGGTCAGTATAGGAACCAGTGTTTTGTAGCATCTCTTTCAATGACATCAACAGTGGGATCAAGTGCACCCTCAGCAAGTTTGTGGGTAACATCAAGCTGTATGGTGTAGTCAACACTGGAGGGACAGGATGCCATCCAGAGAGACCTAGACAGGTTCGAGTCGTGGGCACAGGAGAACCTCATGAGGTTCAGCAAACCTGAACGTGAGGTCTTGCACCTGGGTCCTGAGAATTCCCACTGTTAATTCAAGCTGGGGGATGAAAGAATTCAGTACAGCCCTGCCATAAAGGACTTGGAGGTACTGGTGGAAGGGAAGCTGGACATGAGCCAGCAATGTGCCCTTGCAGCCCAGAAGGCCAACCGTATCCTGGACTGCATCAAAAGTAGTGTGGCCAGCAGGCAAGGGAAGTGATCCTTCCCCTCTATTCTGTTCTGGTGAGACCTCATCTGGAGTACTGCATCCAGATGTGGTGTACTGCAGAGACATGGACCTGTTGGAGCGTATCCAGAGGAGAACCACAAAAATGATGCAAGGGGTGCAACACCTCTTATATGAGGACGGACTGAGAGAGCTGGGGCTGTTCAGCCTGGAGAAGAGGAGGCTCCAGGGAGACCTGAGAGTGGCCTTTCAATATCTAAAGATGATCATTAAAGGTCCCTTTCAAGTCAAGCAATTCTATGATTCTATGATAAACTGTGTCTATGAGGGCAGCCCTGAAAGTAATGCCTCCTATTTTGTTATGGTGGCCCACAACATCAGAGGTGGATGTTGGTGGTGTGGCGATACAGACAGAAACTTCTCGACAATATTCCATTACATTTTGTTGCCATGTGATAGATGGCAATGGAGCGACAGTTTGACAAAATGGATTCTGACATGGAAATGCATGTGAAGCAAAGGTATGTCATTAAATTTCTCCATGTGGAAAAAAATACCATCTATTGACATTCATCAGTGCTTGCTGAACATTTATGGAGACTGAACAGTGGATGTGAGCAGAGTGTAGTGGGGGGTGTTGTGTTTCAGCAGTGATGACAGCGGTCCACTTCTGCTGGGTCAGATTTTAATGAGTGCAGCAGGCAAATTATTGTTCATCACTGGTGAAAATATATAGCTAATGGTGGTGATTGTGTTGAAAAGTAGCTGAGAATATGCTCTATTAAATAGGGTTATTGCGCTCTTTGTATCTGTTGTAGTGGAAATAAATAGAAGGCATTACTTTCGGAGTAACCTACATACAATACATAGTACTGGGCATTATTAGTATGCATTTAATGGAGATAATTATTGAACAATTATTTTACAACACGCTTCTAATTGAGCAGTCCTCTTGATTATACCTACATGAGTCTTAATAGGCATGCTATGCTGAGGTTTCTGAAGATAATAATCTAATCTAAACTTCTGAAATGGTCCAGTAGTGAGACGTACAACTTCTTCCATAACCTGGTCATATTCCTGATCTGTTTAAAGACAGCTTGCAAGTGAAGGATGGTTTTAGGAAAGTCAGCCAGGGCTTATTACTTAAGTGATTGATTTTCTGGTTGCTGACCTTGGACACTACTGCTTAGTGCTGCATCTTTAATTACACAGCCAAGCACTGCAAAATGCAGATATTTGATTAGGTAATCAAAAATTTAACCTCTGACTACCTAAAATATATGAAAAGTACAGGTTCTTTTTGTGTATTCTAAATGATTATCTGCCAAAACTAAGTGCTTTTTTAACACAGCTGATGCTTTATCTTTAAATATTTCAAATAAGACATTGATTTATGGTGAAGAGATAAGGTAGTGTTTTGCACTTGTATACTTTTTAAAAAGTAATAGAATCACTAAGACAATCAGAAATTAAAAATAGCATTTGTATTCTCATATAGCCTGCATTTACCCATTACATGAAGGTCATTGAATGGCTTTCATCTTTAGTTGGGGCACACAATCCAATGAAGTTTGGAGCTTGCCTGTACTGCCTCTCCATGCTTCTGGCAGACTGTACTTACACTGTCCTGGATCCCTTGTTATCAATTGAATGGCAATGCAATTCCAGCCCTTATCTGTAGGGAGAGTGGGTTTCAGATACTTAATGAATTTTATATGTAGAAATAAGCTTCCAGGTCTTAATATTGCTAGGGGTACATAATCTTCAAATGCAATACAGCTACCCTTTATCCATGGTGAATTTCTAGAAATTCAGAATGACCAGTCTCTCCAGAACTTATTTCTTCACAATGATTATGGAGAGGAGAATTGTCTGATATTCCCAGTCACTTCTTGCAGCAGCCTTGAAGCACATCTACTGTTGCTAACCTTCAAACAATGTGCCAAGAGATTTTTTTTTTTTTTTTCAAGCAAGGTATACACCAGATATCTGCACAGAATTTGGAGAATTTGGGGTAGATTGCAGTTACATTTTATATGTATGTGGGAGATGCATTTAATATATATGTAGGATTTATAAATATTACCAGATCATAATTTTTAATGAGGATAATTAGTAATGCCCTTATTTATCAATGAGGATAGCAGTCCAGAAAAGAGGTCCTTGCCTTATTGTCCCTTTGATATATATAAATTGGGTCAAGATTACTGGGGAGGATGTTAGAGAGAAAATGCATTTCAGAATCCCATGCTGACAGTTGGAAAGCAGAGGGCTGAGGATTCCTTGTAATCTTTTTGCTGTAAATACATAAAATCCATTCTAAAACAGTAAACACAGCTCTGAGGCGCTGTTTTCACAGGAACACATTTTGGAGTTGGACCACCCTTTGCATTTGATTGGCATTCATTTCTTCAAGAATTGTTTTTCATTTTTTTCTACAGGGAAACTTTACTCAGTGTGGGAAGATGTGTGAGAGAAATGAAGTGCAATCAGCATTGATTCCCTTTGGGAATAGTGTGGATGTTCTCCAGGCAGGACCATTTACTCTGAACAGCTCTCTGGCAAGAAAGCCAGTAGCAAATGACAGGAGCATTAGAGCAAGGAGAACTTAGTTTTAAAGAGCAGAGATAGGAAGGTTTTAAGAGAAGTGTGCTCTTGACAAGGGCTGTTTACATCCAGAGGAATATGAGAAGGAACAGTGAATGTTACTTCTAAACAAGCACAACCTTCATTAGAAGTTTCAGAAGTAAGGTTACATTCAGCATTTTATTTTATTTTACTATTATTATTATTTTTTTTTAGGAGAACAGTACTTCTGTGTATTTTAAACATTCCTTTGCTGAGTTCTTCCTTTTACCAATTTGCTGGTAGTAATCCAGAATCTTTGTTATACTAATGTGTCTTCAAGAGTACCTAATTAACTGTGGCATTTAAAAAGCTTGAAGAGCTAATTCCAGAGTTGAGGTGGCTGAATTTGAGCATCCTGCTTATGTGGAATTGTGTTACATTAGAAAGTGCACTTGAGAGAGCCAAACTAAACGTGGTAATCACCACTGCTTAAAGGGAATTTTATGGCAAGTCAGATATGTACTTCTATCACAGAAGGCTAATTTTCACATTTTCATCAAGAATAAACTGATTTGAGATATGTGCTTATTGGACAAACACTGGAAGAGAAAGACTATATTGTAGATTTTCAGTAAATTAAAGAGGGAACCGATTGATTATAAGCTTTTCATTTTACCATTTGCATAGGAGACAGCGGACTGAAAGGAGTGTTTCTAAATCTAATGTGAAAGAGACAGTAATTACTACTTAGCCAGTCCATTGAGTTCACAAGCAGCCTAAAATTTTTGAGGGCACTTCAAAAAGGAATAATATTTGGTTACTGATATTATTTGTAGGGATTTGTTATGTGGCAATAGATTATTGTATTTCTTTAACACATAAAGAGAGATTGAAGAGAAATATAGAATTCTTGTAATGAAAATTGGATGGCATGGAGAAGGGGATCTGTTTCTTAGTATGATATATGGCACTGGGTACTGTGGCAATGTCTTGCTCTCAGAACATCATGTCCTTCAATTAAATATAAATCAAGTAATTTCTGAGTTTGGAAGTAAATTCAGAACTCTCACAACAAACAAATGAGAAAAATACTATTCTCTGTAGAATTTCATCCTTCACTGATATGTAATAGTAAATACATAATGGAAAGAAATATTGTATTAATGGGAAATACAGAGGTGTGGACTTCAGCCAGACGTGTCATTTTCTTGTTTCCTTTTGTGCTCTACTTTTTACTCTCCACCTGTCACAGAAGAAGATCATTTTTTGGTTCCTGCAATTAAGTGCCTACTACTGTCAAGTATTCCTACCTACTTTCATGTAAGGAAGCTGCATGAGTGAATTAGTGCTTCCCATCCTGCCATGCATCAGTAATCGTTGAAGCAAAGTAGAGATGTTTGTCTCCTTCTAGGACATGTTTCCAGTGTTCAGTGTCTTTCTTGAGTCTAGCACCTAGTTCCAGATAGGGGCAGTATCTATAACATCACTGCTCACATAAATGGGTTTATTTAAGTTTGGAAAAAGATAAATGGGTTGCAGAGTTACTTTGCTCTTTCACAGTAGATAGATGCTCCAGATGCATCTTTGTCTATTAGATCTACTTTAAAAGAGTGCTAGTAAATCAATTCTCACTCTTAGTGTAGGTGTTTTACACTATAAAAGAGGAAAGAAAAACATTGTTAGCAGTGAGAAAATGTGATTGTAGAGGTACAAATTGGTATGGGGATTTTGGCCCTGTAGCGTGCATGAAACTGCTTTTAACACTGTATCTGGAAACTAACATTATTTCAAACTCAATTTCCTAAGCACAAATCAGTGGTGTGCAAGTTAGTATGAGTACTTTTTTTTTTCCTTCCACAACAGGAAAAGACAATTTCTAATCTTGCAAGTACTTAGGGCAATGTGTACAGGAATACTGTTAAATAAAGTGAGAATAGATTTTATTGGGCTTGTTATAAGACTTTGTATTTTGGCCAGTCATATATATATATATATATGTTTTATGCTAGCCACAGGCAAAGGAAATTGACCCACAGTTATAGTTGAACAAGGTCAGAATTTAAAACAGGATGGTGCTGTAGTAGACTTAATTCATGACAGCTGCAAGACAGGCTCTTGCTAGCGTATTTTTCAGTTAAAAAGATAAAGTTCTCTTTTCGTTAAGTTACACTTTTAATATAGTGAGTTGGCTAGGCACTGTTTCACAAACAGCTTAGAGACAAGGAAAAGAAATTGAATGCCAAGTTGGCACAGCAGAAGAGAAATACTGTAAGAAAAACCTTGACTTTCTTGACTTTGCCCTATCCATTATTAAAAGTCAAAGAGAGGCTTCCTATCTGAAATAACTGTAAATAAATATGTATATATTACTATAAAGCAATTGGAGATGGCTGTTGTGCAAATCTCTTATGGGTATGTTATAATAATTAACTTTAAGCAGGGTAAATAGCTGTAGAAAAGGTCAGGGTTGCTTCATTGTGGTCGATGCCCCGTCCCTGGAGACTTGCAAGGCGAGGCTGGATAAGGCTCTGGGCAACCTGATCTAGCTATGGTGTCCTTGTTCATTGCAGAGAATTTGGACTAGATGGCCCCCAGAGGTTTTTTCCAACTCTGAGGACTATGATTCGGTGATCATTCTTTAGAAAGTGAATTGTTAGATGCTCAATTTACATGCAAAATACTAATGATAACATTTTTAATTTGACTGCAAAGATCAAAGTGATGATTAACCGAAACAAATAATTACAAAACCTTTAGGTTTGTTAGGCAAAAGGCAAAGGAGATATACCAGCCATAGTAGTTAAGGAAGACATGTATGAATAGGTACTATCTCATCTCTTTTCGCCTCTACTTTTCTTTCATTATTACACTGATGGTGTATAATTAAAGGACCCACCACAAATCCCATTGTGAGTTTTCAGAATACTGATTGCAACATCATGAATGTATGCATAATTTACAGAAATGATAGCTTTCTAAAGCTTTATCTTATACAGTTACATAAAAATGAGTTACATAAAAATGGATGGTTTAATGTTAGATTCTCAGGTCTTGGTCATCTTTAAAATAATGAACTTAAAACTGAAAACCTTGTCTCATGTGATGGTATTGAAATTATTCTTTCTTATAAAAGCACTGTGGACATCTACAGGTTGAACAGGAAACCAGACTACATAGCTCAGCAATTTCAGAAGAATCATGAGATTATATTTCATCAGATGTCCAGAGGTAGAGGTGGATGAGCATTTACATCAGTGACTGCCCATCATTCCCCCATCTTGGTCTGTTGATCACATCTCCCTATGTTGTCTCAGAGTTGTTGTGAACCACCTAGAGGGATCTAGCAAAGGCCTGAGAGACTGGGAATTAATGTGTCAGTTATCATAGCAATTGTTTGACCCCTACATATACAAAAATTGGGAGAATTTAGCACCTGCTTAATGATTATCGCATATCCTGAACTGAATCTAACATTTATTCAAAATTAGCTGGCTGTGTCCTATATAATTCATCGCAGATGAAGAGAAGATGGTTGGCAGGTCTGTACTTTACTAGTGAAATATAAATTGAAATGGTAAAGTGTACATATAAAGCTTATAATAACACAGCAGTCTCAAAGTTGGAGGCAAACTGCCTTTTACCTTCAATGACAGCAGAGGAAACATCTGTGATGAAGAAGCGTTTGGATGATAGCATATTTTTATCTGAAAGTTAATTAGCACAGTTGTAACAACAAATGATACAAATTGATATCATAGTCTATCAGGAAAAAAAATCAGTTTAGAGGTAGTATATAGATTAGGAATGAGATACAGGTTTTATTATTGTTGTTCTGATAGGTTGCAGATGGATCTAAAATTAAGCTCACAATGGGTGTTTTCCATTGAGAGAATAAGAATTGCTTGTGTCTACGTAGCTATCTGGAACTCATTTATTTGATCTAAAATCAGGGCCTATAGCTAAGGCAGAAAACTGCCAGTAGCACATACAATGAGTAAGGATTTGAATAAAACTTTACGGTAGCAAGAGCTACAAACAGAAGTTTTAAACACTTTTTTTTTCTTTTATAAAGTGGCTTTAGGCTTTTTTAGGTTCAGTGCAAACCATTGGTGTGTGAAATTAGTATAATTAACTGCTAGATGTTTGCAAAGAGATACTGATATATTGCTTGACTCTGACACCTGTTTGTCATCAAAGGCTTAGTGTTTTTATCTTTATACATAATGACACCTTATTTCACTTTAACTTTTCTAAAATTAAAATAAAACAGGGTTTAAAATGTATCTATAAATATTACCTGTTCAGTCTTCTGTAACGTTTTCTATTGAAAAGTGATAAATTCTAGATTAGGGGCAGATGTTTTCTCCTTAATGTTCTGAAGGCATCTTCCTGCTCATTTATTTGACAGTACGAGAAAGGCTATTTAGAATTACTAAATATAAAATCTTTGCCATGACAGAAATAGAATGGTGCAAATTATTCTGATAATTAAACAAATATAAAGCTTATGAATTCTAGAAGCAAAGAAATGACTGAAAGCTGGAATTGGTAGCCATATATGTTTCCTTCATTAAATTCGTACCTCAAGTCCAATCACTTCAAGGAAATAAAGTTCTATAAGCCAATTTGTACCATGAACCTATTATGTGCATTTAGATTTCCTGGGATTTAATCCCGCAAGTTTGTAACATAATGCCATAAAAAGTTGAATGCATTGTAGCTGTTCATACGACTGGAAGTTTAATCTTTGGTCACTGCCATGATCTGTTAAATACAGCTTCAGTGTTGTTTTGTCATGTTAATAAAATAAAATTTTACGCTGCCAATTTCAAATTCACTTTTCAGGAATTAGATCTTGGGGAAAAAGTCTTCTAGAATTTGTAATCAGAGACTTCTCATGTGAGTGTCTAGTCTCCAGTGCAACAAAAAGTTGCCAGGAATAAATTGTAGTTGCTAAGTGGTTGGCTACATATTCTTGCGTGTATCCTGGAAATGACTCTAAAAATTTTCAGGACCTTATGAAACAATAAATGATAGATTTCTATTTTTATTTTTTAAGTTAAAACTTCTAAATAATAAGCTTGTGTGTGAGAAAAGTAAGATCTAATTGAAAATAGCTCATCTATAGCTATAAACAAAAGAATTGTGACATGATTCATGTTCATTTGCAAAGCAATCCTTTTTCCTGAATTCCTGTAATGGATAATTCATTCAGCTTTATTTTACAGTTCAAAATTTTAGAGAACGTTGATAGAATTCTACTTTGGTCTGGAGTTTCCAATACAGTTCAACTTTTTAACTCTTATCGTAGCTGATTCTTGGACCCAACTGCTTTAATAAAATTTTACACATTGCATTGTGACATTTAGTTCACTGATAGATGTGTAGTTGTACACATAGTCTGGTAGCAAGGATCTGATCCCAGTACATTTAATTCAAAGCATATTACTTGTTTGAGTGTCTACAAGTCATCACAGTAAGAATTACACATCCCTCTAGCAGGCTGATCTCTGATATTCACAGGCCTGTTTCTCAGCTAAAATGTTTCTTACCATTTCTGACAAGGTTCATATAAGCTGGAACAGACTCAACCATTGTTTTAGTGATTTTATTTTACATTTTTCTTTGCATCTTAGTGTAATTCTGTGTACAAGAATTTCATTAGCTTGGAGAGTGAACTTTGGGAACATATTATCGAATTTCTGCCAATAAGAGAGAAGTCTTTACTCACACTTGGTTCACGCTACTGCAGAAAAGATCAGAGTTAAATTAGTATTTTAACATCAAGGATTAATAAATTTCTTTGTAACAACTTCTATCTAATATTCAACCTAACATTTGATGCTTTTTTTTTTTTTTAATCTTGATATTCTTGAATTCTTGAATTTCCCTTGAAATTTGTGTCATGTACATTTCCTGCCACTTCAAAGACTACATGTCAGAGCTTCTTTTCATTATTCTTGCACTGCAATTTCATTTCTGCTTGAAATTTTTTTTTTTTTTGCAAACGGGGGCAGTGGGGTGATGAGAAATCTGGATCCTGTTGATGCTAGAACTTTTGTTGATTTCTGTTCTCCTTCCTTTTAGAAAGCTATAATGTTTGTCCTTGGCTTTATGGCTTTGCCAAGCAGTTTTGCAATTCTTAAGATTATTTTGCTATATATACAGTTGTTTTCTAGTGAAGAGATGTTCTTTCATGGTCTATGGATCTTTGCAGCTTCTCTTCCTCTGAAATTTCTGTTTATTTTGTGCACCAGAGCACAATACTCAAATTATTCTGCCATAATTTAAATCATCATGAAAGTATTGCAATGAGCTAAAGTACAAATTATTTCTCTGTTATACTCTGTTCAACATGGTGTACAGAATTTGTGAAGTTGAACCTGACTGAAGCAAATTTGTAAATCACAGAATACCTTATATTCATTTTTGCTATATCTGATAACTGTTTTTGTTGGTGGTTGTTGTTTGTTTGTTTGTTTGTTTTTGTTTTGCATTTATTTTAAATAATGCTTGTTATCTTGTTCTGGTAAATGCTTTTGTATCTGCAGTGGTTTTAATGATTAGGTTTCCATAACCTTAAAGAAAAAAAAAAAAAAAAAAAACCACACAAAAAAATAACCAGAAACCATCTCCTACATCTTACAAGAATGCAAGAATAAACTCAAAGGAGCTGGAGATTAGATCATTTTCAAGAAGCCTTTCAAAAATCGTTAGAGAATGCCTTAATCTTGCCCTATTTAGGTCCAATTGTAAACCACAGAAAACATGGGTGGACTTTCAATAACAGCCTCTAATTGAATGAAGAACAGTGCAGGGTACTGAGATTACCACCCTCTGGGGAAATGTAAATATTTTTAAGCACATGGAAGCCATAATGATTGGCATTTTTATAAATGTTTATACTGTAAAGAGATTGTTAAATTGCCTCACATCTTTTAGTGACAAAGAAACTCTCTCTTAAACCTTAAGTTATATTGCAGAAAGGTTAAAATGTTTTAACTCATCAGAATTGTATATAAAATCAATTATACACTGGGAAAACCTCACCAGAATGCATCAATAATTTAATTAACTGTAAATTGAACGATTAATCCAATGTAAATAATGTCACTGTACTAGCTGATAGTTACAAAGTCAGTATTTCTGTTTGTCTGTTTTACAGCGATGTATGCATAGCATAAGGAAAATATTATGAAAATATTTCATTTTATTGATATTTGCTTTTTATTGGAATTCTTTAATCATTTTTATTTTAGGACAATGGAGTGCTACATTTCTGACTCAGATGCTCAGTCTTTTAACTTATTTTTTATCTGATTAAATAAATCAGTTTTATATGAGCAATGGTTTTAGTTTCTAAATAGATCCTTTTAAATGTTCATTGCATTTTTATAATACATACGTAATGCAAAACATTCAGTAATTTTATAAGTTTAATTATATCCATTTCAATAATGCAAACAATGTCATTATTTTCCAGTTTATATTACTGTTTAAATGTTTGCAGGTGTGGATATATTTGTTTGTCAGTATATATAATTATAAAATGATACATATGATTATTGTATATATTCTTTACGTGGAATTTATTTAAAGATTCAGTGTTTTGATAAATATGTATATCTGGAAAAAAAAAAAAAAAAAAAAAAGTGAAGAACTGGGATTATTCAGTCTAGAGGAGGCTCAGATGAGACCTTATCACTCTCTACAGCTGCCTGAAAGGTAGTTGTAGGTGAGGTGGGGGTCAGGCTGTCCAGGGAAGTGGTGAAGTCTCCATCCCTGGCAGTTTTCAAGAACAGGGTAGATGTTGCACTTGAAGCCATGGTTTACTGGGCTTGGTGATGATGTGCTGACAGTTGGACCAGATGATCTTAGTGGTCTTTTCCAACCTTGATGGCTTTATGATTCTGTATGTTGCCAATTGCTCACCTTTCAAAGAAAAGCTTGTGATAGTAGTAGTCACACTACCGTAGTGTCATTTTGGATATTTTTTACAGTGATGATTAACAAATTGATCACAGTTTCCCTGTTATCTTCAAAGGATACTCATGGAGGACTTAATCATTCTTAATTAGTCTGCTTTTATAAAAAATAAGACCAATATTCTCATCCTGGCTTGTATCAAGAGTGGTGTGGTGAGCAGGACTAGGGAAGTAATCCTGCCCCTGTACTCAGCATTTTTGGTGAGGCCCCACCTTGAGTATTCAGTTTTGGGCACCTCAGTACAGAAATAACATTGAGGTGCTGGAGCAGGTTCAAAGAAGGGCAACAAGGCTTGTGAAGGGCTTGCAGAATATGCACTATGAGAAGAGACTGAAGGAACTGGGGCTGTTTAGTCTGGGGAAGAGGAGGCTGAGGGGAGACCTTATTGCTCTCTTCAAACACCTGAAAAGTGCTTACAGCGAGAGCGGGGCTGGTCTCTTCTCACTGGTGACAGGTGACAGGATGAGGGAAAATGGCTTGAAGTTCTGTCAGGAGAGGTTTCCGTTGAATATCAGGATAAACTTCTTTATAGAAAGGATTGTTAAGCACTGGAGTAGGCTCCCCAGGTAGGAGGTTGATCCACCATCCCTGGATGTTTAAAAACTTTTTGGATGTGGTGCTCAGGGACATGATTTAGCGGACAGTTGTTAGAGTTAGGGTAGTAGGGCTAGGTTGCAGTTGGACCTGATGATCTTTAAGGTCTTTTCCAACCTGAGCAATTCTGTGATTCTATGATAAATTCTTTTGCATAATGAAGGATTTGTAGAAGTTGCATTAGAACTGTGGTATTGTAACATCACTGGTAGAACTTTCTAATGCAGATATAACCTTGTTCTACAGTTATCTCCATGCTGTGATTTTACTGAATGTAACAGCAGCTACTTACCCCAGATGTTCAGTACCTACTTCCAGTGATCATTTTCTTGTAATCTTATTAATTTATTTTTAAGTTCACACTTCTTTTCATAACATCCACAATACAGAATTTCCTCCCAGTTCTTAATATAATTTAATGAAAGTTCCAGTCATAATGAGATCAAGGGACATGACTGATAGGTTTTCACATTATACCTGATACTTCAGAAAGCATGAAAGCAGATTCTGTTAGTTCTGCCTGAAGCAAAACAAGACAAAACAAAACAAAACAAAATGTTAAAATCCTAAAAAAATGCACCTGTAATAAAATAGAACGAGTTTTTTTGTTATTTTAAGTATTAATATTGAGAAAATTGATTGGTTAACAGCATTTATTATGGTGTTTATATGTTTCATAAACAATTATTTTTCCTTCATTTTTTCTCTTATCAATATGCACATAAATGTAGATAGATACATGCAATTAACAAAAATCTGATGTGATTTATAGGAAGAGAATATGCTACACTGTTAGTTTGCTGAATCACAAAGATTTTAAGATTTTTTTTAACCTGAGTTTGAATGACAACTTACTTGTGAGTAATTTGTGATTAAAATTGTCACTGATAAGCTGAAGTCTTTCCATAACTGAAAGCTGAGGTGGGAACCTGGAAACTGCAGGACAGCAGCAAGCAGCGCCAGATACTGAGAATTCTTTACAGAAATGCCTGGAAGATAATCTAGAAGATCTTAATTTGAGCACTTATCATAACAATTACTTTGTGTGGATCACAGAGGTGTCATGAAATTAAGTCAGAGATGGACTTCTGGATAGAAAAGTATGTTTTGTTTAAAAGAGATAGGTCAAGGCAAAACAAAAACAAAACAGTTATACCTTAATAAAAAATATCTTTTTAGCACTCTGACATCCAGGCAGGAATTCAGAAGCAGATATCTTGAAAACACACCTATACCAGCTTGCATAAAGAGGAGAAGTGAAAAGAAAAAAGACAGATTCCTCTGTTTGATCAGCAAACAGAGACACCAAAAGCATCAGTTAATCAGTTCCAAAAATAGCATGAAAGAATAGAGAAGGTTTGACATATGAACAACTTTAAAATATAGAGAAAGATATTACAAATAGCATTTCTTTGATATGACTAAGTGATTTCTAAAAATGAATGATGATCTCTGCTTGGAAGCTGACTTGGATGTAAGTGATTGTAAAATGGCAGTTTGTGGTCTTAGGAAGAAGCAACAATAGTACCAGCAGATGTACAATAATTTTCAAAAAAAGCATAATTTTATGCATTTCTGGTCCTGGTAGAAAAGGTCTCCTGGGAAAATAATCTAAAGAGTAAATGAATGAAGGAGAGTTTGCAGTTACTGAAAGAGAATACGTTAACAGCAGAGTGACAAACTATTACTTTGAGAAGGTATAGAAGGAAATACACTCAGAGACAGACATGGATGAGTCAGGCTTCAGAAATAGGGCACATGAAAGTGTTGGGGAAAAAAAATCTGAAGGTATTAGAAAATTATACTAGAATGATAGGATAATTACAGTTGTGTGTTGATCCATTATTTAGCAGGAAAGAATAAGAAGAAACAGGTTAAAAAATTCCCTTCAGTTCTGCAGGCAAATATTTAACAAAATAACATTACCTAGAGGTACAAAAACAGAATTCGGAAGGAAGAATTTAAAATAATATTACTGTAACATGATGTATTCATGTTGACAGGCTCCAGTTCAATTTTCCTGAAAGATTTAGAAAATCTAGCAAAGTCGGTCCCTGACGCATTAACAAACATAGAATGTTAAACAAACAAACAAACAAATAAATGGAAGAATAACTGTTGTGGAATTATGGATGAATCCGTATAACATCAACATCTGAAAAATTATTGGAACAAATTATTAGGCGTTCAATATGTTGGTACCTAGAAGATAAACAATAAAACTAACTGATATGTTTTTATCAAAAGCAGTCCCATCAACATATTCTAATTGCTGTTTTAGAAAAAGGGTTAGTTAGATATAGGAAAAGATAGGATTAATTTTGGCATCAAGTAAGGTTTTTTGCACTTTCCTATAAGCAAAACATGATCTGGATGAAATTTAGATGAGGTATAACATAACTCGTTGAAAACTGTACTGAGGAACCTATTGGAAGCTGAGTTATCAGTGGCTGCTGATCCTGGTTTTGTTCAACATTTTTATAAATGAGAAACAGAATAAAAATTATAATTTATAAAATTACATATGAAAGCTGAGATTTTGGAAACATTTTGAACAATGAGAAAGAAAGATCATTATGAAATATATTATTATATTGAATGGAATGGGATAGAGTGGAGTAGAACAGAATAGAGCACAGCAAAGCAGAGCAGTACAGTTGGAAGGGATTTTCAAAGATCATGTAGCCCAACTTTGTGACAACTTCAGGACTAACCAAAAGTCAAAACATATTAATGAGAGTGTTGTCCAAATGCTTCTTGGATTGTGACAGGCATGAGGTATCAACCAGCTTGCCACAAAACCTTTTCCAGTGTTTCACTGTCCTAATTTTTCCTAATGTCTATTCTGTATCTTCCCCTTGTCCTGCTTTGTGGCATTCCCGCATGACCTATGCAGGAATTTGAGATTTGAGATCATTTGTATCACTGTGCAGAAATTCACTGATAAAACAGTATAAAATGTGGAGCTTAAGACGGAGAGCTGAAATTCATGAATAAAAAGTGTAGGAAGAAAACTAGATGTTTATTCAGAAGAACAATGTCTGAATGTCACAGAGGAGCCCAGACTTTTTGAAAGCTAAAATACGATGGCTTTGAAAAAGAAATACCAGATATTATTTCAGCTGTTTTAACTAGAATGCCTAAGCTGTGTTTGTAAGTTAATAGTTTTAATCTGTATGGAGTTGATGAGGGCTTGGCTATGAAGTACTGTGTCTACTGTTTGTCTGCTCACTTTAAAATATCTTGAAATTAAGAAAAAAGTTAAAGGGAGCCTACAATCAGAGGGGGATCAACTCTTTGAAAGGGTAGATAACAGCAGGACAAGGGGAAATGATTTTAAGTTGAGGGAGGGGAGATTTAGGATGAATGTCAAGGGGAAGTTCTTTACTATGAGAGTGGTGAGATGCTGGAACAGACTGCCCAGAGAGATTGTGGATGCCCCATCCCTTAGGTGTTCAAGGCCAGGTTGGATGGGGCCCTGGGCAAGCTGGTCTAGTATTAAATGTGGAGGTTGGTGGCCCTGCTTGTAGAAGGTGGGTTGGAGATTCATGATCCTTGAGGTCCCTTCCAACCCTGGCCATTCTGTGATTCTGTGATTCTGTAAAATTACAGTATGATCAGAGGAGAGCTTCAAATTTGCAGGAAGGATGGGAATGGGTTGCCATTGTTCCAGGGGAAGCCTAGATTAGATATCAGGAAAAATTTAATGATGGTAAGGATGATTAGGCATTGTAGCAGACTGTCAGGAAAATGGTAGAGTCTACATCTCTGGTGGAATTTAAGAGATGTCTTGATGCAGAAACATGCTTAAGTGCTGGACTTGTTTAGTCTTAGATGATGACTGGATTTGATTTTAAGGGTCTTTTGTAACCTTAATGATTCTATGATTCCATGTAAATTCACTTTTGAGTGGAAGATGTTATTTGATTTTGTCTGAATGGTGGAACACATGATAACAGACTTCCATTATGTAAAATACTGTTATAGAAAAAAAGAAAGATATCCACGTGGGCAAAGAGCAAATTATTAGCTACGTATAAGAAAACAAGTAAACAAACAAAAAAGAACAACAACAAAGCCAGTGCAACCAACCAACCAATCAAAACCCAGTAATTCAAATTTGCTACTAGAAAAAATAATTCTGTCACTGAAATGCACGAAAGCAGTAATCAGCAAACTGTAGACTAAACTGTCAACCAACCTTCCTTTTCTATAATCCTTTGTAAAATGCTATGTGAAAATACTAATTTTGTCTTATTCATATCCTTTTAAAACTTTTATTATTTCAATGTCGTCCTTCAATTTGATCTTTATATTTGGGAACTGGACAAGTTACCTCCAATGTGTTGTTTTCCAGATTAATCTATTATTCCAAATAGGTTTAAACAGAGAGAGACAGGGAACAGAGCTCCTGAATCGGCTCAGGATGAGTCACTTTCCAGACTGCTGCTATTTATTCCACCACAGATACTCTCTCAGCAGTTCTGCATGAACACTTTTCTGTCTTGCAGATGCTCCAGATGTGCATATGGAGCACAACAGTCTCTCTGTTGTGGACTTAGAAAATCACCTCTCCAGGCTTCTATATGGTTATTTTGGGACTATTTGATGGAAATGGCAGCTGCTGTATCTGAACATATCACATCAGAGCTAGCTGAAATCACAGATTTTGTCCCACAGGCAATTCCTGCACTGTGACATTTGTTTTCTATCTATCTTCCTCACTAGATCGGATCCCTCTGTCACATTTAGGCTAGACTGCAGTTCTTTATGGAAGATATAACAGGTATTTCACGACTGACTGACAGCAAATAGCACTGGATATTCCATTTAGTTGCATGACTTTTGTTTTGGAATAAGTATATAAGCTCTGAGATTATTCTTGATTTGTGTCTGTGTTAGCAAAAGAACTATAAGCATCAAGCTGTGTGATTCAGTGGGAAAACAGCTTCGTATCATAACTGTTAAGGTTTCTTTAGAAAAATATTTTCTATTTTCATTTAAAAGCTGAAAGGTTTATATGAAACATAGGTTGACATGTTTTATTTTGATTGATGACTACACACATTTCTATAGCCATACTAATCTGAGTTGCTTCAATAAAGGGAAAAAAGGGGGAAAAAAAGAATAGAAAATACATTGAGGAGCTGCAGTAGTGTAATACTTTGTTTAGTTTGCTCTGTACAATTGATAGGCAGTACTAATAGGCCTGCAATTTTTAATTTGTATTTTTCTATTCTTTTTGAAGTTGAAATGGTTATGTAAAAAGCTTGTTTATTTGCTCTTACTTCTGGTAAAACAGCCACATTTTTAGTCTGTTTGTAATAGTTTATTTTTTCTGAAAAATAAATAGTAGATCTTCATGTCACATTGTTTTCCAGTAGGTTTTTACTAAAGCTATAGAGTTCCTTGAAAACATTTAAGTATTTGTAGTTTTGTGGATAATGAAAGAAATCTCAGCAAAAATTCTGTCAATTTAAACAGAACAGTAACCAGGTTTCCTCATCCATTGCAGTGTTTTTGTTTCTGGTCCAAAGAACAACAAATATAGTTTTCATTATTTATTTACCTTCATTGATTAGTTTTGTGTTTCACTTTTGTTTGAAATATTTCCAGATATTTCACTTATTCGAGGGTATGGGGAAATTCCCAAATCAATCTTATGTTCAGCTTACTTTATAACAGTACATAGCTAGATGTTCTGATAAGCATTTCCTAGCTTTATATGTTTTTGCTTCCTTTCCTCAGTAGACCTTGGGCAGAAAACCTTAGATGGGCTTGTAGTAGAGGGAATCTAGAAGTACCCATTTATGAGAAATTCCACTTGAGCTTGGTTCCTTGTCCTGACATTTCTTCTGTGACGGTTTTGTTTTTGAAGGAGTACAAAAGGTCACTGTCAGGGCATCCTCAGGCCCTATAAGTAGTGAACTAAAATAGGACCTCCCTCCTTTCTGCTCCAGATAGTACTTCTATCATTTCAACTTGCATCTGTATCTGCCGTATCTAGAACTGGATTTGTTGATCTCCTTTTTGTAGTGAATGTCACACAGCTCTACTTCCAGCCTCCCATCTGGAGAGCTGTTTCTATTATGCTGGTTTCATGCGTGACTTTAATACTCCTCAGGGCTTTGGCCCTGTTATTCAGTACAATTACCTATTTTAAGCACTGTGTAACTTCTGGCAGTACCAGTGTATGTAACAGAATGAGGAAAATAATATTTTTTGATAGCATCAGCGGTTTGCTTTTTTTTTTTTTTTTTTTCATGAAAAAAGATGATGTTTTAATTTATTTGCTTGCATATAAGTTATAGCAAGGTCTTATTAGAGGAAGTTTTATTATATTGCAGTGTCTGGTAAAGCAGACGTGCCACTGATTAAGTAATTTACTATTTTGCCTTTTTGTTTTCTTTAATTTAATCTAGAACATCTCAGTTGGATAAAGAGTGCTCTTTGTAATTTTTCTTTATGTCAGCTTGCATATGTGGACACAACAATAGCAGAAAACAACAGTTAATATGTAACCCTGTTTGAAGCTTATTATGAGCCAGTCTTATAACAGTAACTAAATTCAATATTTAAAACAGCAGTAGGGGGATAGGGCACTTGTATTCTGGACAAATAAGGACAATCACAGAAGTGGTTTGGGTTTAGTCAGACTTAGCATGACCTCTTACCTGATTAAAAAAAAAAAAAAAAAAAGACGCTATTACTATAGATAAAGGTGGCAAGGATGAGGAGGAACTGAGAAAACAGGAGGAACAAAATCAACTTTCTGTTATCAACAAGAAGATTATGTAGGCCAAGATATGATTTCAGTCAGCACAGTTAACTCTGCTCTGGTCTTTGCAGCTATAGTAAGGCTTCAGAGTCCAGCAGCCCTGTGGAGGTGGTGGTTCTTGACTTCTGCTGACTCTGCAGTTTGATGCATTAATGAGCCTTTGAAAAAGGGAAACACAAAGTGGTAGGGAGAAGAAAGAAGAGAAAATTTTGTCAAAAGCTGGAAAATGAATGAAACGCACAAAGTTGGTAGAGTAGAAGTCACAGAATGGTTGGAGGTTGGAAGACATCTCTTCTTGCCCTGGGGAGTCCGGAACTGGAAACAGTAATCCATCTGTGTGTGGCCTCTGGACCATACTGATAATATGATAGGAAGTATATTCAAAAAGTGAAAAAGGAATCCCCTAAGAAAGGCAGCATAAGAAGCAGGACAACTGTCCAGAATTTAGATGAGGCCTGGACTAGTAAGACTTTGTATGATGGGCCTAAGGAGAGCTGGCTTGGGTGGTTTCATGGGATGTGAACAAATTTAAAAAGGGAATAGCAAGAGTAAACAAAACAGTTCTCCTTAGGACTTGTCTTTTTTCCTTTGACCAGGAATGCTTTGCACACGGTCATGTGAATGCATGTGCAGTTTTGGAGAGTGAGCAAATATCTCCAAGATGTTCTGTAGGTGTACTTAGGATGTCTCAGGCACTCAGAGAAAGTGCATTATGAGTTGGGTTGAGTCCAAAAGATGTGTGCCCATACTGACATACAGCTGAGTTTGAACAGGTACTTTTTTATCTCTAGAGGACCTTGTTAACTTAGTGTAGCTCCATGTAAAGCATGTACATCTTGTTTGGCCTGTACAGATAAATTCCACATTTCCTGCACTGTGCAGACTCATGTGGGTTGTTGCCAGGAGGACTGTAATGTGACATGGAAACTCTCGACATGGTAAAGACAAGGAAGGAGGCTGGGGTAAAGCTGAAGTGAAGAAGTGCTGCACTCAGTTTTAGTGCTTTGAATTCCCAGGGAAGGTAGTGAAAGAGAAGAGGCAAGATTTTCTTACAGCTTTTAGAGAGGCCAGAAGGGGTCTAAGTAGGAGTAATCCTGACTCACGTGTTAAAGTTTGTGAGTACAAGTCTAAGAAAGGAGTGGAGGCAGGTGGATGACTGAAGGGCAAGCCTCAGGAAGAATATCAATCAGAATTTCAGAGACAAGTGGGCACATAAATGGAAGTAAACTGTATGAAAGACT
Organism: Phasianus colchicus; assembly: GCF_987193195.1. Lineage (NCBI taxonomy): Eukaryota > Metazoa > Chordata > Aves > Galliformes > Phasianidae > Phasianus > Phasianus colchicus. The sequence continues at coordinate 69,696,200 of NC_143438.1, read as the reverse complement.
ATAAAATACCCATTTTTTAAGAAGGATGACTGTTTAAATAGTTGGTTCATATAGGAATGTCTGATTCTTCTAAACTCAGAATGTATTGCGATTTACTGCAATTTATTTAATTCACAAACAAGCTGTGGTGAGGCAAGGTGCAGTTGGTATCAGCTATTTGTATATTCCTAATTCTGTGCAATCAAAGGGCAAATATATCTAGTTGCTGAAGATTTTTCCAGCTGCAGTTTCTCCTTTTACAGTGTAATCACCACACAGCTGCTTTAGAGCATACTTCAGGTTGATCATATTAATTTAGTTCTGCTGATGGTTGCCCGTGTGTTTTTATTTTAAAGAGCTTACGCATGTCATTCAGTAATGGTTCCTATTTTCATCTAAGGTTAGTATGTTTATGATGGCAAGCAGCTATAAATGGCACCACCAGGTGTAGACATGAGAAATCAATAGAAGAAACTAATCACATTATACCTTCAAGTTTTCACTCTGACTGCAATGCTTCTCTTCTGCAAGCTGCAACCCCTAAGTTTCAAATATGTCCTCATAACACCTCTGAAGAAAAGATGCTATACTTCGGCATTATCATTTGTGAGGGTTTTGGTCTTTCATAATGAAAGTGTAGAGCCCTTTGAAGGCTCGAGAGGTGATGGGGACACGGATGTTGTGGTGCACATAATTTTTTGATGTGATTGAGTAAATATACCAAGTTCATGATAACACATGATGTGTTTATGATAACCAGTGACACAAACGTCCTTTTCTGATCTGAGACAGATCTGCTTATAAAATACAGTTCTGACTTTCATGATGCTCTAGGCTAAGGAATAGGTAGCTCAATTTCATGTTTGTTCTGTAGTGTAAACCGTGAAATGCATATATTTTCCTTATACTCTACAAAGTTATCATCAGCCTCCTAATGCCAATCCACCAGCTGCTTAAAAAAAAAAAAAAAAAAAAAAAAAAAACTCTTTTTCTTTTCTTTAAAAAACAAAACAACACACAAAAAAAACCTTTTTTCTTTTTCCTCCCTCAAATTTAGAAAAATGTTTGACAATGATTTGAGAATTATTTACAAATGTGAGAATAATGTATAGAAAAATAACTGGGAGTGATGCAGGCACCACATATGTCTTGCTTGAGGCAGGTGAAGAAATAAAATACTGCACACAAGTAATAAGTGTACTTCAAAATGTACTGCAGGCATATATTGGATCATATTTAGAGAAAAATTAAATTTTTGGCTTAGAAATACCTTTGCTTATGTAGATCTTGCATAAATTTAAGCACATGATATTTTGGTATTCATGATTTTTATGTCTAATATCATATTCATATCCCACTTTTCTCTTTGTCCCTCTCTGCCCCTCTCCCTCCCTTCTTCTCTATGATCCTGTTTCTTTAGTGTTTTTTCCTGAAATTCAGTATTTCATGTTGTACAGCAGGTCTCCAAGAGTTAAATCTACCACCTGGGACGTGATGACTTCCTTTGTTAGAATTGTGTGTCATTCTAAACCTATGTTATCTCAGTCACATTCCTTCACAAATATCAACACCAATTTTCTCTGTGTGATGTGCACTTTCCCTGATTTACATATTCTTACATCTTAGAGTTGTCAGTTTTCCTAGGCTCTTCAGTTATATCATTTCTGCTTTGCTTTTGAAATGGTACTGAATGGTACTGCACGGGCTGTATTGTAAAATACTAGCTTCACGTCATGTTGTTTTCAGTGGCGGGCTTTTAAATTCTATCTGCAACATACAGCTACACATTTTGTCTCAGAAGCAATAGCAAATGTTACTTTAAGTACTGTCATCATGGAATTAAAAGAGTATGCATTGCAATTGAAATTCAAATCTCATCTGTCCTGTTGCATTTCTTGACTTCTTTTGTATGCATCTGTACGAAGGACAGCACTGTCAAGGTGGCTGGAACTGGATCAGAAACTGATCTGCCTCGACAGTTGTACCATCTGGAAGCTTTTACCTTTTGAAAGTGAAAGATGTGTTTGTGTTTTCAAATAAAGAGATATTTTGATTTGGATCTGCAGCTGTGACCAAGCGGTACTTGGCATGTATTAAGTGGTGGATGGTGCAAAAATGACTTCAAGGCAGGTTGGTTTCTCACAGAGCCAGTCTCTCAGCACAGGTGAAAGACTGTAAGGTCCGTGCTCTGACTTGTACTGGTTGCTTAATGTGCCAGGGGGCTTTTAGGACAACTGCAGTTTTGCTTTCTTTTGCATGGCATTTCTGCTTGATATACGTTTGCTATTTGGAACTGGGGAGAGCTTGTTGCAAGCTGTCAGGATTGGTAGGTTGAATACATTTCATGATCTAAAATTGGGTGAGAATTACTGTTGATCCTAACTATCTGGAAAGCACTGAGCCTAAATAGGAGTGTGGGCTGTTTGCAGTATTATCATTACATGATAGATATGGGGGCACCATAATACAAATGTCATAGATGGACTTATTTGTTAATGGTGTAAAGCTGCACCCCACCCAGCAACCACTCACGAGTGGTGTTCCCCAGGGGTCGGTGCTGGGGCCTGTCCTTTTCAATATTTTTATTGATGACCTGGATGAGGGCATTGAGTGCACCCTCAGTAAGTTTGCAGATGACACCAAGTTGGCTGGAAGTGTCGATCTGCCTGGGGGTAGCGAGGCCCTACAGAGAGATCTGGACAGGCTGGAGAGCTGGGCTGAAGCCAATGGGATGAGGTTTAATAAGACCAAATGCCGGGTCCTACACTTTGGCCACAGCAACCCCAAGCAACGCTACAGGCTTGGGGTGGAATGGCTTGAAGACTGTGTAGAGGAAATGGACCTGGGGGTGTTGGTTGACGCTCGGCTAAACATGAGCCAGCAGTGTGCCCGGGTGGCCAAGAAGGCCAATGGCATTCTGGCTTGTATCAGAAGCAGTGTGACCAGCAGGAGTAGGGAAGTAATTGTTCCCCTGTACTCAGCTCTGGTGAGGCCGCACCTTGAGTATTGTGTCCAGTTCTGGGCCCCTCACTGCAAGAAAGACATTGAGGCCCTGGAGCGTGTTCAAAGAAGGGCAACAAAGCTGGTGAGGGGTCTGGAGCACAGGCCTTATGAGGAGCGGCTGAGGGAGCTGGGATTGTTCAGTCTGGAGAAGAGGAGGCTCAGGGGAGACCTTATTGCTCTCTATAACTACCTGAAGGGAGGTTGTAGCGAGCTGGGGGTCGGCCTCTTCTCTCGTGTAACTGGTGATAGGACTAGAGGGAATGGTTTCAAGCTTCGCCAGCGAAGATTCAGGCTGGATATTAGGAAATACTACTTCTCTGAAAGGGTGGTCAGGCACTGGAATGGGCTGCCCAGGGAGGTGGTGGAGTCACCGACCCTGGAGGTGTTCAAAGAACGTTTGGATGTTGTGTTGAGGGATATGGTTTAATGAGAACCATTGGTGACAGGTGGATGGTTGGACTGGATGATCTTATAGGTCGTTTCCAACCTTAGTGATTCTGTGATTCTGTGATTCTGTGTAATGGGCGGCTGTCAAGTCTGAATTTACCGTCAGTGTCACTTAACAGTTTGCTAGCTGTTGTTCTCCTCCAAACCGTGATATACTTTTTTTCACAACTCATACAATATCTATTTTAAAGCAGCATGTGAAATAATAAAACTATTAGACATTCCACTGCTGTATTCACAGAGAGAATGAATGATAGCTGTTGGGTAGCCAGTAAACGGCCCCTCCTGCACCTGTGCAGAGTTTGGCAAAGAGATGTGCCAGCTGCCACCACCATCAGATAAGAGAAAGAGGTGAGACAGAAGACTTTCTAAGTGTGTCTGTGGCCCAGCACTGACTCTGCAGGAGTTGCTGCTCATTATATAGGGGAACCTGTGTGAAAATAATGGCATATTAGAAAATGTAACAACCAAGGGGTACTAGGCAGAGGGCTATGAGGCATTTCTGGGTATTTTATCAGCAACTGACTTGTTTTCACATGCTTGGTTTTGGTTAAAGAAACTCATGTCACAAGTGTGAAGTAAAACACAGCCTTAGGTGACATCCTTCTCCCTACCATCCAGCACCTGCAGGTACTAAACCAACATGCGTGTAGAGTGGCATCACTCTGCCCACATTTGTGTCCACATCTCCACATTTTGTGTGGAAGACTCATTTTGAAGCATTCCTTGAAATGAAATTAGAACAAATAGTGGAATCTGGAGTGAATTTTGCAGGTTATGTTTGTTAATTGGCGCTAGAGCATCTAAGAGATGTGATAATCTTTAAATAATTCTCTGTTATTATATTAACTAACCCCAGCATATGTATTTCTATGACTGTAATAGGTATGAGCATCTTCTTCACAATCCAAGTGTTTATTTATTTTATTATTATTATTATTATTTTCTACTACTAACTGAAAACTGCTATACTAAAGTACTTTCCAGGGGGCTCCTGGCCAGGATACTAAATATGGCTGCTACTGAATTTTTAGTTATGTTGAGCTGTTGTTTTAATGCTAATAAATGGAGGAACAACTACCATTTGTGTAAGAAGTAATCCAAGTGATGCTTTCAGATAGACACTGTTTAAGATAAATTGCAAATGGTAATAAAAAGAGAACTATGTAAAGAAATAAATATGTCCTGGATTCAATGCTACTGAGTGTTCTGTATCATCATAAATAAGTTGGGTTTTTTTATTATCTCAACCATGGAAAGTAAAAACCGAGTGGGGCTATGTGTCTTTTCTAGACTTCTGAGTGATCAGATGGAATTAGTGTTATCTGTTTGGAAAGCAAACTTCAGCTACTCCATAGTATTACGGAGACCAAACAGTGTTTGACAGTCATTTCAATGGCAGCAAGTTCCAGACTGTTATTCTGTCGCTTTCACTAAGGTTAGTCCTATTTTTGTTTCTACATTATTTTCTTTAATTCTGAACAAAGTTCACTGCATCCATCAATGCTTTGCTGTTTTCTTTGGATGCATTTTTCATAGTTATCAACGTAGCTACAAAGCTGGCACCACCAAAAAGTAGCACCAAACTTCCTTGGAGAGTCCAGCATTTCAGATGTCCATTGAAAAAGGTGAACTCTTAGAAAAGCAGAATGTAATTCTACCTTGCTGTCACATTTTGAAGAGGCATACAAAAGGTCAAAGTGTTCCTGCATACCAGAAGCACTGAAAGGTTGGTGAAGGACATTGCCTGCATAGACAGGATTGAGTAATCCATGAGGGAATAAACCAATTAAAGTAGTAGTTTCATGGCCCGGAGGTTGTTGAAGTGAACAAAACTGTAACTAGGTAATCAGAATTTAGGTATCTTTTGCAAACACTCTGAGGCATTACAAAAACTATGATTTAAGAAAAACACTATTTCTGAAGTATTCTTTTTTGGCAGCTTTTCTAATTCTTTTTTTTTTTTCCCAGTCTGTCAAATGGTTTGTCATAGTCTCCTAGGATGGGGTATTATGTAAATGTTAGAGTGATAATGTCAAAGAAAAATCAGGATTTACAAACTTGTTAGTGCTTGTTTGTAGTATGTTGAGAAACCACTCCAATATTGTGTTTGATCAAACTAAATGAAAGCATTTTCTTCATCCAGACTGCTAAATACCTTTGTGATGGAGGCTGCAAGTAAGGTTGTCCTTCTGCATTGACCTTTCTAAAGCTGAACATGTCAGATTTTCATCACAGATGGCATTGCTTAGAGGTTCTTTGTCAGATCCCCTGTCATTGAGACTGTTTAAATTTTGTGTCAGTACAATCGAGACTGATAAGAAATTCGGTTCTTATCAGTCTTATCATATTCTTAATCTGTGCATTAACTGAAAATGTAACTCTCAAAATCATCTATCATACTATTATGTATCAGAAAGTTTATAAGTTTTGCCAGAAAAATCAAGTAAACTGAGAACTGTTTTTCCAAATCACTATCTAGTTCATTTAAATACTGAAAATATTTCAAAAAGCAGAGTTTATCAATTTTTCATCAAAATGGCAGTAAGCAGTTGACACAGTTTCTCAGTGTTGCTCTTAAGCATTTTGCAAGAGTAAACATCTGGTGAGGCCACTTTAATCCCAATTTTAATAATATCCCATTTAGATAATAAACTTCTGACTTTCATGTGCTTCAGGCTAAGCCTTTCCTCATGTGCAAATCTGCCTGCATTTGTCACACACAAAAGAGGACATCTGGGTCTGGATTTAATTATAAATTTCCACAACCAAGTGTTGAAAAAACATACACTTAATACTTTGTGAAAACCAGTGTGTTTACAGTTCATGTTATTAATTGAATCACTGGTGTCTGTGAGACGTTGGGTGTTATAAGCAACATTAAAAGCATTACTTAGCTACATTAAAGTATTGTAAAAGAAACTTAGTCTTTACAGATTTTGTTGTAAAGATGGAAAATGCTGAAATGAAAGTCAAGCTATTATTGCTGGAATGAGTTACAGTAGAGTGGTAGTATTTAAGGTGTCATATGGCTCTATAGGCTCTGTCACTGATAATAAGGTATAAAAAATACCTGGTAAAAACTGTGCTGTGTGAGACTCCCTGGCTAAATTTAAAGCTCCTACCTAGCTGCCACTTTCTGTCAATTTTTAATGTAGTGAAAAACCTACCAAGGATATACCATAATAAAACTTGATGCCAGAGAAAACTGAAGTGCAAGTATGTTTTATCAAATTAAAATTATTTTAAACAATAGAAAGGGGGACAAGTACCTGTAAAAGACAGCAAGCAAAGCCAAGTGATAATCATTAAAACATTTTGAAAGAATGAGAAAATTAATGTAGCTTTAGTTAAAATGAATTGTAAATGCACTGTGACATTAATAGCTCATTTCTATTTGGCTGCAAACACAGTGAAGGCATGTAATATTTTAATTTAATCAGACAAGTACCTGTAGAGTCCATCTGCAGTTCCAGTTGGAAAATTCATGCTTTTTCCTTTTATCAATTAACATAATTGGAGAAGAAAAAAAAAAAAAAAAGCAGTTCATATTTGCAGTCTCTGTAACATTTGGTCATGTGCGGCCGTCTGTGAACATATGTATTTTATAGACCTTCATATATATATTTTATACTTCAAAGAAGTAATGAATTATGTACACTATGAAAATATGATCATCATTTAAAAAAAAAATCACTCTCAAAGAAAAACCTCAGCAAAACAAAACATAGAAAACAATCCTTCATGACATAACTATCCTCTTGAGTTAGAAATATTTAATGAAGAAATGCTCACAGTACTTTGTCCATATACAGTTCCACCTGACCTACTGAGCTGTCCTCCTGAAGAGGCCTTGATGTGATTTTTCAGGCTTTTGATTTTAGCTGATTTCCAGATTATAATTTGTTGCTTGATACTGAATATATGTTCAAGTCCACTATTTGATTTCTCAAATATATCTGATATATATTTGAGAAATATATGCATATATCAGAAGTATTTGATATACTTCTCTGGCCTTAGATAGCTTAAACTACAATTTGAGGACATCTGAAGATCTGTTGTTCTGTTTATTTTGTGTTATTTTTCTCTCTGTGACATCTACAAGTCTACCACTTTGCAAAAGCAAAGTGTTGTGTTCAAAGCAGGTCACAGTGATTTAAAGATTTGCTGATTTACATCTCAGGGGTGAATGCTTCCTTTTCTTGCCTGCTATTCTGTTTAGGATTTCATCTTATTTTCCTTGTTGTGTTCTTTTTCTTAATTTGTCTGAGTCTATGCCTTTTAAGCTATTCTTATTGACATTCACTGTAGTATGTGTTGCGTACAATCGCTTCTGAAGAAACTGGGAGATGTAATGTGACAAAGCAGACTATTAGAAGAGCAAAAGAGATCACAAAACCATGTTCTGTTTCTTCATGTCTTTTACATGGATGGGAAAATATTTATCAGCATGGGATATGTCATCCCTTCAGCTTCCACTCAGAAGTATCATAGAATCATAGATTGTTTTGACTTGGAAGGAACTTTAAGGACCATCCAGTTCCAGCTCCACAGCCACAATCAAGGATACCTCTGACCAACTTAGGCTGCCCAGGGCCCCATCCAGCCCAGCCTTGAATGCCTCTAGCGATGGGGCATCCACAACTTATCTGGCCAACCTGTGTGAGTGCCTCACCACTCTCTGAGTAAAAGATTTCCTCCTAATATCTAATCCAAATCTCCCCTCTTTTAGTTTAAAATCTTTCTTCCCTTGTTCTGTCAGTATCTACCAGTGTAAAAAGTCAGTGTTCCTCCTGGTTATAAGCTCCATTTAAGTACTGGAGGTAAAAGAAGATTGTGAGATCTGTTCCATTTAAGAATGAGCTAAATAAACTGTTTGGATAGCTAGTTAGTAGTGGTCTTTGAAAGCATTGCCACATAGATGGTGCTAAGATGTCACTATGTTTTCCATGGTGGTCTTGCAAATTAGGTATTTGCTCATGTTCTTGTTTCTTTGCCATGTTCCCTTGCAGTGGTCTATTAGAGTACAAGTAACAGACTGAAGGTTCACCGTCTGCAACACCTGTACTGCTGTATGCACAGCAAACATACTGCCTGCAGTGGTGGGAATGGCTCCATAGAGAAGAACAACAGTAGCAGTATGGCTTTGCATTCCAGGTCCTGGGACCAAAACTGCTTATTGCCCTTTCTGTGAAGGGAATTTGCATGTGGCCTAAAAATCTCCTGAGATAACCAAATATTTGATAAAATTTGTTCAATATGGTGAAATCCTGGATAAATTGAAGTTCTGGAGGGATATTTATCTATACATTAGCATGAATTTTTGTTTTAAAATAACTATGCCAACATGCTGGAAAAACAATTCATATAATTCAACATACTGGAAAAATAATTCATATAATTCAAAATAATTCAAATCATTTGTGTTGGAAGGTACAGCTTGGGACACCAAACTGAGTGGTGCGGTTGACACGGTGGAAGGAAGGGATGCCATTCAGAGGGACCTAAACAGGCTTGAAAGGTGGGCCCGGGTGAACCTGATGAGGTTCAACACGGCAAAGTGCAGAGTTTTGCACTGGGGCCGGAGGAATCCCAGGCATCCCTACAGACTGGAAGGAGCGGTCCTTGAGAGCAGCCCTGCAGAGAAGGACCTGGGAGTCTTGATGGATGAAAAGCTTAACATGAACCAGCAGTGTGCTCTTGCAGCTCGAAAGGAAATGGTATCCTGGGCTCCATCAGAAGAGGGGTGGCCAGCAGGGACAGGGAGGTGATTGTCCTCGTCTACTCTGCTCTTGTGAGGCCCCATCTGGAGTACTGTGTCCAGGTGTGGAGCCCCCAGTACAAAAAAGACAGGGAGCTGTTGGAGAGGGTCCAGAGGAGGGCCACAAAGATGATCAGGGGGTGGAGCACCTCCCCTACGAAAACAGTCTGAGGGAGCTGGGCTTGTTCAGCCTGGAGAAAAGAAGGCTGCAGGTTGACCTCATTGCAGCCTTTCAGTACCTAAAGGGAGCTTACAAACAGGAGGAGAATCAATTCTTTGAAAGGGTAGATAACAGCAGGACAAGGGGAAATGGTTTTAAGTTGAGGGAGGGAAGATTTAGGTTGGATGTCAAGGGGAAGTTCTTTACAGAGAGAATGGAGAGGTGCTGGAACAGGTTGCCCAGAGAGATTGTGGATGCCCCATCCCTGAGGTGTTCAAAGCCAGGTTGGATGGGGCCCTGGGCAAGCTGGTCTAGTATTAAATGTGGATGTTGGTGGCCCTGCCTGTGGCAGTGGGTTGGAGATTCACGATCCTTGAGGTCCCTTCCAACCCTGGCTATACTGTGATTCTGTGATTCTGTACTATTAAGGGTCACCTAGTCCAAGTCCCCTACCATGAACAGGGACATCCACAGCTAGACCAGATTGCACATAGCCCCATCCAGCCTGACCTTGGATGGCTCCAGGGAAGGGGTATCCACCACATCTCTGGGCAACCTGTGTCTGACCACCTATACTGTAAAAAATTTCTTCCTTACATCCAAGCTATATCTCCTCCAATTTGAAAGAATTTCACTATGTCCTACCACAATAGATTCTGCCAAAAAATCTGTCCTCTTATTTCTAATAGCTCCCCTTTACATACTGACAAGCTGCCAACAAGTCACCTCAGAGACTTTTCCAGGCTGAACAATCCATGCTCTCTCAGCTTGTTCCCATAAGGGGAGGTACTTCATCCCTGGATAATTTTTGTGGCCTCGTCTGTACATATTCGAACAGGTCAATGTCTCTGCTGTACTGAGGACTCTGTATCTGGATGCAGTATTCCAGATGAGGTCTCATCAGCACCCATCTATTTTTAGAATAGAGAAATATTCATTTTTTAATATCAAGATTATCTGGATAATTTTTTTAAAAAAAGCTTTAAAAAGATAAGGTTTCCTGTTATTTCCTAACTGAGGGCAGAATTTTACAGGAAGAGAAATGAAGGTAATTATTTGTAAGGATTTTACAAGATTTAATTCAAGTGTTTCATTATGAAAAGAGACACATACAGAACTTGGTGTGTCAGCTGCCCTATGTACCCTACAGAAATAAGCAAAATAAATAGCTCATTCTGACACTGCAGGCAGATTTTGTTTTAATTGCATGACAGAATACTGGCTGAGGTTAAGTTTGAAGAGATGCATATGTGTCTTCCACCTGTCTGGACCTTATGTGTGCAAATGAAGTGTTTATATAAACAACCCTTGAGCCAATTCATTGTCCCAGACTTCAGTAGCAGACTTTTGATACACGTCTCTCAGATTTCTTTTTTCCTTACAACGCAGTTCAGCTCTCATTAAAACCAAACAAATATTTTCCAGTCCCTTCCAGCCCTGACTGGTCCATATTAGAGCTTCTGCAGGTCCATGTCCTGCTTTTTGTCAGTCCCTGCTGCTTTTTTTTTTTTTTTTCCCATTAGGATTTGTGCTCTGTTCCCTAGAGGCATCAAATACCAGACCTCTTGAACTCTTGTGATGTATATCTCTTAAATATACAACTTTCTGTTACAGTTAGGATTACCTCTTTGCTGTCACAACCACGTGTTTTGTGGGGCTGAGATAAAGTGAGCAGGCATGGGAAAGAAACAACTCTGACTAGTGTTCTGAGATCATGACATGGAAAAGTTCAAGTTTGGTAGATACTGTCATAGTGATTGTTCAAGTATCCCATCACGTCCTCCTCTTTATAAGGAATCATAGTCTCTGAGAAGATTGTTAACTCAAGGAAGAAAACAGCACAAGGCCTGTTATCGTAGAAGGCTCTTGATAATTTTGCTGCTGTAGTAAAGGTCATAATTCCCAGAAATAATTGGACTTTGAAATAAAGAACATCCATTAAGTTAAAAAAATAAAAATAAAAATAATCCTGAGATCCAAATCGCCAGTGAGAAAGATATCTCATAAAACTGTGAAAATTACTCCAGTAGCTAGTTATCCTTGAAATATATATATATTTTTTTCCACAACAGTTTATTTGAGAAGTGAGTTTATGCTAAGATTATGAATTTATTTTTAGAGAGAGATTATTTGCTGAGTGCCATAGTACAGTTCTCAGAATGTATGCATTGGAGTAAATGGTTATTGATTTATTGAAGGTGGCAGGTAAAATTCAGTGTTGATAAGGTAATGCACACTAGAGGGGATAATTTGAATATACCACCCATGTTTCAGATTTTAATGTTAATTTTAGACATTGACGTAAGTGACTTGGGCAGTGTTTTGGACAATTCAGCAAAAACACTGTGCAAGAGAAAGGAAATGCTAGGACATTTAAAAAGCAGAAGTCTTAAAATTCTGAAATAGTGTTATTAAGCTAATCTTCAACTGTTTTTTTACACGTTGTTTATTAGGTTCTGGTGACTCCATCTCAGGAAATGGTTAGTCAAGACAGAGTTTTAGAAAAGGAGGAGGAAAGATCTGAGAAAGGGAAATTGTTTTCTAAAAGGGGCCTAGGGTCTTCAAAACTAAACCTCATAATCTGCTTAATGACTTTGAAGTTCTATCCTTCAGTTGTTGTAAGTTAGAATTTTCCATCTAGTTGCAAACTTGGTCTCGATCTGCTTCTTCAGAATTTCTGACATGAAGAGAAAGCAAATAAAGTCCCCTGCCACTCTCTGAGCCTTCATTCACATCCCAGTGTTTGACTGCTACAGGTAACTTTTTCAGCAATATGATTACACAGCTTTTACTATGTAGGAACTTCTTTAAAGTCTTATTCATAGCCATGCTCCTCCTTATAATGCAATTAAAGACCAGCATGAGCACTCTGAGTACATTCTGCAGATTCAGGAAGTTGCCTTCGCACCAGTTTCTGTTCACATAATGGCTGCATTATTAAATCCATTATAAAAGTAAAAAAAAAAGACTTGAATCCTAATCATACATTTAAAATGCTATTATTATTTTAAAACCTGATCTCATACAGTATTTAAAAACTGGAAGAAAAGGCCAGGAATTTCTTCTTGTTAGTAACATGAAATTCTCTTTTAAAGAAGACTGTGTAACTTTATCACTTTTCTGAAATTAGATGCTTCTTTTCTTGGGAGAAGGAAGTAAGATTACTTTTTTTTGTGGGTGAAAAATTTCTTTAAAAAAAAAAAAAAAGGCAAACATTTATTTTAAAAATTGAACCTTACAGTAGGTATAGTGAATGTTTGTTGCACAATTTTAAAATGAATGAAGCAGAAGGTGCTTGATAACAATGAAATTTTGTGATGACATTTTTCATACATTTTTTCATTTTTCATTTCCATCTTCAAACTGTATACAAAAGCCTAGTGTTAGTTTTTATACGTTGGAATTAGAAAAGAGGATTTAAAATATGCTATAGTTTATCTGTCATATAGGAAAAAATTGAATGTACTGCATCCATAATGTACACCACATTTCAAGGTCTCAGATGGATATAGTTTGCAAGTCTGTTGTGTTTTGGTGTTGGATGGACTAGAACAATGAATCCTAGCCAGTTCATATGGTGTCAGTCATAATTTGTGTGGTAAGGCCCTGGCACAGCTGCCCAGAGAATCTGTGGATGTCCCACAGTGCATGTCAGCCTTGCCCATCGCAGGGGATTGAATTTGGATGGTCTTTAAGGTCCCTTCCAACCCAAGCCATTCTATGATTGTATATGAATGTCAAGCCTGAGGGCTTTTTAAATTCTTTTATTTTTTTTTCCCCACGGCAGAAATTACTCTGTTCCTTTTCATTAGTAGAACCTAAGCAATGAAATATTCCATTTGTACATTAACGATTGCTAACTCAGTCACTGTATTTTTTCTTGTCGCTGTTGTTATTTGCTGCCTGGATCTGTTCAAACATGTACACTTTTTTGGAGGGAAATTCAGGCTCTATTACTCAAATGGGTTATCCCAGCTCAAATTTTGCCAGTATTTTACTGTAGATCAAGTCTAGATAATTTATAATAAACTGAAAGTATATGAATATTAAATAAGGTACTGCTTGGGATACTTAAACGTAATATTCACATCATACTTATGCTAATGACATATGAGAATACAGGACCTATTATGCTTATTAGAAAATCAATATCTAAAATGTACTGGGTTACTTGTTTAGTGTATTATCCTTCTTCATTGAATAGAAGATCATGCCTTGCAGGAAAAGAAACAACAAGCCACCATGCAAATATATTTTTCTGTGTCCTTTTATGCTGTTGTGATTCTATTTGTACACTTGAGCAAGAAAAATAATATACAAAAAGTACATATATACCTGGAATCTTATAAATGTTACTTGTGATAAGTGTAAGGAAATTGTTTTCTTCTAGAAACTTTTTTTTTAATATATAAAAGTATAAATAAATCCTAATCTTGCTGTTGGTTGATAGAGACACTTCTGCCAGGTACTGAGCACTCTAAGTATCCACTGGAAACTCTAGCTATTGAGGGTACTCAGAAGTTCACAGCATCACATCCTAATTAAGCAAAGCTAAAATTGTACTACTACATTTTTAAATTACAATGCACATGACCATAGTCCATAGAGGAGCTAATAAAAGATAATACCGTGGTTTGCTTTGAAGCAATTACTGCGTGTCCCTTTCTGCCTGCAGGAATCACCTTGTCACATCCCTCACTTGCATCAATCTACCACTTCCCCTTCCCCCATTCTATTTTTGTAATCTTGCCCTTTAACAAAAATAGAGTTTAGAGGATGACATAAAAAGGAGAATTGCAGATGTACTGAAATATATGCAGTCTTTCTGCCACTTGCTGAAACGTTAGAGACAGCTGGTAAGTTAGTGTACTGCAAGCAAAATAGACTTACTTGTCAAATGAAGTATGAGAACTTTTTATGAAGTAGAAGGCTAATGCAGCTAGTCTGAGATGGTCATATTCTGTCATTAATCTACACTGGTTTTATGGAAAGGGAATGTTTAACTTCGTATTTGATGGTCTTTACTGTAGCAGGTAGCTTTGTCTACTTTCTGTCTTTTTCCCTACCTTAACATCTACAGCAGAAGTCAATTGTGAGATTCTGCAGTGATTTTGAAGCAAAGATAATGTCTCACTCACACTGAATTCACCTTCTTGCTATTTAAGATTTGAACTCTAGATAGAAAAACTGCTGTGTTGACCTATAATCCATGTTAGATCAGAATTTATAAAAGATACGTGATTGCTGCTGAAAGTGATTTTTTTTTTAAAGTGTAAAACTATTTAACCAATATTTTTGTTACCTCTGCAGCTGTAGCACACTGCATGGTGCCATTCAAACTACACGTACAAGAGGAAAATGTGACAGGTGTTATTTGAATAAATTATCAAAGAGAATTAGTAGAAGCAAGCATTCAAAAATGTGCTGGACTCTGATTGATCCCTAGCATCCCTGTAACAGAGTCAGCTTCTCCCATGGGTGTTTTCTGATGGAGATCTGGAAATGAAAGTGTGGAACATTCATTATAGATGAACATCCCATGAAAATTCCTTTACTGAAATGACATATTCAAAACCAATGTGTAAAAAAACAGAAAGAAGCTGGGACAGAGCCTATTTATGTACTGGCCTTTCCTTTTCATTTGTACAGATTCAGATCAGATAGAGTTACTGTGCAGTTAAGTGGATTGTCTTCATTGCAAAACAGGAAGAGAGTGGCAGAAGTTAAAAGTTGTCCTCCTTCCTCCCAGCTGTTCCTAAGAAATTTTAGATTTCAGGGATTATATTTCCTTTCTGCTCCCTGGTAGAAGGAACAAGATTTTTTTCTTTTGAATGATATGTTGTAGTACTTACTTACTTTTTTCTATTATTATTATGCCATGTGGACTAAATTAAGTAGTTTGGGAAACCACAGCATTACCTTTTCTGTTCACTGCATTTTCTTCCTGTTTTCTTCTGGAAAGGGACAGCCTGATATTATCTATAAATAGCGATGTGCCTTATAAAATCCATATTCAACTTCTATTTACAATTTCTGTAGGAAAACATGAATCAGTTTTTTAAAAGAGCCATTAAAGTACTGAAAAATATCACATCGCAAATCTACCCTGAATGTAAAAAAAAAAAAAAAAAAAAAGAATTTCTAAAATATGGAATGATATTTAGCACAAAATCTTTAAAATGTACATCTTGAACGGCTGACTTTGAAAAACAGAAGACAAATATTTTGAATTTAGAAGTTATTTTATTATCAGTTTATATTTAAAAAGTCTTTTTAACATAGGAAACAAACATACTGTTTCATAAAAGCTCATGGTGCAAGTAGTGACATCAGTAGTTGGTGAAAAGGCATAGAAAGGAAGGAAGGAAGAATAACATTCAATAAAATAAGGGATCTGCTGAATCAATTGAATAAATTTCCACTAAAGGCAACTTTGCTTTTGTCTTTAGCGAAACCAATATTTTTAAAGACACAGACATTCAAACATGGCTAGAGTACTGTGTGATTTACATGCAGTCTTACCTGCAAAGATGAAGTCAAGAAAGAGCCTATGAAGTATAAGCAGTATGTTATTACATTTCTTCTCTTTTGCATCCATACAGTTTGAGTTGAATCTACAGTATTCTCATATTATTAAGAACACAAGTATTTATATGGGAAAGATTTGAATAGACATTTACTTCAATACTTCAATGATTGAAATACTCTTTTTCCTATGTCTGTAACATGTAAGAATAAATTTGGTAATGAAGAAAATTAAATACGTAATATTGAGAAAAAAGGTTTTGCCAAGTGACATTTCCTATAAATATTTAACTTCTATTACTCCTGTTTCACTAATGTAAACTTAAAACTTCATAAGCTATAATAATAGAGTTTTATCTAATGGATTCAAATACCAAATGTCAGATATGGTTTGAATAATCATTTCCTCAAAGGAACTTTGCAACTTGACCTTTTGATTTTATTACAATGGACTACCTTCCCATGAGCCATTATAAAGTAGCACAACACCATCTGTTGGTATATTATGTATTTATTTATTTCCTATGCAAATATCTTAGAACAAAGTTTTAATACTTTTATTCAGATAACTCGAAACCCCAAAGATCATCTTGTTCTAACACCCCTGCCATGCGCAGAGGACCTTCCTCTAGATATGGTTGCCTTAAGCACCATTTAACATGGCCTCGAGCACTTCCAGGGATGGGACATCCACAGCTTCTTTGGGTAACCTGTTCCTATGCCTCACCACCATCATTGTAAATAATTACTTCTTTATATCTAATCTAAATCTAACCTCTTTCAGTTTAAAGCCATTACCCCTTGCCCTATCTACATTTCTTTGTAAAAAATCCTTCCCCAGCTTTCTAGTAGACTCCCTTTAGGTACTGAAAGGCTGATATGAGGTTTCCCTAGAGCCTTTTCTTCTCCAAGCTGAACAACCCCCATCTCTCAGCCTTTCCAGGTAGCAGAGTTGCTCCAGCCCTCTGATCATCCTTATTACCTTCTTCTGGACTCACTCCAACAGCTGATTCCATAAGTGGTCTCATGAGACCTGAGGGGGTTTGTCACCTTGACCTGCTGGTCACACTTCTTTCAATGCAGCACAGACATCTCAGATTGTTTGAGGGACACGACTCATCACTGGTCTGCAACTGGATATTAAGCCCTTGGTGACAACAATTTGAGAGTGACTATCCAGCCAATTCCTTACCCACTGAATTGTCCATCCATCAAATTAATGCCTCTACAATTTAGAGACGAGGGTGTCATTTGAGACAGTGTCACATGCTTTGTACAAGTTCAAGTAGATGACGTTAGTTGCTCTTCCCTTATCCTCAACATTTTAATACTTTGTAGAAAGCCACCAAGTTTGTCAGGTATGGTTTGTCCTTAATGAAGTCATGTTCCTTGCCACCAATTATTTCTTTATTTTCCATATTCTTTAGCATAATTTCCAGAAGGAACTGCTACGTGATCATATTAAGCACAGAGGTGAGACTGACTGTCCTCTTTCGTTCTTACAGTTTTTAAAAATGAGGATATGTTTTCCCTTTTTCAGTCACTGGCAACTTCACCAGATTGCTACAACTTCTTAAATATTATGGATTGTGACTTAACAACTTCATCTACTAGTTCATTCAGGGCCACACAGGTGTATCTCATCAGGTCCCATGGACTTGTGCACCTCCAGGTTCCTTAGATGGTCCCAAAGCTACTCTTCTCCTGCAAAGTGTGGCTCTTCATTCTCCCTGTCTTTGCCTTTGGCTTCTGCAACTTCAGTGGTGTGGCTAGAGAAATTGCAAGTGAACACCAGAACAAAAATGTCATTGAGTACCTCAGCCTTCATCATATAATCAGGTAACCAGATCTCCCGTTTCCTTCTGGAATGGGTTCATGTTTTCCCTAGTATTCCTTTTATCACCAAAATATCTATTGAAACTTTTCTTGTTGCTCTTTACATCCCTGGCCAGAATAAATTCTATCAGGTCTTTAGCTCTCTTAATCTGAACCCTGGAGACTGAGATCATTTCTCTATATTCCTCACAGACTACTTGTAATTGCTTCCACCCTTGGTAAGCTTCCTTTTTGTGCTTGAGTTTGTAGTTTGTCCAGGAGCTCCTTCTTCATCCATGTAGACCTCCAAGCATTTTTACCTGATTTCCTCATGTGTGTATATTTATATGTATGTATATGAAATTATATAACCTAAAGCTGTAACCTTGAAGATATGCCAAATAATGATGATTTTTCACCTTTCTTTTATAATCATACACAATTTCTATTTGTCTGATGTTGATGATGGTGATAATGATTTAAAGACTATAAGGAAAAAAATCCCTATTACTGTTGAATCTTACTGATGCAAATGACTCTTTGGAAGTATGTGACTGACTGCAATGATATTCGCAGGGCATAAAATGGTCTCTGATCATTTCCAACAATTTGAGTGTTTGTTGCTTGTAAAGAAATTGTGAAATGCATTTCCTTTGTTGGTTACTACATATCTGTGAGGGCTAAAACAGGAATAGCAAAAATACAAGCAGTTACAAAGCTGTAGGAGCTACGCAGCTCACTGTTTCTTTGATTGGTGTTTAGTTCTCTGCTTACTTTTAAAAATAGCGAAATGGAAGAAATAACTGCACTACAATATTGTCAAAATAAGTCAAAATACTGCCAGCAATGCATAGATGGATTAGTCTAAAATAGTCAGCTTGCAGGTGAGTTAGTGCAAAGCTACAGGGATCAAATATGCTAATACCAAAGCAGTGACAAGGTGGGGTTTATTCTCCAACTTTGCGTAATCTTCAGGAGCATGATGAGAGAGTCTCTTTGAATTCTTGCTGTCCTTGAGACACCACAAATTGACAGTTGCATTTAGATAGCATTTTATGTGTTCCAAGCCCTGACTGGATTCTTGCAATGCTGTGATGAGAAAAGTTTGAAAGCATTACTTATACTTATTTTTGCTGCCAAGAAATTCAACTGGTTTTCCCAGGAACACATAATAGGACTGTGGCTCAACCAGGACTGTTTTGATGCCACTCATCGTTTGATATATGCTAGTCACCTTAGCCTGTCTCTTGGCGTTCTGGAACCCAGCTGTCTGAATGAACCAAGCAGTTACAAGTGACAAGCCTTAGAAATCAGTAAAAAAAGAGAAAAAAATCAATTGAGAAAAGATCAAGAATGTTTCAGGTGTGAACTTCTCAGAGAAAAGAGAAGGAGGCAAAAAGGAGAGAGTGAAAAGGTTGGGAGGGACAAATAAAAGGACTTGTAGGGATTGGAGGTTAGAGGATCCTGTGGGTATTCTCCCTACCACAAAAACCGTCTGATGGTTTTCAGAGAAGTAGACTACAATTCTTGCGAAATGTATTCTAGAAAACAGACTGCTTAGCTGTTTGGCAAAAAAGTAGCAAAGTTGCAACCAAGTGCTTCTTTTGTTTGAGATTCATAAATAAAATTTGC